>NC_139236.1:8114907-8738380 GCF_977018435.1 Lepisma saccharinum | reverse complement strand
TAGATCATTGTATTGTGCTGCAATCTGTAAAAGATAGATCTTTTTTTAATTTCAAGTCTTGTTTTTTCTGTTTAAAATAATCTTGTATTGCGAGTTGAGCGCATTGGTAATCTAAAGTGCAATTCCTCGAGAAGTGTGTTGTAGCGGATTTTGCCATTCACAATTTTGTATAAATTACTGAAATCATTCTGCAAACGTCGCTGATAAGCAGTTTGTAAGTTTAGAAAAGACAAGAGATGCGGAGATGAAAAATTGCGTAATGAGGGAACCCTGTATCGAACTGTAGCTAGAAATAAGTGAAAGACTGAATCGATTCTAGAGAAATGAGTGGGACATGACATGAACCAGTCGGGAGAGCAGTATTCTATTATTGGGGAAATGAATGATTTGAAGTACAAGGTAAGGTGAGGCTGAGATGTCACTAATTTCAGTAAAACGGTACAGTAAACCTAAGAGACGCATGGCGCTTTTAGTGGTGCCTAGAATTTGTTCCTCAAATGTGAGATTTTGGTCGAAAACAATGCCTTGGTCTTTGTGAGAGGATACTGCTTGGATGTTATTACCAGAGACGAAATAAGGTGACTTTAACAGGTTCTTCTTGAGAGAGATGGTGAGAGAGTAGTATACTTCTCAGGATGTAATGTAAGGCTCCATGTCAGACACCAGGAAGCAAATGTTGTTATGTCATTCTGAAGAAGATGAGTACTATCGTCGGAAGTGCAGACTTCTCTGAAAATTTTACAGTCATCTGCGAAAAGAAGGTAATTACTTGAGGGAGCTTTGAGATGGTCGGCAAGGTCGTCGACGAATAGTATGAACAAGAGAGGTCCTAGAACACTACCCTGTGGAACTCTAGAGAGGACAGGGAAGAAAGTTAGATACAGTCCCTGGAAGAACGACACGTTGTTGGCGATCGCTATGGTAACCTGTGAGAAGGGTTAGAAATTTGCCATGAATATTGAATCTATTGCATAATTTGTGAATCAGAAAGCGGTGACTAACAGTATCAAAGGCTTTGGCCAGACCAAAGTATATTACATCTAATTGTGAATTATTTGAAATACATTTCATAGGATGCGAGAGAGAAACAGACAGGTTTGTAAGACAGGAGCTACCAGGAAGAAAGCCATAACAACATGAGCTTAAGTATGGTGAAACAAATTTGTAGTCTGTCTTTGATTACTTTTTCACAGATGATGAACAGAGGAGAGAGTAAGGAGATTGGTCTGTAAGATGAAACAAGATTTTTGTTACCAGTTTTGTGAATCGTTGTGATGTTGGCTTGTTTCCAAGCGTGAGGAAAGACACCTTCCGAGAAACATCTGTTCAGGAGAATGCAGAGGGGATAGCACAGGGATTCTAATGGTTTCCTGAGGAACACGGTGTTGATATCGTCCTGTCCTAGAGCACGGCGAGCAGAAGGAGACGATAATAGATTTTTCACCTCATCGGGGGTAGTGGCAAGCGTCGTTAGAGAGGAGAAACAGACTGACCTTACGTTTGGCAACGCTGCAAGGGAGGATGCCGGGCAGAAGTTACCATGAAAATAAGCGTTGAAGAGTCCTTCCCTTCGGTCACCCATCAGTAGTATAAAAGTATATAGGATAAACTCAACTTATAAGTGTAGAAAAGGAGAGGCTATTTGATTGAACAATCCGATTTGCCCACACTTAAAACAATGCCAAGAGGGGCTTATACCCCAATTCTTCAAGTGTGATATGCTCTTAATTTTAAGAAATTCTGAATTCTAGTGTAGAAAAGGAGAAGGCTCCTCAGACAGATTTGCCTATACTTAAGACTATGCCAAGAGGGGCTTATACCCCAATTCTTCAAGTGTGATATGCTCTTAATTTTAAGAAATTCTGAATTCTAGTTTAGAAATGGTGAGCCCCCCCCCCCTCAGATTGATTCTAGAGGGGGCGACGCAAACCCAGAAGCCTCTCGATTACTAAACCAAAAATACTTATATAAAACTCATAGCTCCTGGGTTCTGAGATCCAGTAGAGTGTGGTGCATAGCCCCATGGTTTTTATTGTCTTGTAATCAGGAGGCCTCTGGGTTTGAGTTCTCATAAAATATGAAGCCTCCCCTGATGGCAAAGTGTTAATATTGTTGCCTTGTAAACAAGAGGCTCGGGTTTGAGTCCTCATAAAATGTGAAGCCCTCCCCTGATGGCAAAGTGTTAATATTGTTGCCTTGTAAACAAGAGGCTCGGGTTTGAGTCCTGATAAAATGTGTAAGATTGAAATACATGTGGCAAAATAATATGTCCACACGTGAGATTTTGAGAATAATTATTGCTAGTTGATATACAATTCCAGATCTGAAACCTGGTAAAAAGTGTTATACAACAGCATAAAAAAGCAAAATTATTTTATATTGGGGATCACCAGAGCCCTAGTTATTGCTGTTATAATTGTTTTGGCATATTGTCCATAGTTCTGATCAATTCTATTGCTCGGGGTAAGCAATTATTTAGCTCGGAAATGCATGAATTGATATTAATCTATCAAAAGACTAATGTTTTGCTTGCATGCCTTGCCGGCACGCAAGAGATATAATCTACACAGCTAGAAGGGAGCATTAATGATTTTTCTGTGCAATTCACTGAAGAGGCCATTAACCTTTCTGTGCGACAGGGGAAAAAGTGTAACAAAGATCATTGAGATAAAGATACAAATTTTCTGACACAGTAGCAATGAACTGCCTTGCATGCTGAAACCATTGCATTATTCTGATAATACGAGCATAGGCAAGACTTAGAGAATAATTCATTGTGCAGTTCAAAATCCAATTTTGTCTGTATCAGCCTCTGGCTCTCAGAACCCAGTAAAATGTGGATATATTCCATATAGAGAAGTGTTAATATTGCTGCCTTGTAATCAGGGGCTCTGGGTTTGAGTCCTGATAAAATGTGTAAGATTGAAATACATACAACAAAATAATATGCCCACACATAAGATATTCACTGCTAGCTGATATATTTGAAACCTGGCAAAGTGTGTTGTACAACAGCATAATAGAACAAATATCTTCTAGAATTGCTCTGTGACTCTCTCATTTCTTACATCATAAACATATGATTTTTCACCTATGAGAATAACACTACATATGGTGTCATCAGGTAATGCCTCATGGAATTCACAGATAATTTTAATGTTTGTCCTGTCATTAACTACAACTTGTTTCCTTTTTGAAGTGTTGATTACAAACATGGGTCTCTGTGCTTTGAATTCATCTGGTGTGTAATACATGTCAGTATTGCCAGTAGTGACTCTTTTGAAGGATGAAAATGCTTCATATAATTTAAGGAAATCATCCTTGGACATGTCTAAATTATAATTTTCTCTAGGAAAGACCTCATTTCTGCCATTTTTAAGATATATGTTCTTGATGTTGCAGTTATCAAATTTACTTGAATTTTTTTCCTGATTATTGTGTCTTCCAGTCTGAAACAGCACCACCACAAAATCCGGCATGTCATATTGTATGCTGGAGAATGAATTTGTAGCATCAAACTCATAATAGGTACCAGATGCGGGCTTCTGTACACATTGATATGTATAAAATTGCAAAGGAATTTGTGGATATTTTATTATATCAGCTTTGTATTTAAGAGCATAACTGGCCTCATATTCAACAACAGGGATTCTTAGCTCCATAGTCTGAATAATGCACTTGCCTTCATCAGGTAGGGTATTAGGCAGAGCTTCCCCTGTAGAGTTTAATGCACTGTACCTCATCAAAGCATTATTATCATTTGCAGCTCTTCTAAATGTGATTCTTAAACCACCCTTCCACATAATATCTTTGTAATCTGAGAAGAATCCTGGCAACAGGCGCATAGGGAACAGCACTGTGTGGTTTTTAGATAATATCTTATCACCAGCCTCAAATCCACCTATTTTGTAATAAGAAGCCTCGGTTTTGGATAATTTTAGTGTGGCCAAAGCTGTGGAGGTAATGCCGGGATAATCTACTCTGTTTATAACAACACCATGCTTTCTGACCTCAATTTCAGAGAATAGATGTGGCACAAAATTGTCCACCAATCTTATATTTGAATTTGCCGGATAATCTGTACCATCGAGTTTTACAACATCAAATTTGATGTATAGATCTGCTCTGTGGGGGTGTATAAAGCCATCCCCTACATCAAGATCAACCTCAATCTCTGTGTTGGGTTGATTTAAATTTGCAAATGTCCTCCTGTTTGGGGGGAATGATTGTAGCTCATAACTCTCAATATTCTCCATTTTTTTCTTGTCTGTATTTTTATTTAAATATTAATCTCTATGATTGCAGTTGTTGTGGCTCCAGCAAAATCAACTAATTCTTCTTTTTCATTAGTGACCATCAATTCAATATTATCTATTCTATTATGGCACACAGGAAAATATAATGTTGGGGATGGATTGTAGATGATGGGCTCCATAAATTCAGAATTAGGTTTGAATGTTGCAATGATCCCAGTTTGTTTGTGAGTGCCTATGCCATTTGATTTGGTGATCATACCTCTGCCACATTACAGTGAATATTCAGAGTCTCTATGGCTAAGAATTTAGGTATATTAATAGCAGTGTGTTTAATGGCCGGTTCAAGTTTTGTGTTGTTCTCAAAGCCTAACAGCTCTCCTATAGTACCCAGATCCACTGTCTCTGTAGCAGATACAATCTCTACTCTGTGAGTGGAGCACCTGAAAATTTAATAAAATATCTAAATTCAGCTAATCTTTATTACAATAATGCCCGTGTTCAAAATTTCAAAGATGTTAATTGTGGACATTTGTGTTTATCTGTTCTTAGATATATGTCTCAAATAAATAAACCATCAATTGAAAATTTTCAAAAGGCTCTGTGGTATCTGAAACATCATGGGGGTATTCCATCTCACCAGCCAAAATTCAATATTGAAACTCAAATTACATGATGACGTAGTGTATCCCAAAACAATAGCTCTCAGAGCATTTTATGGCATGTACTTGATCCCTAATATTACACACCACAACAACACAATTGCAGTAGGGGATGAAAAAATTGTCATTACTCCAGGGCAGTATAATCTGTCCACTTTAAATGCTCAATTACCCAGAGGTGTAGTATTAACTCAAAATTCTGTCACTCACAGAGTAGAGATTGTATCTGCTACAGAGACAGTGGATCTGGGTACTATAGGAGAGCTGTTAGGCTTTGAGAACAACACAAAACTTGAACCGGCCATTAAACACACTGCTATTAATATACCTAAATTCTTAGCCATAGAGACTCTGAATATTCACTGTAATGTGGCAGAGGGTATGATCACCAAATCAAATGGCATAGGCACTCACAAACAAACTGGGATCATTGCAACATTCAAACCTAATTCTGAATTTATGGAGCCCATCATCTACAATCCATCCCCAACATTATATTTTCCTGTGTGCCATAATAGAATAGATAATATTGAATTGATGGTCACTAATGAAAAAGAAGAATTAGTTGATTTTTCTGGAGCCACAACAACTGCAATCATAGAGATTAATATTTAAATAAAAATACAGACAAGAAAAAATGGAGAATATTGAGAGTTATGAGCTACAATCATTCCCCCCAAACAGGAGGACATTTGCAAATTTAAATCAACCCAACACAGAGATTGAGGTTGATCTTGATGTAGGGGATGGCTTTATACACCCCCACAGAGCAGATCTATACATCAAATTTGATGTTGTAAAACTCGATGGTACAGATTATCCGGCAAATTCAAATATAAGATTGGTGGACAATTTTGTGCCACATCTATTCTCTGAAATTGAGGTCAGAAAGCATGGTGTTGTTATAAACAGAGTAGATTATCCCGGCATTACCTCCACAGCTTTGGCCACACTAAAATTATCCAAAACCGAGGCTTCTTATTACAAAATAGGTGGATTTGAGGCTGGTGATAAGATATTATCTAAAAACCACACAGTGCTGTTCCCTATGCGCCTGTTGCCAGGATTCTTCTCGGATTACAAAGATATTATGTGGAAGGGTGGTTTAAGAATCACATTTAGAAGAGCTGCAAATGATAATAATGCTTTGATGAGGTACAGTGCATTAAACTCTACAGGGGAAGCTCTGCCTAATACCCTACCTGATGAAGGCAAGTGCATTATTCAGACTATGGAGCTAAGAATCCCTGTTGTTGAATATGAGGCCAGTTATGCTCTTAAATACAAAGCTGATATAATAAAATATCCACAAATTCCTTTGCAATTTTATACATATCAATGTGTACAGAAGCCCGCATCTGGTACCTATTATGAGTTTGATGCTACAAATTCATTCTCCAGCATACAATATGACATGCCGGATTTTGTGGTGGTGCTGTTTCAGACTGGAAGACACAATAATCAGGAAAAAAATTCAAGTAAATTTGATAACTGCAACATCAAGAACATATATCTTAAAAATGGCAGAAATGAGGTCTTTCCTAGAGAAAATTATAATTTAGACATGTCCAAGGATGATTTCCTTAAATTATATGAAGCATTTTCATCCTTCAAAAGAGTCACTACTGGCAATACTGACATGTATTACACACCAGATGAATTCAAAGCACAGAGACCCATGTTTGTAATCAACACTTCAAAAAGGAAACAAGTTGTAGTTAATGACAGGACAAACATTAAAATTATCTGTGAATTCCATGAGGCATTACCTGATGACACCATATGTAGTGTTATTCTCATAGGTGAAAAATCATATGTTTATGATGTAAGAAATGAGAGAGTCACAGAGCAATTCTAGAAGATATTTGTTCTATTATGCTGTTGTACAACACACTTTGCCAGGTTTCAAATATATCAGCTAGCAGTGAATATCTTATGTGTGGGCATATTATTTTGTTGTATGTATTTCAATCTTACACATTTTATCAGGACTCAAACCCAGAGCCCCTGATTACAAGGCAGCAATATTAACACTTCTCTATATGGAATATATCCACATTTTACTGGGTTCTGAGAGCCAGAGGCTGATACAGACAAAATTGGATTTTGAACTGCACAATGAATTATTCTCTAAGTCTTGCCTATGCTCGTATTATCAGAATAATGCAATGGTTTCAGCATGCAAGGCAGTTCATTGCTACTGTGTCAGAAAATTTGTATCTTTATCTCAATGATCTTTGTTACACTTTTTCCCCTGTCGCACAGAAAGATTAATGGCCTCTTCAGTGAATTGCACAGAAAAATCATTAATGCTCCCTTCTAGCTGTGTAGATTATATCTCTTGCGTGCCGGCAAGGCATGCAAGCAAAACATTAGTCTTTTGATAGATTAATATCAATTCATGCATTTCCGAGCTAAATAATTGCTTACCCCGAGCAATAGAATTGATCAGAACTATGGACAATATGCCAAAACAATTATAACAGCAATAACTAGGCTCTGGTGATCCCCAATATAAAATAATTTTGCTTTTTTATGCTGTTGTATAACACTTTTTACCAGGTTTCAGATCTGGGAGTTGTATATCAACTAGCAATAATTATTCTCAAAATCTCACGTGTGGACATATTATTTTGCCACATGTATTTCAATCTTACACATTTTATGAGGACTCAAACCCGAGCCTCTTGTTTACAAGGCAACAATATTAACACTTTGCCATCAGGGGAGGCTTCATATTTTATGAGGACTCAAACCCAGAGGCCTCCTGATTACAAGACAATAAAAACCATGGGGCTATGCACCACACTCTACTGGATCTCAGAACCCAGGAGCTATGAGTTTTATATAAGTATTTTTGGTTTAGTAATCGAGAGGCTTCTGGGTTTGCGTCGCCCCCTCTAGAATCAATCTGAGGTGGGGCTCACCATTTCTAAACTAGAATTCAGAATTTCTTAAAATTGAGAGCATATCACACTTGAAGAATTGGGGTATAAGCCCCTCTTGGCATAGTCTTAAGTATAGGCAAATCTGTCTGAGGAGCCTTCTCCTTTTCTACACTAGAATTCAGAATTTCTTAAAATTAAGAGCATATCACACTTGAAGAATTGGGGTATAAGCCCCTCTTGGCATTGTTTTAAGTGTGGGCAAATCGGATTGTTCAATCAAATAGCCTCTCCTTTTCTACACTTATAAGTTGAGTTTATCCTATATACTTTTATACTACTCCTATCGCACGTTCACTAGCATATGTAATTTCAGATGGAATTCTACTGTTATTATTTCTTGAGTTTATTAAATTAAAAAAAGGTTTTTTTGATTTTCCGGGACTGTTGCAGTGATGTATGTGTTCCTTGTATTTTTTTCCGAAGAAGATACTTTGAGTGCCGTCGCAGAGCAGCAAAGGTGTTGTGCGTGTGTTCACTCGGGAAGTCCTTCCAAAGTTGCCATGCTCGTGTCTTGTTGGCCAGTACATCCCGCACTTCCGAGTCGAACCAGCACGGAAATGTACGAGAAGCTATTTTCCCTGTAGGCACGAGGTCCGTGACTGTTGCTTGAATGACAGCTGCTAATAGGTCAGCTTCGTCGTCAACGGTCCCATCGTCCAGAAGGCCCCAGGGAAAGGAGTCGAGGGAAAGTCTTATCTCCTCCCACGAGGCTCGGTTCGACAGGTAGTGCTTCTTTTGGATCGGTGGTCGACGTCCTCTTCTAGGGGTGGGAGGATGAAAATAGACACGTCCAAACAGTCGTGGTCGGAATTCAGGATGTTCTTACGTGGCGTGATACTAATTTCGTTCAAGGTGGACAGAACATAATCCAGGTTGCTATCGTTCCTGATGTTGAACAAATTATGTTGTTTCAGGTTTACTCAAATCAAAGTTTCAATAAACCATGCGTAATTCGTACATTTTGCTGTTCCATTCACGGGGTCTTGCCAGTCAATAGAGAGGTTGATGTCACTGAAAAGGGCAACGTCCGCTGTAAGTAAAGAATCTTCTTCCAGGAGATACAAAGCACTGTTTCTATGTAATCTGTAAAAAGAGCCAAGGAAACGATTTTTTGTACCGGTCACTGAGACCTCAACCCACAGTATTTCACAATTCCGTTTCATATTATGGCGTATTTTGCTTGGAAATTTTGCGTTCACACAAATCATGATGCCCCCACCCCGAGTCGCACGTTCGTTTCTATATACGAGGGGCGATCAGGTTGCTCTGACCCTAACATAGAAAGAGCGGCAATAGGGTTTCAATTTTTTTTTTATTTTCAACATACTCCCCTACAACTCCAATGCACTTTTCCCATCGGTGTTCCAACGCCTGGATACCTTGCAAAAAAAAAAATCTTCCGACCATGAGTCCACGGCCTTATCACCTCAGAATCATCAAAAATTTCTTGCCCACGAATGTCATTCTTCAAATGTTTGAACAAATAGAAATCACAGGGGGCCAAATCTGGGGAATAGGGTGAGTGGGGCAACAATTCGAACGATGCATCTGCGATAGCGGCCCTCGCAATGCGTGAGGTGTGGACAGGTGCATTGTCCTGGTGAAGGAGAACACCACGGGTCAACATCCCACGCCTCTTTTTCTTGATGGAATCACGTAATTTTTTGATTAGGTCACTGTAGTATGTGCCAGTGATGGTTTGGCCTCTTTGTAGATAGTCCACAAGAAGGACAGCTTTGCAGTCCCAGAAAATTGAGGCCATCATCTTCTTGGCTGACGTTTGCACCTTGACCTTCTTCGTTGGAGGAGAATGTGGGTGTTTCCACTCCATGCTTCGTGATTTTGTTTCTGGGTCAAAGTGATGGACCCATGTTTCATCCATAGTTATAAATCGGGCAAGGAAATCGTCTATATCAGCACGAAACTTGTCAAGAACTTCTTGACTCATGCGCACTCGGGTGCGCTTCTGATCTGGGGTGAAGTTTCGAGGGACCCATCTTGCAGCAATTTTTTTTCATTTGCAATTCCTGGGTAATTATGTTTTGCACAGTGCCATATGACAGGCCACACGTCTCAGCAACATGACGAATAGTGACTCGACGATCCTTCAGCACGATATCGTGGACTTTGATAATGTTTTCGGTCGTCATGACAGTTTTTGGTGCTCCACCTGCATGTTCATCCTCACACGACTCTCTCCCACAATGAAACTCACGACACCATCTCTTCACCATACTGTATGAAGGAGAAGTGTCCCCTAGTGTATCCACCAAGTCCTCATGAATTTTGGATACCGTCCACTTCTTCTTCGCGAAATATTTGATCACCGCTCTCACCTCAGTTTTCTCCATTCTGGCACATTGACACAACTTCACTCAGTTAAACCCCTGTAAAAAGGAAACTGTACGTTACTCGGACTTGCAATTCAGAATGAAAGCATATAAAGGATCACTAAACAATAACAAAATAAAAAATCAATCATAACGTCATTCCTTCTATGTTAGGGTCGGAGCAACCTGATCGCCCCTCGTATATTGAAATGACTTGCGAATGGCAGCTCACTGTCACAAACATTATTCGTTTACCAGTTAAGCAGTCATATGCCATGAGTTCACCAGCAAATGAAGTACAGTTAGCAAAGTTCATTCTTAATGCTCTGTGTATTTTGGTAATACACAGAGAAATGTGCCAACGTTTTCACAGGTTCCGGATTCAATTGTATGCCCCCACACATTATTTGTTTGTTAGTGAGAATCTGTTTTACTACTTCCTAGTGAATAATTCCAATAGTATATGCAGCTGTAAAAATACTATTGGTGTAAACTGCAGTCAGCATGTCGTAACAACTATACTAATTTTTTCCTTTAAAACAAAATAATTTTTGTAAAATTTGACAGCAGGCAATAATTGATTCCATTAAAATGGCAAAATGTTTTGCCATTTGGTATGACCTGATGTCAGTCATAAAGAGCAAATGTCTCAAATTTATCGTTACGTTACAGTGTCTTCAGATGGAGAGTGCAAAATTGAAGAAAGTTTTGTTGCCTTCATTACTACTGACAACAAAATTGGCGCTACCTTAACTGAAGACATTTTGTATGCTGTTCAGAATGATGGCCTTTCCATGTCAAACTGCCGTGCTCAGTGCTTTGACAACGCCAGTAATATGCCGGGGAAATACTCCTATGTTCAACCTCGCATTTCTCAGCAGTTTCCTACATTTCACTATGTTACTTGTGCATCACACACGTTAAATTCAGTTGGTGTTCATGCTGCATCAGCAGACACAGAAACGGTCAATGAACTTAGAGCAATTCAAAATGTTTCCTGTTTTTTCAGTAAATCAACTCATCATTGGGGTGTTTTAAAAAATCGTGTTCATATTACTGTGAAGAGTCAATCAGCAACTAGGTGGTCTTCAAACGCAAACGCAGCACAATCTCTAAGTACCTAATTTCCGGATGTCTGTGCAGCTTTGGAGGAATTATGTGACCTCTCAAAAGAGTCACCAAAAACAGTACACGATGCCAAATGTGTGCTACACAGCCTTAAGAAGTTTAACTTCCTTGTGTTCTTATTCTGCTGGGCTGATATCCTTCGATCTATTAACGACGTCAACCTACGGCTACAAAAAAGTTTGTTACAATGGGTATAGGTGTTAGTCACTTACAGGGACTGCAAAGCTCTCTGTCTGCCAATCGGGAAACAATTGTGGCTAACGCTATTGATAAAAGCAAAGAGATCTGCGATGATATTAACATTGCAAGTAAAGAACAGCGTCCCAAAAAGAAAACCAAGTTTCTCGATGAAGTTGCAGAAGATGAAAGTGTAGCCATAAATGAAGAACAAGAAAAGTAGGAAGGGCTTGTTTTGTGCATTGGATTCAATTTTGTCACAAATAGGCGATCGATTCAAGCTAATGAATGAAGTTTTCAGGATTTTCCGTAATTATTTCAAGCAATATGGCAGTTATGTCAGACGAAACGTTGAGAAAGGGAGCTTTTGATCTTGTAACATATGGGCTTTACAGTGATAAAACAACTATATGTACTGGCAACATCAGTGACGTCATCGGAAGATCATGGCGACTGACAAGTAGAATAAGCTTCTTGACGATTGAATAAATAGTCTACTGGACAATGTGTTTATCATTAAAATATAAACACTTTAAAGTACGAAACATGGTATCAGTCTCGGGGTTCGATGGTTAATATAAGTGGATGCGTTGAAATATGTAATAGAAACTTGATATTATCGTCGAAAACATGGAGACGATTAACACGTCAGCTGTCATGCAGTTTTCTGAAAATGTTGGTGAAAACTGAAATAAGTTGAACAATTATTTAATAGCGTTTGAGAAAATTGAGAAGCCGGACAAGATAAAACTCGCCATATTATTAAATCTCATAGGAGATGAGGGACTTGAAGTGTTTAATACATTCAAATTTGAACATGAAGAAGATAAAACGATTTCGAAATTGTAGTAAAGAAATTCGACCAATACTGTCAACCACGTAAAAATGTAGTATTTGAACACTACAAATTCTTCTCATGCAGCCAAAAAGTTGACCAATCTTTTGACAGGAGAAGTTGTAGTACAATGTGAAGTCTGTAAAAAGTTTCAACGGGCTAACACTAAAGAGCCTCTACAGCCAAATCCAATACCTAATAGACCTTTTGAAAGAATAGGGTGTGATATTTTTGAATTTGTAAACAAATCATATCTTATTATGATAGACTATTATTCTAAATGGATAGAAGTACTATTACCTATACAAAGTAAATCAGTACAAGAAGTGATAGCAAAATTAAAATGTGTGTTTGCCATGTTTGGTGTGCCTGAATTAGTAATATCTGACAACAATCCGTTCAATAGTGCAGAATACAAACAATTTGCAGCAGAATGGGATTTCTAGTGTGTATTCTTAAGTCCTCATCACCACAGAAGTAATGGTATGGCAGAAAGAGCTGTTGGTATTGCAAAACAAATACTGAGGAAAGCAAAACATGTGAACAAGGACTATTATCTGGGACTTATGGAATATCGAAACACACCATTAGCAACAATTAGGTTATCACCAGCTCAAATTATGTTTAGTAGATGCTTCAGAACTAAATTACCTATGTCTAACAAATTGTTAAATCCTGAATTGTTTAAAAGAATTAGAGATGTATTACACAAAAATCAGGTAAAGTAGAAAAGTTGGTATGATAAAAACTCAAAATCATTAATACCCCTTAAACAAGGTGATAATGCCATGATCAGAAATCTTGATACAAATATTTGGGAGTCAGGAAAAATATTATCTGTAGGTAACAGTCCAAGATCATGGTATTGTACAGAAACAGAATGGTTGGTAAGGTAGTTCGTAGAAATCGTGTTAACCTTCAGGAAAACAAAACAAACAAACAATTGTTAGAACAGAAAACAAATAATGAGAAAAATTAAAATTATGTCAATGGTAAACTTGATCAAATCTGAAGGTCAAACCATTGTAGGAAGGGAAATGTAAGTAATGAAACTGTCAATGTAACTAATTCAAATGTACCTAATATTACTTCTGATGTCAAGTCTGAAAGTAATGGAAATTTATACACTAGATCACGTAGACTTATAAAGGAACCAAAATTCTTGAAAGACTATGTAACTGATGTATAATTAATTATCATGTTTGTAAAAGGGGAAGATGTAACATATGGGCTTACACTGATAAAACAACTATATGTACTGACAATATCAGTGACGTCATCGGAAGATCATGGTGACTGACATGTAGAATAATAAACTTCTTGACAATCGAATAAATAGCCAACTGGACAGTGTGTTTATCATTAACATATAAGCACGTTAAAGTACGAAACAGATCTGGCTTTATTATACCCCGAGGATATCAATGGAAGTGAATTACTTCATGAACTGTTGTTCTTTAAACATCATGCGCAAGCATTTTTAAAAGACCTTCACTTGGAATGCTTGTCAGAATTGTCACCTTGCTGCTCTCTCATTCATTCATAAAATAGCATGTATTGCGTTGTACCCAAAATTTGTCACTGCATTGAAACTATTTGTAACTCTACCTTTGTCTGTTGCATCTTGTGAAAGGAGTTTTGGTAAGCTAAAGCTTATAAAGAATTACGTGCTTTCTTCCTTGAGTCAAGAAAAGCGGACTAACCTGGCTATTTTGTCTGTTGAGAAGTACAGAGTTCAATCACTTGTTTTCGATGATGTTAATAATGACTTTGCTGCTCGAAAGGCAAGAAGAGTAAAACTGTAGCTTGTATGTTCGCACAGGAGAATTGTCAAATAATCATGTACTGATTGTAGTTCTTAATAAGTTTTTTGTTTTTATTGTTGTTGATTTCAGCTGATCAGTATAACATTTTGCAGTGTAAATAGGTTTTACTTTATGAACATTACATTAATACTGAATGATTTTAGCTAGTTTGTACAATGACTTTGTATCGATGATAATTGGTATCGGAAGGTTTCAACTCCTAACTACACGGATACATGGATTACTTCCATTACATACAAATTATAGGAATTTTAGAGTGTGTGTTAATGATTTCAAAACGAAGGGAAATTTTTCTTGGCTGTTTGGCTGTACAAGAATTTCCTTTAAATTATAGGTTGAATTCTTGATTATCAAATCTAAGCACAAAGTGGAAAATTTTGTCAACTAACGAATATTTATTTGCTTTTGATTTATTTAATTTTACGTCACTTTTCTGCCAAAATTTTGATTAATCTCGGAGATGATGATAAAAGTGGTAAGATGAATTTTGTAAAAGGACAATTACAAACACAAATGGGCAGAATACAACACAAGATCCATAGAGTTTTGAGTTTGAGTTTGAATTGAGGTTATAAGTCCACTATATGCACAGGATGGCTAATCGGGACTGAAGCTACAGTTAAACGTGGTATCGGAACAAGCTCTACAGAGAATTTTACTTGTGGTGAGTTCAGACGCCAGCGACTCGTTAGTTTGCATGATGGAAGTTCAGGGTGTACTAAATGAGAGACAGTTTGACATTTCGGTTCATACTGGAAAGTCACTTATTACACCCGAACAAATATAAGATTTGCAAGTTTTGTCGTATAATGAAAGACTGTAATTCCGATTTTTCTGTTGAGATGCGACAAAACAATCAAAACTGAAACTCGTCCCGTACTTAATTTCAGCAATCGATACGACCAGTAGCGACAGACGGGCCTGCATTCTTACTATCTGACATGCCTCTGGCATCATGGAACAGATCTCTCCTGTTACATTGTTCTCACAAGAGAATCGAATGGGTTTAACATGACGTCACAGGCTGTTACCATGACAACGGTCTTCTGCAACTTTCCGGAAATCGTATATCTCGTTCATCTGACGCTAGTGTGTACCTTGCAGAGTATGCACGTGTCTAAATTATTTCACACATTGCAATTAGACGGTTGAAGTCTTATGATTTTAAATGACAAATTCAAATTAATTAAAACAAATAATTTTTTTCATTGGGTACAAACGCAAATTAAAGTAAAATTTCGATTTCGAAGATAAGTATATTATTTGAAGACTCTTACATCAATTACAAAGATAACATTTCCCCGACTGATGTTGACTGAAAGTATGTATATGTACACACCAAATTCTCCTCACTATCATTATACTACCTACATAATTATAAATCGTTATATCAGAATCTTTTAAAAGTACTTTGTAATATGAAGCAAACTTTTCCATTTCATATATTTTTATGAATTTTCACAATTACATGTATATTTTTTGCGGATTGAAATGTATAATTCTTCATGCGGGTAACCCTTTATCGTATAAATATCACACTATTTCCATTCTACTTGTTAAACACCTCTATCATCTATAATCTGTACGTTAAATGATTACCTACGTCTATCTTCTGTTCTGACTGCCGCGGTGGCTCAGTCGGTAACGCGTCTGACTACCATGCTAAAGGTCCCGGGTTCGATCCCGGGTTTAAATCCGGGAACTTTTCTATTTCTTTCCGGGAAATCCGGAAGCGGCCCCGGCGCCCACCCAGCGTCGAATAACATGGGTACCTGGGGGAAACTCTGGGGGGTAAAGGCGGTCAGGGGCGTGATTCTGATCACATCATCCCCACTCATGACCGGATCAAGAAAGTGTGGGGCGTTACCCCCACACCCCCTATACGCCTTCATGGCGTGGTGCTATGCCAAGGGGAGCACTTGACCTTTTTTTTACTTTGTTCTGACTGCTGATTCTTCATGGGAAAGTTACTTGCATACATGCAGTTCGCATCAGGGGTGCCCACAGGGAGGTTTCATAACGCGCTTGCGTCATGGTAATTTTTTTTGGGGGGGGGACAAAATTTTATACCAATTCTATATATCTTCACACAAAAACGGGGGGGGGGTCTTTTCGTTTGATTGACTTGTTATTGATTTTTAGTTTTGGTTATTATGTACAGTTTTTCTACCTAGCTGTGGGTGATCGCGGCGATGGGGTGGGTTGAAATGAAACACCACCTCTTATGCCTTTAGAATCGGTTTGGAAAGGGGGGGACGTGCTGTTTAATATTAACATTAATAGTAGGTTAGTCAAGCAGGCAAACTGCTAAAAATAAGGTTCACTACACTAACAATGGCAGTGAGTCTGGGCAGTTTTGTACGTTTTATGTTAGCAAATGTGAAAGTGAACTTAAAGTACCTAAAGTAAACATATATTGCCTAAATACGTCTGTATTATATTGTTACACAAATTTTGTCTGACCAAAATAATTTGAGTAAATAATTCGGCATAAATGGGGCGGGCCGAATGTTCTACCTTTTTTGGGAAAGTGCGTCATAGGCCTTGGGGGGGATGGGCACCCCTGGTTCACATTACATCACAATCAGAATAATCGTGAGAAAATGCAAGTACGAAAGCTTCACTCCTGTATTGAATCAGCAGAAAATTTTATTCTGGGTCCTCAAGCACGGTGTATGGTTGCAGAATCGAAAAAAGATGTCCATCCCATAGAAAAGCATTCAAGACTATTTGACCAAATAACAGTTTGCGAATTCTCTTTCTATTTCACTCACTTTCTCTCCTCTCAGTTTCACTTGTCTCTTGCTCTCTCACCCACTTTCTCTATTTCTCTATCTGTCTACACACGCACGTACTCACATAGGCAATAAGTATTGAAATAATTATTGCCCAAGCTTGATACTATATAACATTCTATGTACTCATGTAATTTCTTGAAATTGAACTTATTATATTAGTAAATTATGTTCGATGCCCTGTATTTTTTTTTTTTACTTTATAGGGCATCCAGTCATTATTTTCATAATTATTGAGCGGTTTCAGTGGCGGAGTGGTTAGCACAACGAGCTACGACGCCAGGAGTTCCGTGTTCGAATACTGGCCTGGGCACTGGTGTCTTTTGTGAGCGTCCCTTCATCAATTTGACCATATCATCACTCATCCTCACCTTTGCGATTACGGCAGAAATGCGAATTAAAATAAAACAAATCAATCAATCATCATTAAAGAAAATTTTATGTTATAATTGAAACCCTATTTGAATTTGAATTATTGCTTTAAAGCCATTTATGCACAGATTGGCTAATCGGTGCTGGACCTACAGATAACAGTGGGATCCGATAAAATTTGCAATATTCCTTCACTGGGTATCGAACCCGGGACCCCTTTATTGAAAGGTAACGACGTTACCACTACGCTACTGGGGAAGTCCTATTAATGTAATAAATAATAGTAACATCCTTAAGAGTAATATTTTTCCCGATCGCAAAACATTCTGCATTTGGCATTATGACATGCATCTCTTACATTTGAAAATTACAGTTGCTATGTTAAACTGAAGGAGAATATTTAAACGATGATATCTAATTTTCATTATTTCTTTTGCAAGTAACTTGCTGAAAAAGTTAATTCAATCTTATTGGAAAAACTGTCAAGAACCTGTGTGACATGTCAAAAGAAAAACGACGAAGATATTGACATGCAGAGAATTATCTCCATTGACAGCACTAGGTTTGTTCCTTGTAAAACAATTGGGAATAGTTCAAAATTCTCAGGGACACTCCCCTCCCCTGCTTCCCTTGTAGTGTCCGTTTTTGAAGGTATGCCATTTTGATGACGTCATAAAGCTCAAATACTCAAAATCAAAACGTTTGTTTAGTTATACCCAGCAAATGTAGATTGATTGGGAAAGGTGAAATTTGATACATACGCATGAAACCAGATACCCTTTCCCTGGCCATAGGAATATGAAGTTAACGGTAATTATGAATTCTCTCTTTTGTTGTTAAACTATTTATGCCGACTGCACAAATTCATGTTGGGTTGAGTTCTTTGAAGTTGAAATTTGTTTTTCTTAGTACATTCGAAACACTTGCAGAGCTCAAAATGTGCAGAGTAATAAATTAATATTTTTTGAAATAACTGTTTTGTGTCAGATGCATGTCGAGAAAAAAATCGGATTCATATTCTTCAGAAATGGTATTGTTGTCATTTCAACAATGGTGATTCCTAATGTACACATACAGTATGTTCGTATATGTGTATATGCATAGAGGAATCTCCCGTGGCGGAGTGGTTAGCACATCGCTCTGCAAAGCCAGGAGTCCCGGGTTCCAATACTGGCCTGGGCATGGATGTTTGTGAGAGTCCATTCATCAATTTCATAATACCATCACTCATTCCAATCTTCGCAAATTAGCCAAAAGTAGCACAAACAGCGAAGTAAAATAAAGCAAATAATAATAATAATAATAATAATAATAATAATAACAATAGCAATCATAGAGGAATCTCGAATTTTACACACTCTTCCTGCCTGAAATGATTGTTCTCGCATTTTGGAGATTAAGGCCGTACTAAAGGCAATTTTGTGGTAATTTTTCGATAACAGATGGCAGCACCGTTTGCCATGGCAACCGAGGGCCATGTTGTTAGATCTCCGCGTAATCAAGGTCGATACATACAGGTTGGTCGATTAGGGTACTCCTTGATGGATATGACGTCACGTTGATTAGCAGATTTTATTGAAAAATCTAAGTAGATGTGGAGCAACGTAATTGTTTATCATGAGATTTTAGTTGTATGTTCTTATTGAAAAAAAAATACAACAATTTATCAGCAATGCAAGATAATAATAGTCGTAATAGTAATATAAAATCCCTTGTATTGTATTATGTATTTCTTTAATATTTCGAAAGGAGAAGAGAACATACAAAGATAGCTGTAGTTAATTCAAACAATAAATGCACAAAGTAAGAAGAGTAATTGAAATAATTGAAAACATTTTGCAATTACGTTTGAAGCGAATGCTGCATTGACTGTAGAATTCACTTTATATGACAGTACTTGAACATATTTATATCTTTTATCGGTGACGTTAGGAGAATTTCTTCATAAATTTGCAGAATTTCAGTGAACATCTTGTAAATATTTATAAATATTAGCACTATCTAAGGATCGTCAATCTTTTATCCTTCAAATGAATAAGCATTTAATTCTGCACCCTTATTTTTACTGAGTTTTAATATCGCGATTTTGTAAGAAAAAATTCAGAAGAATCCTGGATACACAATAGAAGACATATTTGTTATTTTTATAATAGTTCAATATTAAATACAGTTTTGTAGCGCATCTAATTTATTTGCATGTCATGTCACCACACAATGTCCTGTTTCATAGTTCTTTACGGATTTGGTCTATTCTGGTTTTCAGTTCTGCAGCTGATGTAGAATCTTTGGAAGTATCAGTAACATTTTCAAGTAACAGTAACTGTAAACTACTTACGTTATGAAATTAGTAATTGTAACTCAGTTATTTTTCCACCTAACTAGTAAGTTGTACAATTACTTTACTGCATGGAAAGAAATTATATCTTGAACCAAATGTTCTCCTCACAGAATGGGTAAATTGACGATTATTATAGCCGGCCCCCGTGGCGGAGTGGTTAGCACATCGCGCTACGACGCAAGGGGTCCCGGGTTCGAATCCTGGCCTGGGCATGGATGTTCGTGAGTGTCCATTCATCAATTTCATCATATCCACTCATCTCCATCATCGTAAACTAGCCAAAAGTGGCACAAAAAGCTAAGTAAAATAAAGCAAATCAATCAATTGATGATTATTAAAATCTCGAGACCATGAGGACAATTTTGTATTTTTTTCGTCAAGAGCCAGGATGTATCCCAAGTTTATTTGTATTAGAACACTTACCATATAAGACTACATACATATCTCCAACAATTCTCATGGACACACAGTAATTTTATAGTTCAACAAAAATTCTAAAAAATATTTGCTTTGCTCAACAAAATAAAATGTTAATTGTCATTGCTTTGTAACAGAAGTTTACTGTGAATTTTATTGCCTCAATGTTTGTACATGAAATGTAAGAAGTAAGTTATAATTTCATGAAACTTAATGCTTAGCATTTAGTGGTCATCGGTGTTGAAAAGGACATCGCGCTTGCAACTCATGATCCGAACAACGTCTTACGAAATGAAACAAATGTAGAGTAAAGTAACTGTAAAAATAACTATGTCAAGTACTTTCTAAAGAACAGTAATAACAATAATTTTATGCGAATTACTTTCTCAAGTGATTAACTCGGAGTTACAAAGAGTAACTATTCAAACAATGCTGATATATCGAGTTCAGCTACATATTGGTATGAATTGCGAGGGAAGTTGAGCCTCCCCCTCGGCAAAGTGGTAACGTAATCGCCTTGTAATACAGGAGTCCCAGGTTCGATAGACGGTGAGTGTATAGTGATCGTCAAATAAAAATGGAACAACTAGATCCTGAAAGTCTCCCTTCTCTGCAATGCGTCTTGTGTGTTGTCTAAATCTACAGCGATGAGTGAATTGTAATAGCAAATTTATAATGGCAAGTTCTGTCACTGCCGTTGTGTTAGGCAACACACATAACGCATTGCAGGGATGCAGGGATTTCAGAATATAGGTGTCCCATTTTTATTGCCGGTGACTGTATATAGTGGTTTGGATCCCACTTTAAACTGTAGGTACAGTCCCAATTAGCCTTTCTGTGTATAAAGAAGATTTAAAAGACGTATTTCGAGGGAAGATACAATACGGTAATAAATACCATTAGAATAGAAGTTCAATAGCTTACAAAATAATTGTTTACAGGGACTACTAAAACTAGATTTTTGGGATACATAAAATCATATTTACGTTGTTGTTTCAATGCATATTTATTATTTTTCTTTATCGTACCCTGCAAAACATGTATTGCGTTCTCTGAGAGCAGTGTTGGCTTTTGGGTTCCAAAACTGGGAGAGGGCAAGGACACTTTAATTTCCATTGGTATATAAGGTTTTGTATAGTATTGGGGTAAAAGTGGGGGCCATCTGCACCTCCCCCTAATTGCTGCCACAGTCTGAGAGATATGCTTTTTGCAAATCATCATCGTATTCAGGAAGAAATGTATTTTCTTAGGAGTTTTGAAAATACCTCTAAAAATTTAAACTTGCAAGAATATCAATGAATGCGTACCAATGCTTGACAGACAAGACAAGTAAGTCACACCCCTGGCACTGTTTTCTTTTTCTCCTGTTTCCCCTAATATACAATTTACAATTGATGACCACTTGCTATCAGATATTATTAAGGCTTGAAACATAATTTCTTGAGCATATTTTGGACTCTTGATTTCTAGGAAATCATCACCATTCAATCAAGTGTCTACGCTAGCAAGCAAAAATGTATGTACTCTTCCATGTAAAGTTCAAACAGTCCACTTTGTTGATTTATAGTATATTCCGTAGAAGCTTATACACCAACTGCCATGGTACGTAACTGCCATTGTCGATCAAACCTACTGTCCTTTTGTACAAATTTCAAGAGTGCTCTTTACTATTGGTAGGAGACACTTCGATTAGTTTCTCAAATGCTCATCTGCAAAAGGCACAAATAAAAATAGTTTTAACATCGTATATGAGACTATGAACTTACAAAACATGTTAAAAAATATTGATATTACATTGTTACAACCTTAGACAAGTTGAGTTAATAATGGAACTTACAGATGTTGAGTAAATGGATTTGAAAATAATGGATCGAATTGGCACTATAATGCTTAACGATATCGTCCTGTTATTAAAGTGCATTTTGGTTCACGATATGAGCTCACTTCAATGATCTAACTTTATAATGAATGTTAAATATGATGAGCCTAAAACAGAAATTGGCAAAATAATTGTTAGAAATATTTTCATAGTATAGTGATGATTGCAACGCTATATGGAGTGAGGTTCCTCCAGGTTCAAATCCAGGTTTCATGTATGTATTTAATCATTATCTTTGTTCCAATCATCCATTTTATCAAATCATTATTCATCATCATTGTTCCAAGGAGCTGAAGTTGGAGGTAAAATAACAGAAATACATTGTGAAATGGAAATTCAGTTCCTACTATATTTTTATTTGAATTATTATAGTAGACCAGCCAAGAAGCAAAAAAGCTTAAAAAAAACTTTTATTTGCATGCAATGTTAATAATAGGCATCCATGCAAAATCGATCAGTCATAGGTCTGAGAGAAAAACTAGTCAAGCTTCAAACTCACTGGTATTCGAAGTAAAGTATTAGTACAAACGTCTACTGAAATCCAATCTGATATTGAACTAAATAATACGTAGCATAATCAGGACAAATTATGATTTCTATGAAGCTCTCTGTCATTCACAATTAAATTATTGCCCTTGTACTTGCTAGTATGGGAACCTTTATCTATACCGGTACTCATTTGGAAATTCTCAGTAGACATACAGACTTGTGTTCGATAGACGGTAAGATTTTAGTCTCATAACTGTTAGGGTGTACTTTTACACTTTAAATATATACAGCATCAAGTTATTTATAAACGAAATGCACTCTCATTATAAGCCGTCCTAAATTATAAAAGGACAAGAAAACAGAAGAGCTTCATACAGTTTACAAAACCGGTTTTCTGACTTGTTTCTGTAAAGGAAGATAACAGAACTGTGTCCGAAACTTGCAAACATTCAGGGATCTCGCATTACATCTATTCGAATCAAACCTAACTTAGCCTGACCTACTTAATACATATGAAAATTTGCGAGCTGCTTCAAAAATAAAAAGAGAAAAACTCTTATAGAAAATAGGTCAGCAAGTACTCATTTCAACCATGTACAAGGGCAAAGTAAAAAACATTTAAACAAACTACTGATTTGTAATAAACATTCCGATGTTGTACATGTGAATAGCACGAGTTTCGTATGTTTCGAAATTAACTTACAGGAATGAAAATAGAGCATTTTATGCAATATTGATTTAATGATATGAGATATAATCTATATTAAGCTACGTATATTTTATGCTATAGTAATGATCTCAAAACGGTAGTTATTAGGTTTATGGCTAACGTAAAATATAACATTCTATTCTGATTTTACATTTACAAAGAATTATCAACTTCGTTTGGAAATTAAAAAAAGTCATGCAGTGTCAAGCAATATTCTCACCGATATTACATCAGAAGATATTTCTTCAACATGTAAATAAATTATACATTTTGCCTATATTTCAAACATTTTGCCTTTGATGGATAATATTAAGCAACAAGCAATTAAATATTAAGACTTACCTTAGAGCTTGTTCCGCTTTTTAACATCCTCCGTGGAATATTTGTTCTCTTGTTCTCGTATCTGTACGGAATTCGATATCCTCTGGTAGCTTGGTTTGATTTTCACTCTTTCAAGAACTTGCATTGATCAAATCGTTAGAAAGCACGGAGTGAAATCTCGGCAACAGTGTTGACTAAAATCTGCACCACGGAGTATATTGCGACGAAACGCCACTTCAAAAGTTTTGATGATAAGAACTACTCTCAGAAGGTACGAAATGTTTTAATTTTTTCACATAGTATTTCAGATGCTTGCAGGAAGAACATGTGATCTTTGTTTCATCACGAAATCTTCC
Organism: Lepisma saccharinum; assembly: GCF_977018435.1. NCBI lineage: Eukaryota > Metazoa > Arthropoda > Insecta > Zygentoma > Lepismatidae > Lepisma > Lepisma saccharinum. The sequence goes on along the minus strand of NC_139236.1, from coordinate 8,714,545 downwards.
ATACTAGTCATAAAAGAAAGAAAATGCACCGGTATTAACAAAACTACCACTTCAGCGCCATCTGTACGCAGCAGTTTGAACATGACGGAGACCTTATATTTTCTGTTATTTACTTAAATCCCTTCAATCGTAACAAAATTATAAGGTTCACATGTTCTAGTGAATAAAACAATCTTTTATATCGGAAAATTTTTTCCTTACCGAATCTATATTAGTTGTACTGTTACCCTTAGAAATTTGGGTCTATGCTTTAGCATGGCTTTAGAACCCCCTTAAAAGACCAACAATCTAATGCAAATTTAGAATTCGAAAATGCCATAAACTTCATCATATGTACCTGAGGGTTATTAAATATCCCCAAGTTTATAAGGGGTCCGGAGGTCTTCCCCCGGAAAGTTAAAAGAAACAAATTAAAACACTGAGTTTTATGCCTTTTACATTTGAAAATGTTAAATTTCCTCGCTTAAGTAAACAAATATTAATTAGTATATTGGTTGTCAGTTTTAAAAGAAGCAAAACAGTACGATTGTTGCATTTTGCATTTCATTATTTTTTTATTGATACAATACTCGTTTTACTTTAAAAAATTACGGTACAATCAGAAATTTTAGAAAAATTAAATTGAAAAGTTCTTTTGATGCCTCATCAGTAACTGTTGACTCAACACAAAGTCATTTTACGTTTTTCTTTCTTCAAACTGTACACATCAATCAAATCGTCTAAGACCCGCTATTGCGGCGCAATTACCGCACATTCCATCATGCCAAACGTCAAGATTTGCGATATGGCTTCATAACAAAAATGTAGTAACTGAATTTAATCATGTGTTATTTTTTTAGTCTTCTTTAAGGGGGGCCAGGCCCCAACTGTCCTCTCCAGAACTCCGTCTATCCTCCTCATCCCGAACCCAGTACAAACTTTCAGCATCCCGCATACACAGTGATTTGTAATAAACAAAATTGAATAAAAAGAACTAAATTAAGAAAAGAATGTATGATTATCACAGTTCCACGGTCATTTTCAGTACAACATTGAATCAGCTTTACCTTACCATGCATGAGAGCTAATGTACTTTTAGAGCCATAGTATAATAATTTTAGAAGGTTTTAAGTTCAAGAAAAGTTTTATGTTAAATCACAGTACAGTCACCTCTTTATGTAACAGTTGTAGTCCTCCACCTGTTGGTAATACAATGAGAGTTTTCCAATTTACATAAATATTGGGTTTTAAAAAAATGTACAAATAAACCTTTTTATTATTTGTATTTCAGTACTTTTGGTATTACTATTTCGCAGATATTTAAGTGTGTTTGAATCTACATTCTCGGTACGTCCTTGTGTGGTGTAATTGTAAAATGATGAAATGTTTAAAACAACAAAACGGGACGGCAGTTTTAAAACTAGTTACATATTTAAATAAACCTTGTGTAAATAACTTACATAACATGGAGATATGCATTGCACTACAACCAAGCAGTTATTTATAATTAGAAGTCATTAATTAATTTTTGCTGATGAATGGATCTTCTTCAGTGTATTATTCCTTTGAAATAACATTTTGTAAAAGTTTACACACGTGTGATTATAGTTCACCTTATTAAACAACATAGGTTTCAAAGTTTGTACTGAAAGAGCGTTCTTGTCACATGTGCACAAAACATTCATGTACAGAAACACTCATTCAGTGGGGACATTAGTTCCAGGTAGAGAGGAAGCACCAATATTTTATGTAGTTTTCATCTAACATGATATTAATGAATTCTTATCTATTTTACAGGCTGGTACAGCGAATCCAATAGTGACCCTGTTTGTAGCCGACTTAGGGGACCCGAAGAACATCAGGAAAAGAGACGTGAAGCCGCCTGTCGCCCTCTCTGATCAGTCAGTGTCAACATTCTGTGAAGACCTCGTAACATTTTCCCAAGCATCGACTTTACCTTTCATATCTTTACCCCTTTTAGCTTTCTTATGACCAAAAAAGCATCTTTGGTGCATGCTTTAAGCCTATTACCGCCGGCATGAGTACTTTGCATGGCCTTGGCTGGACATAATCAATTTAGTGAGTTGAAAGCTTTCACTTTTGTTTATCTTGCATATGTGAAGGTATGTCACATACATTAATATGTGTTTCATAAATGATGGAACTAACATGTTCATAACAATTTTTTAATTCATAATTTAGAATGAATATTTCCAAGAAAAATAGTATGACTAAAAATCTAAATAAATACCTTAGTATTAGAATTTTCATTATTGTGTTAATAAACAAATGTACTTTACAACAACAACAACAACAACAAAGTTTAGATTGCTATCTGCTCTTCATTATAGAATTATGCATTAATATTCAGAGTGCTATTATCATTAATGACCACGTAATTGATGTTTTTTCCCTATCTTTCCAAGGAGAAATTTATTCTCAGGAACTAGACTTAAAGTTCAAATTAGGATCCAAATCATAGAAATTTACCTCCAACTGGGACCGAATCAGTCCCCTTATAGTTATGGGCAGCCGCTATCTACATAACTGTGTATATTTTTTTAAATTAATATATAGACTACAATCTATGTAGAGACTTTTAAAAAAAGCGAGAAGTGATGCTTAACCTTTAGACCGCCGAGCTGGTTTTGGAAAGTATCCTCTTTCTGGCCGCCGCCTTTGCGCGCGATTTTTAAACACTTTTTCAGAAAAACTTTATATCTCGGAGACTATTTGAGCAATCTACTTCGGGTAACTTTTGTTTTTCAGCTATAACATCAAGGCATGTAACCGTGCAGAAATCAAAACGCCAAAGCCAATAAGAGGGGTTGGGTGGGCCGAGGCCCCCAAATTTCAATGAAAAAATCATTAAAATGGGGAGTTTTTCACATAGCTATTCGATAATGTAATGCACCCAGTAACATGAAATGACTTTCATTCGGTTTAGAAGGACAATTATTTGAAAATAAGGATAAAGTTTGCCTCCCCTTCACCAAAATAGCGGGGAAAGAGGGGCATTTTTATGTTTTTTTCGTTGAAAGTTGAAGGCCGCGGCCCACCCAACCTCTCTTATTAACTTTGGCGTGTTTATTCTTGCACAGTTGCATGCCCTGATGTTCTAGCTGCAGAACAAAAGTTACCCGAAGTAGATTTGTCAAATAGTCTACCAGTTATAACATTTTTTGTCAAATAAGTGTACAAATTTAAAATTCGCACCAGCTTCCATACGTAACTTTGGAGTCGGGGGAGGGGGGTTCTGGGTGGGTGGGTTTGCTTCCACATGACATTTCAAAGTTTTATCTCAACATCTGTTAGCGTTTACAACCTCACATACAAGTATGAAGGTCCTAAAAGCACATGGACATTTTAATCAGCACGACGGGCCGACTACGCCTATATTTTCTATGTGTCACATGTGACCTATTGGCCGAGTAAAGGTTAATTATGAAGTAATAAAGTAATTAACAAAGACTTGAATTGATTACCACGTGGCCGCGGTGGCTCAGTCGGTAACGCGTCTGACTACCATGCTCAAGGTCCCGGGTTCGATCCCCGGCCGGTTCAAATCCGGGAACTTTTCTAACGGTGGAAGCGGCCCCGGCGCCTACCCAGCGTCGAATAACATGGGTACCTGGGGGAAACCCTGGGGTGCTGATCACATCACCCTCACTCACGACCGGATCAAGAAAGTGTGGGGCGTTACCTCCACACCCCCTATACGCCTTCATGGCGTGGTGCTATGCACAGGGGAACACTTTACCTTTTTTTTTATTTTCGAATTATTATTATTTCGTGGTAACATCTCATTGAATTATCCGTACGTCCGTAAGGCATTTTTAAACAGTGTATTTTATTATTTCATATTAGAATGTGCAATTTGTGCTAAAACTATACTTAATACACTAAATTGTTTCTCAGTATAAGGTTTTCAGCCATTGTGTTAATAACTCTTTTTACAGGTTTAACCAAAATATGATTACTTGAAGTTACAAATAAGCATGCATAACATATTTCCTATATTTTATTGGTAATCTAAAAGTTATATCTACTATCACACGTCTACATAGTGCGATTTCATTCTCTTAGCACCTAATGTCTTTCATATTGTAGCAATTGATTGCATGGTTGTAAAGCATTGAATTTTTAGAACCATACATCCTATCAAATTGCATGGGTCTATAGTTCACATTGTTATGACACAACAGATTCTCGAGTTAATATAGTTATGTCAGACCACTGCTTCACATATAATGTAGAGGAGGTAGGCAGAAATATAAAACTACACATACATTTTTTTTCTAAGAGTTAATCTGTGAACTTTTGAAAAGCACATTAACATAAACTTTGTTCAATATATGTCCGTGAAATAAACCTTTATGGAATTCAAATCGGAAGACACTTTTGAAAATTAAGATTGTATTCTCAATTCATTTTCTTAAAAAGCATACTCTCAAATCCCATGGGCATATTTCAGACCAAGAACTCATCAACTCCAGCTGCAATTTTCTAAATTCACTTCTGCCACTTTTTCAAGGCTGTGCTCTTATTTTCTACAACAGTATATCACCATAATTATCACCATAATTATTTTAATTTCCACACATAAGTAATTAACTATTCACTAAGCGTTGGCAGTTTGTAAATAAAAATGCTACTTATACAACGTAATTTTGTACAAATGTATCATTATCACGATATTATCTTGAATGTGCACAAAGCCTCTCGAGAGCGTCGGAAGTGTGATGGATGGGGTTTATGTTCGCCGAATGTGCTGGCCAAACCATAAACCGGATGCTCTCTTATGCTGTCCTCAAAAATTATGGATGCTGCAGTGCATATGGAAGAACGCGTGCACCAGAACACATCGATGATATCACACATACTCTGTATCCTGATATGTTTTGCCGTGAAGGTACACTTGATGAACACGCAGAGTGGTGTAGTTGCACCCAAATCTATGCTAGCCCACACCGTGAAACCCCGACCATCATATCGGTCTCTGTGGATGATACTAGCAGGAGTGTATCTCTCCGGGGTTCTCTACAGATGTGCACGCGTCTTATGGTACTCTTCAGACTGGATTTGGGAAGTACAGTACATGATGCTACCATGCATGTGTCTGTAAACACTTTTGTCTGCACCATTCTTCCTGGACAGCTTGCAGTAAAGTATACCACTTTCCTGCAGATGTCCGTACGACCATCTCTGTCGCTGCGCCAGTCGCTGGTGAGCTCCCGTGATTCCAGTGCAAGGCTCTTGGTGTCAAATGACGGTCTTCCTAAGCCATTTAGAGGCACATGTGTGTCCTCAAGCTAAGCGTCATTGGACATTGCAGGCTTGTTGAACCTCCTCCAGAGTTGACAAATGGTAAATCTGATGACGTTCATAAGACGCATCTTTACTAGTGACTGATTACAGATGACCTTCTCCCTTACAACATCATCCTGTTGGTAAACTGGGTCATTAACAAACAGTAAAAAAAAATCATACGAGCAATGTAACATTTGGCAACGCATATTAGGTACATAACTATTTAACACTAGCGCTGCAAGCACATGGGTGAACACGGGGTGTGGAGTGCTACTTACTACCTGTGTTCTGTATGTTCATATCATCTTAGATGACGCTGACGAATAAATCTTGTGGATTTGGTGGTGGTGGGTTTAGACACATGGACTTTTTACATAAGCAATCATAATTAACACATTCTTCGTCCCATAAAAAACAATGTCCGTGTGTGTAAAAAGTACCTAAAATAAACAGTTGAACGTCTAGTATTCTTGTTTTCCTGCTTTCAGTTGGCATTGCTCCTCAATTCTGCTGTTAGTGAATGTACTTGGGATAGATGTTTAGGATGAATGCAAGTAGAGACTTTCTATTTCTTTTCGGACCCGAGGACGAGATATCACGGATATCCAAAAGTCAGCCTCACTTCGCGTAGTACATCCTGGTATCTGCGATCTTGTATCTGGTTAGCATTAGTTTCAGAAATTAAGTCACATTTTTTTTGTTAGTGTCTTGTCCCCAATTTCGTTTTAATAAAGGTGCTTTTCCCATATTGTATATGTGCTGACGTTCATAATTTAAGAAACAATCAATAAATCAACAGACCTCTGAAATAATCCTGAAGTAAGCAAGCTGTAGATTTATCCTGATGTAGGACTGAGCTAAGCACTATATGTGCAATAGGCTTTAGGCTCTTCTATTGTGGTATTCTGCCCTTTAGTCTATTAGGCCTACATGTCAGTTCTTTCTAATACGTTTAAGAATGTAGGAACATGCACTTTTTCTGTGTTCTTCGCTGAACAGTACCAGATCTGAAATTAATAATGACCAGCATGGCACATAATGCAAGTTGTTTATCTAAAACAGTGCAAGGAATGGTGAAATTAAAGCGCTAAAACATGGATGTAAGGTGCCATGATAGACAGCAGAATACGTGGTTTCTATTTGATATATGTGCATAGTGAAATAGTACAAGGAGACAAAGAAGTATTCATCAGCAACGTTACACATGTTTATGTAAAGGAAGGAAGTTGAATCGAGTTTATTTTTAAATAGTAAACTAGTCTGAATTTTATAAGGGCAAGTTTTTTTTCAATTCAACTTTTATAATTTACATTTGATGTTTTGTAAAATAATAATAATAATAATAATAATAAAAGGTAAAATAGTTTTATGACTGACGACTAAAATATGAAATCTTACTCTGCACCTCCCACCCCCCCACCTTCTCGCCGATTACCGAAGTGGAAATTTTTGGTTGATTTACTTTGCCGAATTTTGGGGAAGATTTGGGGGATCAACATGGAGAAAATAAATGGGAATACACAAATTATTCTCTTGGGGATGATTTATAAGAATATTCTTAAATGGAGGAATATCATTATCCACGTCCCCCCTCAGTTTGACCACTGATACCCCTCCTGAGAAAAATCCTGCGGGCTCCCTTGACTGTAAGATATAACTTTTATATATGTTATATATCTTATTTCACTCCATCACACGTCAAAGTAGCTGGGAAAAAAATAACACAACAAAAATCCTGCAACCAAGAAACTCCAATGCTCACACTTACACAACGTTATTTTTTCTGCATAAATTATCAAATTAATTAGATATCTTTTTCGCTTCTTTCATTATAAATATACCAAGAACTGTGAAAATCATGTATTTTTAAATCTGTAAAGTTGGTGTTCCCTTGCCATTCTTCTAACGCTCTTTTTAATCATTTAAAAAGTAGTTGGTTTACTGTTTTAATATTGGTTTTATCCAGTAAAAAAAATACATACTCTGTGCCAGATATATTAGGTTATCCATGTAACAGATAATTACCAATAACATTTTCTAGGATTCAATGTTAATGATTTTAAGTTTTCCTTTCTATTTAGTTCTAAATTCTCTTCTCTTTTTAAAATAAATATGGTCAAATTTTCTGAATGACAGCTATTATTGCATTGATGCAGGCTCTTTATGCAACAGTTAAGATATTCATTATGTAAAAATGTACGCAGGACCTCACGTAAAAAAAAACTTACGTTTGGCACCATTTGGCGTCTCTGGCATGTAAGTTATCCACCAAAGAGAATTTCTCTAAATGATTGAATTAAATAAACTTTAAATTTATAGGAGCACACAAGGTGACAACACTGCAGAGTGGATGATGCAATCAGAATAAATGTAACGCCAGTTACAATGTTTAAAATTATGTCCAAAATAGAACGCTATATATAATATTAAAACGTATATTCTTTATTACACATGATATCTACCTAGGCATATTAGTAAGAGGAATAGAATATAAGTACATATAGAATGCCTATATTGTGTAATAATTGTACATTCAATTTTAAAAACTCAGAATAGGTTTTGCAACAGAGGCGTGTATTCCAAAAGGTCATTACTTTTAATCCCCGTTATTCAGTGACAATTTGAAAAGTGGCAGAAGATATCTTTGTTGATAAGTGCATGTGATTAATTCTGAACACTGTTCTTTCTATTTTATGCACGAATATTTCAAATGAGTGTGTTTGATCCAACGTACAAATACTGAAATGAAATATTTTTTCTGCACATTTTCTACAAGCATGGATTTAAGTTTAGATTGCTTGCGGTCTGATATATATCTGACAGTAATTTTCATATTGGCATAAATAGGATAGTCATAGACTGATGTTTCATAAACAATATACTTGTATTGGAATCTTACATTTGTTGTAGACTGAAAATAAACCTATTGCTCCAATTGTTCATTGTAAGTAGAAATGAATTTCCAATGTAAATTAATGCCCAATGCTTCCTTCTTTGTTGAGCACGGTCCCGGCTGCAGTTTGATTTTTAAGGGGGACCAAAAGTTGTGAGAACAATTAGTGAGCTACTTGGAAAAGAATAGTAGCAAGAATGTTTTAGAAAATCGTATAGATGAGTAGTGTCTCGATGTGGTGATTAAACGCCATTCAATGTGTGACACGCCTGACAGTCCTTGGTTTTCAGAGGGTTACTGTTCCAAAGTTTTAGATTAGTTTTTAAAAGTTTGGAAGTGAAATAATAGTTATGAAAGTTTCTTCCTCAAAGTTCTCCACGTATTAACCGTCAAATTAAATATTTAGAAAACTTTTCACTCATATAACTGGTATAATATCTTTTAGCTAATGTAAGTTGAATATAAATATAATAATTTGAGTCGAGTAAGTATTCGAAAAATGTGTATATTTTAATTCATAAGGATTAACCTATGACCCCATATTTCTGTGTTCATGTTACGTTTTTTCAAAACATTGAAATACCTTCTTGTTGTTGACACTAAAATTACTATTCCTACTGTGTATAAGAAACATTTCATATGACTCATAAATCATATGTGTATTTAATATATTTTGTAATGTATATTATTAATACATAGAAAATTATACATATTAATTTTTACAGGCACACACAAACAGACAGACATATAAATTATGCCCCACCAAAGACATCAGCCTAGCTATGTTCCTGGGTGTATACATCTTAGAAAAAATATTCATTAAAATTTGACATTCCATTAGGCGAAAGAAATGAAAATCAATATTGCAATTTCATTCCTTTCAGAGAGCACTACTTCTCTGCAGTGAGATGGGTGAGTGCCACAGAGGTTGGAGTCGTCTGGATGAACAGGGCACAGAACATGTCCTTCATCACCATCTGTAAGAGCCCTATGTGGTACTGCCAAGAGGCAAGTTCCATTCCTTGAGGAAATATTAGTATATGTTTAATTCTATCTTTTAGTAATTACAATTCCTCTTTCATCTTTATACTCTCAAATACTAAGCTGGAAAATTTGATTTTTTCTCAAAATGCAAACAACTTGTATGTCACTCACAATTGTGGGTGCGATAACACAGACCTGCGAAATTGAAGTTGTTGAAAAATACAAGAGACGTGTTCGCTGAGTTTTATGTTATTGGGTGTGCTGATTTCGAAAATGACCTCCATTTTTTTCCATCACGTCAGGATTTTCTGTAAAATCGATATCAATATTTTTGCTAAAATCCTATGTGAAAAGGAATTTTCGCGAACAATTTTGCATGCACTATCTGGCAACAGTGGTTTTGATCCATTTAAATCTATGTAAAATCGATGCTCGGTGATGCAAATTGATTTATTGGCAATTGATTTTATTTTTTATAGGTTTAAATGGAAGAAAACCACTGTTGCCAGATCGCACGAGCCGCCTCTGGTCGAGAGAAAAACACAAACTTCCCTTGCGTTTACACTTTTTACATCCCATTATGGTGAAGTTTCTAGAAAAAAAGCAGCAACGTATTATGTTCATTTGTGTTTATTAAGGTAACGTACATAAAATAGACGATTGACCACGAGGAGCAATGTATGTGTACATGAACGTTTGACACAAATTGTAAACTGAACAAACAACAAAACCAAACACAAACAAAGTTTATATTTACGTACGTACCCTTTTGCCTTTGAAACTTCTTTTTGACGTTCTTCTTTTATGTGCAATCTCAGGCCTCTCTCGTGTTAACATCCAACAGTAGTCGGCGAGCATGTTCTTGTCCCATCGTCCTTGATATTTGCGCTCCATATCTTTAATATCTTGGTGGAACCTTTCACCCTGTTCTTCGCTGACTGCTCCTAAATTTTCGGGGAAATAGTCCACATGTGAGTGAAGGAAATGTAGTTTAACACTCATGGAGCAACCCAACGCTTGAAATTTGTCCAGCATATTCATAACAATTGCTTTATAGTCAGGATCCTTGTAATTCCCCAGAAATTTACTGACCACATCTTTGAAGGCAACTCAAGCTTCTCTCTCCTTTGTTGTCATGCTAGTCTCAAAGTCTTTATCCTTCATGAGCTTGCGGATATCTGGACCAACAAAGATTCCCTCTGTCAACTTGGCTGCGGATAAACCTGGAAACTTTTTGCACAGGTATTTGAAACAATCGCCATCTTTTGGAATAGCCTTGACAAATTGCTTCATTACACCTAATTTGATATGCAACGGGGGTAACAATACTTTTTTTGGGTCAACTAAGCTGTTCCGAATCACATTCTTGGTGCCTGGTTCAAGATTTTGTCTTTTAGCCCATTCTTTCTGGACCCAATGTTGAGTCTTTGCACGGCTGTCCCACTCACAAATGAAGCATGGGAACTTTGTATATCCACCTTGTTGACCAAGAAGCATGGAGATAACTTTCAAATCACCGCAAATGGTCCAACTGTGGTCGGCATATTTTATTTTGTTGAGGACGAGAGCCAGGTTTTCATAGCGTTCTTGTAAATGTACCGAGTGTGCAACTGGTACAGATGCATACCGGCTTCCGTGATGAAGAAGGACAGCTTTCAGGCTCCTTGTCGATGAATCTATAAATAGCCTCCATTGATCTTTATCGTAGGTGATATTAAATTTGCTCATCAATCCGGGAACATCAGAACAATAGACCAGGTTCTCCGCTTCCTCAAAGTACTGAACAAAGTTCTTTTCTCGATTCCTGTACCAATAAAACGTGGTTCCTTTGGCCAATAAATGTTTTTCTTTCAATCTGGAGCCCAACAATTCAGCTGCCTCTTTCGAAAGACCCAGATCTCTAGTCAGATCATTAAGTTCAACCTGAGAGAAGGGCTGAGGTGAATCGCCTCCAGAGGGCTTATATTCGGTATCGGAGCCTTGGCCGTCTGGATGTTCCGAGTCTGAAGACTCTGAAGAGATGACTGGTAATTCAGTTGGAGGCAAAGGCACTGGCACATCAGGTCCATGAGGAACGGGGCGTATGGCCGAGAGAATGTTCTCAGGATAAGAGATTAGCTTGTGATTTTTTCGGTTATACCCACGGACATGGCAGGCACAAAAGTAACAGTCATCACAGTGGTTCCTCGGCTCCCTCCATGTCGTAGGAATTCCAAAGCGTAAAGCAGTCTTCTTTCCGTTGAGCCATAAGCGTAGATCATTGAGACACTGCACACGATTTGTCCTGGTCTCCGAGTTTCATGCCAAAATACGAAAGATAAAGTTTTCTTACATAGTTTGTAATGCTCCTCATGAAATGTTTAAGAGCACTATATTCGCCGCATATGTAACAAAAGTCATCTGGCATATTTTCACAACGTCTCGAACTCGAAACCATGGTTCACGAAACGCACTGAGGAAAACACCAGTTTCAATTGTTTTTGTGATGCAGTTTCCACTTGTCACTGTATCAGCGCACGCACGACACTACACATGAAAGACAAATTGAGACGAACTTACAAATTTCCACGTCTTTTATCTTACTATGAACATGGTAAGTACATGATCTGCTGGGTTAAAGAGCGATAAACTGAGTCCCTCATGAGGACATCTGTTTTATATCGTTTCTGATGCCTCCAGACAAGTCGCGAGAATTCAGTCTTAGGAATAACACGTTCAGGATCAATCCAGATAAAGCTCGACACAACTGGAAGGTGACTGCCGATTACGCTGGCTTAGCGAGCGTTCCTGCACAGTCGGCGAACCAAGATAAGGATTTTCGCGACGCTATTGGTCGAGAGCGATTGCGACAGGGAGGGAGGGACGTCGATGGGGGGAGTCACCGAGGGGTAACGTTTCACCACGGTAGAATGATGGTCAGGCAGGGAGGAAAGATATTCCATGCCTAAACAACATATTAATGGTAAATGTTCATACAAATCCAAGTACAATTAAATTTTTCAAGAAATCGTGACGTGATAGACATTTTTCTTTATTTTTTTTTTAACTCAGCACCACAAAATACATAAAGTTCATCTATCACTTCCCTTGTATTTTTTTCATCGCAGGTCTGTGTAATCAGTTAAAGTTTTGATGTTTCATATCTTTATTCGGTTATTGTGTTTCGATATAATTCCTACACACAGATATTTCTAAAAACGATTGAATTTAAGAAAACTTGAGAAATACTCTTGCATTCAACGAAGTATGGTATTTGAATTTGTGTTACCTTACGTCACTTTTTCCCTTTTTATGTTACTCAGAACAAATGTTATGATCGACGATTAGAGGAGAGAGAAAATGATAGGAAACTCACAAGTGAACAGCTTGCCCAGACCAGGACTAGAACCCGTAGACTTTGGTGACGAGATCGTTAGTAGATTATTCAGTTATTATTTTATTGTTGATGGAACATACACGTACATGCTATGTCTACCACAACATCAAAAAATTACTAATTTTATCAAAATTGAGAACTCGATGTGTCAGTAAGTGTCATGAAATGAATCTCCAGGTTCAAAATATAGAAATTAGCATACGTTTCCTCTTCCCCTATTTACTTACAGATCAATTTTACATGTATCAAAGACATTACTTTTGTTCACTAAGAGTTAAAATTGATCCTCCAATTGAAAAAATAAATTTATCTCAGAAGGAAAGCTAAGTAAGTGTATTATCACTGGTAAAGTGTTTAGAAACTTATATTATTAAAATAAGTCGCACAAGTCTATCTTCTCACTTCCCTCAAGACTTACCACGTGGTATGATTTTACACAAACTAAGGGAAAATTCACACCGAAGCGATAGGCGACACGTGTTATTTGGAAACGAACCAATTAGCAGTAGTGTCATGACAGGCCGCAGAAGCGTCGCCTGTCCTTCAGTGTTTATTCTTCCTAAAAGATGCACATGCAATTACTGAAACATTGCTGTGAATATATTGAAATTACATTATGTAATTACTCCTAGATAAGTATAATTTGATTGATTGATTTAGATTATTTGATTATTTAACTTTACTTTTAAATAATCACAAATATGGGTATGAGTAAATATATGATGAAATTGATAAAAGATCTCTCACAAAGAACATTCGTGCCCAGGTCAGAATTCGAAAAATTAGAAAAGTAGCGCGCAGTGATATGCAGGTCGGCGGGACTTGTTCTGTTGGGCTCTATAAATAAATTAATATTTTTATTATTGTTATGTAATAGAATTGTTTATGTTTTATTATGTACTAAATAAATATTTAATGTATCTTGAAGATGGTTTGTTTGCCGAGGAATAAGTTTCTCTACTCAAAACATTACTTGGAATATAATAATTATAAATGTTACCACTCTCACTAACTTGACTACTTTCTGGTTGCAGACGTATCGTATTTCCACAGAGGGTCGTGGCTGGGTGAGTATCAACGGCGCCCCCATCTTCTCCTCCGACGGGAACACCTACGTCACCCTGGCGCCAGTGAGAGACGGTAGCGCCGGGTTCTTTCAACACGTGAACATTGTCAATATCCCGAAGAAGCGCATTCTTCCGGTGACACAAGGAAGCTATGAAGCCACCAAGATAGTCGGCTGGGACCAAAAGGAAAATATTGTGTAAGCAACAAACTCACATACCTTTAGGTGGCAACGGAGCTCAGGGGCACAAACCACAATATCTACTTGTTTCGTTCCTTTGCAGTTGTCTTAGTTACCAAAGTATTCTAATTTTGTGTAACTGATGTTCTTCTGTTTGAAGCATACATTTGGATGAGGCTAAGAGGTTGAAAAATATTTTGAGATTGGCCTTCTTGGTTTCTGTCTTTATTTATCTTCTCTCTCGTGCTTCCTCTGTTTGTCTCTCAATTCTTTATTTCTCTTCTCTTCTGTCACGTGCTTCCCCTGTTTGTATCTCAATTCTTTGTTTCTCTTCTCTCTCTCGTGCTTCCTCTGTTTGTTTCTCAATTCTTTACTCCTATACTCTTCTCTCTCGTGCTTCCTCTGTTTGTTTCTCAATTCTTTATTTATCTTATCTTCTCTCTCTCTCGTTCTTCTTCTGTTTGTATCGCAATTCTTTATTCCTATTCTCTTCTCTCTCGTGCTTCCTCTGTTTTGTTTCTTAATTCTTTATTTCTCTTCTCTCTCTCGTGCTTCCTCTGTTTGTATTTCAATTCTTTATTTCTCTTCTCTTCTCTCTAACGCTTCCTCTGTTTGTTTCTCAATTATATCTCTTTAACAAACTTCCTCTGTATTTCTACCTCATTCTATTTTTTATCGTTTTGAGTGTGATATTATCTTGAAAAAATGCTCGTAGGCATACGTGGGATATAATATAAAAATAATATTTTATTGGAGCCAACAACGAAATTAGCAGTTTTGGCTCGTTGTGTAAAGTGTAAAATAGAAGTATCGAAACACATAACAAAATGTGCTACAGCAAACATTAAATTTTACCTAACCAAAAGTCGCTTAGAAACTTGTTATTTCAATAGTAGATAAAATCGATCACTGACTGATCATCTCCGCAATGAACTTTTGTAATATATTTGTGGTAGATAGTCTCAGAAAATGTCTATTTCTTCAAGAATGAGAACTAACAAACATGTAAATATGCGTAACAATATTTCTGTTTCTGTGTACATTCACTTGTCATTTTACGTAGTCTTTCTTTGATTGAAATTAAACATAAATGTGCTATGGTAGGTTCATTCAGAGTATTCTAGTCCAAGTTCCTTACATAAATATCTTAAATGTAAGTCTTATACAGTCTCCAGTCTGTTCAAGTGTCTAGTAGTTGCACAATCCTGTAAGCCAGTTTTTGGATAATAATTGTAGAAAATATAAATAAATGAAATAATTAATAATTTGATGAAATGCACGCAATCGTTACACTTAATTGTAAACTCATTATCTTGTACTTAAGTCAGAAATTTAACAAAACATAATTTTATTAAATCAAGCTTACTTTCAATTCACATGTACTCATTCTAAGTGTCTAACAATCCATTTGACTTGCAATCACTTGTTTTAATAGCATTTTATATTTATATATGAGAGGCTGAAGTCAAGATTCTTTATGAACTTGAAATTCTGTTGTACTCAGAATATTGGAGAACATTTGTATTTCTCTGGTTCTTGTATGCTCAATGACGATAATTATTATTACATTATTATGCTAGATAAAACAGGTTGATTAGTACACAGTTAAAATGGCGCAGAAAAAGAGAATCTAATGATATATTCGCATGTTATTTGCTCAGATTCGAACAGTTGTTTTGGTTTACTACACTTTGTCCCAGCTATCTGTGGAACAGGCGAACGAAAAGAAGTCTCTGCGCAAGAAGTGAAGCGAGATGCCTCTACCAATGACCACGTGAGAGGAACGGTATTGCGTGGAGTGCGACTGCAGCTACGAGCCTTCGCAGCGCCGTGTGCTACTTCGCTCTGCCCACTCGATTTCCTCCCCTTCTCTAATGCTATGCGCGACCTTGCTCCATAGATAACTGGGACAGAGTATAAGTGTTTGGGCATTCTCAAAATATTCTATGGTTTAAAATTGCTAGTTTTTGTGACCAAAGATGAGTTAGATGATATATTTATTTCAGAAACAAATGAACTTATTAAAAGTTTAAATAACCATATATTTCTAAAAAAAAATATTTGAAAGTTAATATTCTCAGTATTGGTATTTTCATTTTGTGTATTAGGTTTTAATATTTCAAAACCTTGAACAGCCATTTGCAAACTGATGTATATTGATTTTTTTTTTTTACATTTGAACTTTGTTTAAATAAAAGTGGAGATCAATTCATCTTTACAAGTAGTCAAACGGTTGGGCGAAACTACAATATGTGTTGAAAAATATTTTCTTGTATTTTCATGAAAAAAATAGTAAAACCGATAAAGTAAATTAATTTTCATATTATCAACACTTATGAAAATCAAAATTATATATAAACAATACCGTTTTATAGAAATTTTAATCAGGTTAACAGTTAAGGTTTACCAATAGTTGTCCACAAAACAATAAAAGAGGAGAAATGTCCTCAAATTAAATTATTAATTCTTTCTCTCGTCTTATAGAAATAACAAAAACCGACTGTAATTCCTACATAAGGTCAATAAGAACAAGATAATTAATCATTACTATTTAAGGGACGTACCCTAAGGTTAGGGGTAGAACATCCGCAGGGTGAACCTCGCCCTTTAATAAAGAAAAATTGAAATTGAAATTGAAATTGAAAGACAATTTATTTCGAATAGAGAGGAAGTTACAGAAAATGATTGACAAACAAATGAAAAAAGCTTAATAACACAGAATGGTCAAGAGAAACAAAATGAATAACACAAAAAGCCAGTTAATTAACATATAATCAAATTTTTTGACAATTAAAAGTAAAAAGAACAGTAATACAATTAAGCTGCTGCCCTTTAACATCAAGAAAATTTTAAAAAAGCGTACCAAAAAAGTACCAATTGTAACTTGGTACTAGCGAAGTGGTATCAAGTTGTGTGCAACTTCATTTTTCTTCATCAAAAAAAAAAAAATGAAAATGGGAATGCTGTATATGCATCTGACTGTGTGCAACCCACATTTCTCAACTGAGATTCAATCATATGTTTTTTGTTCGAGTATTGCTTGCCATTGTTCTTGGTGAAGGTGAATTTCATTTAAATGAAATCTGAAAAGTA
This sequence comes from Lepisma saccharinum, assembly GCF_977018435.1. Lineage (NCBI taxonomy): Eukaryota > Metazoa > Arthropoda > Insecta > Zygentoma > Lepismatidae > Lepisma > Lepisma saccharinum. The sequence continues at coordinate 8,697,664 of NC_139236.1, read as the reverse complement.
CGTAAAAATGAATATTTTAATTACACTATAATTGCACAATAATTTAATGTATATGTATTAAATTTTCTTTAATGTTATTTCTTCAGTTACTTTCTTGGAATTCCGGAAAACAAGACTGGCCAACTACACCTCCACAACGTAACGACGAACCGTGCTGTTACCGTGAAAGAGCCTCAGTGCCTGACCTGCGCCCCGGAAATAGAGGAGCCCGAGCCAACCCCAAAGCCAGCGAAGGTGAAGAAGAAGAAGAAGGGGAAGGGGAAAGGAGGAAGGCCGTACAACCCGATGGACATCCTGTGGAGACCGTGCCTCTACCACAACGCTATCTTCAGCCCGGGTCTCACCTACGTGGTGCTGGAGTGCCTGGGTCCCGGGGTCCCAACAGTGACACTGTACGCCACCAAAGGGTTTCAGCTGCTGATGACGTTGCAGAACAATACCCGGCTGCAAGAAAGAGGGTCGGAGATGGCGTTCCCCCAGGTGAAGGCTTTCCCTGTGCAGATCTCCAAGGGGTATCACGCGCAAGTGAGGCTTCATCTACCACCCGTGCTGAGGGAGGATGAAATCACCACTTACCCCCTGGTTGTTAAAGTGTGAGTATCTTATTCTAACAAGTGTCTTGTCGTTTTCTCTGAACCAGAGCAACAAATGAATGCTAATGATTAAGTAAGGAAAATTTTTGCTGCAAAATCTCGAAAAGAGAGCAATTTTTGTAGGACAAAAGCCACTCTTATCATCAGGGACTGAAATAAGAGTTATGCTTTTTAAATCATGTACTTTTCTCGGAAACTGATTTTCGTGGAGATGAAATGACATTAATTCTCGAAAACTGAACTCAGACTGTTGGACTTTTGTCCAGAATTGATTGATTTGATTTATTTTACTTTGAGTTTCTGCCACTTTTGTCTAATTGCAAAGATGAGGTTGGATGATGAGAAGATGAAATAGATGAAGGATTCATCACTACATGTGTAGTGCACGACGCAAGTCCCAAAGAGGATTATACTGGCCATGGGCTCAGACGCCAGAGCCTCGCCAGTCTTCTAAATGCAATCTAGGTTGTACTACGTGGAAGGGACGTTAACATTTGGGTGTCCTCTCAAAGGTCAGCCATTACACCCCGACTTGTGTCCAGAACTCGTATGCCTCAAGATGACAGTAGCTTTAGCTCTCTAAAGCTTAAACTCATGTCCAAACCTCACCTAACTGAAGATAATAGAGACTTTTACATCCTCAAGCTCTTATCCAGAACTTGTTTAATATTTCTAATTATAAAACTTGCCTACCCGTGTTGTAGACGCATGAGGTTACAGTTATATACTTCCAACTCTATTTGCCAATTTCACAATATTAAACAATGGTTTCAGGAGACGGCTGCGATTAGAAATCATGTCCCTCCTATCTATTGTATTTTGATAAGAAGGAAATTCTATAAATATGCTTCTTTCATTATTAAAGCTAATGCTAAAATTTTGTAATAAATAATTATATATACACAACTAAAATTATCATCTCGGTGTGTTCGATGTATGCCATACCCTGGGAGCCTGGAGAATATGAAACTTCAGTGTCAGAAATTATTATGCGTACATATTCTTCAGCCTTGGCTATGTTCAGATGGGCAATACAGTAGTGCATATCATTTCGTTTGCTCGATAACTTCCATAGCTCACCATAGACAACGAATTGTCACGAACAAAACTAGCACATTTGGAAATATTCGAAATTCAACTTAAGACTGTTTCTAATGAATCTAGGGCAATTGTGATGGCGGAAAATTGCGATGAAGCCAAAATCATGGACAATTGCGATGATTTTGACGGTGAAGGTCATTTTACAAATTAATGGTACGACAATTGCGACGATCAGGACCTAACCTAACCTAACCAAAGGTGCCACAGAACTGGGCTGTAGAAGGTTGGGAAAAAAATAGGTGGCTTGGAAGACCGCATACAAAAATTCATGATGTTCTGGCGTGCCTCAAGAGCCAAGCAGAATACTCCAACATCAAGTACGTGCGGATGGAACTTAATCTAGAAGGTCAGAAAAGGAAGAAGCGTGACATTAGAATCGACGAGAGAGTTGGGACGTGTATTCGCACATATGAGGAAACGGGTGACTTCAAGAGGTGTCTGTTGGCTATAGCACATGTTCAAAAATTTGATTAAACCAAATTTCCAGCCGAAAATATCAATATTTTACATACTTTTCTGGTAAGAGTTATTCTATGGGGTGTTAAGTCACCCTTCAATTTGATAGAAGATTTAAAATTCCATCGCAATTGTCCACCCGCCCTTTCACTTCTGTGTTCATCGGAATTGTCTACTGTTTTTAATGAATCTGCACTAATTCACAACAGCCTTTCACAACGGATAACTCTAATTATTGATAGTACAAAGTAACCGAACTGATTTTGATCAATGGTAGTACACAATACAATCTTTTTTATTATGATTGTAGTTTGAAAGCAATAAATTCCAGAATCCACTGTCATTGATCAACCAACTTTAGATAAATTCAATGGAATGTGTTGTCTCAGTATTCTTTCCACAGTATTCAGCCTGAGGATCACTTTAAAGAGATACTCTTCAACTACTATCTACCAATATATGCTCAAAAAGACTTGAAAATTACGTTACAAAATAAATTACAAAATCCGATGTATGTTAGTTCCAGAAATACTGTTGAAACTTAGCTAAAACATGGACCAAATAAAAGAAGCTCGCTCAGTAATAAGTAGAAGAAGTTGAACATTGAGTTGTGTTTTCTGAGTCTTTGCACAAATATAAAATATTATTTTTAAAAATTATTGTAATAAGAAATTTAAAAGACGCTGCTCGATCTTGTTGGATTTTAGCGGTTTTACGAATCTTATGTCTCACCCGAGGAATGTTTATAAATTAGCCATCACGGAAACTATATGAAGTTGGCTTGCATCTAGCCTCATCATTTTACTGACAGTATTCTGTTATTTTTTTCACATCAATATGTAAATGAACTTAATACTAGATCAAGAATATAGAATTGGATATACATTACAAACTAGGGTAATCTATACAGGCTCATTTTTATGCAAAAATAATGTAATTCATAACTTGAAAACATACATCTTCACACAACGCAGCAAAATAAGCAAACATCGACATTCAAATATATAGATATTTATTAGGTAAATGATACCACATTACAAGGTTCCATTACAGCATACATAAGTGACCACACATACAGTTTGTGTGTTTCGGAATTTTACACATATGCTTTGCTGTAGTTCTTTATACCAAAATATCTTACTCCTTTCTCCATTGTGTGTGTATGACTCTCTTGAATGCATAAAAAGTCATATCATACATATCTAGGGGTGTAAGGTGTGATCCTTCCACGTAGTACACCCAATTGTCAGCCTCACTTCCACGTTGTACACCTTGGACTACAGTTTGCACACTAACGAGGCTCTGGCGTCTGAACCTGCGGTCAGTATAATTCTGTAAGACTGTGTTTCGTCCTTATGTGTACGGAGTGCCTCTTTACAGTATAAGCTTTCAACCGAAGTCAGAATATTTTAATATTTTAGTTGTACGACATTCCAGTTGTTATTGAACCCCGTATAATGTGACAGGTTCAAAATAACCCAAGTGCTGACGCAACCGAAACTTTAAATTCAAATTCAAATACATGTCTAGGTGCGGATCTTTTTTCATTGAGTATTGTAGTGATTGCTCATTCTCCACATGGCAGACTTCTTCACAAAATTAGTTCGCGACCTTGGCACATGAACAAATTCAAACTTTGGGCTGGTTCTTACGTGCAGAAGACAATATTGTAAATGCAGATACTTATTATTTACAATTTCATGTATCATGTTAATCAAATTTAAATTACATCTGCCTTCACGTTTTTCAAATTCAAGTAATGGTGTGAGTTTTGGATAGTCAGTGTTTGTTTTCTGTGAATTTCAAGTGTGTTAAGAATTTTGATTCGATCGCTTACATTTCTATTATATGTTTGTCCAGGGATTGCCGCATCACAAATGCATATTCTATGACTGAACGGACAAGAGAAAAGTATAGAATTTTTAATATATTTTACATTCTTCAGGTCTTCTGCACAACGTATTACAAAACTGTTATATTAAATTAAGAGTTATAATTTATATTTATATGATATTCAATATCCATATTCTACAATTAGTAGTTGTTATCTATCTGGGTAGATTCTCATTTGTTGTATTCATTCATAATGATTTCATTAAATATAGTGTTGCTCACGAGACGAGACATTTCCCAAAACGAAGTGAGGCACAAGGTGGGATAGGTTTTAAAATTCTAGACGAGACTGAATACCCGTCTCGTCTCTTCCTCGATACGAGGCACAAGACGAGATGGTTCGTGAAAAGTCTCTTCTTGTATCGAATGTCTCAAAAATGCAAACAAAGTATTTAATCACTTGCAAATACAACAGTGAATGAATACCTACTGTTATTTCTCTTATTTTTAATATTCTTTCAAAAAACATTGTTACTTTCCATTTGTTCATTTTTTCAATTTTATGTTTATTTACCATAATATTATTTCTAAATTCACTTGTTTTAGCAGAGCCTGGAATTTTAATGACAATTTCTGAGTAAATAATGTACTTGCTTTTTTAAAAGTCAATGAAAATGTACAGTGGGTAAATATTTCCATAAAAGTTTTAAAATGTAAATTACTTCTTGTTTAAAAATATTAAACTTGTACAATTTCAACCTTTCAGTTATGGTGGACCAGGGACTCAACTTGTAACAGAGAGATGGAAAATTGATTTTAATACCTTCCTAGCCAGCAAAATGAATTACATTGTAGCTGAAATAGATGGCCGTGGATCAGGCGGTCAAGGATTCAAGATAATGCACGAGATATATTACCGCTTAGGATCTGTTGAAGTCGAAGATCAACTGGAGGTTGCTGAGTAAGTAATTATCTTGCTAAATCATCTGCAAGTGCCCTGCTACATAATGTACATTAATTTTTAAATTTTAATATGCAGACAAATACATAAATATTAACTCTTATTTTGTTGTGAACTTCAGACATGAGACCCCTTTATCATTCTTTACTCCGTTAGAGTATGTTGGTTAAACAACAAATAAAGTATTATTTTTAAAAGTGTACCTATATTTTTTTCTAATTTTACATTTATAATACTAAATACATTACAGAATTTTAGAAGAATATCACAAAATAAGTATATGCAAGGAAAAGCCAAATGAAAACTTAATTTTTTTTGTATCTTATCTAGTAGATTTCTGTATGTAGGGTTGCACAAGTTTGCTTCATTTTAGCACAGACCTATTGCTGATCTACATATATTTACAACTTTGAGTTAGTGCCTGTGTACCTTAAGAAGAATAAGTCTTTGGGGTGCACATGCAGTCACTTATGAGGCCTGCGAACTGAGGCCATTGTTGAACTTTCTCCTCCATTAGTAAACTTGCTGGTGTGTTAAGCATATTCAGTTTTCATTTGCAGAAAAAATTCTGTAAGTTTTAGGCTGACAGGGGCAAGAAGCCACTGCTCTTTACTGGTGCAAGTGTGTATAGGAGCCGCCATCTTTAAATAACGAAAATGGCGTTTTGAAGCTCACTTGAATAGTCTTGCAGCCTTGAGGTCCTTTTGAAAATAATAGCTTGTAAATTTGAGCTGTATACAGTCTGTCCTACAATTATTATTGCAAATTTTTTTGCCGATGATAACCAATCCAATGTATTGTGGTCTAATTAAAGGCAAAATACTCATAAACTTCTAGGAATCGTTGTTCAGCGATTATCAACAGTACGGGGGGCTATTCACGGGATGTTTACATTTATGTGCTTCCTTGCCGCGGCCGGGAACTTTACTTCCCGTATTCAATAGAATAACATGGAGTTCAAAGGTGTAAAGGCAATGTCTTAAGAAAAGGCGACAATCATTGTGTGGATTGTGGTTCCAACACGAAATTGGGAACAAATATTTTTTTTTCTCGGGTATATATGCATAGTTTTCAGACAGATCCGATAGGGAAAAATCAGTGAATTCAGGCAGTAAAGAGAAAAGACTGGACAGAGACACGAGCGAACAGGCTCTATAGCCGGTGTCGTGTCGTTTACGCCGAGTCATTTGCGCCGAGGGTTCTTATCGGTTCATTTCCACCTTGACATATGTCAAGACCATCCTTGGCTGGTTTTCCCACAATCCAGAGTGTCATCACCGCCGCGCGCAAGTGTTTATGGCCACATGGGGCATAGTGCATAAAGTGGACTTAAAACATGAAATGAAACCTATCTTTATGACGTTACACAGCTGTGTTTACGCTGAAATGTTAAACCTATCCACAGAGTCAAATATAACTTTTCTTTACTTATTACACAGGATTACTTGTAATTTTATTCCTCAACACATAATACATAAATCAGCATCAGCCTATTAACTATTAATCATTTATCGTTAATCGTCAAAAAGCATTGTAAATACAGTGTTATTTTTGCAAACATTATATAAGTAATAGCTACGTATATAAACACAATATTTCGATACACTTGCACAAGAACAATACAAATGTTATTTGAATTCTTGAAGGTATGCAAGTGCTCGAAGTCATCCTCGAAGATCGCCGGAGCTTCTGTACGTCGAAAGAACACACTCAACACATTTGTCCATTTCGATGTATTGATATTTTCATATTCTCAGCCATCTTGTCGTCTCTTACAAATCTCAGTTTTACATAAATACTAATTTCCAAATGTAGATCCCTCATATATACTTTCATCTTACATTCATTTACCAATCACCTTCCTTTTCAATCGAAGATAAACACAGCTATAGCTGGGCAACGTCATAAACACACGTGCGCGCGGCGGTAATGACACTCCGGATTGTGGGAAAACCCACCAAGAAAGGTCTTGACATATGTTGCGGCGGAAATGAACCGATAAGAAGCCTTGGCGCAAAGGACACGGACTCCTATCGCCGACACTACTTCACGGGAGTAATTTAAATTAAAATATTTTACGTGTTTCCAAAATCATAATTTTCTAACACACAAGTGTTCACTATATTTAAAAATTGAAACTGTTTATAATCATCCTGAATTCCAAAAATTATAATTTTATAATTTAACGTAATCAATGAAAACGTTATTAAAAAAAATTAAATAACTTCTAAAGTCTTTTCTTGAACGACATGCAAAAGTTAATAATAAAATACAATAACTGTGCATTTCAGTATTGTAACTGTTTTGCTGGATATGCACTCGAATAGCATTGATAAATAAATAAAAATAAATTTAGAATAAAATTTGTTTATTTCATTAGTTCAGTAATTATTTATTGTATACCATTTACAACAGTTGTTATATTTATTACTATTATTATTTCTACTATTCTACTTTTATTACTGGCCTTTATCCTCTACAAAAATTTCTGACGACGCTCTCTCTAAGCCGTATGATAAAATTAAAGGGACTGTGTTTGACTAAACAATGTCGAAAATTACACATTTTTCTGTTGCAAAATTTAAGTATTTCAATGTTTATAATTGAAGACTAAAATTGGTAAACGCTGTAAGTGCTACAATAATTCAAACACCGTTTTCCACGTTAAACTGTGAAATGTGCCATGCTTTATAATGTGGTAAACGTGAAATGTGACTGGTAGCCATCAAGAAAGTGTGGGGCCTTACCCCCACACCCGCTATACGCCTTCATGGCGTGGTGCTATGCACAGGGGAGAACTTTAATTAGTTAGTTAGTTAGTTAGTTAGTTTTGTAGCCCTCTAAGTAGTTCAAAGGGCGTGTAAAGAGGTCACTAGTGTGCACGTTCATACGGGATGATGTGCGGAACGGTAAGCTTTATTTCAACCTGCAGAAGTGTTAACACGAAACTGTTCGTAGAAGATCAACATTGCCTTGGAAAATATTAGTATTGTCCCTTATATCTGCATCCAAAGGATCCGGGAAATTGTTAATCTTTTCTAAGTACATTTGTTTCTCTATATCACTTAAAAATTTCAAGTGATCCATTTTGTATCCGATCTTTTATAAGAAAATAATCTCGGTGACGAGCTGCATTCCACTTGTTTACATTGAAAAATTGCCCAAACCGGAAGCTCTTTCCCCGCCATCTTCAATCGAATTGTCTGATCGATTATTTTTTGTTTAATAAGGAATAACCCCCATAATATTTATGTCTTATCTGTTACAATTATTGTAAGCCTTCTTATGGAGCTATAACAATGTTTCCTAATGTTAATAGTGATTATTGAACCCTAGCTATGACATTATAGCCACCAGATTCCTAAACTCCCCGACTGAATTCTTAAAATTTATGTGTAGAGAAAAGTGCAAAACTGTAGACGTCACACATTCCTTGCAGTTAGGTAATTGACATCTTTACTTTATTGCTTATTTTGTTATGTGAGATGTTATTAGGTGTCATGTTCGGAGAATTGACTGCTACAATTATTTTTCTTACCAATTAACCATGTGCCCATGTGGTCGTGACAATAACGACAAAATTCCATTTAGGATTTGTTGAGATCTTATAAATCAGATTTGTGATTTAGAAAGATACGTCATTTTATTTGCTGTTAATAAGAACATGGTTCTGTGCATCACATATTCAATTGTTTTTTAAGTTATTTAGAGCTTGAGATTTGTTGTAAGTCCACTTTTATGCACAAATATGCTAATTGGGACTGAACCTGCAGTTTAAAGTGTGATTCTTGCCACTATGGCCTTCAACGGGTATCAAACCTTGTATGTACCCTTGGTTACAATGCGACGACATTACCACCACACAATTGGAGAGGCTCCATAGTTACTTAAAAGCCTGCAGACAGATTAGTGACAGTAATGGCCATAATGCTAGTCGTCTCTCTGTTGACTATTACCTAACAAGATTAAGGGAAATATTAAAGAAAACTTAATCACCATTCTTTTAATTGCATCCACAACGCAGATACCTTCATTGTCTCCCACTAATTAATACTATTTCTTGAGAAATTATTACTATATATTCTTCAGGTCCTAATTGTAACTCACAAGCGACAGATTCAGTTAGACATAGTAGTGCAATTTCCTACGATAATATTTCAGTAGCGTCAATAACCAGCAATTTATATAGTAATAAACTGTTTGAAACCTGCTTCCGGTGGTTGGCCTATCCAGCATATTCGAAAATAATTTTATTCATATATATTTTTTAAATATATATCTGTGTGTATTCTGTAACAAATAAATATAAAATGTTTTCTTATTTTTTAATAAGTAACCCTAGAACGTGGTTCCGGGTTCGATCCCTGTAGGGAGTTCCAAAATATCAGTGTTAGCTCAGCATGGTGAGGACAATTGTAGAGCTAATTGAAAGATATAGTAAAGGGCTCCGGTAACGAAACCAAGAGAAGAGCGACAATGGGACTTGGTACACTGACCCTATGAAAAGTGGCTTGGTATAGAACTTGACCCTCAAAGGGTTATTGCACCACCGAGTTCAGTTCCCGTGTTAGTTGCCTATTTCAACTTTGTTACCTAGGCACTTTATGTAGATAGCTAAATACGTTTCTAAGATGAAAACATTGTTGCTGAACACTAACACACAGGCACACTCTCAACCCTAACCTTGTAACGTGTAGAAAAACGTGTAAATGTGATAAATCACTTCCCCTTCGTGTCTTGACACTTAAAATACTGGATTAAATTCATTTTTTTGTTTAAAAATATGCATATTACACATTAAACTTTCATTCACTTTAAACACTCACAAAGACAGACCACAATTTTCAAGTAAAACTTAACAACTTTTACATAATAGAAGTTACACGCACAAACTCTCTAGGACTATTGATAAATTCAGAGCTAACAAGAAATAATCGCACCGATATTCTAGTAAATAAATTGAGTTAAATGTGGCACATGATGAGAGCAGTAAGAAATATTATAAATAAGAAAACAGTACTCATGCTATATCATGCTTATGTTGAATCAATAATATGCTTTGCTGTACTTGTACGGGGATACTCACCAAAGATAAAGGAGGTTTTAAAATGCAGAAAAAGATAGTAACAATTATTGAAATTTTGCCTAGCTTTACATCCTGTAAACAATTATTTACTACACTAAGATTTCTGAGATTCCCCTACAAATTCATTAGAGAAACACTAAATTTCATCCATTATCACCAATCAAAATTTATCAAAATCTATGACGTACACAGATACCAAAGAAGAAATTCCCACTGTTTTCATCTGGAGACACATATAAAAAAGCCCTCAATAAACATAATTAATCATAAAGTCTTGTAATGTACAACAAATTACTTCAAAATTTCAAATGAGTGAATCTCATGGACTTGAAGAAAAACTGTTGATTGTTGTTTATTTGGTGTTTTAAGTCCACTTTATGCACAGTAAGGCTAATCGGGACTGGACCTACAGTTTAAAGTGGGATCCAAACCACTTGTGCCTCCCCAAACCCGGTACCCCTTGATTACAAGGCGATAGCGCTACCACTGAGCCATCGGGGAGGCCTAAAAAACTTACTAAACATGATTTTTATTCTGTAGCTGAATATCTTGATACACAACTGTAAGGGGATTCATTCCACTTTATTTGAATATAATATAATGTGTGTGTGTGCATAAGAATGTAATGATACCATATATTGTTAAAAATATACTGTAGTTAGTTCCTGTAAAATTCTCATTTTAAGAAAATGATATTGTATTGCTTTCAATGTCAAAAATTATGTAATACTGACGAAACAATGGATTATTGTAAATCTAAAGGGTGAATAAATTAATCAATCAATCAATGACACCAATATTATTTATTCCAGGTATCTACGAGACAACTTAGACTTCGTAGATAAAATGAAAGTCGCCGTGTGGGGCTGGAGCTATGGGGGATTTGTGTCGGCCATGGCTTTGTCTCGGGAACAAGATATCTTCCACTGTGGTGTATCTGTTGCTCCTGTAACAAACTGGAAATTTTATGGTAAAATGTTCATGTTTTTCTTAGTGCATTCAAATTATTTCCAATTTTAAACATATCATTTGCAATTGAAATATTCAGTCTTTAGTGCCTTCATATATATGTATCAGGTTTATGTTTACCTATATGTAAGCAGTAGTTAGAAAAGAGCGGGGGATATTATAAAATGTGCAGGGTTTAATACTCGGTGAAAGTGCATAGTGGTTGTGATCCCATTTTAAACTGTGATGGAGTCCAGATTCGCAAATACATTTCAAACGAAATATATTTTTTGCTTATATATACACAAATATTTCGAAAATGCTTTTAAGAATACTTTGAAAGGTTGTTTGCTAGTCAGGGTCTTCTGTAGTGAGGTTAGGTCCGAAAATACTTTTTTTTCCCATGATATTGCTTCTCCGTCTGTCTGTCAGTGTCTATTATCAATATATCAGAAACCGCTAACGCTACTGATTATCGACTAAAATGGCTTTATGCGTATTAATTGATAATTCTCCTCTAATTCTATTTTTTTTCCCGATAGAATCATAATATTGATGTTCTATGGAATGATATCCGGCTTTGAAAGCCGGAAAGCAACGACGATTGGACACGCATTGCCCAACGAAAAACTGCTTGTTAGTATTTGGTCTTCAAAGGGTACATGCAGCACAGGGTTCATTTTTTGTTTGTATGCTTAGGGAATGGTGTATATACAGTAAAATAAATATAAATGCACTTGAACCTTTTTCCATACTAAAATTATTGGGGCAATATTAACAAGTGAAAATGACATTAAAGAGGACATAACAGACAAATCAGATTATGTTTGTTACTTTTCTATCATCCTATTGTCTGATATTAAGACATTAAGTTTTCATGTAGCACGCAGATCAGCGGACACAAAAAAGCGTCATGGAAAAATCAGATGGATTCCGTATTTTGCACAAACTTCTACATATGTCCAACAGCCACCTTACATCTCTCTTGACAGTCAACTTAAGCGTAAAAAGAAAAAGCTTGTGCTCGTGGTTCCAGGAATAGGAAGGAGATGTGTCACAAGGACGTGATACTACGTCATTCGCCTCCTCAATGAAACTCCATAAATACTTCTTATGCCCATAAACATGAATGTCCTATCTAATAGAAATATTTTGATATTTAAGCAAACCAGGCACCTTCCAGTTTTATTATTTGTTGGATCCATAATGTTTTAATTATTTTTCCTAATAGTATTAGTTTTATTTTAGGTGAATTTTAGTGTCTGTAATTTTTCCTACTTTAGGTTTCATGTCTTACAAGAGTCAAATGAAAACTTTAAAAGTGCAATAAAAATTGTAAGGCAGAATGTATACAGCTCAAATTTACACGAGGTATCAACTGTTATATACAAACCGACCTAAAAGCTGCAATACTAATCAGCTTCAAAACGCCATTTCTTTATATTTTAAATGGCGCCTCCTATACGCCTTGCCCTATGTCAGTCTAATATTATAGATATTTCTCGTCAAATGAAAATTCAATATCTCTGTGCATGCTTACCACACCAGCAAGTTTATTAATGGAGGAGAAAGTTCTACAATTGCCTCAGTTCGCAGGCAGATGGGAGGAAAGGCAGAGGCTCATATGTGACTGGCTGCACATGGACCCCAAAGAATTCTTCTTCTTAAGGTATACCAGCACTAATTCGAAGTTGAAAATATATGTAGACCAGCAATAGGCACGTGCTAAAATGCAGCAAACTTGTACAACCCTACATACAGAAATATACTAGAAAAGAAACAAAAACAAATTAAGGTTTTCGTTTGGCTCTCCTTTGTATTCTATTATCAACATGCATTTCTTTTCCTACTAGATTCGGCCTACACCGAGAGGTATATGGGTTTACCAAATGTCACGGCAAACTACAAGGGTTATGACGAAGCTGATATTACGAAGAGAGCTGAACACTTTCGTGGGAAGCAGTTCTACTTGATACACGGCACGGCAGACGACAATGTACACTTCCAGCAAAGCATGATGCTTTCAAAGGCACTAACCGACAAAGGAATAATTTTTAGGCAACAGGTAATTAAAGAACATAAAATATTTTATTATTTTATATGTGCCACTTGAGTGAGTTCACTACGTTATTTTTTACTTTTATTAATCATTCTTTACGATTCTCTGAGTTAAATGTGAATGTGAGGATCAATCATTATTAAGTTATAGATATAATCCTTCTCCTTCTTCTTCTCCTATGGCACTGCAGCCCGATATCGAGCCCTGACCTCCATAATAGAGCCCCTACATGCTTCTCTGTCTAAAGCTTTCCTCCTCCAATTTCTCATTCCTAACATTCCTTTCACACTCTCCTCCACTGCCTCCATCCATCTTCTCCTGGGTTTCCCTACAGATCTTCTACCTCCTATTGTACTATAAACCACTATCTTGGGTATGCGATGTGCATCCATTCTTTGGACATGTCCTGCCTACTCTAGTCTTTTAAATTTAATAAAGTGGGATATACATAATTCTTTTTATATATGGTACTATTCATTGTTATATCGTAGTCTTCATCCATCCCTGTCTCTTACTGGTCCCCATATTATTCTCATAATTTTCCTTTCAAAAGAATCCAGGTACATCTTGGATTTCGTATTGAACGTCCATCTCTCGCTTCCATAGTATAATGTTGGTCTGATTATAGATTTATATGCTTTAACATTAGTTTCTGTGTGTACTTCCCTGGTTTTGAATATCGACAATAGGGAAAATAAACTTTGTTAACTGATTTAATCTTCTTTTGATTTCATAGCTTTCATTTCCATCTTTATGTATTTTTGCTCCCAAATATATAAATTATTCTACTAGGTCATTTCCTACTGATATTGTTTTCCTTGCATATATGCCTTGGTCTTTCGACTCTGGATCATAATTTTTGTTTTATTTAATTTTATTTGTAGGCCAGCTGTTTTAGCTGCTTTTTTAAATTGAGTATATGTTTCTTCTGCTGTAGCCATTGTTCTTGAAATGATAATTACATCGTCTCCATAAGCCATTATCTGAGTGGTCTTATATACTATAGTGCCATTTCTGTCTATGTTAGTTTATCTTATTATAAATTCTAAAACCATATTGAAAAGTAAAGGAGCAAGTCCGTCACCTTGTTTCAATCCCTGGTTCACTAGTATGTCTTCTGTGAGTTCGTTCTGTATTTTAATTTGGCTTTTGGTCCCTGTCATTGTCTGACTAATCAGTTTAAACAGTTTTTCTGGTATTTTAAATGTCCGTAGTTTGATTTCCAATTGCCCTCTCAGTACACTATCATATGCCTGTTTAAAATCTATAAAAATCATATATAGATCCACATTGTATTCCCAGCATCTCTCAGTAATCTGTCTTAATGTGTAAATCTGGTCTGTTGTTGATCTTCCTATACGAAAACCTGCTTCGTATTCTCCTATGCATTTTTCCGCCAAGGGTTCCAATCTCTCTTTAAGAAGCCCTGATAATATTTCATATGCTGTTGACAGAAGTGATATACCTCTGTAGTTGTTACATGTTAGCTTATCCCCTTTTTTATAAATAGGACATATGATACTATTCTTCCATTCTTTCGGCATATGTTCTTCTTCTCAGATTTTATATATCAACTGGTATATTGCCTTTATTAATTCCGGTCCTCCTTTTTTGAGTAGTTCACTGGGTATGCCATCTCTTCCCGGTGCCTTATTCTTTTCTGTCTGTCCATTACTTTATTAAGTTCTTCTTCTGTTGGTGGTTCGATTTGTACTTCTATATTATCTTGCTGTTCTCTATTTATCTGTATTTATATTATATTATCTTCTCCGTTCAGGGGTGGGTTTAGTAGCTGCTCAAAATAGTATTTCCATACTTGCATAATCTCCTGTCTTTCACTTACTATTTCTCCCTCACTGTTGCGGATTAGATCTGTTCTTGGTTTGTATCCTTCTTTCAAGGATCTAACTTTTCTAAAAGCTTGTTTTATATTATTTGCCTTAAATTCTTCTTCGATCTGTCTCAAGTTATCATTTATATATTTCCGCTTCTTTCTTCTACAAATTTTATCCGCTGCCCTTCTTGCTTCTTTATTCACTTCTTCTCTTCCTCTAGTTGGTCTATCCTGGCATTCCATGTATTTTCTAATCCTAAATTAAATCGCTTCCTTACATTCAGTATCAAACCATTCCTGTTCTTTTGGTTTATCTTGATATCCTAGGATTTCTTTCGCTGTTGTTGTTACATTCTCTCTCACTTTTCCACTCTATGGATTCTCCTGGTATTATTGGGTTTCTTTGCATTTTTTCCCTTTATAACTCCTCTGTATTCAGTTAGTTTTTCTTCTTGATATAATCCATCAGTCTTGTATTTGTCCTGCCTACTATTTTTACTTGGTTTATTTTTGTTAATTCTGCATCTATATTTGATTGTTACCAGGTGATAATCCGATCCACAATGTGCTTCTCGCATGGTTCTTACATCTAATATGCTTGTGGCGAATGTTTATCTATCAGGACATGGTCAATTTGATTAAATGTTTGGCCATCCGGTGATATCCATGTTCTTTTGTGTACATCTTTATGTGGGAAAATAGTTGAGCAAATTATCATGTTCTTCCATTAGTCTCATCCCATTCTCATTGGATTCATTGTGCAGAATATGCATACCTATTGTTCCTCTATATTCTTGCTCTTTTCCAATTTTGGCATTCATGTCTATTATTGTATCATTATTGGGCGTTGAATCATAGACTCTTTCCAGCTGTTGGTAAAATATATAATTTGTTACCTCATCCTTTTCCTCTGTTGGGGCGTGCACATTTATCAAGGTTAGGTTAAATTTTATTCGTAAGGAGCATATTCTTTCACTGATTGGTTTAAAATCCAGGATATTGTTTTTAATCTTCTTATCAATTATAAATGCCACTCAAAATTCTCTTCCTCCTCCCTCTTTTCCACTGTAGCAAATTTTATGAGTCCTATGTTCAGTGATTCCTTTATCTTCCCATCTTGTTTCTTGTATAGATGTTATCTGGATGTCATATTTCTTAAGATCTTGTATTAAACCACCTATCTTTATATCCATTTTCCGTTGCCTTTGTCGTTTCCATTTGTGGCTACCGTTCCGAGGCTCTATTTCTGGTTTCTTTGTCAGCCCCACCCCAACCCCCATACTTGGAGGACCAGGATATTTGATTGAGGTTTACTCCCCTAGAGAGACTGGCTTCACCACGTCTTCGGAGCCCCTTTGGTTTTCTGTCAGTGTTCCTTCCCTTAGCCTTTGGGGATCCTTCCACTCTCTGCAAGGCAGCAGGGGCTGAGCTTTTTTTAGTGGCGGCTCTACCTCGCCACATCACAGGATTTTCCTTGGAGTCTTGAAGTATTTACTGAGATGTAGATGCCACTCCACATCTCGCTGCCTCCTCAAATCCTGCTGCTGCTTGTCCGAGACTGTTTCCAGCTAGCCAACATATCTGCTGGCCGTTCCCCTATCCGCAACCTGGGGACGTGCCTGGTGGCATGCAGCTCTGCCTCTGGGAAGGTAGCCCAGCCCAGGAGCTAGATTGATTGATTTTCTTTAATATGCTTCGCTTTTTGTGCTACTTTTGGCTATTTTGCGAAGATGGGGATGAGTGATAATGTGATGAAATTGATGAATGGACACTCACAAACATCCATGCCCATTCGAACCCGGGACCCCTGACGTCGTAGCGCTATGTGCTAACCACCCCGCCACGGGGGACGGCTATTAAATGACCCAGACAAAGAAGATCAATACATAGAAGCGTTCAGACTTACAAACAATTCGAACCTACGACCTATGGCTTCGTAAAAATGTACATACTAATTATACGCAAATAATCTAATGATTAATATTGTTTTACCAGCTTTTTCTTCTTCATATATAAAATAATTAAAAACACTAAATTGCTGACCAAGGCAGTTTATTAAGATAAAACAACACTTAACAGGTAACGTTTCAACCCTGTATTGTTAGTTCAGTTCTTCGTCTGAGGAGGACCCTGATACAGGGTTGAAACGTTACCTGTTAAGTGTTGTTTTATCTTAATAAACTGCCTTGGTCAGCAATTTAGTGTTTTTAATATGGAAACAAGGCTTAATTATATTATAAAATAATTAAAACTTTCCGTCATCGCAATTTACCGAAACAGGTGGAAATTGACGTTAAATAAACAAATTCAATGTCATAATTAGACCTTTGTGCTTCTAGGTTCCTCAAATAGGCTTTAAAAATCCTAAAATTGTTTCGGAAAACCATAAAATAAGTTTTAAAAATCCAAAAATAGGTCCTAAAAATCTAAAGTTAGGCTCGAAAATCCTGAAGTATGTTCGAAAAAGCTAAAAATTGTTCAAAATTCCTGAAAAAATTCTGATTTGGTATAGACACCGGCAATGAAAATGGGACACCTATATCCTGAAATACGCATAACGTAATCTTGCATAACGTTATGTGTGTTGCCTAACCCTACGACGATGGCAAAACTTACCATTGGAAATTTGCTATTAAAATTCAATCTTCGCCTTATAGTTAGGCAACATTTTTTTTTAATGTTATCCATATTCAAACTCCGCAATTTTGGCTGCGAGGATCATCTAATATGCTGAAAATAATCTTTCAACAAAACATAGTCAGTGGTGCAAACTTCAATGCTGAAATGTTACTTTGCAAGGTATGAATGCCGCAAAGCACTGAAGTGACGCGAAGGTGGGCAAGACCACAAAGATCAGAAGTTTGCACTTTGGATTGTACAGGTAACAGTGGCACCAGACATTTTGCTTTGTTTTGAGCTTTGAAAAATCACCATGTACTTGGAGGAAAGGAAATCGACAGAGAGTACGTTTCAAACACATTCGTCATTGCATTTTTCGTGATCAAACAAAGCAAATGCCTCTGTGTGACATAAAAATCCTGTAAACCTTTAAAGATATATGAAAGCTAAAAAAATCTTGATTTAGGCGCATAAACCTAAAATAGGTTCTAACAAGCAAAATAGTTTCTTTTTAAGCACTATAAATCTTCATCAGTTGTGGCGTGTTTTAACGAAACGCTGACATAACTTATTATATCTTGCATACCTGTAATGAAAAAAATAGATTAATAACCTGAAATCCGAAGTCTAGTCATAAAATGTGATGGCAACCCAAACTTTAACCTCATGTAACATGAAAACTATAAGAGATATTTACACTGGGTTTTCTGCGTTATAAAGCATCGTCAATTGCTTAACATTATCAGTTTACTTCATACTGAAAATTCCCTAAATGATAACTGGCAGAAGGCAGCGTTCCTCACTTTTCAATGAGAAAAATATATAAGAGAGCATCGAAAGATCACAATTAGACGTCTGATGACTGGCGTAATGTTTAATCTGTTATTTGCGGCCAATATGGGTCATGTGTCCTAGCATTTGATGGGTTTGGGACAGGCGATTATATGTCTCAAGTGAAAAAGTGCAATTTTAGAGACATATTACCTTAACTGGAAACACTATCAAGTCGAAATTTTGTCAACAGACGCAACCGACATGTGCTTAAATATTGGTCACACGTTTACATGAAAAATCATAAATCATAATTTTATAGAGAAATTTGACCCGAGTGTAAAATTCTATACACCCGGCAACATTGTCGTTGAACACCGCTGAAATGATTATGAAATGACAAGAGCGAGTCACAAATGCGGCTACTATACTACATCCCAGGAATCTGTGGAGCAAGACCGCGCATAAAGGCAGAGTAGGGGAGAAAGCTTATGGGAGGAGTAAAGAAGTACACGCTGCTGCAAAGGCTGCTAACTACAGTCTCTTTTCCCTCTCCACTCAATTCCTTCCTCTGGCACTTGTTCATTGGCCGAATCCTACTTGTTTTCGTTCGCTCACTCCTGTGATTCCCGGAAAAGAGTGTAGACTTCCCGATTTCGTCGAGACTGTACATTCCTTTTAATACGTATGCCTACCTTTTTAAAATTATAGTTTGGACATTAAATGTTCTGATTTAATGATGTTACAGAGGCATGGTTTAAAAAGAAAATGCGAAATTGGAGAAATTTATTCTAATTGCAAATATCTCCTTCCTTCACTGACACATTATTTAAGGGTTGGCACTAAAGACATACCCAATTTCCGAATTTCCTAAAATTTTTCGCATTTTTTCCCAAAATATGTTTTTTTACGAAAGTTTTCCAAAATGTTGGGACGCAAATAGCATGGCGTTGAAGACTGGTCTTTTGTCGTCGTGATTATCTGCAAATTTCAACCTATTTGCCTCCTTATGCTACAGCCCTAATTCAATAATATTTTTGTAGACTAAAAAACTTGCATAAAAACACTAAAGTAACTTTATTTTTTTGTTGTTCGAATATGCCATAAAATCCAATATATATATAAAGCCCCAATCTCAATAGTTACTCGCTCACTGAAGGAGCTTCCACGAAGGAAGCCCCGGAGCCAAAAAATGCCCGATTACAATCCCCCATGAAATTGTCCCAAAATGCCGAGAAAATTAGAAAATCGCTCACTATGCCCTTTTTTTAAGGGTGAAAGTGCCCTTTTTCATTTCCTTAGCAACCCGTTGCGACGGGCATTTTTTGCAGCACACATTGCTTCCTTCAATTCTCAATTGTGTAGCTAAATACATTATATTTCTCACAGATCACACACAGATGAATCAACTCCTGGTTCGAAAAGGTGCCTCAAACAAGACTGACATCTACATAAGGAGTTTCAGCCCAGACACAATTACGTATATATTGGCAAACTCAATACGAAAATATCTACATCGTGGTTGCTTTAATTAAATGTTTAGAGGTATAATAACATACAATTATTTGGAGTTTGCGGTGCTTGTTGTT
The DNA here is from genome assembly GCF_977018435.1 of Lepisma saccharinum. Lineage (NCBI taxonomy): Eukaryota > Metazoa > Arthropoda > Insecta > Zygentoma > Lepismatidae > Lepisma > Lepisma saccharinum. The sequence continues at coordinate 8,677,814 of NC_139236.1, read as the reverse complement.
CACCATGGAAACGGACGTTGCTAGGGAACTTAAAGAAAGTTTATTTTCACCCCGAAAACTACTGTAAGTGAATTATGCTAGACTTTTCGTATTTCAAAATACGAGCGTCAGAATTTATTACAGAGGCAAGGTAGGGATTTTAGGGGAATGACGGAGAACAATTATTTTCTAATTACGTTTAAAAATGTGAAAATTACAAAGGACGTACATATTGCATTTCCAATTTAGTGTCGGTATTGAATTCGTTTATGCAAGATATCCAACTAATTATCTTGAAACGGTTATTACTTACTCAGTTTATTATTAAGAAAATATGCAATAATATTCTGAATATTTGTACCTTATTAGAGACCATACACACATAAAGTTACTTTTTAAACTTTTAAAATTAGCTAACTGATTCACTTGTTCCCCTTCAGCCAATACAACATGCAGACATCTTACGTCATCTATAATATGATTACGCCCACAACGTGGCCGAAGGCCATGTCGAAAGTACGCGAGTCATATCTATATGAATGGTCGAAATAGAGCGGCAATATCATTATTATTTTTGGAGATATGACGTGTTAAATGATGTCATGTGGTGATGGTCCGCAGTGGTCAGGAGGCCAGCACAATAACAACAGAGCGTGGGTGAAGAGAATTCAGGGTTGCCAGGGATATTGTAGCAACGGGAACTCCCAAGAGTCCAATTTAGGTGCAAAATTATGATTTATATTTTTTTATGTAAATGTGTAACCAATAATTAGGCACATGTTGCTTGCACCAGTTGACAAGACTTAAATCTGCTAGTGTTCCCAGAGAATGTGATAGGTCCCTAAAGTGGCACTTTTTCACTTAAACCATATTATCTGTCCCAAATAATAATATAACCTGTCCCAAATCCATCTAATCCTCCACATGACCCTATTGGTCGCAAATGAAAGATTAACATTGCATCAGTCCTTATGGTAATGATAAACTGTGAAATATATGGGTTTTCGAGATACAGGGTGTCCCACGAACGGCGCAACTGGGAATTAAGAGTGGCGTTACTTTGTAACCGAAACCTGTACATATATAAGTCATACACCAAATGTTAGCCCTGTCCAAGTAGATATTTTTAAACATAGAAACAACAAACGGGGTGCAGTGTTGTTCATGCAGTGTTGCCAAATGTAAGTGAAAGTGTAAATTTATTTTTCCACAAAGCATGGAAAATTGCATGTCAAACATTCGTACGGAAATTTGGACGTCAATTTCCACCTTGGGTAGGTGGACTATTTCGCCATCTATATTTCAGAGAAGAAAACCGATCGTTTTCGCGTATAGCCAATCCCGAAATGCCTCGTAAAGGCGTACCGGTCCAAATGGGTGTTTTAAAAAAAATATGAGGTACAGTGGCAACACTGTTGATGTTTGAAGGCAACAAAAGGTGTGTTTAGTGATGGTCTATGACATGGAAATACTGGAAACAGGAAAAAAAGAAAATGAAAATTATGGTGAAAAAAGTGTTACTTACCTACTCCTGGCAACCATGCAATGCGCGTAACAGGCAGTGTAGCTTTACAAAAGATGTTGAAAATGATAACCATTTTCCCTGAGGCATTCATCAACACGTTTTATCATGTTGGAAGCAACTTTATGGAAGGTTGATTGGTTTATATTGTTAATGGCTGTGTAAATGTTTATTTTTAGAACATCAAGTGTTCTTGGGTTATTAATGTAAACTTTTTGTTTCAAATAACCCCACAGAAAAAAATCTGGAGACGTCAGATCCGGGGAGCGACTGGGCCATAAGTTTTTGCTTATAATGTGATCGCCAAAAAACTCTGCCAACATGTCTAAAGTTTCATTAGACGTGTGACATGTTGCGGAGTCTTGTTGAAACCAACAATCACGTTCATTATGTTCCAACAGAGAAATAAACTGTGTGATAAGGTCACGATAAACTATTCCGTCAACTGTTGTGTTGAAAAAGAATGGACCGATTATTTTTCTCCGCGAAATCGCGCACCACACACAGATCTTTTGTGGATGAAGTGATTGTTCATGTAACAAATGGGGATTGTTACTTGACCAGTGTCGAGAATTTTGACTGTTGACATATCCACTTAAGTCGAACCATGCCTCATCCGTGAAAAAAACTTTATCCAAAATATTCACACCATTGTCTCTAATAAAATTTCTAAACCACTGGCAGTATCTTACACGTGCACCTTTGTCTGCTTCCTTCAGTTCTTGCACAGCCTGTACCTTATATGCACGTAGGTGCAATTGTTTTAACGCTCGGTGAGTTGTTGTTTTTGATACACCTGACTGTGCAGCAAGTTTACGAACAGATTTCCTGAGAGATTGTGATATTCTCTGCTCCACATCCTGCAGCACACCTTGTGTCAAAACTGGTGGTTGTCTGTGGTAGGGTTTGTCATTAACTGATCCTGATTCACGAAATCTGGAAACAAGTCGATATATCGTCGAATTTTCTGGAACACTGTTATTCGGATATTTCTCGCGAAACACAGTTTTTACACTAGCGTACGATTTTGAACAAAAATAATGTTCCACAATGAACACCCTCTCTTCCAAAGAGTACTTCATTTCACAGAACAATTCTAATCTTCCCCTACGAACAATGCGAAATGCACGGCTCAAACATTTCTGAGTACACAACTAACTGATTCTTTTGTTCTCGTTCGGTGGGCACTCTTATCGCATTGCATGGTTGCCAGGAGTAGGTAAGTAACACTTTTTTCACCATAATTTTCATTTTCTTTCTTTCCTGTTTCCAGTATTTCCATATCATAGACCATCACTAAACACACCTTTTGTTGCCTTCAAACATCAACAGTGTTGCCACTGTACCTCATATTTTTTTTAAAACACCCATTTGGACCGGTACGCCTTTACGAGGCATTTCGGGATTGGCTATACGCGAAAACGATCGGTTTTCTTCTCTGAAATATAGATGGCGAAATAGTCCACCTACCCAAGGTGGAAATTGACGTCCAAATTTCCGTACGAATGTTTGACATGCAATTTTCCATGCTTTGTGGAAAAATAAATTTTCACTTTCACTTACATTTGGCAACACTGCATGAACAACACTGCACCCCGTTTGTTGTTTCTATGTTTAAAAATATCTACTTGGACAGGGCTAACATTTGGTGTATGACTTATATATGTACAGGTTTCGGTTACAAAGTAACGCCACTCTTAATTCCCAGTTGCGCCGTTCGTGGGACACCCTGTATAATGCCATCAGATCAATGGTAAACCTGTATCTCCCTTACATGTTCATCCAGTTTCTCAATTCGTTATTCATCCAAATGTTTCTTTTACTTTGAAAAGGTAGATTAAATAGATCAAATCAATAGAATAAAATACATGTACAAGGGTCGTTCAAAGTTGGCAAGTACTTTTAATTTCTGGGGAAAGAAAATGAAAATTCCTACTAGCACCAATTGCCAAGAACCATAATACCGTTAACTGAAAATAAAATTGTATGCTAGTATCTTATATTGCATTTCTACTAAATGACTGGAGTTAATCTTATCTCAATGCGACCACCCATTTCCTTACAATTATATTTATGGTTATCTAATTCCCTAGTAAGAATAGTCATATGATTATTGTGCAACTATGATATGTTTCAGAAATTTAGCCCTTCAGTTCTACATCTAAAAAAATACGTAAATGGTATTTAGAGGTCCTGAGTACCCCAAATAAAAAAAATCAGCTATAATGTATATGGCCACTGCCTTACTGAATTTTTTTCCAAACGTATGTTTATAAAACTGAATAAATTTGCAAGAAAATTAATCCTGTTCATTTTTACCCTCCCTTCCCAGTAGGTTGCGATGTTTCAAACCCTTCAGTACAACATCTAAAAAATGAGTAAATGGTATTTAAGAGTCCTGTGGACCCCAAATATAGAATGCAGCTATAATGTATATGGCCACTTCTTTAATGAAAAGTTTTCCCAACATATGTTTATAAAACTGAATACATTTGCAAGAAAATTAATCCTGTTCATTTTCAAGGTACTTTGAACAAACATTTGCACACTGGACACTTCCACAAAAATTTACATAAACAGTAGTTTGGGGTCCACAGGACCCCACTTACTCAACAGTGTGAACACGACTGGCTTTCCTACAAAACTAATGGATTTTCTAACCTCCTCATCAGATGTCAGGAAACTACAGAGATGGGCAGTCTGCAGAGCAAAGCCATCTGGTGGTATTCACAGAAAACATATCAGCCGGGGTCCTCAGGACCCCAAAGTAGCACTGCAGGGTTAAAAACGAGTCTATGCAAGATGTGTGCAACTTTTAATCTGTTTGTGACTGCTAAAGCCCAGAAAGATAAACTTTTCTTCACAGATGTTAAGAGATACGAGGGGGTATCAAAAAGTTGTAATTATCCCCATGAAATAATTGAGACAGAAAGTTGAGTTTTATATCCTTTGATTGTGACTTCTCTACATAGTCACCACGCAGAGTTACACATTTCTCCCAGCGTTTTTTGATCTGTCGAAGACCATCATTGTAGAACTCTGCAGATTGCATGGCAAACCAGCGCTCCACCTCCAATATGACATCGTTAGTGTTGTCAAAATGGCGACCCCGAAGTGGATTCTTCATATGTGGGAAAAGGAAAAAGTCACTTGGTGCTAGATCGGGAGAATAGGGCGGGTGCGGTAATAATTCATAGCCACAACGGTGAGCTTCAAGAACCGCTGCTTGCGATGAATGAGCGGGTGCATTGTCCGCCAGGAGACGGATCCCTTTGGAGAGCATGCCGCGACGTTTTTCCTTCACAGCATCTCGTAACTTCCTCAGAAGTGAGCAGTAGTATGTCCCAGTGATAGTTTCTCCCTTCCGAAGGTAGTCTGTAAGGATGACCCCATGACAATCCCAAAACACTGAGAGCATGACCTTCCCAGCAGACTTTTGCACCTTTGCTTTTTTGGGGGGAGGGGACGAGGGGTGCTTCCATTGTTTTCTCATCTCTTTTGTCTCAGGATCATATAGTTAGATCCAACATTCATTCATAGTTATCATACGGGCAAAAAAATCTTCCTCGTTTTGTTCCAAAATGTTCAACATCTGACTCGACATGTCACGCCGTGTTTGTCTCTGAAGAGGAGTGAGCAAACGCGGAACCCAGCGGGCCGACGCCTTAGACATATGCAATTCCTTATGAATAATATTCCAAACACTACCATAACTGAGTCCACTTTGTCGCATGATGTTTTGGATAGTTATGCGTCGATCTTCCAGTATCAGATCCTCGATTTTCTTCACTGTGGCGGCGTCATCCGTGGATGATGGGCATCCAGATCTAGGTTCATCTGTAACAGACATTTGACCTGTTTGGAAATGTCTCTTCCGCCTCACAATAGTGTCATAGGATGGGCAATCACCACCATACACAACTTTCATTTCTTCATGAATTTGGCGGGCGTTGTGACCCTTCAAATGCAGAAACTTAATAACGCTGCGAGCTTCGATCTTCTCCATTTTGCACTTTACTGACAACTAGCGCCTGCAACACGTTAAGCGGATAGCCCGTTGCCAAGACACACGACACACCGGCTCGGTCCCCTCGACAGACAAAGACCGGGCGTCGCTGCCTACCAAATATCTTTCTATTATAAATATCTAAATGCCACGACTACGCTCAGTTCCTGCGGGGCATGAGACCCCGCATCCCAAAGTTCGGGTAAGGGTCTGCTTTCAAGATAATAATATAATCAAAAGTTAAATTTACACTTACATAACCAAGACTTCAAATTATATTAGCCCTTTCTCATGCTTGAACTCCACCGCAATCGCACCCGCATTCCACTGACCAGTGAGGATACGCATACGATTCGCGATTGAAATCAGCATAATCAATTCTGGCGTCCTTTGGATTGATAAGGCCTCCGCCTCACTGACCAGTAACGGCGGGACACCTCTCCAACCAAAAGGAAGTCAGTTAATTTATACTTATTAGGCAAACTTACTACAAAGAAATACCAAATAACGAATATAAATTTATTTACTAATCCATATATATGTTAGGATAAAAGAAAGTATACAATCTTCAGATCGAGAGAAAATTACAATGCCAAAATTTAATTTCTGTTCAAATAACTTCCGAAAAACATAGACTGAAACTTGCTTTCTCATAAAATACAATCCAGAGAGCTCCCTTTTATATATATATCGTCCATATCCCAGCTTAACTTGGTTTCAATAAACAGGTGACAAATTAACAGCAATGATCGACAATTTCCATTAACCAAAACAAAAGAAAATTACATAAACTTCTTATCCGTAAATATCTATTTGTGCTTCTGTCATATTTTCACTTCAGTATTATGTTCTTTAGAACTCTCGAGGTATACTACCCTCTTCGGGGCCAACCTCCAATAACATTCATAACTAAAGATAAGGGGAGCCTGTCTCTACCCAATTACCAAAGCCATCTCTCGGCCACAAACTACAAATGTTCGCTTGGAATTCCATAACATAACAGGGGACTCTGTCTACCCTTTTTGGCTACTTACATTGCAAAAGCAAAACAATAGACCTTTACCTTAAACGAGTTTCTATAAAAAACATTTACTCGACCGGTCACCTATTATAACTGTTTCAAAATTATATCTAACATAAAACCAAAATAAGAGAAACCAATAAACGTTCCGGATACTCAGACTTTAGAAACGGACGTGAAACTATATAAGTTATTAGATTTAAGAGACATCCTCTGACCAGAGGTATGCTCTCGGATTTAAATATCAAAGAAACAAATTTATTTAAATGAACCTCCTGACCAGGAGAATTCAGAATGATTTAAGAATAATTACTCGACGAGAAGGATGTATAACTTGAATTTATACCGGAGTCACACTGACCAGTGCCAACTTCGATAGAATTTATGAAACAAAATTTTAAATTATTAAGATTAATTATGTATAAATCAAATTATTTACAAGCCTGCCAAAGTCCCCTTTAAGGATCATGCTGACCAGCACAAATCCAGAAAGGTGGCTTACGGAAAACGCAGGACATTGTAGAAGGGAGAGCTGACCAGCCACTCCCCTCACAATGCCTGTGTTCTCCCAGCCCTGGACCTCGACAAGCGATTTAATCACCTAACGATTCCGGAACCTACTGCTATACTGAATGAATCTGTCAGCGAGAACGCTGATATTTATACTTGCGAGATTGCGCAATCCTATTTCTCAACAAAAGATTTCTACAAACTGAAAAGTTATTTTTAGCATCTAACAATTACCCTTTCCAAAAGACATATCCAGAAACACAATGCAAGCTAAACTTATTTACAAACCCACGCAGCGCCGAACGAAAAGAACTCATTGTTGTTAAGGAAGAAAAACAACGCAAGCTTCTACTTGCTTTGCGTTCTTTCTCGTTGGGCCGAAACTGCGTTACAATGTTAACAAAGATAAAAGATAAAAATGTACATTCAAAAGATTAAAACTCCAAATGAATTTATACGAGGGCTATTAAATATTAAAAAGATTTGCCAAAAATTTTTCAATCGTTACACGCCACCTATAAAGAACAGAAATAACACACATTAATAATTTTCACTACAGAACACACAGAGGGTCTAATGACTACAGAAGCAAAGTTTCATCGAAATCACTCAATAAATTCTGGGGGATAATTATAACTTTTTGATATCCCCTCGTATAATAGATTATATATCCATTCTATTTACGTGATTGATATCAACCATGTTCGATTTAACGATACTTTTATTATAATTGATAAATAATACCATACACAAAAGTGTAGTTTTCAGATATAAATTATCTTGTGATATCATGTTGAGATATCGTAATGAAATATCGAATAGAGTAAATTCAAATAAGTATACATAAATGAAAAGTGTACGTACATGCACAACATTCATGTGAATGGGTATAACAAAAATATTAGATTTGTTCATAATTAATATCATACTACCAGCATTAAAATATCTGTATCTCACAGAGAATTGAAGACTAAAACACGAGTTTTCCACGTTAAACTGTGAAATGTGCCATGCTCTATAATGTGGTAAACGTGAAATGTAGCTGATAGCCCTCTAAGTAGTTCAAAGGGCATGTAAAAAGGTCACTGGTGTGCACGTTCTTACGGCCTGATGTGCGGAACGATGCGATTCCCCAACAATTTCGCTTTTGGCACTTACAACGTTTACCACTTTTATTCCTAAATTCTTTAAATAGGTATGGCATCTAATTTTAGTGTCTTAGAATGTAATCTATTTTTAGTTATAATTCGATTCTCAAATGAAGATAAATATTAATAAGAACCTTCTTGATGCAATTTCTATTGGGAGTGTTGATATTGTGACTGAAGTTTTCCTGTTTTAAACGATTTAGAATTCTGGCATTATACTCGGCTATTATAATTAGTAGATGGCATAATGCATGACATCAATACGTTTTGAAAAATTATTTATTTTATTATTAATAAACTTTATACCTATAGATTTTCGTTAAATGATACATATGTGATATGTACAAAGATAGTTTGACAACGCTTAGAGAACATGGTACATTTCCTTCCTCCACAGTTGTTGTTTTTTCCCTTTGTGTTCTAATATTAATTTAAACCCACAGGTGTATCCAGACGAAGGTCACGGATTAAGGAGAGTGAAAACACATCTATATCAATCAGTAACCAACTTTTTCGAGGACTGTTTCAGGAAAAGGATGGCGGAAGAAATGAAACCAGGACTTAAAAATGGCGGATCTGAGGAATGAATTCTGTCATTCTGAATTGAAATTCAAATTTATTGTTGTTTTCGACTGTGGTATCAAAATGCATCATTCCAAGTGAGCAATATTTTAAAGAATCAAGATCTATAGAAGATGGAAAATAACTTTGACTATTCAAGATGAGAGTGGTATGGAGGTGTGGGAATCTCATTTGGTGATGCGAACTGAGCACGCGTTTCGAGGAACTGCGTGGAACCCGAAGAGTGTAAGAGGACAGTAATGAAACGAAAAGCAAATTATAGTATCTTGCATCTTCTCTCGTACTGAGTTAGTAACATATTGCCCAGTCAGTAACAAATTCTATGAACAGTAGTTGGATATCTAAGATCAGCAAACAAAGTAACTCCTTCAAGACACATCGCAAAGTTTTAGTATTTTCTGGTGTGTGGTAAGGACGGTTAAAAATTAAACATATGTCGTGGTATCTATTACCTATTTTGACATCTTTACGATACACTAATAAAGATCTCAAATAGAATAGGTATATCCTTTACTTTTGCCATGATTCTTGTAAAGATTCCTGTTTGCTGGCTGAGGTGTTAATGAACAACTTACGATTGATCAGAATTTATGCTCAAGTGCAATAATTTCAATGTATGTCACGTGATTTCCTTGTCGCAGTTACAGAGGCATAAACGGGGGAATTGAAGTGTATGTGACGGGAGCGTAGATCTCTTCTAATGTCTATACGAAATTGTTTTAAAAAACAATATTCAGAGAATTTATTTTCAGTTTAAATTTTAACTCAAACAGAGAAGTTAGCTTAGCACAATGAATTCATATCAACAAATAAAATTTCTCCATAATGCTATATTCTCTTATTGTGAACTACCGTGGAAGTCTTTCAAAAACAAATTAATCTGTTAAATGGATGTTAATTTTAAGTACATGAAGCTACTTTGGTTTCATGATAAAGTACAAAGAAATTTTAGGAATCTATAATCTGTAGATCTGCACAGTCAATCTATAATTTAAGTATATTTATTCATTTTTTCAGAGAAATAAGAATATATAGTGAAGAGTATTCGCTCGAGAGGAGAAGTACAACAGATAATTATGAGATATGTTTATCAGAAAAACATAATAATATAACATAGTTCAAAGACAATACTTACGAAGGCAGTGATCTGAAAGATTATATAGTGTTACTTTTAGTTAATGAAACATTATATAATCATGATATGTTGAGCAATCTGTAAATAATAGAAATCTCTATTAATTTGTATATTGATAGAAAATATATGCACCGATAAAAACGTGAGCGTATAAATAACATTTTTATGTGAATTTCAATAATAAATGGCTTTTCGCTTATTATTTTAAAAGCATAGGTTACTAAAGTGGCCATTCATTGTCTTGTGGCTGTGCGTGTATTTTATTATCCTATTTTCATTAAACTATATTAAGTCCTTAAAATTATGAGCAAATTATTTCATACCATGCTGATTAACTACAAATGAGAATATTATATTTCAAACATGAATTTTTAAATTAAAATTACTTATTAAATCATAGTTACATGGAATCAGTATTTTACTAGAAGCGGATGTGTGTACATAAATGTATCACGGGTAATAAATGATGTGATTTTAATTCAAGCAGTGATTATAACTCACTTTTTTAAATTCGAGGTTGAGAACGTTTTTTTCCTTCATATTATTAAAATCTAGTAACAAGAAATACTGAAGTATTATTTCGATTCAGTATTATAAATTTTGCTACAGAGGAATATCAAAATTAACATTTATAACTGGTATATTAGAAGACAATGTACTTCTCCTCTTTCAACAACGCAGCATTTTAAAGCAATTATTGCGTTATTATGTTCTGAAAAGTACCGAATGATAGATACTTTTCTCAAATAGGTTATATGTTTTCTCCTAGAAAGCTTGAAGCTGCATAGTTACGTGAGTGTTAGATATAAATTAAATGCTTGCATTAGGATATATCTTTTATAGACAGGAATTAGTAATGCGTCATATTTACACTTTAACCTACAACTTGGACAAATATTTTGCACATTTTCGATTTAATCAGAAAAATGGAATTTATAGTTGGCGTTAATTTTCATATTTCATTAGATCGGTTAGTTATAATAATATTTTATCATTGCTTATGCTTTACTACACGATATCATCACATGAAACAGGTGAAGCTATTTAATGCTTAACATTCATTAATATTGTTCTAATCATATTTTATAATGCTAAACAATGTAATTCTTATATTAACTAATCTAACATTATTATTCTAGTTGACTCCATACTTTTGGTAGCTTAATTACTTCAAAGATATATTAAACAATTATTTAGACCTATTTCAAATTATAACTTTGTGGATTTTGAAAATAAGATAACCAATAGATTTCATTTGGTGCATATGATGAATTTATTATTATCCATCTTTATTATATAGTTCGCTTATGAATTATAGCAAACATTTATTAAGCAAGAAATGTTTTCCATGTATCCATTGTGTTCTAACTTCTTTGTTTATGATATATAAAAACTTGATCCAATTGTTAATATCAGTTGATCAGTTATTAACATGACATATAACTTTCAGATGCATTATATAACTGTTCTGTAAGAGACGTCTATAAATGTTATGTTAAATTTAGAAAATTACTTTAGTTTGAAAATAAAATTACTTTAAACAATAGTCGTAAATCTAGATCAATTCTTAAAATTGTATATGATAGACGAACAAATAAATCGCATCAGAAAATTAATGCACTATCCAAACATTGCAAGTTGTGCAAATAATATATTGTTAGTAATGCTTTCTATATTTGAGATCATTTTAATACTTTTTTCTCAGTTACGTAAACTTATAAAACAAGAAATAATCATTGGGGCCATGAACCACTGAAGGAGAAATCCATGTTTTCTTTATTTTACGTGTCTTTCCCTTTTAAAAAGCTATCAATGAGTTAGTTATACTTTCAGGAAAAACTGAAATTTGCAAAGCAAATGCTTATATTTATTAGTATTGTAGAATATCGTGATAAATAACATTTTACTCAATCCATATGTGTATATAAATTATAATGTAGTCCTCTTTAATTTAGTTTCATATTTCTCATCATTGTTGTGATAATTATCGGTCATATTGACCCAAACAGAGAATTATATTTCAAACATATTTTACTGTATTATTTAGATGTGATAAGTGTAACTATAGAATATGCATATATTAATGAATGAAGACAATTTTATAACATTGTCTTATTTAAACTACGAAATTTGAAATTCAAATTGGAAGACGGATAATGCAAATACGATGACCACTAACAATACATTTTGAAGTTCTTCCCATTGCAAGGTTGCGAAATTGTAACTAGAATACTTCTTCAGGTAATTGATGCTATTTTTCCTACATTTATTTACTAGCATTTAAATACATATATCTATGAACATTTAATTCAAGTATTCAATAGTTTAATTGCTAATGCACTTATCATATATTGAGTTGATTGAATTATATTTCAATAATATTTTTCTCTACAGTATGTAGATATTTATAAGCAATAAAATATATCTGTATTATACCTTCAGTTTGTTACTGATTTCAGTGGTTGAACAATGTTACTTCTATGAATATATAAACTGAAAATATTGTTGAACGGTTAGGCAAATAGATGCTAATAATATGTTACATACAAATGAGGTACTTCTAAGAAAAAGTTTGTTAATTGCCAAAGATATAATATCCATCAAAATATCTAGAAACTTTTGGCGATTTGTTTCTTAATTTCAGATATTTGTGCCTAGCACCAACCAATTGAAATGCCTATTAAACTAATTTTCCGATTTAGTTTGTAGAATTTCTTGAACAAAGAAAGATTTTCTTAATAATTATTATTGTTATGTAAACTATTGTATATAATGAGATTTTCTCTTGAAAGTTAATTGTATAACATTGTTATTAGACTTTTTACCCACTATAATAAAATCCCTCTATTAAGGAAATGCTGTAGAATTATTATTTGCTAGTAGATAGTTAATTTATAAGGCAAATATATTAAGAAGGACTAGCTGAACTTTTCAGTGATACACTTACTCAACGTACCTATCCGTGAAGACATGAGTATTATTCTGGACTGTTGTAATAATTTATGTCTACAAGTTATAATATCGTCATAAACCAAGCTGCGTTGGTAGAACATGACTGAGTGTGTTGCAAGGTGGTGGCGTTATTATGCCATTGAAATTAATACATTATTTAGGACGACACATCCACTCATGGTTGGTTCTTTTATACTTTTTCCCACATTTTGAGACAAAATATTTTATATACTTTTATATATATTCAAAGTTTGAAATACAATGTGGAAACGTTTAATGATCAACTGGCAGACTAGCTAAATTGTCTTTCCATGTGTGGTGTAAAGTTTCTCTTAATTCATACAACTTTGGATTTTCTGAATTTCACCAGAAAATCTACATACGTAAGCTTTCTCAATATCAATACATAATTTATTTTAATACATAATTTTAGGTTGACATTCATTTTTCAGGAGGAACATGTCATATCACTGCAGTATACTCTAGACATGTAGGTAGTGTCTTCCTAACTGCTTATGAAATACTGCTTGGTGATCTCTCTCTCTCTCTCTCTCTCTCTCTCTCTCTCTGTGTGTGTGTGTGTGTGTGTGAGTGTGTGTGTTTTGCATGTATACAATGCACACATTAACACACACACTCACTCACACTGCTAAGCAGTATTTCTCAAATCAAATCGCTGCCCACATATCACGATGTAATGAAACATAATTACGTTAGTGTAAAAAGTAGAATATCTCGCTACTAATAAACCATATAATCTTTATACACTGAAATTGAAAAACAAACACGAAAATATGTAAAATTGATAGTCTAATTAAAACACAATTACTATTATGGGATATTATTTTATTACAAAATAATGGTATACGCATAAAAATTGCATAACAAACATTTTCCAACATTTTATTTTGTTACACTATCAGAATTTCCACCCCACCAATGCACACGGCAGATTTTAAAGGATGGAGCAAAACACAGTTCTTAAAAACTAGAAGCAGTAACAGTATATGCACGATTATTTACAATATTGTACGGCTGAACACATGCACACACGATTACATGCAGATGTACATCTTGAAAATATATGACAGTGTTAAATATATATATTATCCAATGTTAATTTTTTTGATTGTTTTTGTTCCTATGGTTTATCTTGTAGCACTACCAGCTTCCACTTATTTAACACGACTGTCATTTTAACTTTGGTGCATAGTAATAATTCCAAAAGGTAAGTATAGAAAATAATAATTATCATTAAGAAATATAGATGAAAATGTTGTCTAATGGTAAGGAATAAGTTATCAATCGGAGAGAAAACAGTAAAAATTATATTAATAACCAGCACCAGCAGTGTACCGATATATGAGGGGTTCAGATCACAAGTGCCGTAACTTTACTTTTCGTGGAAATGGAGTTACATGTATAACTTAGAACTGTGAAGTATCAACATTTCAGTGCTAGAAGTACCTGCAAAGTTTCAAATTCTTGCTCATAGTGTCACCACTGTGTTTGTGCTCCAAAAGCTAAACATGCAACTAAGTTATCTAGATGTGCATTTTTTGAAACTATCTTGAATGGAGTTACACTACTTGTGTTCTGAACCCCTCATATCAAAATTTTGGGTAAGAATCGGTAAACTACTATTAATTCAGATACATATTAAAAATTATTATACTACATTATTCGTGTAATGAAATCGTTCAACTTGTTGCTAGCTTAATTACTTCGATGAATTTAAACGTTGATCTATTAACTTATTTTTATTTCGCATTTACAGATTTTTTTTTCCTTTCAGGCTTGTAAAAAATAATATAATGTACGGTCCAAAAACGATAACACACATGATTCTTATCTCTGTAATTTAAATTATACAATACATAATAATATTAAATAATTTCTCTGAAAATTACTATTTTTACATGTCAATTTGACAATAAAAACTACAAAAGTAGAACCCACATAACACTAAACATGGTTGCCATCAAACAAACACCACATGACACCAACGTATTGTCCTTTCCTATATCCACCTATTCCACCAATAATATTTATACATTCCTGTTGAGATATATATATATGTGTGCAGTAACATTGAAATTTGAAATCAAATATTCGACTTGACAAAAATGATCTGAAATATAAAAAAGTAAAATATGTAATAAACTGTAAATGTAAATATTTATTGTATTCTTGAGAAGTATTTACTTAATATTCATTGTTTCCAATTATACGTTTCTTAAATTGTAATTTGTGTTCTTTGAAACACGGTATCCTGTCAACAAATGCGTAATAAGCAAGTATAGAAATCAAATTTGTTATTAAATAATCATATGTTCTAAACATAATTATAACTGTTCTGGTATCACAGTAAATTGTAGATAACAATCAATACTTTATTAGAAGTTCTAATTAGAAGTTAGAATCATCAAAATGAATTATGGTGGAATAACTTTGATCTATGTGTATGAAAGGATTTTAAATCAAATATTCTGATTTAGCTTGAAAATTACTACTTATAAATTTCGAAGATGAGAAAATTAAAATTTTGTTGAACATTTGTTTATCTTAATAATAAACATATCAAGGAAAGGAAATGGAATATTTTGAAACTTCGGATACTTATTTCTCAGCAGGATTAACGTTGTAATAGGCCTTAAAAAGCTACTCGTAAAAATACAGCAATAAATCCAAGAAACCGTAAACAATTGTAACAACATATTAGGCCATACACATCAGACATAAAAATACAGCACAATATTCTATAAACAGTGAAGATGACTATTAAAAAACGATGTGAAGATCGTATAAAGAATAATGGCGAAAATGCTTGTCTTTTATGAAATAAAGTACAAATACATATGAGACTTTTCTTTAAGAATAGAACATGTTAATGAAAGAAACCGACATTTGTAAATGATTTACAATATAAATGTTACAAACACTGAATATTGTTTTTGGAGAAACTGCGGACACCAAGTTAGATTGTTCTCAGTGTAGTAAAACATCACACACTTCAAATTTCACTCCAGTGCTTACATTACATGTATCTTATATTTTAAGTTTAAAATAACTGGACGTTCGTCTCGATCTACAACAAGACATCACACCTGAGTTAGTGTTATAATCAGAAGCCAAGGTTAAAATATATATCTTGCCTCTTTAGCTTTTAAATATATAATGATGTATCTCTTATCAGATGGTACCGTCTTGAGTTAAAATATAATTTGGGTGTTCCTAGTATAAATTATAATACGAATTTTACGATTGTCCTGTCAAACGCACATAGCAGACATACAAAAAACTACATTGGCATGGTTGAACCAATGCCATCCTTTTAATTTACATGAAGGGCTTAAAAAATAAATGTCATTCGCATCATAAAAATACTCCAGGAATACCATCATCTCAGATCGACTGCCTGTTATGTGATTTTGAACATTTTGTGTTTGTTTTTTTTCTTGTAAAATTTGTAATTGCCAGACTTTTACATTACAATTCTCCATAGTATTACACTTGCTTGGAAAACTTTTCGTCTCACGGACGAAACTTTCTACATGCTAAAATAGCAGAGGTTGATTTGTAAGCAAACGTTGCCGGTAAAAATAAAGCAGGTTATTTCACATAGTGTAGCACGTACTTTTTCATTTCCTTAACACTTGTCTACAGTCAGTTGCTCTCACCTTGTGATTCCGACATAATATTTCTGTATTTGTCTTCTGCAATGATTATACACGAAATAATCTCTTGTCACTTTCCACGCGCGAAAGACGTAATAATATTTGTTAAACATACTTTTTAAGCAGTTAGCATTCTCCACCCTTGAATTTACCCTGGAGATGAACAGCACACCATTTTAACAACGAAGAGTGCACCATTTTTGTCGGAACACCCTCTCCCCCATTCTATTGTTTGAAATTAAAGAAACTCGTAGCACTCTCCCATTCTACAAAGTCCAGCGGTCCGAAACTTTCATTCAGAAAATCTTCCATCAACTTGTACAAGTGGTCTTTTACACCTGAAAAAGTATGATCTTCGTCTGGATACGTCTGAAATAAATAGTCCAAAGCATTATTCAATCTTAATTACAAGAAATTAACATATTGAAACGTTACATATAATTACCATTATCACATCTGCAGTTTATCTGCCATTAATTAGAGATGAGAACAGTGCTAAAAGTTCAACCCATTCACTAATAAAAACACTGAATTTATACATTATGCTCGTGTTCATGCTGGAAGGGCACTGTTGCTCACCTAATATTTTTACTTGGGAATTTACTGTAGAGATATTCCTATCGCGGTTATTCAACTAACTACATACCAATCTTAATAACATTATTCATCTTTCTTGTCTTTAACAATTTACAATATATAAATCTTGGTTGTTTTGGAAAACAAAACCACCAGGGTACTTGTAGCTAATTATTGAAATCTTAAAAACCAATGCAAACGACATGAAAAATGAAAATTGTAAATGTAAAGCGCATGCCCCTGAATGTATGCGGCTGAAGGCGGGCTTCTTCAAGGGGTTTCCCCATGTAAAAGTTATTCACCTATGTTATACTCTTACAACACGATGAAACATTTTGAAGCCGATGAAGGTTGCACGCATCAATGGAGGAATTATTTATTTTGACACTGAAGTATCGCACTTCGTTTCCTAGCAAATTCCTTGCTAACATGATCACATACTTTCTCCATTGGCTATGTTACCTAAGGTGTAAGGGGCGACCTTCTTCTAAGGTGTTAAAATGTCAACCTCGCATCCACGTGGTACACCCTGGTAAGTGCTTCTTGAAGGACAAGGAGGCTTTGGCGCCAGGTCACACGGATAGGATAATCTTTTGTATGGTTGCGTTGTCCTGCGTTTGTCCATCTGTGTGCTAAGTATTCCTTTACAGCCTCAGCTTTTACTATAGTATACTTTTAGTTGTTCTCAAATATTGAATGAATGAATCAGTATTAAAAACTTAGGAATTAAGTTTGTAAGAGTTAAGTTTTTAATTTTCATCTTAGAGTCCAACCTATCCTAGCCTAACCTAACCTAACCTAACCTAACCTCAATCTTGTTTTAGTCAAGGAGCTTATCACAGTATTACGTGACGTGCCAAATAGGCTATGTGCTAATGTGTCCATACTATAAAGTCAATCCATCAATCAGTTATGTTATCTCTATCTGCCTGCAGAACAAATTCCTCTTGCAATGAGAATGAACAAATTATGCGTAGTTGTCTTGAATATATTGTATCATGCAAAAACATGTATCGCAACAATGTGTGTGTTCTTGTAGTAAACAGCATTTCCATTTCCAAATCAGAGGTATGATATACATACATATAATTAGCCTAAAATTATGCTAAATGAACACACGAATGGGATAATCTGTTGTTCCGAAGTCACTCCTCAATACAGAGTAAGTAAAACAGTGAGATAGTTTACCTATCCTCGACTGAATCTTCATCAACGATACATATATCATTTCCCACAAAACTTGACATACATATGTTTTTATGTTTATATCATGTAACCTTGAAGTGAAAATTTCAATATTTTCATATGAAAATATTTCTTATGAAAACTATTCTCCATTAGCATATAAATAAGCTCGAGATGAAAGTTATATCATAATTGGAAGCAAAGTTATGAATTGTTTTATTTGATCTTGTAAGCATATACATTTTGCATTTGCCCGACCCTGTGGCCGTGTGGTTAGCACATCGCGCTCCGACGCCAAGGGTCCCACTTACGAATCCCGCTCGGGCTTGGTTGTTTGTGAATGTCCATTCATCAATTTCATCATTTCATCACTCATCCCCATCTTCGCAAATTAGCCAAGAGGCACAAAACGCGAAGTAAAATAAACTAAATCAATCAATCAATCAAATTTTGCATTTATTATAAGGTTGGCAACCCTGCTGCATGAATACCGTGTATCACTCAAGCCTAAAATTTTACATATGTAAAATACTTCATGCGTTCTACCATCCTACGAAATTTAATGTAAATCTGAAATGGTCGGGTTGAAAAGTTCATTTTTTTGTGATGATTTGGCATGGAATAAATAACTTACATGAAAGTACAAGTACATAACATTGATGTAATGACGATTTATTCATAGAAGCAGTAAAAAAGCCACTAATTTTATTTTATAGCCTTTTAGAATATACTTTAAGCTTCAATTGAAAAAAATTGGCATGATAACTGCATTGCCTTTTAGTGATAATGCAATTTTAGTAACATCAGACGTTGACACAAAAAAAAAAAATCAACATTATTTACAATACAATATTTTTTTTCTGGCTCTCAGTGCAAAGGAATCTTGGTGCCAAATTTTCAAACGGAATGCGCGTATATGTAATGAAGTACAGAAAAAAATTCAAAGTGATATGTCGATTTGACTTTTAGATATAACTTTCCTGTTAAGCACTGAAGGCCACTACCTTGGCCTCGGCTATGACCGATCCATACAAAATTCAGAAATTTTAGCCCCCTGTTTCTCAATAACTGTGAGGTGTAGAGAAGAAATACTTTGCACTTACATTCGTTGGTAGTACACCAAGTTTCATGAAAATCTGAATCGGTGAGTTGGATTTCGATATTTTTCTGGGTGATTTGATGTGGAATCAGTCCTACACACGTGTTGTGCAATGTCAGACTTCTGGAGGCTGTCTGTCTCCAGAAACAACCCATTCATTTGTGCAAGGACAATATCGAAATTCTTGAAAACTTTGAAATATCATCAACGTTATTTTCGAAGATTTTTATTTGTTCAAATTAATTTTTTCATAGCTCGAGGGGGGGGGGGAGCATGGGGCCATAAACTCTCTTCCCCCCTTGGGTACGGGCTTGGGTTTGGCACACCCTAAGAAAACCTTATGGCTCCATAGAAAAGGATGCTTTGGATTGTAACCTTCAGGGAGCGCGAAAGAGAGGACGCCCCAGATGTAGTACGTGGAGAAGGATAATCGAGCAGGAGCTGCAGCAACAAGAGAAGATGTTATTGGAGGTCAAGAGTTCGGCGAAGAACCGGACAAGATGGAAATGCTTCACAGAGGCCTTATACTCCACTAGGAGCAAAAGGAATTAGTCAAGTAAGTCAATATTGATGGTAGAAGTTTAATGCAGGCAATAACGTATGTGAAAGAGAAAGAGATGGTTATATGTCAGGAAGGAAGAGTGTTAGAGAAGCAAGAAAGGTATGAGTGAAAGAAGTGTAAATGGAAGAATTACTATAGATACCGATATCTACTAAATTTAAAAAAAAATGGTTAGCTGACTTTATTACTACCTGAAGTATACCAGCTTGATGGCTTTTACATAGTTTTGTTAAACTGCAAGTGTATACACAACAAATGCTTGGTGCGATTATAAATGTCAATATTTTATTTTATTTTTCAACTTTCGTGGTTGCAAAAAACACTGTTAGAGGCAGAAACCGTCACAGTTTTTGATATGCTAGTTAAAATTACAATCATTTTGATACGCTGATTCCAAATATGGTCTCCATCACGTAAGAATTTTTCACAAAAAAATTACAATCTCCCTTGGCCTCCTCGTTCCCGGATCCCACGCCGTGCGATTTCCTATAGGGATTTAATAAAGATAGGGTTTATGCACAACCAATGCCAACTTCCATCCAGCAACTTCGTTATCGGATAATGTATGCAGTACAGGACATTACAGTGGACATGTTACACCGTGTCTGGAACAACTTTGATTACTGCGTTGATGTGTGTCGCGTGACCAGGAGAGCCCACATTGAAGGATTGGAATTTTATCTCGCGAATCAAAACCTGGGACAGTTTCCGCCACTAACAGTGTTTTCTGCAACCACGTAAGGTGAAAAATAAATATTTTATTGGCATTTATAACCGCACCATTCATTTGTGTATACCCTGTATTGATTTATTTTTTCCTATTGTAGATATTATTTTTTTCATTTGGATTGACACGCCCTTTCCCATTGCACTAATATATATTGTTCTTAATTATCTTTCTCGTTGTACAAATGTGTATTGTTCTTTCCTAATTACCTATCTCGTTGTACAAATGTGTATTGCTATTATTAATCTTAATATCTGTTATTCATTTTATGATTCTTGTGGTATTTAATATTTAAACCTATCACTGATAATGTCAGGATAGTCACTAACCTTTATGTACATATCTTGTATGAACTGTAGCCATGGGAATTACGATTGTGTTTTGTCTTTACTTTCAGTTTGGCCTTTGAGTTTTAAAGAGTGGTCAAGTTCAGAGAAGCTGTTTCTTTGAGTGAAATGGATTTTATGCACATAAGTATTTATTTTACTAAGAAGTAAAATATACTTTTTTTCTCTTAGTAAAAACTTAACTTTGATTTTCATTTGACCAACGAACGAACAGAGATATTATTACCCAATATCCTGAGAGGCATCACGTAATGCTACGAGTCTTTATGTGATCATTTTTATTGTGTTTCAGTTAAATGATGTTCTTTTGACTGAAATAACATGTCAATGGGAAGAACTAAAATATTACCTTAATAAAAAAGGTGGTTGGAATTTGTATTGATCTATAAGTGTAAGTTACTGAAGAGCTCATAGGAGATGCTATTGGAGGACAATATTCTCGACGGCAGAAATATTGAGTTCAGAAAATGTCATGACCAAATTGAAGAAGAGATAGACAAAAGACCTGGCTGAATTAAAGATATCCTGATGACGATGAGAACCTTATTTACCTGTTGCCTGAATATGACCCCTTGCTCTATGAGTTGGGTGACGAGGAACATGCTCTGCTGATAATGCACGCTGTCGTCCGCCGTGCCGTGGATCAGCAGGAACGTCTTGTTCTTGAGGTTGGCCGCCTGCCTCGTGATGTCGGACGCTTCGTAGAAGTGGAAGTTGCCCGACTGCTGAGGGTGGCCCAGGTATCGCTCCGCATAAACAGAATCTGGGAAGCGAGAAGAAAATATGTGCGTTAAATTAAAGATCAAAGATAGATATGTAACCACACATTTCCTTTTCATACAAGGTAATTCTGAAATTAAATTACCATTGCAAGATACAGAACTGGAATTCAATTTTCGTTTGAATCGTGTGCTTCTAAGTTGTTTATACTGACAAAAATAAATTGTGAACATAGTATTTATGCAAGGAAATTCTGGTGTGTTCGCCCCCTTTTTTTCAAATTATCAAATTCAAATTCTTTATTTGCGTGGGCAAGGTTCAGCCTGAGGCTGTTCTGCCACCTAACCCGAGTAATGGATTACATTTAAATTTACATTTCTGATATGTGGTTAACGGTATTAATACAGTACAACATAAAAGTACGATATGGCTACAGAATACTACTACTGATCAAATAACTGTAATACATGTTATATGAATTGAATTGTTATTTTAAGTCCACTTTATGCACAGCAAAGGTAATCGGGACTGCACCTACAATTTAAAGTGGAATACGAACCACTATGTGCTTCCACCGGGTATCCAACTCGGGACCCCTTCATTACAAGACGACGACACTACCACTGCGCCATCGGGGAGGCTCAAAATGTTATATGATTAAAATAACATCAAATGGAAATGGTAAAACGACGACTACATAAAAATAAAAAAGAAGATATGGACAAAACAAAACACAACATAACCATACAAGTTACATCATAGTATTTTAATACAATCTCTGCTCTGCTAACAGGAATTTATTTACTTCATTTTGGAAACATTCTATTTTAGATACATTTCGCATGCTCTTAGGTAGGGCATTCCATGTTTTTGCATGGAACACAAATATTATTTGCATGTTCTCCTTGTATGACCACGCGCAGAAGTTGCCTGCAATTCATATGTAAAGCAGCAAGGAAGGCAAATTCATAACAGGCGGTACTGTCATTATAGAAGTAATTGAAATGTGCAAAGCTCACAGACTTCATGTCATTTCAATTAGCTCATTTTTATTGTAAATACATTTTAAAACAGGAAGGCAAAGTTATTACTTCTGTGGTTTATGCATACAAAAATATATCAATGCGGTTCGGATCTCTCTTGGCTCTATTCGTTTTCCATCATATTCACTGATTTAAATGCACCATAGCAACGGCAAATTTCAAATGGGATAGCATTCGTACAGAGCTTTGCGAGAAAGAATTACAAAAAATTATCAGTACATTGTATATTTCACAAATATATAATCACATTCTGAGTACCAGAACATACATAGAATATTTTGATCATTACAATGCTTCTAGTTTCGTCTGAATAGGTCCAGTGGTTATGGAAATACCGGATTTCCTAAAGGCGCAATAAAAAAAAAAGTATGTCACCAAATATCAATAGCTTGTGAAGAACAGCACGAAATATTTTAAATTAATAGGAACGTTGCCATGATTTTTAATAATGAATGGAAAGAAGAAGCTTGATGATGCAACTATGGTGATATTGTTATGGGACATATCTTTTTTTATCACGTACCTTAGCCGCGGGATATTTTCTATCCCATTCTAAAAACGAAGCGCAATTTTCTAGTCTATTTGGAATGGGAATGAAATTAAATCGACGCTGGGGGCCGCCATTTTGAATACATATTGTAAAGTTTTCGTCGCAATGTGCTACGATACACTGTCTTATTACAACTACGAGACGCAACTTATTCCGATGTTATAGGGAGCCAACTAGTCTCGACTTATAAGTTTTTAGTGATGCGTTTCCCGACCGGGGTTCTTTATCTCATATCGGTACTTGGGTCAGTCTCCATCCACCCTATCAGTTTGATTCAAGGTCTCGGGAATATCCTGTATTTTCCAAAGAGTCTGATACTAGAATTGTTTTGATATTGCTTAGCTGTGGTAAGGGAAGATGGAACTCACCCGTCCAAGCATGCGGAATCTCACCGCAGATATGCAGATTCACCTCTGACCCCCGTGACAATTTCATTGACCTGAGTATTTTCCGATGATTCCTCTGCTTTGTTGTCTTCTATCAGTATTTCCGATTTCTGCAATTTCAGTTTCTCATCATTTTCATGTTGAGACACATATCTGCACGAAAAAGTTCTCTGTGCTCTATTCAGTTCAGGTACAGAAATATCGTCCATCTAGGCAGCTTTTCCTGCTGATTTACGATTTACGTTTCTGTTACCACCAAGCTGCGTTTGGAACATGCGTCGTATTACTGTAATTTCAAATTTCTTATTTCGCATGTCATAATAAAATAATATTATTTAATGAACATGGTTTTCTTAGTTATTTCCGATTTATGTAAATCTTACATCCATAACACTGGGCAACAATGATTTTGTTAAATGAATAATTTTCACTGATTCTTATGTGTTTTTGTATGCTGATTCTGAATATGAAGTGAGAAATTTTCTATAGGGCTCCTTTTTTTGTAACGCATTTACATTGTTTTCTCCTTATAGCCTATTTTTACCATTAAGCTCTATTACAGTAGCAAAAGTACAAGCATTATGAGTTCCAAAACGTGAATGAAAGTGATTTGAATTGCTTAAAACGTTTCTGCGGAACCCAATCATTGATGACAACAATGGCATTGTTGACAACATTGATAAAATACTGGTTGATTACCATCAGGATAAACAGATCTGAGGATAAAGTTGATTTAATAATATTTGGGCCTTCAAAAACATTAGGCATATAATATATAAAAAAAAAACTGCCATTTGGGAGGGGATAATCCCTCTCGCCCTCCCCGGGGATCTGTGCATGCTCTGAGTCAACTTCGAAATCTCAAAAAGGAAACATAACTCCAGTGATTAGGAAATCATGTAAACTATATTTTAGCTGCAAAATAGATGACCAGGATAAATCTTGGGCTCCTCATACCTGCTGTGTTTCATGTGAGACACTGTTATGTATGCCATACGTAGTGCCCAAGACTTGAAGAAAACAGTTTAACTCCTCAACAGATTTCTATTTTTGCATTACAAAAATCTCTGAAATAACTGCGAAGACTTAGCATATCGTGAACTACTATGATATTACTTCAGCTAGAAGGTCTGTCGCTTATAGTGAAACTCTTCCCATGTTTGAATGAAGTTGAGGTGGCAGAGGGGGATGATTCCAAGAAGTTCTAAAGAATTTCTTCGGAAATCACAAGGCAGATAACTACAAAGAACTTGTTAGTGAGCTTCTTGATAACTACAGAAACTGGGATGTAATGTTCCTAAATCCATTTGTTGGTCGAACATTTGGGGTTATCTCCCTCCATCAACGGCAGTTTAAGTGAAGTTACTCAAGCTTAATAAGCTTATCACAGCCGAAAATCCTTTAGAAATACATTTTAGGCCAGTATATGTGACAAATATTAGTTTCAATAAAGCAAGGTTATTTCGTTATAACAAAAAAGTGTATTACAACAAATCTGAGCCGGATAGAGAAAAACAGTTAACAGATTTGAAATCAGCGAAAAGAATCCCATAACAATCACCTTTACTTTTCCATTTAACAAAGAAAACGTTAATATTTGTTGTCCAGTGTAATCAGAGCAATGCACATTCGCTTGGAGCATACATTTCATATAGAATAAAATAGAATAGATGTAGTCTTTATTTAAGTATGTGTGTTTGGGCCTCATGGGCTGTTCTTAAAACCAACCCTTGTCAGAGATACAATAAATAAATATAATCAAAAAAATAAAAATAAATATAATGATCATGGTAATACAATAACAATAATATAAAGATTATACAATGATAAATTAATACATTGAATTGATTAGTAAAGTATTGTCGAGTAAATATAAGTAATAAGTCATCACTAGTACATTGTGAGGGGGGAGGTGATAGGTATACGTTGCAGGTGCAATTATTAAAATATGTAAGTTAATATATTTGTTTGGGCAATAGTAAGTTCTTTAGTTTTTTAATAATGGCAAATAATGTTAGTCAATGGTGTTCTATTCCCTGATCCCTGTAACAATAAAGGACTTGTTACAGGTGGCGGTTTTATGTTTGGGGATTTTCAGATTGTGTTTCTTGCGGATATCGTGTTCGATTGATCTTATCGGATAAATAATTTTGAGAGTCTTGTGCATCAAGGTGAGCTATAAGTATTTTCTTCTGCTGTTAATGTTTAGCCGAGAAAGCCTCTTTAAATAGGAGGATATTTTCTTTTTAGGTTAAATATGAAACGTAGGCTATGCACACAGTTCTGAACTTTTTGAAGTTTGTAGTTTAGGCCCTGTATTAGTATTAGTATACTGTACACTGGAGCGCAATAGTCTATTGTGGATAGGACGAGTGCTTGCATAAGGCGATCTTTATCATTAGCGTCCAGACTATGTTTTAAATCAAACAAAAAATTAAGTTTCACCAAAAAATTTTTCACAATAAATTCGATTTGTGCCTTCCAATTTAATTGTTTATCAAACACTATCCCAAAGCTTTTGCATATGTCCCGTACCGTAGCATTGTATAGCGTAAGCTTTGGACTCCGGCTGCGGGATGCACGCAGGTCTCCTGGGGGAAGCGTGAAAACGTTTCCTGAGATTTTGGCCTGTGTATGGGACCGGTGGCTACCCACCATCGTGAGGAAATCGGGGAGCTACGAATGAGTAGTGTAACCTGGTCGTGGAAAGCCTGCAAGAGAGACTGGGGGTTCGTCGTGCTGATCACACCTCAGCCGGTTGGATGCACTGACCCTGAAATGTTGTTAAGTCATGGGTTATTATTTTGATTATACATTTCAAATCTCCGAACTCACCATAATGCTGCCAGCTGGATATGGGTGCCACGGCTATCCCACAGTTGAACATCTTCTCCGTGTCTTGTATGAGAATGAGCGCAGTGATGTACCCCCCGTAGCCCCACCCCCACACGGCCACCTTCTCCTTGTCCACGAATTTCAGGTTGTCTCGCAAGTATCTGCACCGGGAAGAAGAAAACAAATTAATTATATTATAAACAATAGCATTCAACTTACAATTAGTTCAAGAATATAATATAATTATCATCTTTCGAGAAATTAGTCTCTAAAAGTAGGCTAAGCTATTTGCTTACTTAGCTATTGATACTCATTTTTAATAGTAAAAAAAAACTGTCACCAACGTTACTTAGTCGATTTAGTTACTCTGGAGAATACGTCACATGTTTGCATTGTTTTATGCAATAAATGGGACCCGTTTAAATACCATATCTAATGATTTATTTACTGCCGAAAGATAGGATTGTTGTATATTCTCCTTCTAAAAACAAGTTTTCTTACATTTGTTAATTTTGCTAATTCTTTGTAAATATAACACAAAGAGAAAGATTAATTTTCGAACTACAATGGAGGAGACAGTTTATAACAAGGTGCTGGACTCATGTTATTGATTCTTAAGGTTTCTTGTTTGAATTAGTATGTCCGAATAAGGAAGCGTATTTTTCCTTATATCTACGCATTAAACTTTTTTTTTTCATTTGGAGCTTTTCTCCATGGGTCGTATGAAAACGAGACGAGGCGAGAATTAGAAGTGACTCGGTTTCGTCTGGGTTTATCAACATCTGCATTGTCCTCGTTTCAAGTCTTAAAATATACAATGTGTCACGGCACAAACTTTCACAGCATATAAAGGTCATTAACGGAAACAATTGAAGACCAAACATTGGTAAACGCTGTAAGTGCCACAATAATTCAAACACCGTTTTCCACGTTAAACTGTCAAATGTGCCATGCTTTATAATGTGGTAAACGTGAAATGTGGCTGGTAGCCCTCATAGTTCAAAGGGCTTGTAAAGAGGCACTAGTGTGAACGTTCTTACGGGCTGATGTACTGAACGATGTGATTTCCCAACACTTTCGCTTTTGGCACTTACAACGTTTACCACTTTTAGTCCTCAATATTTCGACGCCTCGCTCGGAAAAGGTTTTTACACTACTACATAAGTAACCGCTGAGTAAAATTATGAATTTGTTTGTAATTGTTATAAAAATATAGTATGGTTTATCTAGTTTAGATATTCTATTGGGATGTCTGAAGATATCGTAGTTAAAATAATGTTCAATATCATAACCCAGTCTCGAACGAGCCTGAGAGTCTGAACAGTAAGTCTCGGTTTTGTCTCGATTTTACAGTCAGTCTCGCCTCCACATGTCTCGTAGGGCGTTGTCTCGTTCTTCTCTCGATTTATGCAACATGCCTTTGAAGAGCATCTGACTCCATTAATATAAAATAAATCTGGAAGGCCTGAAAGCCTATGAAGTACCGAGAAAATATCATCCTCATCAAAGAGACATAAATGATGGACATGAATGACAGGTGATACACGAAGGGAAGCAGCCCAAATCATTTTAAGTGAAGACAAATGTAAGAAAAAACTTACTATGACCGATTATGCTATATACGGTATTAGATGGAAACCTGAGGAGAATGACAGAAGGGAGGGAGAGGAGTATACAGTGAACCATAACAGACAGACTAGAAGAAATTAATTTTCTTTCTGATGATTTATATCTTATATCCTACAAATTAAACATATATGTGAGAAGGTGGTGATGCTGTTGACAGAAGAGTCGAAAACAGCTCAAAACTTCAATTATCTTGGAGTTTCGAAACCAGAATAAATGGGTGTTAAGCAGATTATCAGGAAAGCTAAGAGTGTTTTTACACAACTCAGGCCTTTGTGGATATCATTATAGCTAAGAAGACGAACACAGTTAAGAGTGTTCAGTAGTAATGAAATATTAGTTTAAATGTATTCATGACAAACTTGGAAAGTGTGTAATGCAATACAGAAACAGCCAAACATTCAATAATGATTTGAAATAGTTTGAAGATCCATTGTCCAGAGAAAATATCAATCGAAGAGCAATGGAGGAAATGCAGGAGAAACATATTGGAGAAGTGATCAAGAGAAGAAAAGTGGGTGAATTGGACAAAAGCCGGGAAAATAACACCAGAAAGGATGCATTGGAATGGAATCCCTAAGGGAAAAGGAGACAAGGTAGAACAAGGGCTAAGTAGATAATGGCTGATGTGGCTGAGCTGAAGGAGGAAATAAAATCCTTGGAAGAGATTTAGACGACGCTACAGAACATACTGCCCTACGTTCACCACGGGATTAAAGTAGGTAAGTCGAAGTGTGTCATGCGATTTCTACAGACATAGCAAGGGGAATGTACTTGATAACTTGGAGATAAATCATATATTTTGGTTACAAAGTTAATGCAGTAGTAACTCAACATCTCGTGTGTGGTTGCATATATGTTCAGGGCAATCTCCATTTTCTAGGGCTCGCAGCATGACTGACTGGGTGCTTTAAGGTAAAGTACCAAAATAAGAGATAGACCCCTAATAAGTGATACAGGGTTAACATCTCCAGAATAGTCTGTCTTTAATCGGCAACTACGGGGACTCAATGCTTGTGCTTCGAAGGCGTCGTGGTCTTTGTCCGAAGTCAGTTGAAAGTGAACAACGAAGCCGAATTATTTCCCAAATTTTGAATTTTTGTAGTGTCTTTTATTGACGAAAAGAACTGCAATGAAGGTAAGCTACAACAATTTTAGTATTAATTGTATCAATTTGCTGACAAGATACCGTATATAATAGGATAGATTACTAATACACAAGATTACAATTTTGACCTGGAGCAACTATTTTATATTTATTCATTGCGTTTCCCAATAAGAGATAGCAGGGTTCCTATTCAGAGATTTTATCTCTTTATGAATATTTCAATCAAAGATTTAGGTATAACTAGGGGTCAGAAGTTGAGGAAATATCCTTTTTTTTCCTTGTGTCCGAAGACGAGGCCCAACATAATATATGTTCATTTTGGGTCATTGTAGGCCAGAAAAAGGTGGGTTTTATTTGTTGTTTTCTGCCTTTTTCGGCGTTTTTTGGTTTATTGGTCCTTTTTTAGCCTTTTTTAGGTGTTAATTGCTTTTTATTGCAACTTCACCTTCTTTCAACTACGTTTTTACTGCCTATTCTCAATTCGAATCATCATCAGATCATCACCATCACCTATTATACATCCTTTCTGTAGTAAAGAAATATATATATAGCTATATATATATATATATATATATATATATATATATATATATATTTGAACCATCCCTGAAACGAGAGAAAAACATTTTCGGACGACTGAAGCAGGTACGGTACAAGGTCCTTTAGCCGTTTCTTGCCTGGAATGTCGCGCTGTAAGTGGCAACGTTCTCTTGTTTTGAAGCTTTCAGCACGGTATACGGCCACATACATTAAATACGTAATTAAAACTGAAGTTTTTAATTAATTTGGATCACATTTATACGTTCTTTTTTCTGTGTTTAGGTCCCTTCTTTGATATTTTTAGGTTTTTTTATAGGTCTTTGTTTTGGCAATTTATAGGTCTTCAACTTTCGAGCCCTAGTAATAACTGTTGAAAATATTAAATTCAATGTATTTTTTCGATTAATGCACCATTTTCACGAAACTGTTAATTTCCTCCTGATATTAAATGTAATTTAAACAACTGGTACAGCAACATATAATCCGATGTTGAAATGGAATGAATTGATTGTAGTGACTATGAATATGGAGGAAATGATGATGATGATGATTTTTCAATTTGAGTTGCACTTCATTTTTTTCAGAGGACACTAGGGGGAAGAAATGGGCTCTGTGTTCGAAATATAATCGAAGACGAAGAACCTTTACTTTGTCCTACTTGCTCCAAACAGCCCAAATATCCAATGAAGGGATCAGCAAAATAATTTAGAAGGTAAATCAATTTAACATTACAATATTTAGAAATAAACACTTTAATTTCACCTGGATAATCAAATAAACAATTTGAATGGTAAGAACGGTAGGAGTTAGACCACTATTGCACTGGCCAATCAACTTTAAAATGTTTTTGAATCTATTATAGTGTATATGATTTAACAGTATAATGGATAACTTCAGTTTTCATCTCAGTATTCTTTATCTTTACAAGTAAATGTAAAAATGCAGGTATCTCTTATTTGGAACCCCTTTCCAAAAAAATAAAATTCTCCATTTTTTTTGTTTTCTTATTTGGGTACTTTGCCTTACTAAAAAAATATTTCATATTTTCAAAACACGATGTATATCGTACGTTTTCCCGACGACAATTAGGTGCACAGAATCCATTGCATGCACCCGACCTTAACTGCATTGAATATGCATGGGCCCTCTCGAAGACAGCTACCACCATTCGTCCCAACCAACAACATACCCTCCAACAGCTCACCGAGGCCGCCATACACGAATGAGAGCGAATTCCTCAGGACGCACTGTTCAACCTAGTAAAAAGCCTATGTCGTGTGGACAGGTTCATGTGTGCTTTAGAAGGGTACATTGGCTCCTGCAGACTAGCAACGACTGCGTCAGGGATGGCCGTTGGAATTGGCGACACCCATTATGAACCTTGGTTGTTTTGGTTCTGTTTGTAACAGTGCCACTGTATAGGCTACTTGTCCCTGAAATATCTTATTTCCTGGCATATCTTATTTCCTGCAAGACATTTATCACATTTTATTCTGTAAGTATCAAGTTATCATTTTGAGCACTGTACATTCAGAATAAAACATACATTGTGAAGCCATGTAGCGTGGAAACAGAGCGTGAAGCAACAACAAAAAGTTATTAAGAAAATATTCTTACGTTAATGACCACTGTGAAAGTATCGTCTGTGACAAACGGGATATGTTGTTTACACTGTACATACTTGACCTTTGTAACCGAGACGAGAACGAGACAGATGTTCACATATCGAGACTAGACTGTCATAGAAACAGGCATTTGCAGCTCGAGACAAAACAGGATTACCCCTACAAGTAATCACTTAATCAGAAAGTGCATCCCATCCCAAATTTGTCGGCTTTATCTAATATATCGTTTGAAAGAATGTAATGAAATTTTCTACTCATATGCACATATATGTGTGTGAATGTGTGTATGACAGCAATTTGAAATCGAGACTGATTTGTTTCCTCGGTAGGTGGCACCACTGTTCAAGCGTTCTGTGGTGCGAACAAGTGAGGGGTATCTCACGAACAACTAGTGCAGAGCTCGTTGGCCTTGAGTGACAGTGCCACATGTGGCATTGTTGAGTGTGGGCACTTGTCGTGAAATTGCGTCGTGATTTCAACATGGAACAAAAAGCAAACATCATGTTTTGTGCGCGCCTGGGTAAGGCTGCTATGGAAACAATTCACATGTAGCAGCCAAGTGTATGGGGACAATTGTTTATTCCGTTCGCATGTATTTGAATGGCACAGGTGTTTCACATGAAGGATGGGAGTCAATTGAAGATAACGAGTATCCGGGTGCAGCAAGGATGGTGAGAACACCGGAATTTGTTGAGAAAATGAGGACAATCATTCCTAAAGACCGAAATTGCAGACAGACTCTTACGGCTGTATTTTATCTTGAGGTTATGAAACGTTTGATGCAAGCAATAACACATGTGATGCCCGAGTATCGGGATGATGGCAGCTGATGTCTGCTTCATGACAATACCCAAAGTCGCAAGGCTGTGATTGAGAAAGACTTTTTGACCCAAGAGGGAATCCGTATATTGTTGCATCCTGCATATTCACCAGATCTGGCCCCGTGCGATTATTTTTTACTTCCTAAACTAAAATCTGCACTCAAGGGTTCGTACTTTGATGACGTACCGACCATCACGACAAGGATTTTAAACAGCATTACACAAAACGAATTCCATCAATCCTTCCATGCACTGGTAGGCAGGGTGCAATGATGTGTGGATGCAGGAGGGTCCTACATTTAATGATACCAGGTAAGTAACTTTCTATATACACTTGTTTATTTTGTACAGCACCAGTCTCGATTTCAAATTGCCGCACTGTGAGTATGTGTGTATGGGGGGAGGGGGGCGGGGGACGGAATCCCATCTCAAAATGCCCCTTAATCTATTTTTTTGAAAAATTAAATGAAATGCTGTAACTCCATTCATCTTGTGAATCAACAATCTAGGCTTGTCACTTGTATAAAAATTCAAGTATTATACATAATTAAGATATAAGGTAGAAGGTATTTCACATATTGATTTAATCTTTTGATATACTTTTGATTTGTTTTGTGCTTCACCTGTGACACCCCAAATCAATTAATCTGGGTTTCCATCAGTTACAATGGAATGCTCCAACCCCCCAACCCACACACACACACACACACACACACACACACACACATATATATATATATATATATATATATATATATATATATACACACACACACAAACATACACATCTCCGTGTTATGCTATTGATTATTTTCCTTACTTCATGACTGCAATTTGATCTTCCACTTCAACGCTGCCCAGCCCGTGGTAGATCTCGTGGAGGAACCTGTCCCCCTGGAACCCGGACCCTCTGCCGTCGATCTGGACGTAGATGAAGTTCCTCTGGCTGGCGAGGTACGTCCCCCACTCCACCTCCCACTTGTCCGACACCAGCTGCGTTCCCGGAGCTCCGTACCTGGGAAAGGATAGACATTATGTAACCTAGATTAGAAATTCTACATACAAGGTACTTTATGTAGATCTCATTTTCAAACAAGATTTAAAAAAAATGTAAATCTTGATTCTCAATATGCGCATCATGCAATCTTAATGGGTTACTATTCTTCTTCAGAACTTTCTTATATGTCTTATGAAATTTTAAATCCCAAATTATTTACTGCTTGTTTCCATGATACTTAAAGCTATATTCGAATCCTAATCACTAGCGCTTTCCGAATTGCTACAAGTGCTTCCCAGAAACATTTTCCTGGTTTGACTCAATATTCAGATAGTCTGAGTGCTATTGAAATTTTCCGTGTAATACATATTAAGCGGATACGAAGAGTGGTTCTCAATGAATTGTTGATTTTTTAAGTCCACTTTATGCACAGAAAGGATAATCGGCACTGAACCAGGAGCTTTAAGTGGGATTCGAACCACTGTGCCGTGTGCCTTCACCGGGTATCGAATCCGGGACCCCTTCATTGAAAGGCGTTGACGGTACCACTACACCATCGGAGAGGACCCAAATGGTTCTCAATATATTGTTTTGAAAATTCAAGTTTCTTCTATTGTTTGGAGTGGTTTCCATAACTGTTTTTACATTTTTATTGTTTAGGGGTAGCATACACGTCCATTACGATTTATATGCTATGCAAATCTATTTTAAAGGCATAAATGGGAACGAAAAGGCTAATCGGCAACTTATGGTGTACCCGGGGATCTAAAAAGAAGTCGTGATGGCATCTTATGGCTTTCTTTCATAAGTATCAAGAAGAAGAATTTACCCTTTTAAAGCCTTTAAAGTTCTTCGGCAAAAACGAGTGGGGTTAAAATCATATCAACGAATATCCCTACAACACCACTATGCAAACTATTTTTAGAATCTAATGGTATATGTGTGCTACAACAAGGTCGACAAGCATCTCTACATCTTCGTACCGATGAGAAAAGTGTTTGAAAATTCTCTAAATGGTGAACTCAGTATTCCCGATTGTGTAATCAAAGGATTCCGGGTTCGTTCCCTCCTGGAGACAAATTGCACAGCGTTTCGAATTCCACTTTGAACTGTAGGTCCATTCTAGATTAACCTATCTGTGCATAAAGTGGACTCAAATTTTACCAAACTTTGACTAGTGACTTACATTTTGTTTCCCCAAGCCACATAACTAAGCAAGATATTTCTTTAACAAACGTCAGCTTAATTCATTAGGAGCCACAGCGATTCTGGTCAGAGAACGGTGGGCTAAAGGAAATGGAATAGAAACTGTATGACTTGTGAAATCACTTGCAAACATGAAATATACGTTAGCTTCAGGAAGTAAAAAAAAACTTTAACCATGTATGGGTATCTTCTCTATCTCGGTTATAGTGGAGTTGTGGTCAGCACCATACTCTGGTCGTCGTCAATCTCGGAGATGCTCATCACTAGGGTCCGGATAATTACGCATTTTGCGTTTGCATATGCAAATGATTATTTTAAACGTTTTTTTTTTTTTTTGATAAATGCATATTGCATACGGAAATGCATCACATACAGTGTCAGCGATTGGGTTCAAAAGTGGGCGAGGGGGACAAGGTGCCAAAATCTGGGGGGACGGGGGGCAAGGACAGCTTACCTTATCTTGCTAGATAAGGTTTAGCATAGCGTGGGAGAAAAAGTGGCAAAAAGTGCGGGGTGGGGGACAACGGCCTATCGGTCCCCCCTAACCGTCTCTACTTATCATATTTTTTTTTAACATTTTGCATCTTTTAGAGCCGACAACTACTAATATAATTAAATTACATGGGGTGTATTGTGTCATCTTAATAAAAGAACTTCCTATTTTCTTCCGTCACTGCTGTTTATTCTCCACTTTCTTTTGCATAACAAGGAGATACAAAGTCTTCTTTCGTCGTTCTCGCAGGAACACTAAAAAAGTACTATTTTAGGAAGAAAAACAACAACAACGATGGACAGTCTACTGATGATCTTCAACTTAACGACGTGCCAGATACTGTTGCTGTATAATCTTGCCCAATTGTATCTTGTGAAGTAGAGCGAGTTTTTTCTGAGTATAACAATATTCTTGCCGAAAACAGAAGGAGTTTCTAGGTTGAAATTTTGAGATACCATGTTGTAATCAAGTGCAATCATGATCTGTAAGAAATGCAACTTTTCTTTCATTTACCAGACAATAGTGTAAAGTAAACATGAGTGTGTGGAAGAATTCAGAACTGTAATTTTAACATTTATTACATGTTATATCGTGTGAGCTGAAAACAGCCAAATATCTGTTTACGTGCAGGGTTTTTGGCAAAAAATGAAAGAAAGCATTTGAAATAGGTAAGGTATTTTTCTAAAGTGAATATTTATTGCACACTTCGTACCTTTTCAGTGCATATTTGGATGCATACTTTCGGTATTTTATACTTCCGGGAGGCGCATTGGGGTACCTTGTTTCCTCATAACCGTGTTTCTCTTGTCGGTGTCTAGACATGACTGTCTCCACCCTACCGTCCTCTCTGCTCTTCTTCCATTGGAGTTTCTGCTACGGATGGAGGAAGGCGCCGTTCTTCTCTCTACCTTTGTCTACATGCCAGAGGCACGTTTCCATTAGTGTTGCCCACGAGACGAGACTTTGGCCTGTCTCGTCTCGTGGAAATGCTGTGAAATGCTGTCTCGTCTCGAAAATTTTCATTTGTCTCGGGACACATGATCAATCTCGTCTCGTCTCGAATTTTTTTAAAAGCCTGTTCCGTCTCGTCCCGTGGGCAACACTAGTTTCCATTCGTTTTGCATTCTTGAGGTATTTGAGTTACCGCGAACGCGTTCTCGTGTAAGTAAAATTTTATTTTTTATTATTATTTTTCTTCTGTTTGCCTTTGTATCTATTATTCGTTTTATTACAGATCATTTTATAGCAATGAAGTTTGATTTGTTTATTTAATATTTATATTTATTCGTCATGCCGTTTATCGGATAAGTAACAACTTATTTCTGCGTGAGTGAAAGGAAATAAAAACTGAACATTTGTATATTTAAAGACACAAATGAGGAATGCAAGAACATGTCTAAATAAAGACATTCAATTTTAAACATAAAACAAGCCAAATTTTAACGAAAATTGGCTGGGGTAACAAAGGCCCCCACACGCCCGCTCATGTATAAAAAAATGACACCCGCTGGAGGGTTAAGTACATAACTTTCCGGGCCCTAATCATCACAAAAAAAGGTGAGATCACAAATCCCGGGAACTGAACCCTGTTTACCGCAGGGTGGCAGTCACCCTTCTGCTCCGACAAGACCACCGCGTCTCCCAAACTTCTGCAATCATGAGAAGTGGCAACCGTTTAATCAAAAGAAGAGTCTTCGGAAAGTACTGAAGCGTGGTTGCAGGTTAATGAAAGACATTCTTCACCTTAATTTTCTGCGGAGAAGTTTCGTACCTGGTGACGACAAGAAGTTGTCTTTGTCTGAAGAAGTCGACGTGGAAGTTCAAGAACTTGAAAGAGACATGAAAGCAAGTTATTAATGAGGCAGTTCATTGTCTGCACGGAGGGAAGAACGGTGGAAAGCGAATTCAACTGTGCTAACTTTTTGGGTATTGTAGGTGGAGCATGGTTTCGGAACGGAAATAGACTGAATCTGACAGTTATTTAATCGGTACGGAAAATCGTGGCCTATCTTCCATTCATGACCTCGTAAGGATTTCTTGTTTCATCGTCTTGTAACCAAGGGATCATCTGTTCCATTCGCAATGTTATTCTTTTTTATCGCACTCTAGATCAGGGTTGTTAAAGGTCAACGAACCCATAAATTCTAATGGATTCTATTGCGTTCAACAACAAGACCGGAACCTTTTTCCTCGCATAATTTAAATCCGGTCCAAGATACGTAGTGTTTCATTTCAATATGGAAATTGGACCGTATTTAAACTGATCCGGAAGAAAGGTTCCTGCACCGAATTGAAATAACTTACAGATAAAAAGGTTATTTACTGCCCGGGGTCCATTTTCGCTTTCTGATGTTCTCTCCTGGACCGTAACTGAATTTATCTATTGTCCCAATAACTACATTCCTCAACTAGTATGGTGGTGTCACGGTTGACCCCGACCGAAGTATTTTCTTTGTTCGCCATTAGGTTGTGTTTCTGTTCGTAACGTGCTGTCTTCTATTCTCAATCTAGGCCGTGTGCTTGTAGAACGGAGACAATTCGTTCAGGCAGTGCCAACTGTTGAGGTGAAATAACGGTAAGGAGTCATACTTGACCTTTTTATTTCGTGATCAGTGTGTTACTTTCTCTAAAAACACGTCCATGCGCTTAACTGACCGATATATTTTTACTTTCTTACAACAGTTAAACAGTGGCGAGAGTTACAGTGAATCTGAAGCAGTAACTTTTGCAAATGTGAACTTGGAGGAAAGTGATAAAGGAACTGAACATGATACAGACACAGAAATTGAGGCCCCATGTAAATGTGACAAGTACGGTATAACTGTGTGTAAGGAAGGCACATTCTCATATTCTCTTTTTGAGGAACGTCGTGGGAATTAAAATGTTGGTCTTTTAATATTGTGAGTGAGGACGAAAACTCATAATTATTGTGTAATGGTACATTTTATCAGGAATATACATATACATATATTCTATATTTTATATCGAAAACATGAGTGCATTTTTTCTTTCCTATGGTACATTAGTCTGATTTTACTATTACAACAATACTTGAGTATAATTTCATTGTCATATTAGGTATTCACGATGTTAGGCATAGTTAAAGAAAATAAGGACGTGGACACGAAAAGAAGACGAAAACTCACAGGAAGAAAGAAGAAAATAGAGGAATTAGTAAATCATGAAAACAGAGTAAGAAGAGAGAGACACACAGAGGAAAGAAAAGAGAAAATGACAAAAATACAGAGATATAGAATAGAAAGAGAGTGAAAAGATATATAGAAAAGATAGGGAGGATAGGAAAGTGAAAGAGCCAGAGAAAAGGAAGAGAAAGGAAAATATATGGAATGAGAAAAGGAATACAGAGAGTACTTTAGAGAAGAGGGAAAAGTTAAAAGATAGAAAAAAGAGGAGAGAGAAAGAATAGAAAAGAAACAGACAGGGAATAAGAGAAGAGGAAAATGATGGAATGAGAAAAAGAAAATGTACAGAAAGGAAAGAAACATAGACAAAGAAAGAGAGAACTGGAGTTGAGAGAAATTATGAGAATGAGAAATGGAAAATATAGAGCAAAGAAGGATAGAGAATAACAGAATGAGAAAAATAGACATAGTATAGATAAGATAGAGAGAATTAAATACAAAATAAATAAAAAAGAGAGACTCGTAGTAGCAATAACTAATGAATCAGAGTCCAAAGAATCCTTACACCCTTGAGCCCACCTATAGACGTCGACTGCCGACGGCACTGAGGGTGTCTCCCAAAATATCTGTATTTCAATGTGTGGCCGATGACTGAAGGTATAAAAAAATCAATTAGTAACTAAGAGGAACTCGATATTATCTATGAAAAACATATCATAATACTCTCAATTGACCCAAGGTGAATGTTAGTTTCAAAGGAGGCAGCTTAAGTGGGTGGTTGGTTAAGGCATATTATTGACACAGTTTTTGACTCGTGTGGTCCTTTATGAATACAAGGGCTGGAGCCTCGTTAGTCTATGCGAATGCAGTTTCGAGAGTGTTGTGACAACCTTACTAATGCACTTTATATATTTTGGCGCAACTTAGGCAAATAACGCATTTACAGTAATGGTAGTTAGGTACCAACCTACATATTGCAACCTGGACGTTAATCTTTGCATTATTATTATTTTTATCATTATTATTTCATGTTGTTATTTTGTTTCATGTCGTTACTAAGGAAAGTGTATTGATATTGTTTTGGTTTGGTAATTAATATTAGTGCGTTATAATTTGGGCTCGAAAGTTGATGACGTAA
This sequence comes from Lepisma saccharinum, assembly GCF_977018435.1. NCBI lineage: Eukaryota > Metazoa > Arthropoda > Insecta > Zygentoma > Lepismatidae > Lepisma > Lepisma saccharinum. The sequence goes on along the minus strand of NC_139236.1, from coordinate 8,638,555 downwards.
AAATGTCAAATATAGAGTGACTTCAAAATTCTTTAAAATGACCTAAAAATTAAAACTAAATGTCCTAAAAATAATTTTCGCTCTTAAAATGAAAGCTTGATTTTTCATAAATTAAGAGAGTAGTTAACATTAGCGTATCGCGTGCATCATATTACATATTTTTTTGTATTGTGACTAATTGTACTTGAAAACCACAGATTAAAGCAATGATAGAACTAAGGAAAACTCAAAATAGGCTTCAAACAAAAGTAGTTTAAGTTTGCTGGAGAAAAAATAAATTTACCACAATAATAACACTGGTAAGCCTTGTTTCCATGTTAATAAAACATTAAAACGCTGCTAACCAAGTCAAACTTTTATAGCATTAAAAATATGCATAAAAACGTAACGTTTCCACGCTCTAACAGGGTCTTCTTCAGACGAAACTTCACAATAAATTACGTCTTTATGTATATTTTTTATACTATAAAACTTTGCCTTGGTCAGCGTTTTAATGTTTTACCACAATAATATGTAATGCATTGTGAAACATTTCAGTTAAAATAATATTGTTCAGGAAATTTAAATGTATAAGTTATGCTAGCAACGGATTTAAGATTCACGAAACAACAAGGAGAAAAAAGTCTCAAAAATGAAGAAAATACTGAAAAATGACCTAAATGTAAAATAAAGCCGAAAAATGAAAAAAATAAAATAAATAAAAACAATGTTTTCTTTTTCTAACTGAAGAGAAACGGATTGATATCAGGTATAGCATTATTTTCAAGGCTCAGAAAAAAGATGGCTTTTCATCAACTTCCGAGCACTGGTTGTTGGAAGGTAACCGATTGTTGTATCTGATATCGTGGACAGATGTTTTAGAAGAAGATTTGGCAATCTGAATCCAGTGTAGCTTTGAGACTATCTGAAGCAAATAACATCTTAATTTTTAAAAACGTAAACTGGATGTTATAATTTCCTGAAAACACAGATAACATACCTAATCTTACCTACAAAAATTGATTGATATTGATTATTGTACTTTACTTTTTTGTCACTTTTGGCTAATCACGAAGATGGGGACGAGATTGATGAAATTGATGAAGAGGGACGTTCACAAAGAACATCCAACCCCAGGTCGGGATTCAAATCCGGAAGCCAGGCGTCGAACTTACAAGAGATGGCAGGTCCTAAGAAGCTAAAGTAAGTATCAATATTTTACAAAACCGCTTTAAACATCTACGTGAAAGAACTTTTTCCATTCGATTGCCTTCCGAAAATGTCTCCTCAAGACCCTTTGTCATCAAAGAAGGGCAAGTTGAAATCTACTAATGCTGTCTGTACATGGAAGGGTTGACTGACACATTCATTTTTAGGAAAAAAATGAAAGTCCTACAAACACCAAACTATATGCGAGATTTTTCAAAAGAATCCCCCTGAGTATCCAGGCACGGCTGTCATCATTGTGTCAGTTCCATAAGTCTTTTGGTGTAGAAGAAAGTTGACCTCTCGTAGACGCTGCAGGACATCTTTCGTCAGTGCTTCATCTGTTTTCAATTTCTTCCCTCTCATATGCTCTTCAAGCAGCTCGAACAACTCTGATAATCACTGAGGGCTAAGTCCAGTGTGTAAGAACATTGGGCAAAACCATTTCGGAGAGTTGTTGCTGTCAAATTGACCATGCACGGTGAAGAATAACATTTGTAGACAACATCATTTACTTGTGAATGGCATTACGTACTGCACCCTCCACCAATGTGCAGGAATACTGGGCATTAATCACGACCCTTTCCAAAAAAAATTCCACTTAAAGAACATCTTGCATGTCCAAGCCGAACAATTTGTCCATGCGGTTCATTCGTGAGCAACTATCGTTCTTGGCCAAAGAGTTGACATCATTCGTACACTTGTAACGAACCTGAGAGTTTAAGGTTTTATATTTGTAACAAGTTAAGATTTTTAAAATGTTTATTACTTGAAATAATGTGCAAGTTGTCACAGATAATTATAGTTAGACTGATACAGTTGTAGTTGTAACTTTTATGTATGTTTATAAATACGTCAAAATCTGTTCGTGTTGACGTCACTTTCTCATGTCAGCAGAGGAAGTGAATCCACCTGAATGTTCCTCACCTGACGACAGTCGGTGTTTGAAAAAACAGGTGAAGGTGAAGAATCAACAAGAACTTGGTAACAGTTAATGGAATGCCGGAATAATGTAATTGGTAACTATTTTAGTTTCATTCTGGATATACTCGAAATAATAATTAAGTACAGAAACTTTCGTGTATTTATGTTTGTCTCGTCCAACGTTAATTCTATATTAAGAAAGTGTATTTAGTGATTGTGATGTGATTTAATATGATATAGAATTGTTCCTCTTCAGGCAGAAACGTAAGCAAATCTGTGCCTTGCTTGTAAGTACACATACGATAGAAAATATAAGTGCTTATAAAAACTACGTTTAACTTTGAATACTGTGTTGTGTTTCTTTTCTACTCAGCAAGCCCTGATGATTTGCAGATTCTCATGTTCCCGACTAAAGGAGTAGCGGACTAACTTTGTGATGACTGGTGTACAACCGGGAGACGTTGCACACTCTTGCCCGTGACATCGTTTGTTCCCCATATCGTGCTTGCAATCTTCTCAAACTTTCAGCTGGCTTCAGGTTCTCCTTCACAAGGAATTTGATCATACACCGCTGCTTCAAAGCTACGATTTTTTCTAACACTACTGAGCACGTACCAACTACATTGGGGCGAAAGTGCAATATTCACTAAGGATGAAGGTACATCCTTGGACACTTTTACCAGCTATTTACCACTTCTTTATTGAAAAATGTCTCGGTCAACGTTTAACGACTATTGTAGAATGAGTTTCTCTTGGTTGCTCATTTCATTTTGTGACCCCGATAGCAATAATTTAAAGTAGGGAATTTTAGAGACACTGAAATTTTAGAATGATATGCATAAACCTTTTCACATTAAGGCTGTGTCCGACAGGGACAAAGTACAGACTTGAAGTATGGTCTTGACGGAAGTGACGTCACTAGTACAGTTCGAAAGCGCCAAGTACGCAGGCAATCGAGACCACAGCTCGCCGCACAGATCGTTGAAAACTTGATGACGTGATTTCTTGACTCGTTGCTCATTTGTTTGAAATCACGGTGGTAGAAAGTCTGCAACACAGCTTAAATATACGTTAAGGGTCAGCAAGTTCTTGCATGAAGTTCTTCTAATGTGTGGAAATGTATGTTTAAGAACATTTGACAAGGCTATTTGATTTCTATGGTGAAAAACAAGTGTTTAAAAACAACGTGTCCTCAGTTTTATGTACTGATCGTATTTGGCGCTGCAGTCGAAGTGCAATTCGAAAGACTTCCCTTCCAGTCCACGACTTCAAGTTCTCACTGCAAGACCATACTCGAAGGATGTTAGCTTCAAGTACGGTCTTGCACCTATCGGACACGGCCTGAGTAAATACCAACGTTATACTCACACATGAAGCACCAAAGGGAACATCATGTCCTCGTGCTCCCTGTAGCCGGGCGGCAGGTGCAGCCTCACCTGCGCCTTGTAGCCATCGCTCACCTCCACCTGGAAGGTCTTCACCTGCGGCAGCGCCATCTCAGCCAGGAGGTCCCTCATCTTGCTGTTGTCGTCGATCACCGTGAGGCAGGTGTTGGAGTGGCTCTCGTAGAGGCTCACGACGGGGAGCTCCGGCCCCAGGCACTCGTGGATGTAGAACTCGTACTTGGGGCTGAACATCACGCTGGAGTAGCTGCAGGCCTTCTCCGTCAGGTTGTTGGTCTCGCACGTCATGCACTCGTTGGTCTTCGGGACAGAGGAGTTGAAGTCCGACACTCGGTACAGGTGGCGCTGGCCGGGCTTCGACTCTGGTGCTGCTATGTAGTACCTGCAACGGATAGGATACACATGAGTACTGTTTTGGATTTTCGTTGTCCTTAATTTGACACCTCTTAACGTTGTTACGTCCACATGTGATACAATGTTTAACATGTTCAACATAACAGAAATAATTGCGTCATAGTATGTCGTCATAATTTCTTGATTATTGACTAATCTGAAGAGTTTTAGTTCCGGTTGCTAGGTGATGTGAATTATTTATTAGAAAGATGATATTGTGTGATGATAAGTTAACTACACAGGAAAGGATAATTCATTTTGCATATATACCAGCACATTCACGGTTTCATTACAATGAACTGGCAGATAAAAATGCTAAAGAAGCAAGAATAAAGGATCAGAATGAATGCATTTTTATCATAAACAGATTTCTTACCAAGAGTTTAAAAAAAATCGAGAAGATTTTGGAGATATGGGTTAAACAAAAAATGTACATGTATGGGTCATTCATACAATGATGTACTATATTTATACTATAAAAATCCATGGTTTTGTGCATTTAATATACCCAGAAAGTTTTGCATTTTAAAACTAAGATTGAGGGGTCACATCAGATTAAATCACCATTTATATAAAATTAATTAAGTTAATTAACCTATGTACAAGTTAGACCAGGAAGATCCTCATCATGTTATATTTCAATGTCCACTTTATATCATATAAGGAGATCTTATTCAAGAATGTAATAAAAAATAAATAAATCTCCCAACCTCTTTATGTTCTTTAATATCCTCACCAGATATAACAATTGCATTCATCATTTTTAAATTTATTCATCATATTAATGTAGACGTCTGACTCAATAAAAACGAGCCCCGCGCGTACTTTTTGTGATATCTCCTACATCCATTCACTAATTACCATTATTTTGGAGGACATGGCAGAAGCAACGCCTGTGAACACAACTAGACTTCAATGGAAGCTCGAGCAAAGAATATACTGCGTGAAACATTACTACAAGACAGACTTTTTTCCAAAAACTCAAGGAGACTTTTATTCATCAGTTCGAATGTGAGAAAGTCCCTCCAAAAGCAAAATACAGAACTGGATGGACCACTTTGAGAAGTATGGAACCGTGCAGAACCTCAATGCAGCAAGTGACAACCGTCCAAGCCACTCAGGACATCTCAGGAAACGTACAGCAGAGCTGGTCGAGAGTGTGAGAGATGATATGTCCGAGATGATATGCTCTGTGTGCAAGCGAAGTGAGTCCCTCGGTATATTCCGTCACACTACTATAGCTCTTTTCAGTTCTTACGGCGGGCGCTCTAGAAGCTGGGGAGCGGGGATTACGCAACAGACCAACCAGACAACAGCAGTGGCGCCGAAAGACACGACGCGGCCGGAAAAAGTACTAATTGAAACTCGTTCTACTGGCCGCTACGTTTCTTATAGTGCTGCATTGGTCGCTTCCCCGCTTCCCACTTCCCCTGCCACTTCCCCTCGCAACTGAAGAACTGAAAGGAGCTATAGTAAACGAAAGTTTTGGTTCCAGCAAGATGGAGCAAGCTCTCACACCTCAAACCTGTCCCGAGATTGGCTGAAAGAGAACTTTGGAGGCCGTGTGATCAGTCTCAAGACTGAATTTGAGTGGGCACCTCATAGCCCAGACCTTAGCCCCCCAGATTTCTTTCTTTTGGGCTATCTGAAGGACCGAGTGTACGCAGGGAAACCCAGGACCATCACTGAACTCAAGGAAACCATCAGGGAGGAGATAAGAGCCATTCCTCGGTCTGTTTGTAAGGACGTCTTGGACAACTTTGTGCTGCGCCTCAAGAAATGCACGGAGCTTAATGAAGATCATCTCTATCACATGCTCTAGAATGAAAAAGAAAAAGTCAAAGACTTGCATGTTTTAATTTAATGTTCTAAATACACTGAAGTTGAATTTAATTCCGACCAAAAATTAAGACATGAAGCCTATCGAAAGTTCGGGACCGTTTATTTCGTCATACTGTATTTACATTCAAAATTTGTAATTTGATGTAACAATATCATGTTGCATGTATGACTTATTGTTTACGACACTTGGTGTAGAGCTGGTATAACAGATAAATCCAATAAAGCATCGTTTCTCAACCTATGGGGCTTGACCCACTACTGGGTCCCGAGGGAGCTTTGGTGGGTCGCGAATTCGGACGCGAAAATTTATTTACTCTGTCTTAAAAACCTATTACATTTCCATTACTAAGATATACTGTTTTAAGAATTTCAATTCAGCTCGTGTTGTACGTTGTCTAAACCCTACATTCCTGTTACTCGCGTTCCACCATTACTTTTAACTGGCATCTCTCTGATATTTAACTCAAGGGAATCGGATATCTGTCGTTTCCGTTTCGGCATTCTAAGTATGTAAAATAAATGGTAACCTTCCTGCCTTCCAAGCCCTAGAATCTTTTATAACTGAAAAATTACCTTTCCTTACCTAGTGAGTTTTACGATTGTGTATTATCTCATCTCTCTGCTCTCGGTAAATAAATTTAACGAAATGAATATTACTTTCCAGAAAGTTACAATGAGTGAATTCCATTGGATTCGAGACCCATTCTTGTGTTTTGAAAGTTCAAACATGTCAGTAAAACTAAGAGAACAACTGTACGATATCAGCTGCGATTCTGGCATTCAAAATAAATTTTTACATTCAAAGTTTAAAAGTTGTGTATATCTTTAAGAGGTGAGTATCCCGAACTTTCGGTTGAGGCATGAAAGTTGCTCATGTAGGCCTCCACCTCATATTTGTGGGTAAGGGTATTTTCATCTCTGATTCAAGTGAAAAGCAAGTACAGAAATATACTTGACACGCACTCAGATCTTCGACTTAAGTTAACCACCATTGAACACAACATACCCCAGCTTAAGCAGAAAAAGCAGCCCCAACCATCACATTAGTTCGTTAATAAAAAAATAATCAATTTCAGCATGTGTGTGTTTAGTTAGATCTTAGACTAGAGTTAATTAGTCTTTTTAATTACATATTTACTTTTCTACGATGAAGTATGTGCAATTTGTTTAAGTAAGGGTAAAAATGTAAAAAAGGGTAATTAGTTTTAATGACTGGCGACGATTGTGTGCCAAAACTAAGGGGTGGGGGGGCTAAGGATAGTTGTGTTTAGTCCTTCTTTACATTTTTGTACCTTTCTGACTGCATATTCTGAGACTAAATTAAAAAAAAAAAACCATTTCAGAATTCAGGTCGCGAGAGTATGCCTAATACAACACATACAACGTGTCACAGCACAAACCTTCAAATCTAGCAGAGACCATTAAAGCAAGCCACTTTTCTCAATTATTATTATTATTATTATTGCAGGATGACTTGTTTCCGAAAACAAGAATTTATCCTCAATATGCTATCATACAATTGACACTAATGAATTGACATGATAATTACTATAAACGAAATGTGTGAATTATAAACAGGCAGATGTCCACTTGTTACAGTCTGAAGAAGTTGAAGAGTTCAGTAAATTTGGTTTCGGTAAACCTTTCCATATTGTACGAAAGTCTCCAACAAAACTGAGAATTTCGGACACTAAGTCTCGACTTCATAGAAATCGTCTCGTTTTCGATCTCGTCCAGTCAAGTCTGGAAGAATATGACCTTGCTATATCTTGGTTTCTTTTCTGTAACATTCTTATTTAATTCTATAGGTTAGAATAATATATTAAAAAGTACTAACACACAAGATTATGTAATACTTCCTGAGTTGCAAAATCTTTCAATAAAAATATGGAAAATATACAGGTTTGCCATAAAGTCTATTCAACATTCCAAGGATTATTACAAATAAATTATTACAGTTACAGTTACAACCGCATGGCAACAGAAAGACAAACTCATAAAGTTCTTTCCCTTTGTTCTAGATAGAGGCTAGGTTGGCATAAGAGGAGCTGAGACGCCTTGTTTAGTTCCAACGATTGTAGCGCCTCATATACCAACTGAACCTCTAACTAGAACAAAGGGAAACAATTATGAGTCTTTCTTTCCTTTTTCCACAAGCCATGAAGCTGTAATTGTAATAGCTTGTAATAATCCTTTGCTTTGTAATGTCATTGCCATCCTGCATTGTGCGTGAATCTTGTAATAGCCCTTTATACACGAATAATTATACTTACACCCAGTGGTTTTCCTCGTCCCATGCTACTATTTCGACGACGTCATACTTCCCCTGCGTCAGAGGCGTACTCAGCGGGGGCTGCCTGTCGGCGTAGATGAGGTTCACGTGCTTGAAGTTCCCTGAGTCGCCTTCCTGCACGGGGAGCCTCAGGAGGAACATGGTCCTGTCCTCGGAGAAGATGGGGGCCTCGTAAATGTCCACCCAGCCGCAATCTGATTCTCTCTGGATGTACAACTGCAATGGAACAAAACAAACAAATATTTACATTCCACAGTTCCCAGAAAGTGTGTTTTGAGCGAAAGAAATACTAAATATAAAGTTATCTTTTCATTCCAGAATATTTCCATATTCCGGACCGGATCTTTACTTGGGAGTACTATGAAGTTGCAAACATCACCCGCCATACTTGCCAGATTTGGTAGTCAAACGAACATTTTAATTCCCGTCTCTCCGGCGGTCGAACACGTTAAGCAAAATTATAAGTTTCTCGTAGCCGAGTATTCTAGGTTCGAGTCCTGATCCCGACATTCCCTTTGTCACTGTTGCTATCTCAATTTCATCTACTGAACATTGCATCCTCATGGTCGCGATTAGTCAAATGTGGCAGAAAAGCGGTTTCAAAATATAAACAAGAACTTTGTTTTCGAAAAGGCTCAAATTGAATTAATACACGGAAATGGTACTAGATACAAATAAGGTAAAGTTCCCCGTGCATATAGCACCGTGCCATCAAGGCATATTTAGGGGAAGTGGGGTTTAGGGCCACACACATTCTCGAACTCGGTCATTTTGGAGGTGATATGATGAGTACCACGGTCCGGCCGCCTGTACCCCCAAGGGTTACCCCCAGGTACAATTAGATGCAAGTACAATTACTTTTAATTTTACGGAATACGTAACGTCTTTTTCGGAGTGTAATTTTTTTAAGAAACCATGGCAGCTGATAGTCGTTACAAATCAGATACGGTATTTAAACTATGATAAGGAGAGAATAATAACATCAACAGATGGCAGCATGCCAGGATGAACTAGTTCGAAGTGGTGTAAAATTTTCATATTTACATGTTTTGCAGTAAAACTATCACAAAAATATGAAAACAACGGTCAGACAATGTAAAAATTAATAAATGGAAGTTGCTATTCTCAAAGAGCCACCATTAACAAATATTTTCAAATGGTCACAGATATAATTTTGACATGTGCTTTAAAATTAACCACCTCGAATTGCATTTACTGGGCAAATATAAGTTGAATTGTGAAAAATGGTTCCTTTGAATAATATCGAGATTGGATCCGTGTTAAGCGCTGCTTTCCTGTATATTTAATGTTGGATGCGTATATCATGCGTTGCTCGGATCTGGTGCAGGGCACACCAAGATGATAACACGTCGCTAAAATGAATTGCTAACAGCCCTAAACCTGGCCTCATAAGCCAACAACGTAGACATTACTAGAATTGTAATTGTGAAAATAATGCATGTAATTTTGTTAGGAGGATAAACTTTGGTGCTATCAGCTCTCTTGAGAAACTGATTTTTGAGAAGTGTTATCAGCTGGATGTGACCCCCACCAAACCCGTCTCCCCTGCAAACGTCGAGTGGTTTACTGTCGGATAAAAAGTATAGATACTCGAGTTTGGATTAATTTGAAAATCCTTATATTGGTATTTTGGATGCATTATAGTGTTACATTTATGGCAAAGTAAAGCTCTCATGCTTGGTTTAGATGGGAGGGAGTAACTTGTAATGTGTTACTTTTGTGGAATTACTTTATCTCTGAACCCTTTTAATGCAAGGTCTCCCTTTGAAATGAAAACCTAAATTTGTTTTTGTTTCTTATCTAGTAGATTTCTGTATGTAGGGTTTCACAAGTTTGCTGCATTTTAGCACAGGCCTATTGTTGGTCCACATTCAACTTTGAGTTAGTGCGTGTATACCTTAATATGTCTTTGGGGTCCAGGTATAGTCACTTATGAGCCACTGCGAAGGCCTTTCCACCCACCTGTCTGCGAACTGAGGCCACTGCAGAAGTGGTAAGAATGCACAGAAATGTTGACTTTTCTTTTCCAAGAAATTTGCAGCCTTGAGGTCGTTTTGTAGACAATAGTCCATACCTCAAGCAAATTTGAGCTGTGTACAGTCTGCCCTACAATTTTTATTGGTCTTTAAAGGTTTTCCTTCGACACTTGTTATATCAACAAACTCTAACAATATAGTACTGTAAGTAATACCTGTGCCAATAAATATATAAATTGCAGTTGCGTGTAGTAAACGACACGTCATTTTTCACTAGCTATAGCAATTGATTAGGATGAGAATATACACACTTTTCTTTACTTGCGTTGATTATTACCCAACTATAGAGCTTGAAGATGCCAACAAACCACGTGTATTCTAAAGAAAAATAGTGCGAAGAATTTATGGACCTGTCAAAGACGGAAATACCTGGAGAATACGCAATAATATGGAAATAGACAATATATTAGAAAAGGAAGATATAGTGAGATTTGTAAAGTCAAATCGATTAAGATGGATTAGATATGTTGAGAGAATGCAGGAAGGAAGGATACCAAGAACTATGCACCGTGCCAAGATGGAAGGCAGAAGAAATAGAGGAAGACCACGAAACCGCTGGCTAGGTGAAGTGGAGAGCGATCTGAAAACCATAGGGGTTAGACATTGGTGAAATGCAGCAAAGGATAGAGAAGAATAGAGAGCTGTAATTGGGGAGGCCAAGGTTCATCCAGAACTGCAGTGCGGAGCTTGAAATTTGCTTTCGGAACATGCAGATTCACCAACGTTGAAATAAGTTTGCTCTGCCACAACTTGAAGTTTGTTACATTAATTCCCCATTCAAGAAAGTTGTTGATGATACCCAGTATAAGTCATTCACATTAAAAAAGTGATCCGTTTCCAGATACCCTCCGGATGTTGACACTTTTTCGAGAGGCCTCCTTCACATTCGCCCACAAACCACACAGGCTTCCGCCTGTCATATTAAACTCTGCACAGCACTCAAAGTTAGTCATTCCCTGCGAGGAAGAGCCTAATATCTATCTCCAAGTATAAGTTCGCGTGGACGAAAACACCCCTTGCAGACTCCCTCTCTCTGGAGATGGCGCGAGACGGAGGAAGTTTTGGCGCCGAGAGGGCTGGTTGCCAAGTTCCATGTTTGTCCTTATGCCGGCGGGGCTTCTAGATTCCTCTTCATACGGAAGGAAACTGGAAGGGCACCAGTCTTTGAAAGAGCTCAAAAATGACACAACCGGGTATGAGCAGCTCCAACTGTATTTACCAGAGTCCAAGGTGGGTTAGAGGGGTGCGGGGCAGGAGGGGCATTTTTGAGATATGTGGGAAAAATTTATATGATTTTAATGGTGACATCGTAGCGATATTTTATTACAAGTAATATTGTTTCCTGGTTTTCTGTAATTTACAGGCTGTTACAGAAATTTACTACCATGACCAACAAAGTAACAAGAGGAAGTTTTTTACCAGATACATTGGAATCATGTTGACTGCCCTAAATAGGCCATAAAGAGACGGGATTGGGAAGGGAAATTTGAAAACTGTTTTGCAAGAAAAGTGAAAATTTCAATCATGTTGGTTCGTTCGTTTCCAGTTGAAAATAATCCTATTTATAACTATTGACCCTATTAATAACTAAAAATCTAGGATTCTATTACAGCCATCGACTAGGAAAGGTTAAGTGTGGGTTTTCCCATTAGCGAAGCCTAAGTAATAAATTCCTCCATATCAAGAGAATCATTCCTATACTTAGCCGAAATTGTAAATGAGTTTCACAACATCCCTTGTCGTCGACCTCCGTGGCAGAGGTGTTAGCACAGCACGCTCTGACACCAGGGATCTCGGGTTCGAATCCTGGTCTAGGCATGGGTGTTCTTTGTGAGTGTCCCTTCATCAATTTAATAATATCATCACTCATCCTCATCTTTGCGATTAGCCAAAAACTTGCAGAAAGCGAAGTAAAATAAATCAATCAAAACCTTCCTTGTGTTTGTCATGTCGCTTCCATAGATTACGATGTTCTCTATATTTTTTACATAGTCTACATTATCTACGTGAATATGGACACTATCATTTAGGAGTTTACGCAGGGAGACAAAGGAGATGTGTCGTGTGGCGCATTGTTGCAAGGATTTTGCTTATTCATGACTGCAAATTTTACGGTAAAACAATCTGAATTGAGTGGATTCCAAAATCAGAAAAAAAATTGTTCTTGATTCTTGGTCTTGGATCTTGTTCAACATTAGTGACAGTTCACATGCGTAAAAGTTTGAACATGATTCGGTCTCTTGTCTTGTTTAAAATTAGTCAGCGCTCATGAACGTGATTCGTTTTGGATGCTGTTCCAAACTGACGAAATGTTTCTTCTGAAAAGTTATTGGTGATTTTTTCCAATTGGCTCTTCTTCAAATTCAAGAAGAGCTGACGTGTTCTGCAGCAACGTGATTCTCCGTATTGGATGTGTTTCAAAGTTAGTGCGATCGTAGTTGGCATTGACAGCTAACTGAATAGACTGTCTCCAAAATAGAGCACTGTCGAACCTCTCGTAACCTTTTCAGCCGATATACGATTCATGTGAAGAAATTATTATGTGATTCTCTTACTGTTGCAAAATGTTGTTGTTACTCCATTTAATTTTACAGAAAACAATGATGGCGATATGCACATAAAGGTAACAACAAACATCTGAATGCATCAGATATTGAAAATGCAATGAAATGCGTGTGATTTTACCATTACTATTTATATCATATTTCTCGAGTCAATAAAATGTATATTAATATATTTAATAAACGTTGAGGTTTGGCAGACATTTTTCTTGGATGGGGTGACTAGCTGGCCATTGATAAAAGTTAAATACAGAAACAATGATAATAATTACCAAAATTATAAATGTTATTATACAATGATAAATAGTATAAAGTATAGAATAAGTACATTTTATTCGAAATATTTTATTATTGTTGATGTTGTTAATAGGATGTTCCTACTCGATCCACAAGACGAGTAAATATCTAGCACAACTATTTCCTATTTGTTTCTTTTTTTTACATTTCACACAATTATTGTAATGAAATTCAGTTATTGTACTGCTTTTCGTTATCAACTTTTAAGCGTCTTGCTCAAGAAAAGACTTTAAAAGTGAAAACAAATTTTACTCATACAGTTTACATTGTATGATCTGTCACCCAAAACTATAATTTTTGGAATTTTGATAACTTTGGAACCATCTGTTCTCTGGATTAAGTGGTAGAATATGAAATTATAACCTGGATTCCGTATTATCCGCTCAATATTTCTTATCTAATGCATCTAATCTATTAGCTTACTAACTACATGGAAGGGCGGCCGGAGGGGGTGCCAGGGGGTACTTGCCCTCCTGAGATTTCCGGAAAGAATTAATGTAATTCGAATGGTAAAATTGTAGCGATATTTTACAAAAAAAGAAAAGAATTCTGTTACTTGCTGGCTTTAAGTTTCAGCAGCTATTATTATTATTATTATTATTATTATAATTATTATTTTGCAGTACCCTTCGGCACCGAAAACAATGGATCAGAAGTACCATGAAGAACAGTAGATTAATTGGTCTCTGACTCTGATATTTGTGTATTGTGAAAAAGTACAAAAAGACGAAGAACAGTTCATCAACAAAGTGATAGGCCAGATGCTTATTGAAAGGAAGGAAGGCGAATCTTGTTTCTATCTAACATTAAATAATAGACTCGAGTCTGAACTTAAATACAACGCCAAAATATTTTCAATTCAATTTGAATTTTATGATTTGCAAAGTAGTAGTAGTAGTAGTAGTAGTAGTAGTAGTAGTAGTAGTAGTAGTAGTAGTAGTAGTAGTAGTAGTAGTAGTAGTAGTAGTAGTAGAAGTAGCAGCAGTAGTAGCAGCAGCAGCAGCAGCAGCAGCAGCATCAGCAGCAGCAGCAGCTAATAATACTAATAATAAAACAACAAAATAATAGTAATAATAACATTAACAATAATAATAATAATAATAATAATAATAATAATAATAATAATAATAATAATAATAATAAAAGTTTCTATGACCACCCCGTAAGAAAAATCCTGCAGGTGCCCTTGACTACATGGACCTTTTCCTGTTATTAACAATAAAAATAACAGACTTTCTGCTTTCTTGTAATTTGAAATGAATGATGCCAATTTTCAGGGAAGGTCGAGGGAAAGGCTGGACACCCCCCCCCCCCCCTTTTCTGCCGACGCCCATGTTCATAACCTTTCTTCCAACAAAAACTGAACTGAAGTCTTGAACAATAAATGCCAAAGTGGATTGATATAAATGAAGCTGATTTAAATCGCGATTTTAATCAAGATTTAAATATACAGGGTGTCCAGAATGGGACTGACAGTTTTTAAAAGTTTTTGGTTTTAATATGGATATAAGTAGATAAACAGAAAAGCAAGCATTTTGAAGGTAAACACACCAAGTTGTATTGGAAGCAGTAACCACTCAGCACAGCTCAGTATAGCTCCACATAAGCTCCTTCTGTGATACGGAGGATGTTCAACCTGAATTCATTTCCTCTCCGCTTATTCTGTAGCATCTGAAGCGTTACAGAAGCAATCGCATTCCTAATTCGGTCCTGCAGTTCTTGTAGGTTTCATACCTATGAGCCAGAATACACAGTGTCTTTCACATAACCACAGAGAAAAAAATCCAGAGGGGTAACATCAGGCGACAGTGGTGGCTAGGAAATTTGCCCTTCACTGCATATCCAACGATCAGGAAATTCCCTATCAAAACACTCCCTCACTTGTAGGCTCCAATGTGGAGGGGCACCATCTAGTTGGAATATCATTGTAGGTTGTAAATGACGTAATTTAGGAACTGCAAAGTTTTCGATCATATTTATGTTACTGTTTGCTCCACGAAAAAGACTTCATTATGCGTTAAAAGCACACCAAGCATTAAATTTGGGACTTTCTCGGACATGTTCCACATACTCATGAGGCTTCTTAGAACCCCATATTCTAACATTGTGTCTGTTAACACAGCCAGACAGGTAAAAAGTTGCTTTATCTGAGAAAACAATGGTCGATAGAAAAGTTGGATCATTATCAATCTTGAGCAGAATGTAATTTGCAATTTTTTTTCTTTATAGCTTGTCATTTGCTTAAGTTCTTGCAACAACTGCAACTTATACGCACGCAAACGTAATCGTTTATGTACCACATCATGCACAGTTGACCTGGGAATTCCCAGCTTCCTGCTCGTTGTCCGTATTGACTTACGCGGACTACGTGTGAAATAATCTCTTATCGACTCCACATGTTCGTCTGACACTTGCGGTTTACCACCACTTTGAAGTTTCATCTCACTCACTGTAGATAAAAATTGTTCCTTCCACATCTTGATGGTGTTACGTGATGGAGGATCCTTCTGGTAAACAAGGCGAAAGTTTCGTTGCATTTGCACAACACTGTTTGTCTCTGCATACCACCACACGCATTGCGCTCTTTCGCGTACCGACGCCATTTCGGTTTCAGTGAAACCAGCGCCGACACCGGCAGTAGTACAAGTATGAACAATTGCGAAACGAAACTCGCAAATGTACACTTCCTTTGCAGTCCATTTTTAGAAACAACCTCGGTTTTTTTTAAAAAAGATATAGCTGTTTAATAACTGTCAGTCTCATACCGGACACCCTGTATAACTTATAGAATATTGTATATAAGGATTTTATAGATATTAGAATCACTTTTGTTGAAAGTACACTATACTCGTAATCATTGAATGATTATTATTAGGCTCTAAGAAAGGAAAAGAAAGGAAACAAAATATATGTACTGATGAGGTGAAGCTCATACGAAAGGTAATGTAAACACAGAAACACAAAAATGTATATTTATCGTACATTAATGTTTCAATTGCTTTAATGAAACTGTTCAAATATTTTACAGTGTCGTTTACTAGAAAAAGCATTTCACAAAAACATATATCTATATGTATGGTGCCAAAAACCATACAAGCAATTCTAAGTTGTTGTTTTTTTAAATCGATTTAAACCAAGAAAATCCGATTTAATTTTAAAAAATCATCAAATATGATTTTTTTAAAAAAAATCTGATTTTTATCCACTCTGATCTCATCTGATTGCTCATCCTGAACAATGTCCCGCTTTTTGGAATGCACCAAATAATGGTTAATTAATTCTTAACTTACTGTTTGAGGGAACATTTGTTCTAGATCTTTAGCAACAATTAAGAAGAATAACATCAATGAATACTGATAAGATTATGAGAAAATGCACGAAAAGTAAATCAGTCATATGAACTATACTTGTTTGTTTTAAGTCAACTTTATGCACGTAAATGCTAATTGGGACTGGACCTACAGCTTAAAGTGGGATCCGAAACACTGTGCCATGTGCCTCCATCGCGCATCAAACCAGGGACCACGTGATACATGAACTAATGGTGTTATGAAACAAGGGACAATATAAAATCTTTCTTGAAGTACGAGAACATAAAATAATTCTAGTCATTTTATTTAATAATCTTAATACATAATTTTCTCTTGATGCATCAAAAATACATCGATGAACTAAGAAAGCAACAATGATGTACACAAGGTTGTATCAACTAATGTACTTGAGGTGCACAAATTCAATTTGATGCCGTTTTCTTTCTATTTGTACTCGTATGGGATCGACAGGTGTCAGGATTGGAAGCTGGAAAGCAGCAGATGTTAGAATGTGGAACGCGCTCAAAATTCGACTTTCCAATATTGACAAAACCATGGTAATGAAAGTGGAGATCTATCGAACGATATAGTGACGTTTCATGGTCAAGCTCGATCGCGTTGGCTGGTCGACAGGCTATAAAATGAGGGGATTCTTCGATTCCTGCATCGGTACCTGCCGTTTGTTGATCTTTGTGGAGTGTAGTTGCAGCAATGCTTCACATACGTGCCACAGGATGGAGCCATCGTCTGGGTTGAAGCCTCTGTTTCATGTGACGTTAAGATGTGCACAGCCGCCATGTTTGTGGTCAATTTTATTTATCGTTTGGAAGGAAATATCCACTATGTAGCGTTCGTTACATCTGCACCAACTGCACGTTTGTTTCAAATCACGAATGCCTGTATTAGTCTCTCCCGCCCGCCCGCCCGCCCGCCCGTCCGCCCGCCCGCCCGCCCGCTTGAGTTCCGTATGCTTACAAGAAGTGGAGAAATCATAAAACAATTGGAACCGTTACCCGGTAACAGTTTCATACATCGGAGACACATTTCTTCAATTTTACACAAGAAACTACTTACGGAAATGAGTTTCTCCAAGGTTTACAACGTTCGTCGAGGTATTTTCTTTCATCGTGGAATATATATTTAACCGGAAAATCATGTATTTTTCAAAATAAATATCTCACCGACGCACGATTGCCATTGCTTTCATTTTCTTACCCTACGACAACCGGATGCTGCGTATGTTTGATGACGTAAGCCCCTGTCAGTGTTTCAAACCCCCCTTTTTTTTACTATGCTTGCCTAACGTAACCAAACCGAACCTAACCTTATCGGAAATAGTTCGTGGGGGTATCCGTGAATGGAAACACTGCACGCCCACTACGGTAGTCAAGATTTGCCCGCCATATTCTGTGGTATGGAAGCGAAAAAAGGAGTCAAAGAAATTACTCTCTATGTGAAAAATTGTGTTTTTTTTTCGCGTAAAAAGCATAATGGCACCTTGCACTATATTCCGCAATACACAATTGGTAAGTACGAACCATGCGAAACACAAAATACCCGATTTTAATGTATCTTCGATCTATGAAACTGTTACCGAATGTACCAAATACGCACGAACCAGATTATAAACTATTCACAGACTGTCCACTAGCTATTGGCCTCGCGTGAATGGGCTCTAATTAATATATTTAGTTACATTCCACAGAAGTTAATGGGTGTTCTCTATTATCATAGGGCTAGCGAAATCTACTGTGAGGATTTGGAACATTAGGGTCAATTTGTACGATGTGTACTTATCCTGAAACACTGTGACAATGTGTTTGTACTGTATTATATTTTAGTTACTTCGTGTTGCGTTTCTGCTACTTTAGGCTAATCGCAACGGATCAGATGAGTCTCATAATTACACTCTGTCCCAGCTATCTGTGGAGTTGGCGAACGAAAACAAGACTCTGTGCAGGTAGTGACGCGAGCAAGGTGGATTGATTTATATGAGGTTGATTTAAATCGTGATTTAAATCAAGGTTTAAATGAGGTAATCTTTTCGAAAAATATCACTGATTTAATTCACTTTCAAGCCGGGTGAATACAAATCATGATCTTTATTTAAAAAATCATTTTTGTTGATTTTTTCAATTAAATCGGATTTTCAAAATTTAAATCGATCTTTTAAATATTTAAATAAAAAACATGCTTAAAATTGCTTGAATGGTTTTTGGCACCATGCACATAGGTATATGTTTTTTTTATAGAAAAGACTTTTTCTAGTAAATGTCCCTGTAAAATATTTGAACAGTTTGATTAAAGCAAATAAGAAATATACCTAAATATACATTTTTCTGTTTCTGATACTGTAATTACTATTGAAGTGTGTGTTGTGTTTATTAATGAAACTAATAATAATTTCAGTAAATTTTCTCGCAGTGAAAATAAAACATTCTGGATGTACTCTATAATTGTAACTTAAAATATTAACTAAAATATTTTTATAGTCTTTGTACCTGAATTTTGGAGATTTTTTTAATGATAGTTCGAAAAATATCAGATGCCATGTTTATTTACAGTATAATGATATTGACACAATTTATGGTTTAACATGATTAGTATTTTGTATATTTTTCTAGACAAAATGCTTACTAATTTTGCCCATCAAGTGCGGATGTATTTTCCACAGAGTACGCCTTTCGGTCAACCATCAGAATATATGTTGCTAAATAATATTTAATTGTGCTATCTTGACTTATTTACGTTAATATTTTGTCGTATTTTGTTATTTTTATTTTTGTTCTTTCTTGTTGTTTTTATTGTTATTGATTTCAGTGTAAAATGGCTACGTGCTGTATCTGAAATTTTCTCAATAAATAAATAAATCAAGAGAAATCTTGTCTTTACATTTCCTTTTGTATGAGCAGTACATATACTCTATTTGTTTTATTTTCCTATCTTAGAACATAATAATTACCATTAAATGATTACGAGAGTAATGTACTTTCACCAAAAGTGTTTCTGATATCTACAAAATCCTTAAGTACATTACACAGTGTATTCTATAAATTATTTATTTAGAGTGATTTAAATTAGAGATTTTTTTTTTCAAAAAATTAAATCACTCCACCCTGTTTTGACGAAATAATTTATACAATAATGTACATGAGGATTTTGTAGATATCAGAATCATTTCTCGTGAAAGTACACTAATCTCCTAATTATTTAATGGCAGTGGCGTAGCAAGGGGTGGGCAAAGAGGGCGACTGTCCGGGGAGGCCTCGCGTCATATGGGGTTGATACGAAAGACATAATAAATAGAAGTGAGAAAAAATATGGAAGAAGCTAATTTTTGATGGGCAATAAAATGAAAACATTCTGTATTTATCTGGTTTTACATTCTAGTTAAACGTTACAATTTGAATGAATACGTCAAATGAGGGATGTAACATACACGTCGGCGGGCCATAAGCCTAAGGGTACCCGAAAAAGTTGAAATTATATTTGTATTTCTCATATGAAACATTTTCGCTAAAATTCACGATAACCTGCTTCGACATTTTTACCCATTTAATATTTTATTGCATAAAAAACACTTCGTCTTGTATTTTTATCACTTGACCTTGAGTTCCTGATTTTAATAACTTAACAATAAAGCACCTTCAACTTCCACGAAGCAAGTGTGAAGCATTTAAATGTTTTCTTTGTTTCATTCCTTCCTACAGCAGACCCGTACCGAGGTATTTTTTAGAAGGGTGGACATATCCGAAAATGTGGAACAAAGGGAAGATCCAAAATGCTGTTGGGTTGATGGAGATAGGTTATTTTACGTCGATTTTCTGACACGTTTGGCTAATCGCAACCATGAGAATGACCAATGATATGATTAAATTGTAGAAAGATCATCCATGTCCAGCCCGATATACGAATACAGGACCCATGACGTAATGATACATATTAGCAATGATTACTAAAATGAAGAACATGCCTACTTGTGAGTTAACCCCCGCCCCCCCCAAAAAAACGAAACAATTTCGAAACACGACTTCGGTTTAAAAAAAGTCGGGACAGGGATTAAAAACAATGGACTGTTATAACTAAATCTGGATGTCTTTAAGACTTGCATCCATGGTTATAAAACAAAAATTACTCAACGTTACAGATTTCAGACTTCTGGGTCCTGCCTCTCTCTGTAAACAACTCATTAATATATGCAAGAGCGAAATCTAAATTCTTGCACAATCTGAAAAATCGTCAATATTATTTTCTCGTAGGTTTTTATAATCTTCACATTATAATATTTGATAGTTCGAAGGGAGCATTGCCCGCATGGCTCCTCCGCTGGGTACGGGTCTGTCCTACAGCTTCAGATTTCAGCTCCCGGAAAACAGAGAAAGACAATTTTGGGGTTAGTGAAATTTTTATATCATTTTCGCCAGTATATTATATCGTTATTTAAATATGATGATGAATTGCAGACGAAACTACACCTGATGATTTTGTAAGGATTCACATTGAGATTTCAAATTTAAAGAACGGATGGGGGCTTTGCATTCTAATCTCGCGATTTGTTGCTACGCCACTGTTTAATGGTATTTATTAGGCTCTAAGAAAGGTAAAAAGGAAACAAAATATATGTACTGATGGGATGAACTCATACGAAAAGAAATTTAATATGTAAACTGTAATCACACTTAATTTTCTCTTGACTTAAAATTCAATAATTTTAATAGGCAAAAATGGCAAACGCTTTGTGTAGAATAATATGCAATATATTCGGAAAGAAAGTTTCCCGCATTTGTATTTCCGGAAAGCGTGAAATTTTGGGTTGGTAATATGTGGTGGTTATACGGGCATCATCCATCTTTTGTTGTCTTCCCCACGACCTTTTCCTTGCAGAGGGCGCCAGCGTACTGCTGTGTTGAAGAGTTGAGAAGTGTGTGCCCAGCGGGCATGGAGAACAGAGGTGTGTTGCAATTGTGGACAAAGGATGAAATGCGAACTGTTCTTCTCTACGAATGGATGGAACTTCCGGTACGTCATGTGATGGACAAATAAATTAAATGAAAATGAAAATTTTAATTTTTCTCAACTTTGAACCAGTCTCTTCATCCGTAAACAGGACACGTAGTTTTACGAACAGGGTTTCTCGAAACTTGTGAAGCAGTGTGACAAATGCCTGAATGTAGCTGTGGACTATGTGGAAAAAAGTGTAATGATGCCTCTATCTGCTCGTCATTTTCTTTCTAGAGAACAAAACTCTCTGCAGATGTAAGAGTAGGGAAACTTATTTTCCTACTATCCCTCGTACTAACCATGTTAAACTGTAAATAGTAGCATTACCATTAAACTGTAAATAAACATAACAATTGATATTTTGCAAACTATCATTAAAAAAATGCCAACATTCAACTACAAGGACTATAAAAAATATTTTAAGTTACTTTTATGTAGTACATCCAGAATGTTTTATTTTCACTGGAAGAAATGTTACTGAAATTATTATAGTCTCATTATCAAACATTTCCATAGTAGGTTCATACATACAGTACCAGAAACAGAAAAATGTATATTTACATATATTTTTTTTATTTGCTTTAATCAAACTGTTCAAATATTTTACATGGCTGTTTACCAGAATAAAGTCTTTCTCTTAAAGAAAAACACATATACATATATACATATGATGCCAAAAACCATGAAAGCAATTTTATGCGTGCCTTTTTTTAAAAAAAAAGACGAAAAAATCGATTTAAATAAGAAAAATCCCAATTAAATAAATAAATCATCAAAACTGATTTTTTGAACAAACATCATGATTTTTATCCATCCTTGACGCCAGACAACTCAGTAAGAAGATCTTTATTGTGTAATGGGTGGGGGAAGCGACTGGAGTTCCCAGCCTTCCCAGCAGCGTGTACTGCTTCGCTCTGCGGCATTGCCCACCCGATTTCCTCCTCCTTCTCTGACGCTATTGGCAGCCCTGCTCCAGAGTTAGCTGGGACATGGTGTAGACGAAACTGACGAAGAGCTTACAAAGAGCTCCATGCTCCGGCATGGATTCAAAGCCAGGAACTTCGGAATTGATTCCGAAGGTTGATCTTGCAGCGGGATGGTTAGCAACCGTGCTATGTGGCCAGCGGTTCCGGGTTCGAATCCCGGCCTGGGCATTTTCTGTTCTTTGTGTGTCCGTTCATCAATTTGATCAAATCATCAGTCATACTCATCTTCGCGATTAGTCAAAAGTGGCAGAAATGCGAGGTAAAATAAACCAAATCAAATAAATCAATCAACGGAAGGTTGACCACTTAACTCACTCGTCCTTTGTGCTGAAGACGTTCATGTGTAGAATCTCCAGAATTGGACAATCGGTAAATAGAAGTCTTCGTTTTCGTCAATAGAGCCAAAAAAAGGTGCGGCGAAGCGGGTAGTGGGGGGGGGGGGTTTCATATATTCAGTTTCGATAATTGTCTTGTATGGGAGGAAAAGTATGAAATTCTTGTCGATTTTCAACTCATACGAAAAATATTGGCAAAGTTTGTGGAATGATTGGAAATTATCAAAGAAACAAACATAAAACACTTGTGCGTGTATGACTAAAAATATGAAATAGGGAAAAGTAATAAATATTTTTAATAAAATACATATGTACAGAATACTTCAACACTCGAGTTCAAATCTATTCCAAAAACCGAAGAGAAAAGCAACAAAAAATAGAAGGTTCATACAATGTCAAACCAACGTTTTCAAAGTCTATTACTTTCATATTTCAGGTTATATAACTGTGAGAGAATAGATTCAAAAAAAGTTGATGTGGATGTAGTTCTAATCAGAACTGGACTGGCGCTCTAGCCAATGATTTTAGAGAGTACAGGTTGTGTGGTATTATGCAGAAATAAAACCAGCGTGTCAGCTGAAAGAAACTTCGCCCATGTCTTTAATGATGACCCTCAAACATTTTGACTATCAATTAGTGATGATGATCAATTTCCGGCAACAGGTTTTGCCTGGGAGGTAACCAGGAGAATATCTCAGGAGGGTTTTTTGATGTTCATAGTTATCATAAACTCTCTCTCACTCTCTATGTGTGTGTGTGTGTGTGGAAGCACGTTATTGTCATTTTTTTAACAAATAGAATTCCTAAAATACATTAAAATCTACACACAATTTCTCCGTAAAGCGATTGTTTTCAAATTTCATGAATTACAATTGCACATTTGCAAGAAATGTTGGATATCGGTATTGCAGAGGACTTTGAGAATTAATAACTTTTAATATGGACCATTAGAAATTTACGAACTTTTGGGATCCCAATATTCGGAAATCGGGATCGGGAGAGATTTTTCCTTCATCCAAGTACCTAAATTTCTGGATCTGAAAAATGTGAAATGTGTGTGATAACTAACTCCGCTACTTGCAGGGCAAAATATTTTCTATTTCACTTTTTCTTTTAAAATATGAATGGAAGCTATATATTAAATCTTCACCTATTTCAAGAAGAACCTGCGTGTGTATGAACTAATCTCTGACAGAGATCTCGATATATCGATCCATATTATTTCATTTCTTGTAAAGTGTGAACATATATCCATTTATTTACAACTACAATTGAAGGGGGGCAGGTAGGTCAATTTTTTGTCGTAAGCGAAGCAGTGACGTCATTTCCTGCAACGTTGATGCTGTGCTGGACTTGACAACATGCTTTCTTTGTTTCATATATTTCAGAATTCACTCATCACAGCATTTGTACCTTTCCATTTACATATCGAGTAATGACTTGCAATTAAGAGTTTATTTTTCTGGAGTTTGGCGAGTTAACTTTTCTGGTTATTTCCCCTGAACCTTCAATTTTGGAAACAAGTTACATAATTTGTTTCCACGGGTTTCAGAAAATACGTATATTCTTTAATGTAACAGTTTTAGAATTTTCGAAATAAATACGTTGTTTCTCATAGAGTGTTGAATGTAGAACTGAGCTGTACTACATAAAATTAACAAAGCAACATTTCCTTAACACACGTGTACCAGATATTCTAAGAATAGATTTCAGACGAAAAACTTACACTGTCGCAGTACCAAAGCGGCCTCTTGCAGAGGGAAACGATAGAGGCGTTCTGCCCCCTGTTCATCCAAACCACGGACACATCGTTGTCATCCACCCACGTGGCAGCTGTGAAGTAGTGGTCCCTAAAAGTAGAAGGTAAAGATGAAGGAAAATGAGAAACACATCGTAGTGAGAATTTCTATTAGTGTATGACTAGTAGATATTTTATTACATTCACAGCCAAAATATTTTTCCTAAAAACAACTGGAAGGCGTGGTAATCCCCCCCCCCCCCTAAATAGCGCCGCCACTGCTACATCTTCTAGAGTGTCTTTCACGGTCAAGTAGCCCCAGGAGCGGCGGCTGGCGCGCCGGGCACTGAGAGCGTGTTTGTCGACATTTAAACCTACATCTTTATTCTGACCTTGTCACTGGAGGCGTCAGTGCTTCGGTATCCAGATAGCTGGTGTCCAGTTTGCAAGTGTTTGTGAAGTGTTAAGGTGTTAAGAAGTGTTTTAGATTGTTTTGTTTTAGTTTACGTATTACTGGTGCCTTCCTGCAGTCTAATAATGTCACGCCATGCACACAATTTAAAACATGGAATTTTTACGTCAGAAGGCGTTTGGCATCAGAATTGCCAGATGTTCCTGTTCCACACAGAGACAATGTTGGAGAACTTACGAGCAAATTTAGGGAATCAGGGTCTGTCCTTGATAAGAAGCGAAGGGTGAAACGGCGTGTGCTTACTGGGGAGAAACTAGACGACGTTGGAGCACGATAGGTACACACTTTTAAAAAATCCCTCCGGCGCCTTGCACAAGAAACATACATTTCCATGATGTCTGCGTGGCGAGCTACTAAGCTTCTAAACCTAAAGTCATACATTAGAAGAATTGAAAGGAAACATCATGAGAGAAACTGAATAGGAACTGATACGTGTTAGTGAAAATTTCCTTAAAAAATGTCGTAAAAATGTGGAAGCAGGCGAACATTTCCAACACCCCTTGTAACATTATAATTGTGACTGTCAATGTAATTTTAAGAGCTTTACGAGGATGTTGCATCCAGTTTGCCGGCAGACGCGCTCTCACTTCCCGGCGCGGTGGCCGCCGCTCCACTGGCGACTTGACAGTGAAAACCACTGTACATTGTCTTCATTCCAAACACACATCAAAGAGCCGTCCTCGAAAACGAATATGCACTTAATACAATTTTCTTGCAGTAGATTTGTGATTTTTTCCCGTTTCTTATAATCTAAATTAACATTAGAACAATAGAGCTCGCTCAACAATACATATTCAGTTCAACCTGTGAACAACCCGTTATAAGGGTTTATAGTTCGTCCTGAACAACTAACTGCCTAGTCGGGCACCATTTTGGACATCAACTGTTCAGTGATAGAGATTGATGAGCTACATTAATGCATGTTCAATTTGTCCACCGTATATTACCAATTTGATCACGCATGTGTTACACATGGCCAGGTGTGCCAAATTAGTGCACTAGATTGTGGAACCTTATCCTGTTCGCATCTGTTCGCTCAGTGGACTTCTTCAGAGGTGCAGAATACCAGTTCGTCCTAGTTTTACTATATCGCAGCTTTGATATTAAATTAGTGTTGTTTTCTTCATAAACACTACATAAGGTACACCATTAAATATAGCCTATAAAAACCTTCGTTGCTTACAATATTATGAAAAATAAATGCATTGTCAATTGATTTCAATTATGCACCATATCACAGTTAAGTTTTTCGTATTCCAATGGAAACTGTAGGTTTAACCTATCTGAGATAAAAGTGCCCTTTAGCACATATATCTTTACGAAGGAAAGATACCAACAGGTCGAGACAGTAGGGTATCAAAGAAAAGGTTCGTTTTTGCAATGTTTAAATGTTTACCTATATTTTTTTGTTGCTGAATAAACTTATTAAAGTACGAAAGTCGTGCATAAAATGACGAACAATAGCTAAAGGACTATAGATACAAGAATTAACATTGACTCATTTAATTTCTCTAGCAACTCTTGCTTCTTGGGAAGTTCCACGTTCCCAACCATATTTTACGGCTTTCATTGTCATGAGTACCTCTCTACCCACCAATATATATAAATAACAGTGGTGGAGATTGGGATCCAAAACCAGGGGGGCAAGGTCCCAAAACTGGGGTGGGGGGGCAAACACAGTTTATTACCCTTTGTAGATAAAGTTTAGCATAGTGGGGGGCAAAAGTGGCGAAAAGTGGGGGGGCAGCTGCCCCCTCACCCCTGCTAATCGCCACCACTGCTTCAACATCTATAAATGTATAATACATAAACTTGCAAACCTTTCAGATATGTCGCCCGTGCCAACTGGCGGTTTGAGGTCTGTCTTGTCCAAACTGGATGCATCGCTTAGGTTCACTGCAAACAAGGTAACCTCTGGGTTGGATTTTCCAGCCTACGAATAAAGAACGCAATGGTTAAAAATGTTCTTCATAGCATTAGTGTTTCAAGATTTATAACATTATGTACAGGTTATTATTATTACATCAGCACAGAGAATTCCTAACATATATTAAAATCTAGAATTCTACACACAATTTCTCCATAAAGCGATTGTTTTCGAATTTCTTGAATAAAAATTTCACATTTGCAAGATATACTTGGCATTGATATTGCAGAGGATTTTGAGAATTACGCACCTCTAATATGGACCATTTGAAATTTACGAACTGTTGGGATACCAAATGGGGATCGGGAGACAATTTTCTTCTTCAGACAAGTGTTCTCGTGTTACCAGCCAGGTTACGTTTATGTTGGCATAGACTTGTTCGAATCACGTCTCCAGGAAAGCTACAATTCTATTTTTTTTTATGATGCAAGTACCTAAATTTCTGGATATGAGAAACTTTAAATGTGTGATAAGGCTTACTCCGTTACTTGCAGGTAAAAATTAAATTACTTTTCACTTTTTCTGTATGAGAGCTAGTGGACTTCTCAAGGTAGCAGCTTTTTATTCAAGTGAATCTTAAGTTGAAGCAATTTTTCATTACAACCATGAAGTCATGTTTAAAATCTGCCACAAAAGGCATGTATCCTGCATTGATGAGACGTGTCCAAGTGTTATTTCATGTCGTTTCCAGCTACTTCTTGCAAGTCGCGATCGTATCCAAGGAAATTTACAGCTTCATCACATCAAAGGAGGCAGTTGGTCGACGCTAAATACTTGAGATGATGATTGTTATGCAAAAATGTTCGTGAAAAGTTACTCACATATTTTAATTTACGAATAAAATTAATTTTGCAAACATAAAAATTGCATAAAATAGAAGAAAATTAGATAGTGATTTGTCACTCACATAAACAAGAAGCTCTGACAGTTCTTTGAACGTTATAGAGGCAATCAAAAAACAAGAATATAAAACAGATCTTGCAATACGTATTTATGATATTTCGCGCAGGTGAATATTTCTACGTTTTGAGATAAAATGTTTGAGAAGAATTTCATCAATATTAATAAATGATTGGAAACAAGGTACCGTTTTTCATCGAATCCAGGATGCCATCTAATTTAAGGAGCACAGATTTATAGTAAAGTAAAAGAAAAAAAAGACACCTGGATCCTGAAACACTCGCTCCCTTGCAATACCATTGTATTCTTTATCAATATCAGTATATCTGTAAAATATCGAGGAAAAAACTTGATTATTGATATGGCAAATGCTCAATTCTGTTTTACACTAAGGCCGTGGTATATTTTACATATAATCTACATTTGAACTCAAGGCCTAAATTTTCAACATCCAAAATCCGAAAAGAAAAGTGCATTGTAGATTCGAAGAAATACGGTATGGAGCAAGACATGCACAACTCTCTTTTTCTGTTAACTGGTGATCATTTTTAACATTCAGAATTCACGTCAAGCGAACCAAGGGAAGCGAGGTCTCGGAGGAAGTTGACGTGCAGTTTCGATTTCTGTTGCTGCGAACCAACAAACAGCTCCTCTCAAAGTAGGTGGCACAAGAAAGACATCAGCGAGAAACAAACTCAAGAAAAGGACTCTTGAAACGTGAAACTTCTTCCGAGGGAGAGAGCCAAGTGAAGTTCGTTTTTTTGCTCCCTCTTTCATCCGAAAAGGGAAAGAACCACCGAAGGCTACCTCTCAGATCAATAAATGGAGAAACTATTTCCTTGGAAGGCTGTTTTGTTTCTGGATTCAGAATAACATCCTTTGAAAAGAGAATTCTACTACCCATATTTTCATGAAGCACAGTCCAAATTATCAAATATATAGTGGTATATGCTGGTAGATATATCTGTTCATATCCCATGTTATATTACTTGTATTTTCTTAACACTAATGAATTAAGTAATATACTCATGTCACTACTGTAGCAAACTTTCTTTTGGTCTCTTTGAAACGTTATTTTCTATTTGTAATTCCTAATTTATTCACGTACCTTTACTTGTTGATAATTCGTTGCAAGAACGGAGAGGCCAAGCATAAATAAAATAACTATACTTATGGTTTGCAACTCAAGGTAGAAACAAAACAAGACTGTTCCTTCTTATTTTTAAATGAATCTAAAAGTGCTGGTCTGTTAATATACTTGATAATGGGTGATACATATCTTGCACCATAGGATCATGCATGAATCAAATGAATGATGAATTTATTGGTTTACATAAAATTAATTGCCGTCTAAGCTACCAAAAAGGCATTTTCCTGAACACGAGCTTTTTAAATCGTAATTATGTAATTCAAAACCGACGCAGATGTGCAGAGAAATAGCAGACACTCACTGTTTGAGAAACGAGTCGTTTCTTCGTCCATGCAAATAAAGCTCAGTTTCCACACCACTCACTGCCAGAATGTGCTGTTTGTGTGCTCTTTATGAACGTCTACACGCATACATACACCAACACATGTATACATACGCACATATTTCTATAGCTTACTATCGGTTTTGGAATCTTATCTGACTGTAATATTAAATACCGGTGACAATCACGAACTTATTCCACGGGGTTACATACATGCAGGATAGAAATTTACCATTAGATACTTGAAGTTTATTTGCTTCTCTTCAAAGAATACAAAGTCACAATTTTTATATGGCTCGTAACATTGAAATGAAACATCTACGAGCAAACCGTTACCAAGAAATTTTGTTTTACTTAATATACTCTACATACTGAGAAACTGGTGGATGTAGCACAATTTGTAAAAACTTGTAAAAAGGGGTTAGCACAAGAAGAGCATTCCATTTCTTCTTTAAAACTGGGAACAATAAGAGCAGTGACCTTCTTGTATTCATCAACTTTCCCAACATCTGACTCACAGGTAGCAAAACCAAAATTCTGAAATTTGATTTATACGCCTGTAGGGTCCCTCTTTTACTTCTGAAGGGGACCAAAAACACAAGTATTCGTCTCTCGTATGTTAACATTATTATCGTAGTATTAACAATCTATAATCAATGTATAACCAATTTCAGTGACGGCATATTTCAATTTCAAATACGTACATCCAGTACCCATTACTCTACTTGTGCTATTTTGTTTTGTTCCCTCTGGCAGTGTGCAAAATAATAGTTCTGAAGGGTTATCGTTTACGTCGCTAGAACATCTTGCTAAGTTGTGATAAAATGTTATCATCACTATTTATAATACTTAGTATTTTGGGGGGAGGAGGGGAACGGCAGACACAACAGTTCCCACGCTAAATTCACCAATGTAGTTGTGTACATATAACACTGCGTGATGTCCTCCGCGGGCATATTTCAAACAGACCTTCCCTTGCTTCCTTGCATGTGTCCACTGCATGCATGCACAGCAAGCATGCCTACAAAGAGCACGAATAGTTGTCCTTGCGTGTACGCACCATGTGTCAAATATTGACAAAAATGATATGTGTGTTTGTGTGTGTTACTGATGGCATTTTGGCGACTAGTAAACGCGACAAATCAAGAACTTTATAACCACAATAACTTCAGTTTTTCAATACGCACGTTCGAATCTCGGTCACTGCTTGGGAGCTCTTCGTGAATGTCATTTCGTCAATCATGCTCATCGTTGCAATTAGCCAAAAGTGACAGAAAAACGACGCTAACAAAAATAGAAACATAAACATTTTTTGAAGGGGCTTACTGGTTTCTAAACTTCCGATGTTGATTCGTCTATGAATTTACGGTTCACCTGAATGTAATCCTTGACTTTGCATTAATTTCTCGTTTATATTGGCAATACATATTGCCATATGGTCGTTACTTTATACATAATTCTTAACTAAATCTAAAAACTGAATTAATATAATTAATTTGAATAACTATGCAGACATCTCAAACTTTAGTGAACAACTCTGGACACACTTTTCAAACATTTTGCGATAAAACTCTGTACAAACATTACATTCCACACTTCTCGAAGCCTTTGTGAAAAACTCCGCAAACACATTTCATCCGATACTTCCCAAAGACTATGTCCTGCTTTGAAATTTTACAGGATTATCTTAAATTCGCATCGACTCTAAGTTAACGTATCTCATAGCATACACAGTAAAAGCAATTAGTTAATAGGGATCTCGATAAGGAGAATGCAACTAGAAAATTGCGTTCAGTGAGAGAGTGCAAGAACTGAACTTCACCATTTACTGTATGAGTGAAGGGGGATGAAATACCTATGTATTGTAGTAGAAATTTAAGTAAACCTACACAGAGCACCAAGTCGAACTCTCTTCCCTTTGAAATAAAATCCTACGTACCGTACGGTCCTGGTCCTCACTGATCACTGATCAAGGCGTAAATATCTGTTCCGCTTATCTCTCCAAGTCTGATTTCCACAGTGTTAAATTTCGCCATATTGAAATACCTTAATTGGTTTCGTTAAACTGCAATGCCATACCAGTTGTCCCGCGTATCTGTTATGAAAATTTTAGATCAAAAGATACAATTTCAAGATGTTCAAAGCATTGGAGACCAGTCGCCCTTCAGTGTCTCCAACCACGCACTACACTGCAATGTTGACAATACTTAACTGCTGCTTCAGCGATGTCATAAAATTGCTGAGAATTGCGTTTCTTAATCTCTGCAAATGTGACCTGGAAGAGATTTGAAATCAGCAGTATTTGGAGCGCCTGCAAAATAGGAAAATCGAATTTTCGACCTCGATCGTTAGAGGCTTTGATATATTTCGCTGAAAGTCAGTCAGATAGAAATTTCAATTCAAGATCTTGAATCCGATTGATGGGGGATCCACAGTCCGGGGATATTATTTCACCACGAGGCGTTCCGCAATGATATATTTTCATCTTGAATGAGCTTAAAGCTATTAACGGAGAACCATTCGAGGGTAGAAGCTCAATCAATGACTTCACTTACCAAAATACAGTTTCTTCAGTGTATTATCACTTTTAGTAGTTTGCCCGAGAGAATAAAAATTGGTAAGATGGAGTCGCACTCATACAGGATAAGCAATTGTCGATTTTTCAAAGGCTCATAACAGAGCGGTAGGTGGCTGCAGATTTCTGAGCTCGGGGTGTGAATAAAGTTTGGAGCTCCCTGCAACGAATTCGGTGCCCCGTCCCTCCGATTGAAACTAGGTTTATTGATCTGAGTTAAAATACTTTTTACAATTCCCAATTATACCTTTCCTCGACCACGAAGGCTCCTACAGAAAAGACGATGTTAATTTTGTCCAGTACACACGCTCCTGTAAAACAAAAACCGTTTGCTCACGATGAGAAAAGTGTCCTCCGACAAAAGTTTGAAAAGTGAACATGCCTTTATTTATTTATTTGTTTCAATGTGTAATTTACAATGCATTGCCATGTGGTATATTTCAGTGCAGTTATTACAGTATACAGAGAACCGTTAATACAATTCCATTACTAATGAACTGACATTGTAAATTTGATGCACATCTGCTTTAAGCATAACAGAAAATGACGACGTGTCATTTATTAACTAACATTAATTAGTACTTTGAATAATTTCATGTCTCATAATACAACTGTACTACGTGTCAGTCACATATAATCCAAATTGTCACTTTATTTTTTATGTGAAAATATTGAAAATATACAAATGGATCATTATTCTGTATACCATTTACTCCAATTAAGTATCTTTGGCACAGGATTGATATACATTTTTTATTTCCTTTGGCATAGATAGACTGTAAGGTAAACCGGGGTATTAAGGACCACGGGGCATTAAGGACCGTGTGCTAGAATTTCGTAAACAGCGCAAAGAAATGCGAAGCGGCAGGTACACCAGCAGTGTGCACGGCCTGTGATCCTTTTTTTGTTTGTGTAAATAGTACTGTGCGTAGTTTGAACGGGAAACGGAACCAGCCAAAAGGCAGACGCGCGAAAACGCCATAAAGAACTGATGAGCGGCTGTATGAACTTAAAAGCGCATCCTGGAACGTTTACTGCACTGACAGCTGCAGAAGAATCACAATTAGAGGAGTGCTTCA
Source organism: Lepisma saccharinum (assembly GCF_977018435.1). NCBI lineage: Eukaryota > Metazoa > Arthropoda > Insecta > Zygentoma > Lepismatidae > Lepisma > Lepisma saccharinum. Next base: position 8,605,804 of record NC_139236.1, on the reverse strand, counting down.
CTCTATTTTCTCAGTGGGGTTTTGGAATGAACAAACAAGACAGTAGTGGTATTGACTGTATTATAAACCCAAGAAAGGATGAACCCCCCTCAAGCAGATTTGGCTACACTTAAAACAAGCTCAACATGAGCATATGAGCTTTTTGCTCAAGTGTGGAACCCTGTCTAATCCAAGATTTTTGTAAAAATGCCCTCATGGATTCCATGAGAAAGGATGAGCCCCCTCAGATTGATTTGCCTATACTTATAAAAGGCACTTCTGTGAGATTGTTGTCCATAATCCTGTCAAAAATATGCCCCTCTTGATATTTTTTTGGCTACACTTAAAAGTAGACCACCCACACCCACATACACACCCATATACACACCCACATACACCCACACCCACCCACACATACATATTTACTTCCGGTCCACTTCCGGTCCACTTCCGGTCCACTTCCGGTCCACTTCCGGTTTGACTACTTCCGGTCCACTTCCGGTTTGCCTACTTCCGGTCTATTTGTGGCCAAGTTGTGGCCTATTTCTGGTTTATTTATATTGCATCATGCTGTGCAACAAATTATTATCCAGTATGGAGTTTTGATTTGAACCCCAAGAAATTTTATATAAATACCAAAGCCAAAAATATTAACACACACACACACACACACACATACACACATACACACACACACACATACACACACACACACACACACACACACACACACACACACACAAAACACACTGCTGAACCCAACTGATATTTTTATCCAGCATAGAGTTTTGATTTGACCCCCAAGAAATTTTATATAAATACCAAAGCCAAAAATATTAACACACATATATACATACACACATACACACATACACACAGCACAGTGCTGAACCCAACTGATCCAGCATAGAATTTTGATTTGAATCCCAAGAAATTGTATATAATAAACAACAACAAAAATGCCGAATCAAAAATATTGTAATCAATGCAATAAGAATATATCCAGCCCCAATTGGGCCAGGCACCAAAGGAATTGTAACCCAGACAAATACAGAACTCCCACAAAAATATGCCCCAAATGCCATATAGAATATAACATGCAATACTTCACATATACACATAAAGATACTTGTTCTGCACAGTCATCAATATTGCCCCCACAACCATCCACATCTGGTCTGAAAAGAAAGCATGAAGCACCTGTTAATGCTGGACCTGCAAAGCAGCTATGTTTTGCACCTATCCATAGCAGTTTTAATGCCCAACTTAGAGATTATCGGTTTGTATCAGAGCCAAGATGTGGCATTCAGAATTTTTTGAAGAGTAAAAAACCTGATCTGCAGGCAATTCTAAATTCACAAAATGGCCCTTATAAGCTGTCCCTCAAATTGTTTACACAATATAAGAAACCAAATGGCACAAAATTTATACAGCCCCACAAAACAGAAACTGTACCGGTATATTCAAATACAAATTCAGACACAATAATAAGCAGGTTGATGGATCAATTGAACATTAAACACTCTGAATTTGCAGCAAAAGAGTCTGGATGGAGCCTATGCGGCTCTCCACACAAGTTATATGTTAATATTTCTGAATTCAGCCCATTACAAGGTTCTACATATTTGCCATTACCTGATAATATTAAAAACAGAAGAGCCGTGGTTAATATAGAAAATACCGACCAGAAATGCTTTTTGTGGTGTATATTAGCTGCTTTGTTTCTAGTTTCAAGGCATCCTGAGAGAATAAGTTGTTATAAACAACATGAACACTTTTTTGACGATGCAATGAAGGGTTTAGAATATCCAATGTCTGTTCAGAATATTGATAAATTTGAGAAAAGAGCCAGGGATATGAATGGCAAACAATTATCTATTAATGTATTTAGTTGTTCCACTGGCAATTGCCCGATAGAACCTCTCAGAATCAGTACAATTGATGATGAATCTGCTATTCCAATTGATTTGCTCTTAATTGAAGGGGATGGCAAATATCATTATACTCTGATACATAATCTTGAAGCTTTAGTGAGAACACAACTAGACAAATCTAATATAATATTTAAGTTGTGCAGAAGATGCTTAACTGTATTTTATGGTCAAAAAATGGTAAATAGGGTTCGTGAAGAGAGTGCAGAAATTGCTAAGAACAAATTAATTGAGCATCTGAAATATTGTGGCAACCATAAACCTGTTCATATGGTGATGCCCAATCCAAGTGAAAATTGCAAATTCAAAAAGTTTGAAGCCTTGTTGGAACACCCAGCATATATTGTCTGTGATTTTGAATCAATCCTCAAATCTCTTGCATCCTGCAATCCAGATCCTGAAGAATCTTCAATTACACCATACCAGCTACATGAACCTTCCAGCTTTTGTTATGTGGTTGTACAGGATGGTGTTGTTAGTAAAGAATATTCATACTTGGGACCAGATGCCATCAAAATATTTGCACATAAAATAGAAAATGAGTGCCGTGACATAGCATCTAACATCTTATTAAAATCAAAACCCATGTTGCCTTTAACAGAGAAACAGATTGAGGATTTCAACAATGCAGAAAAATGCCCGGTATGTGATTCTGAATTTTCAGATACAAATATCAAGGTGAAACACCATTCTCATACAGATGGTAAATTCTTAATGGCCCTGTGTAATAGCTGTAATATTAAGATCAAGAGACCAAAATTTGTCCCCATATTTTGCCATGGAGCATCCAATTATGATTTCCATCATCTGATCAGATATGAGGGGTTTGACAAGCAGAATTTAAATATTTTAGCTGAAAATGATGAGAAATATATTGCTATTAGCAAAATAATTAAAGTTAATGGTGTTCCTATTCACATAAGATTTCTTGATTCTTACAGAATTTTATCTGCTAGACTGGCTACACTGGCCACTCAAATATCTGATGATCAATTCAAAATCACACGTGCATTGTTTCCAAATCAGGACCTGAAATTAATTAGGCGGAAGGGTGTATATCCATATGATTATGTTACAGATTTTTCTAAATTTGATGAATGTTCCCTGCCTCCACAAGAACAGTTTTACAGCAAAATCAAAAGATCTGGAATCACTGATGAAGATTATCACCATGCCCAATTGATGTGGAACAATTTAAAATGCCAGACATTTGGTGATTATCACATGGCATATTTAAAACTTGATGTGACCCTCTTAGCTGATATATTGCAGGCATTCAGAAAATCTTCCATGAAAAATTATGAACTGGACCCAGTGTATTTTTACAGTGCCCCGGGCCTAGCATGGTCTGCAATGTTTTTGAACACCAAAATGCAATTGGATCTGATCCAAGATCAAGATATGTATCTGTTTATGGAGCAATGTATAAGAGGAGGCATGGTGCAATGTTCTCAGAGATATGCCAGAGCAAATAACAAATATATGCCTGATTATGATCCAGCACGGCCATCAAATTATATAGTGTATGTAGATGCCAACAGCCTCTATGGTCACGCTATGATGCAAAAACTGCCATATGCAGGGCTTGAATGGGTTGAAGATTTCAATATTGAAGATCTTCAGAACTATGATGACCGTGAATATGGCCTATTCTTAGAGGTTGATCTGGCAATTCCAGATCATTTACACAACAAATTTTCTGATCTGCCCCCAATTCCCGAGGTTCAGTGCTCACCTGGCTCTAAACAGAAGAAGCTCATGATGACACTGGATCCAAAACAAGGCTATGTCATATATTACAAAAACCTCCAGTTCCTGATGAAACATGGTGTTCAAGTGACCAAACTTAGAAAAGTTTTGAGGTTCAGGCACTTAAAATGGTTGAAGCCATATATTGATACAAACACGGAGCTTCGAACATCTGCAAAGAGCCAATTTGATAAGGCCTTGTTTAAATTGATGGTTAATTCTGTGTATGGCAAAACTATTGAAAATGTCAGAAAACATACCGATGTTAAAATAATTACTGACCCCAGCCTGAGCAAAAAATTGGTTGCAAAACCTAATTTCAATTACAGAAGAATTTATGATGAAAATATGGCACTTTTCAACATGAAAAAAACAAAAATTAAGTTTGATAAACCTATTTATGTAGGGGCTGCGATATTGGAATTGGCCAAATTACATATGTTAATATTGTATTATGATGTGTTGAAACCTTTTTATGGTGATAATATAAAATTGATGTATATGGACACGGATAGTTTTATTCTTGATATTAAAACAGAAGATGTTTATCAAGATATGGCACAGCCTGAATTGTTTAAATATTTTGATACCAGTGAATTGCCAGGCCATTTGAATATTCAACCCCACAACAAAAAGGTGCCAGGCAAGTTAAAAGATGAGACACTTGGTGATGTTATTGTGGAATTTGCTGGGTTAAGTGCCAAGATGTACAGTTTTAAAACATGTAGTGGTGTTGCTGCTAAAAAGGCCAAGGGTATTGGCAAAGTAGCTGTGGAAAAAGAGCTTGAATTTGAAGATTATAAAAATTGCCTCAAATCCCAGAATTTAATCAAAACATCAGAATCCAGAATTTCTGAGTGTGGATCACCTATTGACTTCAAATGTTGTAAGAAAAGTGGCTCTGGACCCACATGATGATAAGAGATGCATTTTATCATGTGGCATACATACTTTACCATGGGGTCATTGTGATTTGAAAAATGGCAATCAATGCCCAATTACAGAGCATGATTTGAAATAAATAAACATGCCTATGAACTTATTTGGGTTCAAAAAACAAGGTATTATGGACCTGCCAACACCACAACCCTCTTCTGATATACTGTCTAAACTGAGTGGCTTGTTAATTATTCATCTGAACAGCATATTTACAGATGTTGATGATGAGACAGGCAAAATATTGTACATATTTAACAATAATTTAAATCATTACCAATTACCTGTAGGTGGGCAATTGCAATTTATTACAACCCCTGAGGGTGATGTCAAGATTTCAGTAGGGAGAAATATTTACAGAATTAAGCACTCAAACATGGTTTCTGGCACTGTTTATACTGTTTCTGCTTGTGATTGCTTATATATTGAGGTCCCTGGATCTTATGACAAGCTTATACCCTTTTTTATAGAATTAAGAATCAGATATTCAATAATAAATAACTACTAAACAAAATGCCTAATGATATTTTTGGCCATACAAGACATGAAGATCACAGTGATGAGATTCTGATGCTTGATGTCAGAGTCAAGAAATTAAGAAGTGATTTACAAGCTTTACAAACAACACTCAATGCCAGTCTTCAATTAGAAATTACAAATTTGCAATCACAATGCATGGACCCTCTTCTTAAAATTGATTCTGAACTCAAATTGCTGCTTCAGAAATATACTGATTTGGCCACATTAGATAATTTTCAAAGTTTGGAAGAAGCTGTTGCAGCTCTTCAAGCCAAATTTAAGACCCAGGCTAACAACTCTGAGCAATTGAAACAACAATTGGAAGAGCAAATAAATAATGTCCAGACACAACTCCAAACAATTGTCAAAAGCATAAAATCACAAGAAGATTTTGATCTAGTGATTTCCACTCTAAAGGAACAGATTCAATCACTCCATATACCTAATCTGGATCCTCTGCACAATGCCATAGCCGAGGTTAAAGAAAAAATTGAGACACTTGAAAATTTTATGAACAATTTGCCATCTTCTGATGCTTTAAATGCAATAACTCGGAGTGTAGCAAATATTAAGCTGCAACTTGAAACATATGAAGATTTTGGAAAAATTCAAAGTTCCATAACCCATCTTGAAGGTACAATAGCAGCAGTGCAAAGTGATTTGGCAAATGTACTAGAATCCAGATTGCCCGGGATTGTAGATACCCTTGTTAGTGTCCAGCAACAAATCACAAAGCTTGAAAACCTCAACACTGAATCTGAACTATCTCATTTTCATCACTTGATAGATGATATCCAAACAAAACTTGAAATTTTACAACAATCCACACCCTCTCAGGCAGATATAGCCCTGCTCCAAAATGCTATGCAAAATGTGGCTGATGCTTCTGAATTAAACAATGTGAAATTGGCACTTGAATTTTTACAAAATACAGTCTCAAATCTTCCTACATCACAGGAACTTAAAAATATTAAGAGAGCAGTGAATAGGATATTGAAATCAGAAGATATCAAGAATATCCAGGCAGAGATCAAACATCTCACACAGACAGTGGCCACTCTACCAACAAATCAACATATTAATGAACTGCATGCCCTGTTTGAGGATATCAGAAGGCAAATCCATGACCTTACAGCTCAAAATTCAAAATTGGCAGTTGTTGAAAATTTGCAACAAATTGTTGCTAATATCAAGCAGCAGCTAGGGACCATGGAATCCAATCAAGCAAATGCTCTCTCTGTTTTTGCCACCCAGCTACAAGAAATTGTGCAGCAATACAAGAGACTTGCTGTGGACATAAAAATAAAGCCAGGCCATGATGATGTTGTTAGGACTATCAATGAGCATCTTGAATCTGTAACAAGCAGATTGCTCACAGCAGAAAAAGAAATAACAGGCATAATCGAGAATCCAAAACATTCAGTAATTCTTGAATTGTACAGCATCCCCAACAAAGAATATGATTCTCCATTTACACCAGGCGGCAAAATATATATGCTGTCCCCTGCACAATTTTATTACCAATTTTTTGTTGGGGGCACATTGAGACCAATCAAGATCAAATATTGGCTTCAGCCACAGGCACACCACTACCCCACCTTATCAATAACAAATGCTGATAACAAAGTGAAAATCACAAGTGTAGAATTGGAGGATTTTACAGATCCCAATACATTAGAAACAGCCTATGTTGAAGATGATGGCTCTTTGGAATTTAAAATACAAATAGGGGACAAATTATATTTAGAAAATCCTGCAGTATCAGCTGCTGAACACCCCATAGTTGCAATATTCTTGTTTACATATTATGTCTAGAGAAATTATTGTTGATGAATTACACAGACAGGCCAGACATAATTTTAAGAGACTCCCAGTAGTCACAAAGGGCATAGATGATTTATGGTAAAGCGACTTGATTGAAATGGCAAGTGGGCAGTTGAAAAACTTAGACAAAATCAACAAGGGCTACAAGTATCTACTCACTGTTATAGACACATTTTCAAAATTTGCCTGGGCTGTGCCACTCAAATCCAAGACTGGAAAATGTGTTACAGAGGCCATCAGGACAATTATCAATCAGAGTGGAAGATCCCCGCGCTATTTGCAAACAGATAATGGCAAGGAATTTTATAATTCAGTGTTTCAACAATTTATTAAAAGCCAGGCAATAAAACATTATTCGAGTTACAGTGACCTCAAGGCCTCAATTGTAGAGAGATTCAACAGAACCTTAAAAAATCATATGTATAAACAATTTACACTTCAAGGTAATTATAAATGGGTTAATATTCTTCCAGAACTTCTACATAAATATAACAATTCTGTCCATTCCACAATCAACATGAAACCCTCTGAAGTAACTTCATCTGATGAGCAAAAATTGATCAGCACTGTTTATTATCCTAAATATCAGCCAACAACAAGAAAGGCCAAATACAAGATTGGTGATCAAGTAAGAATAAGCAAATATAAGCACTTATTCAAGAGAGGCTTTACAAGAAACTGGAGCACTGAATTATTTACAGTGGTTCAAGTTAAACCCGGGACCCTTAACACATATACAATAAAGGATCACCGAGGAGAAATTCTCAAAGGCAGGTTCTATGAACAAGAGCTCAGCAAAACTAAACAGCCTGACACATATCTCATAGAAAAAATCATCCGCAGAAAAGGCAACAAGTTATTTATCAAATGGCTAGGACTCCCAGAACACAGCTGGATCGATGCAAACAAAATAATAATATGAACACCTGGGATGTTATAAAGAGGCTGCCAGAACCTGAACAACAGAATAAGAGAAATGGAAAATTGCTACCTGATAATATTAGGTGTCTTATTGTTGGGCCATCTGCTTGTGGTAAAACTACACTAATGGTTGATAATTTTTTATTGGCACCCAACTGGTTAGACTGGAAAAACAGGCACTTGTATATCTTCTCTAAGAGCTTGGAACAATTAAAATATCAGCAGCTGATGAAGCTATATGATGGATTGGATATTGCCACTTTTGAACCAGATGTTAAGCCACTTCATGAATGTCTCGATAATTCTGTTGTTGTGTTTGATGACATTATATTGGATAATCAAAACAAGGTTAGAAATTTCTTTACACAGGGCCGACACAAAAACATTGATTGCTTCTACCTGGCACAGACTTTTTCAAAAATACCCAAGCAGCTGATCCGGGACAACAGCAATTTTATATGTGTATTTCATCAAGACCATACCAACCTCAAACACATACATGATGAATATGTAGGTGGGGACCTGAGCTACAATGATTTTTCCAAGATTTGCAGCAAGTGCTGGAACCAGGACAGTTATAGGTTTGTCACAATTGATATGACAAGAACACCCAATAGTGGCAAATACAGAAATAAAATCAACAATTTTCTAGACATTGAAACATAAATAAATAACCATGAAAAGGCCAATAATTGATGATCTTAAATTAAGAGATTATCTTGTAAAAAGATTTAAGGGATGGAAATCAGAGAACCGAGGAATTTATGAAAAACACAAACAAACAGAACAGCCTGTAATTGATGCTATTAATAATTTAGGTAAAAACATCAAAACTGTTACAGAGCAAAATCAAAATTTGCTCACAGAGCTTGTACCTGTAGCTGCTAGGAACATATTAGATTATCCATTCACCCCACTTTCCAGTATTCATACACCTAGTCCTATTGCTCCTAGAAGAATTGAGGCTAGTCAGGATCCTATTGAATTGGGTCTTCTTGCTCAAAAATATTTAACCACACCTAAAGACAATAAAGATGAGGTTTTTGGCTTATATGCTGACACAGAGCTTGATGGCAGCATTATACATAGAATTGGCAATTTCAGAGTAACATTTATGGGAGATGATATAATTGTATATTCAGAATCTCGACTTGGAGAAAAAGGTGCTTTTGTTAAGTACACCGGCACGCCTGGATTGTGGGAACTGATGACTAGGAAAAGGCCTGGCAGCTATACAGATCAAGATTATGAGGATTACAAAGAAATATTAATAAAATCAGATGCTCTATACCAGAACAATGATCCCACACAAAAAAGAGTCAAGTCTAGCAGTGGGGCAAAATACAATAATTTAATCAAGCCCATATGGTCACAAATCAAGACTGGCAGTGGAATCAAACAATACAACACCCTGCCCAAAGAATTTGTGTGGGTTGATGATGTCAGGAAACTTGTAGATAGGTTATTGGTGATAGCTGGGGAGGAAAATGCTGGCAACCACAATTTTTACAATGAAAAAGTTGGAATTATGGACATGATAAGCACAAAATTGTCTAATTTTATAGTGAATGACACTAAGGGGATTGGATATCTTATAAAAATTATTAATACTCTACCCCCCAAATTTTGGAATATTTCTGAGGGTCGGGGCCTTGTTAATGACATTATAAACAAGCTGCCATTTGAACTACACATTCCAGGCTATGAGTATTGTGGTCCAGGCACAAAATTGGATCATAGATTAAACAGAGGGGATCCTGGTATTAATCCCCTAGATGCTGCTTGTAGAGACCATGATATTGCATACAACACACATTCTGATCTTGACAAGAGACATGTTGCAGACAAGAAATTAGAAGAGGCTGTATTTGGCAGATTTGTAAGCAAAGATGCTTCTTTGAGTTAAAAAATAGCAGCATTGGGAACCACCATAGCTATGAGCACCAAACAAAAATTGGGGTGGGGGTTGTGAATATATATATAATAAACCTACAATGAAGGCCAAGGGTGTTATGTATCAAGTACCTTATGCAGGTCTCAAATCTCTTAAAACTATTGATAGCCTTTTAACCAAAAAGCAGCGCAAGAAAAAAAATTCTTGTATTGCCAAGGGCCATGGTATGAAATTGTTGCTTAGCACCCCCCAATTAAAAAAATTACAGCAATCAAGAAAAAATCACATGTGGGGGGATTCATATTTACTATCCCTGCCATCTTAGCTGCTCTCGGGGCTGTGGGGAGCTTGGCTGGGGGATCAGCTGCCATAGCAAAAACAGTAATAGATGCCAAGAAAAATAGGGCAGAATTAGATGAGCAGAAGCGCCATAACCTGGCAATGGAGAAACAGGGCAAAGGTGTTAAAAGAGCCATGAATAAGTTTAAAAAAAACAAGAGCCGCTTACAAACCAAGATATTGAAGCTTTAATCAAGCCACTGGGCATCAAACATTTTAGAGGTGTGTACATGTCTGATTCTTTACCAGAACAACCACTCAACAAAGAGTGTGGCATTGTTAATTTGGATGAGTACAAAAATCAGGGCACTCACTGGATCTGTTATCTTAAATATTTAAAAAATGAGGCATTTGTGTTTGATTCATTTGGAGGTGTTCCACCTGAAAATTTAATAAAATATCTAAAATTACCTAATCTTTATTACAATAATGCCCGTGTTCAAAATTTCAAAGATGTTAATTGTGGACATTTGTGTTTATCTGTTCTTAGATATATGTCTCAAATAAATAAACCATCAATTGAAGATTTTCAAAAAGCCTTGTGGTATCTGAAACATCATGGGGGTATTTCATCTCACCAGCCAAAATTCAATATTGAAACTCAAATTGCATGATGACATTGTGTATCCCAAAACAATAGCTCTCAGGGCATTTTATGGCATGTACTTGATCCCCAATATTACACACCACAACAATACAATTGCAGTAGGGGATGAAAAAATTGTCATCACTCCAGGGCAATATAATCTATCCACTCTAAATGCTCAATTACCCAGAGGTATAGTGTTAAGTCAAAATTCTGTCACTCACAGAGTAGAGATTGTATCTGCTACAGAAACAGTGGATCTGGGTACTATAGGAGAGCTGTTAGGCTTTGAGAACAACACAAAACTTGAACCGGGCATCAAACACACTGCTATGAATATACCTAAATTCTTGGCCATAGAGACTCTGAATATTCACTGCAATGTGGCTGAGGGTATGATCACCAAATCAAATGGCATAGGCACTCACAAACAAACAGGCATTATTGCAACATTCAAACCTAATTCTGAATTCATGGAGCCCATTATCTACAATCCATCCCCAACATTATATTTTCCTGTGTGCCATAATAGAATAGATTATATTGAATTGATGGTCACTAATGAAAAAGAAGAATTAGTTGATTTTGCTGGAGCCACAACAACTGCAATCATAGAGATTAACATTTAAATAAAAATACATACAAGAAGAAAATGGAAAATATTGAGAGTTATGAGCTACAATCATTCCCTCCAAACAGGAGGACATTTGCAAATTTAAATCAACCTAACACAGAGATTGAGGTTGATCTTGATGTAGGGGATGGCTTTATACACCCTCACAGAGCAGATTTATACATCAAATTTGATGTTGTAAAGCTCGATGGAACAGATTATCCGGCAAATTCAAATATAAGATTGGTAGACAATTTTGTGCCCCATCTATTCTCTGAAATTGAGATCAGAAAGCATGGCGTTGTTATAAACAGAGTGGATTATCCCGGAATTACCTCCACAGCTTTGGCCACATTAAAATTATCCAAAACCGAGGCTTCTTACTACAAAATAGGTGGATTTGAGGCTGGTGATAAGATATTATCTAAAAACCACACAGTGCTGTTCCCCATGCGCCTATTGCCAGGATTCTTCTCAGATTACAAAGAAATTATGTGGAAGGGTGGTTTAAGAATTACATTTAGAAGAGCTGCAAATGATAATAATGCCTTGATGAGGTACAGTGCAATAAACCCTACAGGAGAAGCTCTGCCTAATACCCTACCAGATGCAGGCAAATGCATTATTCAGACTATCGAGCTAAGAATCCCTGTTGTTGAGTATGAGGCCAGTTATGCTCTTAAATACAAAGCTGATATAATAAAAAATCCACAGATTCCTCTGCAATTTTATACATATCAATGTGTACAGAAGCCCGCATCTGGTACTTATTATGAGTTTGATGCTACAAATTCATTCTCCAGTATTCAATATGACATGCCTGATTTTGTAGTGGTATTGTTTCAGACTGGAAGACACAATAATCAGGAAAAAAATTCAAGCAAATTTGATAACTGCAACATCAAGAACATATATCTTAAAAATGGCAGAAATGAGGTATTTCCTAGAGAAAATTACAACTTAGACATGTCCAAGGATGATTTCCTTAAATTATATGAGGCATTTACATCCTTCAAAAGGGTCACTACTGGCAATACTGATATGTATTACACACCAGATGAATTCAAAGCACAGAGACCCATGTTTGTAATCAATGCTTCAAAAAGAAAACAAGTTGTGGTGAATGACAGAACAAATATTAAAATTATCTGTGAATTCCATGAGGCATTACCTGATGACACCATATGTAGTGTTATTCTCATAGGAGAAAAATCATATGTTTATGATGTAAGAAATGAGAGAGTCACGGAGCAATTCTAGAAGAATTATATTATTTTTAATACTAGATATACAAATTGAAGCTGGTATCCAATTGAACTTAAACCAGAAGTAAATATGTGTATGTGGGTGTGTATATGGGTGTGTATGTGGGTGTGGGTGGTCTACTTTTAAGTGTAGCCAAAAAAAATATCAAGAGGGGCATATTTTTGACAGGATTATGGACAACAATCTCACAGAAGTGCCTTTTATAAGTATAGGCAAATCAATCTGAGGGGGCTCATCTTTTCTCAGGAAATTCCCGAGGGCATTTTTACAAAAATCTTGGATTAGGCAGGGTTCCACACTTGAGCAAAAAGCTCATATGCTCATGTTGAGCTTGTTTTAAGTGTAGCCAAATCTGCTTGAGGGGGGTTCATCCTTTCTTGGGTTTATAATACAGTCAATACCACTACTCAAGACTTGTGTGACGTAGTTTAAGATTATTGTGTGTCGAAAAAGAAAGACGTACCATTCAAAAGCGGACAGGTCCTTGATAACCCCATTGGTTGGTCCTTATTACCCAGCAAAGGGGCAATTCGGACCATACAACATACCTTTCAATTCATTGTTGTTTTTGCCTTTGCATTATATTCCTACTCGTTTGTGTTGTCATTAATGTAAACTAGAAAATATACATTCCAGAATGCATCCTGTTTGTGTTTTCTTGAACAGCTTCTGATGAATTTCTGCAATGAAATTGTAATTTGGTGGTCCTTAATACCCGGTTTACCTTAGTTGCTGTCAAAGTTTACTGTACCTCCTAATCGCTCTCGAAACCTCCCAACGCCGTCTCAACTGGTTCACAAAAATATATATACACAGGTTGAAATATTAGGTCTATAGGGATGATGTTCCAACAAACGTAGTTCAATGCCTTTCGCAGAATTTTCTTGAGTTAAAGCAATCTGCCGTCCGGTTGTTTTGGAATACAGCGCAAGAGTCGTACTGAACGTGTTCAGGTTCACGAACTTTTTATGGCTCGCAAACGCTTCAGCTTTAGTTAATATCTCATTACAAAATGTCTGTTTAAATTTTAGTGAGTCTTGTGTTCTCTTAGGCGAGAAATGAAACAATAACACGTTGTGGAATCGAGACTGGCACTGCTTCCTCACTCATCGTGCTCGCTAGAGTACTGCATTGGATCACTTTCGCTCGCTCAAACTCGTTCGAATCTTCCACGCTCGGTCGTACTGCACTCATAGTGGAAAGATTGCTAACATCCCGTATTTCAGAGCCTCATAAGCAGCACTGTCATCCTAAAACCCATGCATGGAAGGAAACCACTCTATGCAATTACAATTCTAAATATAGCACATTTGAAAGTATGTAATAGCTATCTACAGACCTGCCTAAGCAATTACAAATATCGTATCACAATGCAAGAAGTAGGTGTACATCATTTTTCGCTTACCGGAAAGGATAATAATATTCTGCGAAATAATAAAATACAGTTATAACATTCAATCGAACATCATTTCAATGTGACAATAAAATAACATAAAGGAAAACATAAAATATGAGCCTAAGCAGTTTCAGCCCATAATCATCTATTTCATTTTCACGTATCTCTGTAAGATACACACACTTCAGTTTAACATGGAGATGATCATGTTCACTTATTTTTCAATTTCACTTCATCTTTTACTTCACGATCCATATTTGACGGCCCATTACCATAGACAAATTACGAAAATACGTGTACTAATAGGATTCGAGAGTTCGGATGTTTTTCGCTCAAACGGAAGAACTATCAATTGTGTGTGCCATCTAGCGTTGCCCGTGCGAAGTGTTTGCCGCTCGAGCGAAAAACGCTAATTGCAGCACTATAGTGCTCGTTATAAGTGGAACCACAGGGGAAAAGACTTGCGCAGAACCGCACCGCGCTCGCGCTTATGGGGGAGGGCATTCCGAGTCAATGTTGCCAAGCCTATTGATTTATCAGGAGATTTCATTAATAAACTCTTGCAGTGGAACCACCAAAACTGCTCAAAAACACGTTTCCTGCTCATTTTACTTGGGCATGTTGACGTGCGTGAGGGGAGACGTAGAATGGAGTACGTGGAACTCCACTTAGCCAATAATATTACATTAATATTTTTAGATGGTTGCATTTTATCACAACCCAAAATCTATTTCCATTCTGGTTATTTTACATCTCTTTTGTGCCTCTACGTGTAGATACGACGGCCGCTACCAGCCCCACTTTTCGGAAAATGAATACTAACATAAAAGTATATATTATTTCAGACATACGTATAAGTTGATTTTAGACACAGTAATCAATGATTATAATGGCGATGCAGCATCGTGATAATTTCAAACTCAAGTGGTGTTTTTGGAGGGGCTCTATTATGGGGTAATATGCCTCGTTTACCCCCTGGAAAAATACCTTGCTTGCTCTTTCCTGGAAAAAATCTGCAGACGTCCAAGATTTGGGGGCACATGCCTCTCTCCCCGAGAACGTTATTCATCCGCTACAGTTAGATCAAAACAATCTTTCGATTTTTTTCAAGTCTCAGTTGGCAACACTGCATCAGAGCCCCGAGAAGAGCAGGGAAGATGCGCGAACGCTTTTGACCGAAGATTTTTTCCTTGTGGTCGATCTATAGTCACTGAATGTTTCGGTATAAAACGAGTCTCAGACGCACCTACTTCGACCTTCTATTGGTCTTAAAAGAAAAAATGCACTTGTACAGCTGTACCGAACAAATTCCGGTTTGACTTACCCACTTCATCAAGTGGCAAACGCATAAGTCCTGACTCTTCGATTTTCAAAATGACCCTGTACTGACGTTTAGCCATCATTCGTTACCTTACATATCCCCTCATTACGAGTAAATTGCATAGTCACGGACACTTCTGGGTTGTAACAATCCCATTGAAAGCTAATGGTACAGTTACAACCAGACGCGTCTCCTGAACGCATGCGGTGCATGCGTTCAGAAGACGCCTCTTGTTACAACCCAGAAATGTCCGTGAATGTACGCTACAACTGTTTGTAAACAACAAGTACAAACTTGATGTAACTCTCAAGTAATGGTTGTAATGTTACGAGCCAAAGAAGCAAATAAATTTTTAGATACATTTCTTTGGAAACAAGTAAGAATGCCAATAAATAGTGCACCAATATCTTTACATGTGCTGTTTTCTTTTTTCAGTTCGACGACCCTTGAGCGCCCTGAAGATAGGGCTCTGACTTGTGGTGCAGAAATAAATAAATGTTCTACAAGCTGCGAGAATTTGTAGGTGATACTTATAAATATAGCTTATATAAATATAACTTACTTTTGGATACCGAAGACTTCTAATTTCTGGATACACCTTCCTCGTGTCTAGCTTCCCGTACCAAGAGTACTTGTACTCTCCCACCAGGGTGTCATTGAAAGATGCAAAGAGTAAATATGAAGAGTCTTTGGAAAACCACATGGCGCTGTTGCTCTGCAGGATTTCTTCTACAAGAAAGACAAAAGTCACCTTGAAATTAGGTAAAGCAATATTCCATGTCCAAAATATACTTATTTATTACTTTGGGTATTAATAGGTATATAGGCATGCATGTTTTTACATTTAAATCTATACTGGATGTTTCAAAAGTCTCTTAACAGCCCCAATAAAATGTAAGAGTTATGCTGAGTACAAATGGTCATGATAGAAATAGGTTAGGCCTAGGGGGAAACATATTGGTGTGTTTCGAGCGGACGTCCGCCATATCGTTGGTCGCCAAATTGAATTCAACTCAAACATTTTTAATGGGAAGGGTGTGGGGATGTGCTAGAATTTCACGAGGAATGCAATGGCGAAAATATTTTCTATGTATCTTTAACCTGTAAAAAAGTTATTAATGAATGCTTGTACGCATTCCCTCCTTTGTGAGGTGTCAGAAAAAAGCATTAAAATGCCTCTAACGCCTTAGTATCGCATAGCGATTATACTGATATCTAGAGTGAAAAGTTCACGTGTCACTGTACATGATTTTAACACGAAGAGATAAGCATTATGAATGGTTGTCTCGAACAATTACAGTGTGACGCTTGCATTGGAATCAAAAGTCCTTCACAGTGACGAAGCTAATGTTTATGTTCACTAGGAAGTTAATAAACAGAATATGCGATACATCTGATAAGATAAATAAATAATATAAGTAAATAAATAAGTTAGTTAGTAGCTCGTGGGGAAATTTTGCGCAATAAATATTTATCTGTTTAAGGAAAGACATAACTAAAAATATGAATTCGTTTAAACTTACTGGGACCACTTACCACAAGTCGAACAACACATGTATAAACATTTCCGGTGTGTTAGTGCACATTTGTTCTTTATGTGCATATAATTGTTTATGTCATGATGCACTCTTTTCACGTTTTTTAAGCTTTAATGTTTCAATCCACTGAAGTCAACACATTTATTCAATAATTTTCGGTGAAGAGAGAAAATGTTTCTTCGCATTCGAACAACTTTCAAAGTTGACTTTACCTGTTAATATTAGTGGTTAGAAGATATATATTACACTGTACGTATTCATACTTTTTATATGAATTTTAAGGTCAAACCCGACAATTGTAATAATATGTCAAGTGAAAGATAAGCGATTACGTAACAATATTTGTCCGGGAGACTTTCTTCTCAGATGTCTAGATCAATGGTAAATTCATGATAAACATAAAATTTTAAGAAAAAAATATGAAAAAATTATCAATTTGTGGTTCATTAATTAATATGTTGGTTATATCGAAAAACCTAAGATAACCTTAAATATAAGCAACTCTTAATTGAGAAAAAGGACCATTGATTTAATAGATATGGTTGCTCTTTTCATAAAACAACATCCGCCATTTTGGATTGGCAGCTATTTCTTTGCTATTACTTTCACATGGTAACCAAGTTTGTTTGTTTGTTTCTTATATCCTTACACGTATGTGACATTAAGGAAAATTAGTTCCCTCAAAGGATACCCAAAATCTTGATTTTGGCTACTTAATCAAACATACAATAATAATAATAATACAGCTATTATCTCCCCGTTAAGCCTTGTCTCCATGATATGAAAAACTCAATATGCTGACCAAGGCAGAAATTTATTTTATTCTAAAACAAAACTAAACGTAACGTTTCAACCTTCTAGAAAACAGGAAGTATATACATAAAAATCACTCATCTTCAGACACAAGATTATTAGAAAGTTGTTTTCTTCTGGAACTTTCCAGCAGGTGGCCTTCCCTTGTCAACTGTACTTTCACCTGACAGGCGATTTAGCTAAACATTTCCTTTCACCTGGAAAGTGGTTGGACTCTTTATCTCACACTCTTTTTTCTTATCCTTTCTTTCTTCATTCCTCTTCCATCTTCTCTCCTCCTTCGCTCTTGTCCTTTCCACTCTTTCTAACACCTTCTTCCATTCTTTGTTTATCTTCAGTCCCCCATTCCAGTTCATTGTGTCTTCTTCACCTTTCTTCTTTATTTCCTTGGTCTCCTTCCATTTTCTGACTAGTACTCTCTTCTCCCTTCCTATCTGTTTAGCCTCATCCCACTCTATGTCATGTCCTGTTTCTCTCGTGTGTTTAAATATCTCATTTCTCTCTCTGTGTTAAGTCGTACATCATCCCTATGTTCTTTCAACCTCTTGCCTCTTTTTCGTTTCTCCTATGTACACACTCTGACATTCTTTACACTTCACTTCGTAGATAATCCCTTCCTCTTCCTCTTCTCTGTTTTCAGTTTTCTTGTTTGCATTCTTCGCTATTCTTAAGATGCTTCGCCCTCCCTTCCTGTAAGTTTTAATGCCCGCTTTCCTAAGCACTTTGCATATATTTTCTTTGGTCTTCCCCATACTCCTTATTCCAAACCTCCTCTCTTTTTCTTTCTCTTCCTCTTTTTCTTTCTCTTCCAATTCTCCCCTGCCCGTTTTCTTCCTTCTTCTGTTTATGTCCAGTCTATCCTCCTTTTCACAGCCATTCTTTTCCAGCTGTTTCCATAGGCTATTTATTTTTGCCTTCTTTTTCACATTCTTTCGTGCATATTTTCTTGATTCTGTTCTCCATATTCTTTATAAAATTTATTTTTGTCACCTCACTTACATCACTTCTTTTGTGGCAGAATACCCCTGCTGCACACTTCTTTTGATGCCCAGCGGTTTCAATTTCTTGTCCTCTCTTCCTTTTCATCAATATATCTAGGTCTTTTTCTATTTCGAGTTCCAACAATATCCCTCTTTCGTCATCTTGTATTTCTTTGGCAAATATGTCGAGCTGCCTTCCATATGCCAAAATAATCGTGATCTGTGGTTTAGGATTTGTTTATATTTTACCTATATTGGTTTGAAATGAAAGATCATTAGGATCTCTTTACATAGAGATTCATTTGAACTTCTGACGATATACAAAACTTTTTAACAGACAATTCATCCGATATAACTTGTAGGCTGAAACCTATTAGTTATACCGCAGTTTAAAACCCTGGTCTTTTGATGATGCAGGAGAACGCCTTTTTCAGAGTTGGGTAATAAAATATCCGCCTTGAAAATCAAGTACCCCAAAGCCGGCCCGAAGAGCGCGGCAAGATATTTCCCAACGTCCCCTGAATCATCAGTCTTGCAGCAACCAGGAGAATGTCCCACATGCTTACAAAGCTATCGCTCTTTTATACAGAGAATTTCTTTACATTTTTTTCAAGGTTACACTAAAATTGTTTACACATTCATAGCTACATTGCTCTTATAACGTTTTACAAATTTCTTGTGTTTTAACAAAATACCGAAACCAACTAAATTATTTTTCAGTTATAATTAAGTTTAAAAATCCTTTACTTATTGTGATATTACAATAACGTATTTTTAAAGCAAGGTACCTTTATTAGGTAGGCCTTTCCTGAGGTTCCGAGTTTTTCTCTCATAATCCTGTACGCGCTATGACGTCATGAAGAGGACAGAATCGAACTTAATTCTTTAGCGTATATGGAAGCTTGAAATAAATGGATGTATTTCTTACGTATACACACCTATTCTTGAATGCCGGTAAAATGAGTAGGAATCACTCTGTTTGTTATATTGCCACGTGTAATAATAATAGAATGAAATCACCTGAAATAAAGTAACCAACGGTTCCCAAAAATCAGGATTGATTTATTTTGTTCCTCCAAACGTCAAACTTACTTCCACACTCGCCTTCCGCATCATCAAGTGTGAAACTTTCAAAAACCATTACACAATCGAAACTCAGTTTCTAATTATTGCTTTATTGAATATTGAGAGCAAGATAAGATCTTTTTAGCTTTGAAGTTGAAACATCGCCTACGAAAATAATTCTTTAAACATCTCGTGGGTCACTTAATTAACACTTGCACTGTGTTACTTCGCCTCATGTGTGTTTGTTGAGAAATAGTGCTGAAAATGTAATGTACCACTTACAAGACATACGTTTTGCCCTTGCACATCCTTTCAACATTGCCGTCAGACAATGAGATAAGCTGTCATGTAGATAATGCCTAAAGAAGCTATTCAATGTTATGCATGCTTATCAAAGCGAGGACAAGTTTATCAATAACTTTTGTATTATCAATATAATATTTTATATACACGGCTATTATATTTCTATATTATAATGTAAATATATGGTACAAATATAATACTACTTTGCTGGCTTTAATTTATTTCATATTTGTTTTTAGAAAGCTACTGCGGTCCAGGCGGTAAATAGTCTGACTGCCGGGCTGGAGACGCGGATTATGTTCCTGTGGGTGGTTGGTCCCTAGTGGGATTCTCTCAGCAACGTCCTTGTATGAAAACTGTTTTGAGGGACTAATAAAATATTACTATTTAATTAGTGTTCAAAGGTCTAATAGAAAAATAGCAGCTGGGGGTTAAGAGGCGGAACGTAATGCTAACATCACCTTTATCAATGGCCGAAATGTTGAACCATAATTCCTATATTCATTCATGGCATGCTGCAATGCGCAGAAGGTACTTTTGCTTTTGAACTTAGCGCATATTCAGTCCCAGACCGTGGCCGTTCGGATTAAGGTGTCATGCTTTGGGCTCCTGCTACAGAAAGTGCAGATTTGAGTCTCCTGGGATGAAGCATAGCAACTTTTCTCCTGAGATTTCGGCTTGTGTTTGAGACCGATGGCCTCCTAACATTGTAAGGAAATTCAGGAGTAATGAATGAGTAGCGTAACTCTTTCAGGGAAACAACAAAAATGACTAGAAATTCGTCTTACTCACCACACGTCACCCCGTTGGTCGGACGATCTCCTGCCTCGGCAGGTGGAAGTGAGGTCGGCAGTCGGTAGGTAGATCTTAGCCCTCACTGCCTGTTGGGCCACTGGTTATTAGTACATATTTGGATACATGGCGCGAGAATACTGACACTTTATGAAATGTGTTTGACTCAACTCAAACATACTGTAGACACTCTTATCACGTAGATTTAATATCCGGCCTCCGTAGCAGAGTGGTTATCACATCGTGCTACGATGCCAGGGGTCCCAGGTTTGAATCCCGGCTTGCGCATCGATGTTTGTGAGTGTCCATTCATCAATTCCATCATATCATCACTCATTCACATCTTCTCAATTAGACAAAAGTGACAAAAGCGAAGTGAAATAACCAAATAAAGTATAAAAAACAAACGGAGATTTAATATTTCATATTGTTTTGCTTAATTGCGCTCACTTAAAGGCGCACTGCTGGGTCTATTATTTAATAAAATACATTTTGTGTGTGTGTTGGATATATGATACGATATTTAATTCGGAAAAGCAACGGATAATGTAATATGTACATAAAGTTAATTAATGTATTAAGTATGTTCTCACAACAAATGTAACTATTACAGATTATGATAGGAACTCGCATAAGTATTTAACTTAAAATATTGTTAGAAATGAAATCTCGAAAGAGATCCTCAAACTCAGATGGATAAAAGATCAAAATATAATTCTCAGCTTGCATTGACCTCCCATTATCATAAGTATCATTCGACCGAGAAGCAATCTCTGACTGTTAGCTGAAAAGTGCGACGTCCTTATAATAGAGGGAACCTACAATCGAATACCGAGGAAGACGTAACGTTCGTTCTATTATTTTTGTTTTGAATTAGTATTGTTTTTTTTTTATTTTACGTATAATTTACTACTTGACTAATCGCAACGATGAAAATGAATGCTGAGTAGTTGAAATGGATGAAGGAATGATCACAAATCCCTGTGGATAGGACAAGGAGCACAAACCCTACAGAGTAATACACAGATTGTTGGCCCACATGCCAGAGCCTCGTTAGCCCGAAAGAATGAAGTTCTTACGATATATTATCTTGAAGAAGTATTGCTATTTGAATGTTCCCCAAAAGCCATCGTTTACTTCTCCATCATCTGATTCATTCGCCGGCCCGGTAGTCGAGGGCGTTAAGTGGTCGACTTTCGATTTCGTCTCTGAAGTTCCCGGGTTCAAGTCCCAGCGCGGGCATAGGTGTTTCCTTGATTAATTTAAAGTAATCATCACTCATCCTTTTCGTCGCGATTAGCCAAAAGTGTAAGAAAAGCGACGCTGAATATAAAAGAAACAGAAATACAAATGTATCCTCATCGTCGCGATATACTTAAGAATCTGAAAGGTAACGTAAAAATATGAAAGGATAATTCCAGGATATCCAAAAAAAAGTCATTTCAGAATACGTCCGGACAAGAACTTTCCTTAGAATAAGACATTTAAATGCGTCTCTCCAAATAAATGCAAAGTTTAGCTGCAAAGAAAAGCCGGACTAAATGAACAAGATATCACGCAAACAACGTCTGAACAATCTCTTGTTGTCATTAAATGAACAGTTCTTGTGTATAATATGAAAAGATGTATAAAAACACAACGTTTCGTGGGACATTTACCACCTAGGTACATTCTCCGCATAGCTTAGTTCCACTCTTGTGCTCTTGGTGACGTCACAAACTCTAGCCAATACCGTGCAAGTCCCGGAGTTCAACACTGATTAACAGAACACAGGTGCAATAGTTAGCGCTTGAAAAGCTGCAGTCGACTGGGGGTGACAGAAGGTCATATATGTTACATGGGTCCCGGGTTCGAATCCCGCTCGGGCTTGGTTGTTTGTGAATGTCCATTCATCAATTTCATCATTTCATCACTCATCCCCATCTTCGCAAATTAGCCAAGAGACACAAAACTCGAAGTAAAATAAACTAAATCAATCAATAATATATGTTAATTATTGCAAGAACATGATAAATTCAAATTGAAGCAATGTTTATGAGAGGACAACAATATTATGGGAAAAATGTTCCTCGTTTGCCCCCCCCCCCTGAAAAAATATCTTGCTTTTACCTCCATGGAAAAAATCCTGCGGACGCCCATGTGTTCCGTTATTGAGCATATTGTAACTTTGAGAAACAGCGATGTGTCCGGTAACCTTTGTTTTAACCTGATAATGAGCTTGTGGTGAAGATGATGCATTAATGATCCGGAGATTTCAGAGTCACATATTTAAAACCAGTGATAGTGACTGAAATTTTCCGTGCGTGGTTTCACTCCCTCGAGGAAAATGGCCAGATTGTAAGTTCTTATTTTCTATTTCCATGTGGGCATTCCCTTGTCACAGGTGGAACACGCGCCTACATTATTGATATTAAAGTAACTATTCTACTGATAGTTAAGCAACATTTTGCTAACAGTTTCTGCACGATGGAACATGAAACTTAACACTGTTGATTAAACACAACTACCCTTAAAATACTTTCCCAGATGTGTAACTACAAGTGAACAATTTTGTGACACTGGTAGGACCGACGAAACACTGCCTCATAAGAAATTTATTTTAATTTCTGTAAATTGTCAAATGACGAAAAAAAATACTTAAGAGGAAGAGAAGAAGGTACTTGACCTTTTAATATTCTTGTGGACTTGGAAGGGAAAATGTAACAGTTAATGGAGAAATAAATGTTTTTATTTGTCATGGGTGGGGCACAATAGAAAACAGAAGTAAATCAAAAAGTTAAAATAAAAGAACGATATGTGAAATAACTTCTACTCTTCTACCTTCTAACATAATTATGTATGTTGTTGCTAGTTACAATTTTAGATTGTTCACGCAAAAGATAAGATAAAGTCACATCATTGCTTTTAATTTTAAAAATTGAGTTTCAGGGCACTTTCACATGGAATGGCCCATATACATTTTGTTTCCCTCCTAAATATACAAATAAAGAATGTAAATAAGATCTAATGCGGTTAGTTCTAATTTATATTCACTTCCCTAAAATCCGTAGTTAATATATTTTCCATGTGGTTAGTTACTAAGACTGATTTTTCCAAAACATTCAAATTTTTACTATCCAGCACAGAAAGAGGCGAGCATGTCTCTATGAACGATAACACTGATCGGCATGAAAATCCTCCCACGAGGATGAAAGGGTGTACCTTATAGATTTCGAGTCGCTGATTACGAATATCGCATTGAAAAAGTTCCAGCACGTAAGGTTTTTTTTAGGGGGCATTTTCCATAAAAAAATTACCGAAAAATTGTATTTTTGTAATGAAATTGTATTTGTTATGCTTGGAATGCATAATTGTGTATTTTTACCTCAATCCAAGAATTGTTACTATATCCTAGGAACATTCTTTCCCCTGCCCCCACAACCCCCCCCCCCCGAAATAGAAGAAAATTCCAAATACAACCCACCCACTCCAAAAAAACAGTGAATTCGGCCACAACACACATTTTTTTGAGAATTCCAGATAAATGTCAAAACAAAAATGTGAATAATATTGCATTTTAACATTACTACTGGAAGAAATATTTTCACGATGTCCCATGAGCCATAAGTGACTGGCTCTAAAATGAATGGTATCTTACAATTTTTAACTATGTGTGACAGGCTTATTTGTGTACATTGGAGTTCAAAGTTTTATTTTCGTTACACTCTTCCTACACTGTCACCTCGGCTTCCTTCAAGGTAAAAGGATTCGTAATCAACTTGTGGTCATTCGTTTGCACCCCCTTGTCTAGACGACAAACAGGATGTGGCTGGAAAAAGGTGCCAAGACATCCACCTCGTTGTCCCATGAAGCAGATATTTTACTTCCGAGGTGATCGTGGTGTAAGAGAGTCGCGTTACTCTGTGTCTGTTTATATCGTTAAGCAAAAATATTTCTGCGTGAAATATTGACATTTGTGTTAAACCAACATGCCACGAACTTGCAAAAACTCGGTAGATTCATTCTGCTACATATGTGGGGAAGTGGTCTTCAAGGAGCAAAGTAGGGCATTGTCACCGTTCCTAAAGACAGCGTACCACCTGTACTTTGGGTGTAAAGTCGGCGACCAGGATCGCGATTGGGCTCCCAAACAAAGTTGTAACTCGTGTGCGCGTTCTCTAAAAGGATGGTTGAAAGGTACACATAAATCGATACCATTCGCTGTACCTATGGGTTGGCGCGAGCACCGGGATCATGTTGCAGACTGTTACTTCTGCCTGACCAATATTACAGGTTTCTGAAAAGGCACGAAGCATAAAATACAGTATCCTGACTTGGATTCCACGAGGAGACCTGTCCCACATGATGTTGTTCTGCCTGTACCCGTACCAC
Source organism: Lepisma saccharinum (assembly GCF_977018435.1). Classification (NCBI taxonomy): domain Eukaryota; kingdom Metazoa; phylum Arthropoda; class Insecta; order Zygentoma; family Lepismatidae; genus Lepisma; species Lepisma saccharinum. Next base: position 8,580,668 of record NC_139236.1, on the reverse strand, counting down.
CAGACTCATACACACTGAGCAGTGTTTCATCCGACGAAGAACCTGCGACTTGTCAGGATGTTGCACAATCTTCGAGTACGCATTCAGATCCCAATTACGCCCCAGTATCTGACACTAAGGAACCACATGTGATAAGTCAGGAAGAACTGAATGTTCTGATCAGAGACTTAAACCTTCCGAAGACCAAGGCCCTGTTGCTTGCATCACGACTTCAACAATGGAATCTACTTGACCGAGATGTGAATATATCGATGTACAGAAAAAGAGAGGTGAGCCTAGTTCCTAATTTTACAAAGGATGGTGATTTGGTGTATTGCAGTGACATTCTGTCGCTTATGGAACAACTGAAATTTGACTACATCACTGAAGAATTATCTCGGGAATCATAAGTCACCAACAGTAGAGCTTGGGTGAGGTCTCCGATGGACACGGTGAAAGGTTTCATCAACAAATAGCTACCATGGAGAGGCGCTACAGTGGGAAATGGAGCGTGAATATGTTGGCCGACTTCTGTTGGAATGCGACGCGCGAGACACCCTGTACAAATTACAAGAGGAGCAGGAACACCAATTGACATGCAAATGTTGAACTTTTACTCTTTATGTAGTTGTATCTGCTTGTTTTATATTGAAATTCTGATGATAGCATGCAATTTTATATGGGGGGAGAATAGCACCTTTGCGTGGTAATTGAAACCCGCCCCCACCCCCTCCCTCAAAACTGGTACGTCTTGGAGAAAAACGGGTTGCGGATTCGAACTCAGGAGCTCGAAATCTATAAGAATCACCTAATTTGGTTCATGGGAGCGACAAAAAGTTTAATTTTGCCGAACAATTTGTTGTGGCCAAAGCAGCTGCATCTTAAGGGTTTCCTTGTTGTGTTCCATCCTGTACTTATATGATTATGCACACCACTACTTCTGTGGAATGGATGTTTAGGCTACTCGGCAAATATCCATCACTCTACTCATTCCCTTCTCATTTTGAAGCTCCTTGATTAGTCCCATCTTCCTACCCCTTTTGGAGATGAAAGATTAAATTGGATGCTGGGCTCTCACCGCGGAACTTCCATCTCCAGGCCAGAACTTGTCCTTGGAACTTTTGCTGACATATCAGGAAATATCACTCACATCGCAGGGAAACCTGACAATTCTTCCTTTCAAGTTTTAGCGGCTCTTTTTCACAAGAAATCTCTTTGGTGTGCTTGTGACAGCAAACGGTGTTATTATCTACGAGGTCATGTGCTTCATTTTCCTTTAATGAAGCGTTTTCATTACTAATTATATTACAAAATTCAAGTCCATACGTGAACTCTCTCAATTGATCTTTAAGTGTATAATTTGATTACACAGAGCCTCTGAACTAAATTTCTGAGTGAAAATATTGCCCTCACCCCTCCCCCCCTAATGGTGATATTTTTATTACTGCAATCTGTCCCAGGGATCTGTGAACCAACGCCGCTCATAACGGTACAAAAGGGGAGGAAGCGAGTGGGCGGAGCGAAGCAGTCGACGCTGCTGCAAACGACTGCCAGCTGCAGTCACGTTGCCCCTTCAAACAATCCCTTTCCTTCTCATGCATTCATTCGTCGAGCCCTCTCGAGTCACTACTTTTGCAGAAGACATGTTTTCGTTTGTTTGCTCCACATTTTCCCAGGATAGAGTATAGAGTTGACGGGCTCTATCCTTGGGGTGACCTTGGCTACCTCGCTCAGAGAGAAAGGGTAAGAGAGAGAGAGATAGAGAGAGAAAGAGAGAGAGAGAGAGAGAGAGAGATAGAGAGAGAAAGAGAGAGAGAGAGAGAGAGAGAGAGAGAGAGAGAGAGAGATTTCCATACTTGCCGCCTACTCGCTGTATGAGTGATAGCTCGTATAAGAGGAGAATGACCATCTGTGATTACTGCGCAGTCGGGTTTGGTCAGCGATCACCCTCAAAGATACAACTTCTCAAGTCTAGAGTAAGATAGTGTTCAGCCCCGGCCCGTAACCAAGCTTCACGTTTTTTGTGTGCAATGACGTGTTAGCGGTAAAGTGAATGTATCGCTTCAATGTGAAGCCACGTGAAGACGTAACGACAGTGTTGCAATATACAGATATTAAACAGCGGAACAAGTACAATCTCTAGGTAAGAATGTTTACCTTAGCCTGTGGAGAAGAAGATGCGGTAGTCACAAGCATCGTCGAACGGTTGGACGGGAACTTGGAAATTGCAAAACTGCAGACATCAGCTCAAGAAATTCAAAGAGATTTACTAAACTTTATCAAATTACATTGTAGTGTGTATTATTTGTATTACGTTATTAGTTTTGTTGCACGTTCTGTATAATACGTAGCTACCCGTCAGTATATTAATTTCGATACCTGATGGAGGCTCGGATCCCACTTTAAACTGTAAATCCAGTCCCAATTAGCCTTACTGTGCATAAAGTGGACAACTCAATCAATCAATCAAGAATATTTATTTCATCTCAAGCCATAAAGTGTATATGGGATTATTGCTTATAAAGGAGAAAGCATCGTGCAACAGAAAATGCGCATTCGTGTGTTCAGTTTCTGACATTTTTTCTATCTGCATATTGCAACACTACATTTACAAATTCGTTTAAATAGTTCAATTCACCTCTTACCTTCGTTTCGTCATCATAAGATAAACAAGCTATTGGTGCCCTCCTGATAGTGCAGTGAAGAAGATGAATAAGCATCTACAAGATTGAATACGTAATGTACAGGCAGAAAGTCTCAATTCGAGTTATCTATTCTATTCATTACATTAGCATGTATGCCGAATATAGTTGGAGGCTTGGCATTGCTTCTCTAGGTATTTTCCGTGAGGAGGAACTTGGTTCTTAATAACTCAAATAAGAAATATTTTATTTTCCTTCGTGCGCAGCATCTGTTTCGAAAGATTACTACTGAATGTTTCGTAATGTGCGACGAGATAATAAGAATTTTTGATTACTTTCAATAAATATTCCCTGCTTTTTATTTGCAATTATATGAAAAACTTTCAAAGATAATAACGATAAATTAATTCTTTTTCCTACAATGTAGTGATAGGAGCAAATATTTTCCATGTTTCTATTAGAAAGATTTATTATCTAATATCTTACTTAGTACATGTGCGTTTTTCTATATGCTTACACAATAAGAAATTAGAAAAAAACTATAATTGTTTCGTGCCATCTGGCGGAAAATTACTATTCTTAATGATTGAAACGAGTAAAGTTGTGGAATTTTTTAGCCAGCTGAGGAACTAATTGAAATAGAAATGCAACCAATTAGCTTTGTAGTAAGAAACATGTGAGGAATTTGAAAAGTTTACCACTCTCCGAAATGTAGGTTCGCCACCAACTTGAAAAAAATTGTGCCAAAAATGCACCTTGAAAACTAAAAATTACAATATCTAGAAAACTGTACATTGTACAAAAAAAGTAAAGATAACCAAAATGAAAGGGCAGAAAATTTGATAAATTATGGGTTATGTTTGATAAAGTTACCATAAATCTTAATTGAATTTAAAAACTTCAATTATTAATTTACTCTCTAAAATTGTGGTAAATGTTGGTTAACAGCAAATATGCAACAAATTATGTAATTTACGTCCTAAAGACACTGGAGCAAATTCATAGCTCATGATTTCGTGCTTGTAGAGTCAGAGATTGAAGAGATATATAGTTTAAAACAGAGTCATGTGTTTCCCTGTATTTGACTTGTACTAATTCTTGAAATATTGGTGAGAACGTAATACATTTTGTCTGTAGTATTTCGTTCATTTACGTTTGTTACATATTGTTTTTATATTTAAAAGTGCTTCTACAATATATTTAACTACATAATATGATATGGTAATATACGGTTCTATAACAACATCAGTTGATAGACCTGACTAAAACAGGTCACATCGCCTAGCATGCAGTCCATTGCAGAATTTTTCGTAGATTCGTAGATACCTTGTGATGGCATGTTGGGTTTTTATCAGTTCCTGTACATACAGACTGCACTTGTCGCATAGGCGTTGCGTCCTGATGCATCAAAAATTGGGAGCATATCCGTAACTGATAGCATCTGTAAACTCCGCTTCCCAGTACAATAATACGTAGAATTATTACAATTAATTTATTTATTTCGTATTTTTCTTTCTCACGAGCAATGAGAAGGTTGAAGGTTAAAATCAAATGGGAAGCTAATGGCAGTTTCTGAAGTAATATATTTTATAAGATTTCTATGCACCACTGGAGTGACGTTCATTGAATTTAATTACAAGACTGTATGTGCTCATTATCAAATTATTATTTTACTTATTAAAGTGGCATTTTAAATCATTTTTTCACTTTCAATGCACTGCCGGCCCACGTGACGGAGAGGTTAGCACATCGCGCTACGACGCCAGGGGTCACGGGTCCGAATCCTGGCCTGGGCATGGATGTTTGTGAGTGTCCATTCATCAATTTCATTATATCATAGTAGTATAGAAATGAGATAAGGACAGTTGCTATTTAATATTCGCAATTTAATTTGCACGTACTTATAACTAATTTGCACGTACTTATAACTAATTCGCGCGTACTTAGAATTCATTTGCATGTACTTAGAATACTTTACATTTATGTATTTGCATGTTTATAACTTTTTATGAATATATAATTATTTATTTTATGAAAAATATGTATATAGAAGGTAATTAGAGGTACTAAACGCTATGCATATGATTTTATATTCATTACTGCAAAGTATGTAATGTATCAAATGTTAATATTAATGTTTATAATATTGAAAATAAGTTTTCTATGGTTTATGAACCGCTATGAAAGGTGGTAATGGGTGTAGGTACAGGTCCAATTACGATTGGGGACGGTCCCGGTACTCGAACCCGCGATATGTAATATTATTAATTAGTACTATGTAATAATTGCATTATATTATGAAACACGGTGGTGCAACACGCCAGACAGGAGACCGGTGAGCTCCGCTCTGAGGGTAGACGAGAAAGGAATTTGGGGGAAGAGCGTTCAAGGTCAAATGACGTCAGAACGTCAGAACAAAGAACGAACCCAATTGACCAATCAGAGAACGCGTCGGTAGGTTTTCAGAACCGGTTTTTCCAAGGTTAACCAGTACGCAAGAACAGGGGACAGCTATGCAATACTGTAGGGCATGCGAAGGGATTGATCCAGACAACAAAGGATGTCTGGAAATGCACAGCAAGGGTCAAATCTCCGAAGCTATGCGTCGCTTGTAGAACTGGTTTCCGCCGCCAATTAATATTCCGCTCAGGGTTGCCCCAAGGCACAGGACGCTTTAGCGCAGGTTTTTTTTTATCTGTACTATGAAGAAGGGAGAGCTATCAGGGACGGGGCCTACAGTTTTCACCATTTGCTTTTATCACGGGGTAACGAACTTAGGACCCTTTGATTATTGATTTAGGTAGTAAATGTATGTTACTGTGTGCTATTTAACTTAATTTTGAGTTTATTTTTTACCAAACTTTGACTTTATGTCAAACATTTTCACAGCTTATCCTTATTTTTACAAAAATAACACTATTTGTACTATTCAGGCAACATTTTTTATTACATTTTGGACTCGCAAAGACATTTTTTCAACTTTTAATTTATTATTTTACAATTTTATGTTAATTTTTTTTACCAAAATAACACTATTTATACTATTCAGGCAACATTTTTTTATTAAATTTTGGACGCACAAAGATATTTTTACAACTTTTTAACTTATTATTTTACAATTTTATACCTATTTTTAACCTAAATAACACTATTTGTACTATTCACGCTACATTTTTTATTAAATTTTGGACTCACAAAGACATTTTTTCAACTTTTAACTTATTATTTTACAACTTGATATTAATTTTTTACAAAAATAACACTATTTGTACTATTCAGGAAAGACTTTTAGTTATATTTTCGACACACTAAGTGTGTGTTCTCAACTTCTATCTGTTTATTAGGCTTATTATTACTCAAATAACACAATTTCAGCTGTTCAGGCAACATTTTTTATTAAATTTTGGACTCACAAAAAGACATTTTCTAAACTTTTAACTTATTATTTTACAACTTTATGTTAATTTTTACCAAAATAACACTATTTGTACTAATCAGCAACATTTTTTCATTAAATTCTGGATTCACAAAGACATTTTTTCAACTTTTAACTTATTATTTTACAACTTTATGTTAATTTTTACCAAAATAACACTATTTATACTATTCAGGCAACATTTTTTATTAAATTTTGGACTCACAAAGACATTTTTACTTTTTAATTTATTATTTTACAATTTTATACCTATTTTTACCAAAATAACACTATTTGTACTAATCAGGCAACATTTTTTATTAAATTTTGGACTCACAAAGTGTGTGTTCTCAACTTTTATCTGTTTATTTTACAACTTTATGTTAATTTTTACCAAAATAACACGATTTGAACGTGTTTTTTATTACATTTTGGACACACACACACACACTTACACACACATCCACACACACCCACACACATCCACACGAACACACACACACACACACACACACACACACACAGAGAGAGAGAGAGAGAGAGAGAGATTTTTTCCAAGTTTACAGGATTATTCTCCACGTTTACTCAAATAACACAATTTAGATGTGTTTTGAATTAAATTTTGTACACATGAAGTGTGTTTTGTCAAGTTTTACCCTTTTATTTGACAAGTTTAGGCTTAATATTACTCAAATAACACAATTTAATCCAGTCAGGAAGGATTTGTTATTATATTTTGGATGCACAAAGAGATGTTTTCAACTTTTTTACTGATTTTTTGCAGGGTATGTATTAATTTTTATTTATTTTGTTTTGTATTATATATACATTTACAAATTTTTAACTTAGAGTTTAGTATTTATTTAAATCTTTTCAAAAACACTAAAGAAAAAGTACTTTTAGCTAAAATGTAAGCCACAGAATATATTATTATTATTATTATTATTATTATTATTAGGGTTTACTGATTTCCACTATGCTATTTTTGGTTCTGTATTTCTATATGTATTTATTTAGGTCAGGTTACGCCTGCTACGTAGGAAAGTTTGTTTATTTTAGAGTTTGCTGAGTATTTTGTTACTGTTGTACTAGGTAAAAGTTTCCTAAATATATCAGGTAGGGCTCTGTATACTTTTGTTTTTGCTGTTTGGAGATGATGTGATCAGCATCACTCTCCATCTGCTTTTTATTTTATTATTTTGAGGCTTAGTGAATTCTAGAGCTATTTATGCAGGAGAGAGGGCTTGAAAATTTTGATCTCAGATAACCCACAACTATTTGTCAGAGTATTTTAAAGGATATTTTATATTTATTATGTGCCACTAGAATATCAAAGCTTGCTTAATTTTTATGTCTGTAACGCTGTTATTGTATTTCTAGCTAAGGCTTACTGGATAAAGTACACGAAATGTTTATCATTTCGACTATTTACCTTTATACGAGGTCAAATTTTTAGTGTAACGAAAATTATTGTGTGTCTATAAAGACTGAAATTCCTTTATCGATGGGTCCATAACAGGACGCTTACCAACATTGTTCTTTTTTAAAAATAAAAAAATATATATAACCATTTATCAATATATTGACAATTCACAGGACAAGACGAAGTTCACAGACGACTGACTATATGGACCATAGGTCCATTTGCTAAACTTTTTTCTATGCTAGAAGAATAATTTAGCCTTATAGCCTTTTTCAAGGTATTTTCGAAGTATTACTGGTTTTTTGGGTGCATCAACACTTGGGTTATTTCCATTTGGTTTATTATACGAGGCTACAATCACTATTTGAACACTGAAATCCTCTGATTGAAACTAAAAGCTTAGGCTGTAACTAGGGATTTAGTATGTATGTCGACAATTTATAGGACAACACGAATTTTACAAAGGATTGTAGGTGATGTAGGCCCACACGCCAGAGCTTTGTTAACCTGCAAGAAGCATTTACAGCTAATGCTACGAGGAAATGAGGTTGATTTTTTACTGTTTCACAAGAATGCTACTTTTTTATACACCCAATATTTGCTTTTTCAAGTAACTACATGTACCAGAAGTACTTACAGGCCAACTCTAACTAGACTTCGATGTATGTAAATGTAGCAAGAACTATATTTCTGAGGAAATACGCAAAAGCAGATTACCCGATTAAAGTATCTGAAAAACAGATTTTTCTATGTAAGTATATTTTTATTGACTGGATTATTTAACAGATCAAACAGGAAGACTGCAAAATTCATGAAATGTAGTTCTTTTGTGTAGGTGGTTTCAGAGATATAAAAAGAACAAATATAAGATTTCGCTTTTTTTGCTTCTGAGGCTAATCGCGACGCTAAGGGTAAATGGCGAGGAAATGTAACGGAGAAGAAACAGTCCCAAAAGTTATGGGCTGCATGTAAGTTAATACCACAGAGATATTACAGTAGATGTAGGTTCTACCACCAGAACATTTCTATTATAATAATACTGGTTATGCTGTACTGTTAGCTAAAGATGCTGATATTTGAGAAACTTAAAAGGTTATTTGCAAAATTTTAGATAAATAATAATCTGTTAGACTGTAAACATATTTTATATCCATTCTGCAAAAGACCCGATGACAAAATTTAAAAATTGTTATCGCCCAGACAGGGACTCGAACCCTGGACAGATAGGTTAAAAGCCTAACGCTATACCAACTAAGCTATCTGGGCACAAGGTATTGTTTTTTTGAAAAGTTAGTTATGTTAAGAAATATATTGAAACACTTGAGAACACTCTTGGTCTGGTTCGACAGAGAAGGAGACAACATTTCCAAATTTTTACAGAGTGGGTGTATTTTTCCACTATAGAGGCCTTCACTATATGTAATTCGCAACGCTAAAGTTCAGCTAGCTTCCAAAATTGAGGTAAAGATTGTGTTTGGCGAGATTAACAACTTACAATTATATCCAGTTACGGACAAATAAAGCTAAAACTCTCAGATTTACTGTACTAGCCAAGTTTTAGTAACATTTTCCTTCACTATAGTACTAATACCAAAGAAATAGGTATATTTTATTTATAATTTGACAAAATGTACTAGTATTTAATTCACAAAGTTAGGTAAATAACAGTATTTTTTAAAAATATTGTTACTGCCTTCAAATTTTATGTTATTTAGCCACTAACAACTGGTTTACACTGTTTGGCATCCTTTAAATAGGAAAAGAAGGAATTATTTGTTTAGTATTTTTACTAGTTTATATTTATTTAAGAAAACAATTCTACAGTTTAACTTAATTTTAACAAATTGTTACTAATTTATATATCAAAGTTATGTTATTTAGAGTGTATGAAGGCGTATAAAGTTAATATTTGTACTTATCAGTTCAACTAACAATTATATTTTACACACAAAAGATAATGTTTACAGTTAAATTACTTGAATCAGAGAATAATATTTTACAGTAATTGATTCATTCAGCACTAGTCAGTACTTTTATGCATCAGAAAGTTTTCTTAATTTTCTATTACGCATGCTATTTTGGGCTATTCTTAAAATGTATTTCTAGGGCAAACTGGTTTAATTTTCTGCTTATAATGCAAAGTTGACATAGTTTACGCACAATGCTTTGTACATTTGTTATATTCTCTACTTACAATCCAAATATTATGCTTATTTAATGTATAACTAACTAACTCTCTAGTCTTCTTAAACCCGAATGTTCATGGCTGCAGCAACACATGCCTTTCATCTGTCCTTGTCCTGAGCAAGATCTATATACTCCTTTCCTTCCCTACCAATTTCCTTTAGGTCCATCTCTACATTATCCCTCCATCTTTGTTTTGGTCTTCCTATTGGTCTTTTACCATCAGGTTTCCCAACAAAAATCCTGTATACTCTTTTTTCCTCTCCCATTCGTACCACATGATATACACATCTAAGTCTTTTTGATTTAATCATTCTAATACTATCTGGACATGAATACAAATTATGTACTTCTAAATTATGTAATCTTCTCTACTCATCTGTCTCCTCATCTGTTTTAGGCCCAAGTATTTTCCTAAGGATTTTATTTTCAAATATTCTGAATTTATGTTCCTTTTTCAATGTAAGGGATCAAGTTTATTTACTGTATTTAACTTTTATTTTTTGTAATTAACAAAAATTAAAAGCTTATACTGTAGTTATTAGATCTTTTTCTATCAGCTTATTTTGAAATTAATATTATTAGGTATAGTCTTTGATTTATAACTATATTGCTTTTTTTATCCATTTATCTAAGAATACACACAGACAAACACATCTGTTCACACTTTTATGTACATAGATATGCCTTTTTTCAATATTTTAGTATGAAGATTGCACTTTAGCTATTTAAGCAAGGGTAGGAAAGGTAGGATTTCTGAGAATTTGTTGCAGGATTTTGTTGTCCAAGTATAGATGAGAACTGAGCTGGGAGACTGTTTTGAACCTTTTCATGATAGTTTGCATGTGAACTGTATGTAAATTGAGCACTATTGACTGTGCATGCTTCTAAGTTTTGCTGTTATTTTACATCAAGTCTGTGAGACTGTAGTCAGTTTTCCCTCTTCAAGTAGTTTTTATTGATTGTATTTGTATATGTTTTGGGGACGAGGCAGTTTGTTGTAGAATATTTTTACCTGATTGTTTTGAGATATTGAGTGTCTGCTGTTTTACTTGTAATTATTTTCCTTCTTGTGTTGTGTATTTGACTGTATTTTGTCCAAGTTCGTAGTATTTAGAATAATTGTTGTTGACTTGTAGATGAAGGGAGTAATGATCCTTTGCAAGGTGCCCTATACTTGTCTGAACATTATTTTTAGTGTTCACTTTTGAAGCCTTAGTATTTTGGTAGTAATTAATCTGTAATGTAGGCATTTTTCTGATAAATTAGACTCACTTAGTTGTTTCAACACATAGAAGTTGCATGATGGTTTACTGCTGATGATGTTCATTTGCTCTTCTTATGTACTACGTACGATGTAGCTTACTTGAGTAATTGGAATTTTGTACTGAACATAGGATTGCTTGTCTATTTTATTCCTATGTTGTTGAGTTTGTCCATATATGCCTTGGAAGAATCTAGATATATTGTGTTTGCAGTTTTATGTTTCTCTAAGGTTTCAGCTATGTAGTTTCTAACTCTGCTATCAGTGTGACTATTGATTTCTCTTTCTGGATGCCATGTTGGTTTCTGTTTATTCTTTTTTGCTGCTTGAATCTGACTTAGGTTAAAATTAAAGTTTTAAAAATACAATTTTCTAAAATTAAAAGTTATAATAGTATATTTTTGTTAGTAGAAGTTTTTATACTAGGCAAATTATTTTGTTGTTAAAGTAAAATATGTTAGTTAATGTAAAATTAAAGTAATTAAAATTCGATTTTTCAAAGTTAAAGTTTTAAAAATACAATTTCCTAAAATTAAAAGTTATAATAGTACATTTTTGTTAGTAGAAGTTTTTATACTAGAGTAAATTATTTTGTTAAAGTAAAATATGTTAGTTAATGTAAAATTAAAATAATTAAAATTCAAAAAAATAAAAAATAAAAGATCTGAAAAAAAAGCAAACAACCTAAGTCAGATTCAAGCAGCAAAAAAGAATAAACAGAAACCAACATGGCATCCAGAAAGAGAAATCAATAGTCACACTGATAGCAGAGTTAGAAACTACATAGCTGAAACCTTAGAGAAACATAAAACTGCAAACACAATATATCTAGATTCTTCCAAGGCATATATGGACAAACTCAACAACATAGGAATAAAATAGACAAGCAATCCTATGTTCAGTACAAAATTCCAATTACTCAAGTAAGCTACATCGTACGTAGTACATAAGAAGAGCAAATGAACATCATCAGCAGTAAACCATCATGCAACTTCTATGTGTTGAAACAACTAAGTGAGTCTAATTTATCAGAAAAATGCCTACATTACAGATTAATTACTACCAAAATACTAAGGCTTCAAAAGTGAACACTAAAAATAATGTTCAGACAAGTATAGGGCACCTTGCAAAGGATCATTACTCCCTTCATCTACAAGTCAACAACAATTATTCTAAATACTACGAACTTGGACAAAATACAGTCAAATACACAACACAAGAAGGAAAATAATTACAAGTAAAACAGCAGACACTCAATATCTCAAAACAATCAGGTAAAAATATTCTACAACAAACTGCCTCGTCCCCAAAACATATACAAATACAATCAATAAAAACTACTTGAAGAGGGAAAACTGACTACAGTCTCACAGACTTGATGTAAAATAACAGCAAAACTTAGAAGCATGCACAGTCAATAGTGCTCAATTTACATACAGTTCACATGCAAACTATCATGAAAAGGTTCAAAACAGTCTCCCAGCTCAGTTCTCATCTATACTTGGACAACAAAATCCTGCAACAAATTCTCAGAAATCCTACCTTTCCTACCCTTGCTTAAATAGCTAAAGTGCAATCTTCATACTAAAATATTGAAAAAAGGCATATCTATGTACATAAAAGTGTGAACAGATGTGTTTGTCTGTGTGTATTCTTAGATAAATGGATAAAAAAAGCAATATAGTTATAAATCAAAGACTATACCTAATAATATTAATTTCAAAATAAGCTGATAGAAAAAGATCTAATAACTACAGTATAAGCTTTTAATTTTTGTTAATTACAAAAAATAAAAGTTAAATACAGTAAATAAACTTGATCCCTTACATTGAAAAAGGAACATAAATTCAGAATATTTGAAAATAAAATCCTTAGGAAAATACTTGGGCCTAAAACAGATGAGGAGACAGATGAGTAGAGAAGATTACATAATTTAGAAGTACATAATTTGTATTCATGTCCAGATAGTATTAGAATGATTAAATCAAAAAGACTTAGATGTGTATATCATGTGGTACGAATGGGAGAGGAAAAAAGAGTATACAGGATTTTTGTTGGGAAACCTGATGGTAAAAGACCAATAGGAAGACCAAAACAAAGATGGAGGGATAATGTAGAGATGGACCTAAAGGAAATTGGTAGGGAAGGAAAGGAGTATATAGATCTTGCTCAGGACAAGGACAGATGAAAGGCATGTGTTGCTGCAGCCATGAACATTCGGGTTTAAGAAGACTAGAGAGTTAGTTAGTTATACATTAAATAAGCATAATATTTGGATTGTAAGTAGAGAATATAACAAATGTACAAAGCATTGTGCGTAAACTATGTCAACTTTGCATTATAAGCAGAAAATTAAACCAGTTTGCCCTAGAAATACATTTTAAGAATAGCCCAAAATAGCATGCGTAATAGAAAATTAAGAAAACTTTCTGATGCATAAAAGTACTGACTAGTGCTGAATGAATCAATTACTGTAAAATATTATTCTCTGATTCAAGTAATTTAACTGTAAACATTATCTTTTGTGTGTAAAATATAATTGTTAGTTGAACTGATAAGTACAAATATTAACTTTATACGCCTTCATACACTCTAAATAACATAACTTTGATATATAAATTAGTAACAATTTGTTAAAATTAAGTTAAACTGTAGAATTGTTTTCTTAAATAAATATAAACTAGTAAAAATACTAAACAAATAATTCCTTCTTTTCCTATTTAAAGGATGCCAAACAGTGTAAACCAGTTGTTAGTGGCTAAATAACATAAAATTTGAAGGCAGTAACAATATTTTTAAAAAATACTGTTATTTACCTAACTTTGTGAATTAAATACTAGTACATTTTGTCAAATTATAAATAAAATATACCTATTTCTTTGGTATTAGTACTATAGTGAAGGAAAATGTTACTAAAACTTGGCTAGTACAGTAAATCTGAGAGTTTTAGCTTTATTTGTCCGTAACTGGATATAATTGTAAGTTGTTAATCTCGCCAAACACAATCTTTACCTCAATTTTGGAAGCTAGCTGAACTTTAGCGTTGCGAATTACATATAGTGAAGGTCTCTATAGTGGAAAAATACACCCACTCTGTAAAAATTTGGAAATGTTGTCTCCTTCTCTGTCGAACCAGACCAAGAGTGTTCTCAAGTGTTTCAATATATTTCTTAACATAACTAACTTTTCAAAAAAACAATACCTTGTGCCCAGATAGCTTAGTTGGTATAGCGTTAGGCTTTTAACCTATCTGTCCAGGGTTCGAGTCCCTGTCTGGGCGATAACAATTTTTAAATTTTGTCATCGGGTCTTTTGCAGAATGGATATAAAATATGTTTACAGTCTAACAGATTATTATTTATCTAAAATTTTGCAAATAACCTTTTAAGTTTCTCAAATATCAGCATCTTTAGCTAACAGTACAGCATAACCAGTATTATTATAATAGAAATGTTCTGGTGGTAGAACCTACATCTACTGTAATATCTCTGTGGTATTAACTTACATGCAGCCCATAACTTTTGGGACTGTTTCTTCTCCGTTACATTTCCTCGCCATTTACCCTTAGCGTCGCGATTAGCCTCAGAAGCAAAAAAAGCGAAATCTTATATTTGTTCTTTTTATATCTCTGAAACCACCTACACAAAAGAACTACATTTAATGAATTTTGCAGTCTTCCTGTTTGATCTGTTAAATAATCCAGTCAATAAAAATATACTTACATAGAAAAATCTGTTTTTCAGATACTTTAATCGGGTAATCTGCTTTTGCGTATTTCCTCAGAAATATAGTTCTTGCTACATTTACATACATCGAAGTCTAGTTAGAGTTGGCCTGTAAGTACTTCTGGTACATGTAGTTACTTGAAAAAGCAAATATTGGGTGTATAAAAAAGTAGCATTCTTGTGAAACAGTAAAAAATCAACCTCATTTCCTCGTAGCATTAGCTGTAAATGCTTCTTGCAGGTTAACAAAGCTCTGGCGTGTGGGCCTACATCACCTACAATCCTTTGTAAAATTCGTGTTGTCCTATAAATTGTCGACATACATACTAAATCCCTAGTTACAGCCTAAGCTTTTAGTTTCAATCAGAGGATTTCAGTGTTCAAATAGTGATTGTAGCCTCGTATAATAAACCAAATGGAAATAACCCAAGTGTTGATGCACCCAAAAAACCAGTAATACTTCGAAAATACCTTGAAAAAGGCTATAAGGCTAAATTATTCTTCTAGCATAGAAAAAAGTTTAGCAAATGGACCTATGGTCCATATAGTCAGTCGTCTGTGAACTTCGTCTTGTCCTGTGAATTGTCAATATATTGATAAATGGTTATATATATTTTTTTATTTTTAAAAAAGAACAATGTTGGTAAGCGTCCAGTTATGGACCCATCGATAAAGGAATTTCAGTCTTTATAGACACACAATAATTTTCGTTACACTAAAAATTTGACCTCGTATAAAGGTAAATAGTCGAAATGATAAACATTTCGTGTACTTTATCCAGTAAGCCTTAGCTAGAAATACAATAACAGCGTTACAGACATAAAAATTAAGCAAGCTTTGATATTCTAGTGGCACATAATAAATATAAAATATCCTTTAAAATACTCTGACAAATAGTTGTGGGTTATCTGAGATCAAAATTTTCAAGCCCTCTCTCCTGCATAAATAGCTCTAGAATTCACTAAGCCTCAAAATAATAAAATAAAAAGCAGATGGAGAGTGATGCTGATCACATCATCTCCAAACAGCAAAAACAAAAGTATACAGAGCCCTACCTGATATATTTAGGAAACTTTTACCTAGTACAACAGTAACAAAATACTCAGCAAACTCTAAAATAAACAAACTTTCCTACGTAGCAGGCGTAACCTGACCTAAATAAATACATATAGAAATACAGAACCAAAAATAGCATAGTGGAAATCAGTAAACCCTAATAATAATAATAATAATAATAATAATAATATATTCTGTGGCTTACATTTTAGCTAAAAGTACTTTTTCTTTAGTGTTTTTGAAAAGATTTAAATAAATACTAAACTCTAAGTTAAAAATTTGTAAATGTATATATAATACAAAACAAAATAAATAAAAATTAATACATACCCTGCAAAAAATCAGTAAAAAAGTTGAAAACATCTCTTTGTGCATCCAAAATATAATAACAAATCCTTCCTGACTGGATTAAATTGTGTTATTTGAGTAATATTAAGCCTAAACTTGTCAAATAAAAGGGTAAAACTTGACAAAACACACTTCATGTGTACAAAATTTAATTCAAAACACATCTAAATTGTGTTATTTGAGTAAACGTGGAGAATAATCCTGTAAACTTGGAAAAAATCTCTCTCTCTCTCTCTCTCTCTCTGTGTGTGTGTGTGTGTGTGTGTGTGTGTGTGTTCGTGTGGATGTGTGTGGGTGTGTGTGGATGTGTGTGTAAGTGTGTGTGTGTGTGTCCAAAATGTAATAAAAACACGTTCAAATCGTGTTATTTTGGTAAAAATTAACATAAAGTTGTAAAATAAACAGATAAAAGTTGAGAACACACACTTTGTGAGTCCAAAATTTAATAAAAAATGTTGCCTGATTAGTACAAATAGTGTTATTTTGGTAAAAATAGGTATAAAATTGTAAAATAATAAATTAAAAAGTAAAAATGTCTTTGTGAGTCCAAAATTTAATAAAAAATGTTGCCTGAATAGTATAAATAGTGTTATTTTGGTAAAAATTAACATAAAGTTGTAAAATAATAAGTTAAAAGTTGAAAAAATGTCTTTGTGAATCCAGAATTTAATGAAAAAATGTTGCTGATTAGTACAAATAGTGTTATTTTGGTAAAAATTAACATAAAGTTGTAAAATAATAAGTTAAAAGTTTAGAAAATGTCTTTTTGTGAGTCCAAAATTTAATAAAAAATGTTGCCTGAACAGCTGAAATTGTGTTATTTGAGTAATAATAAGCCTAATAAACAGATAGAAGTTGAGAACACACACTTAGTGTGTCGAAAATATAACTAAAAGTCTTTCCTGAATAGTACAAATAGTGTTATTTTTGTAAAAAATTAATATCAAGTTGTAAAATAATAAGTTAAAAGTTGAAAAAATGTCTTTGTGAGTCCAAAATTTAATAAAAAATGTAGCGTGAATAGTACAAATAGTGTTATTTAGGTTAAAAATAGGTATAAAATTGTAAAATAATAAGTTAAAAAGTTGTAAAAATATCTTTGTGCGTCCAAAATTTAATAAAAAAATGTTGCCTGAATAGTATAAATAGTGTTATTTTGGTAAAAAAAAATTAACATAAAATTGTAAAATAATAAATTAAAAGTTGAAAAAATGTCTTTGCGAGTCCAAAATGTAATAAAAAATGTTGCCTGAATAGTACAAATAGTGTTATTTTTGTAAAAATAAGGATAAGCTGTGAAAATGTTTGACATAAAGTCAAAGTTTGGTAAAAAATAAACTCAAAATTAAGTTAAATAGCACACAGTAACATACATTTACTACCTAAATCAATAATCAAAGGGTCCTAAGTTCGTTACCCCGTGATAAAAGCAAATGGTGAAAACTGTAGGCCCCGTCCCTGATAGCTCTCCCTTCTTCATAGTACAGATAAAAAAAAACCTGCGCTAAAGCGTCCTGTGCCTTGGGGCAACCCTGAGCGGAATATTAATTGGCGGCGGAAACCAGTTCTACAAGCGACGCATAGCTTCGGAGATTTGACCCTTGCTGTGCATTTCCAGACATCCTTTGTTGTCTGGATCAATCCCTTCGCATGCCCTACAGTATTGCATAGCTGTCCCCTGTTCTTGCGTACTGGTTAACCTTGGAAAAACCGGTTCTGAAAACCTACCGACGCGTTCTCTGATTGGTCAATTGGGTTCGTTCTTTGTTCTGACGTTCTGACGTCATTTGACCTTGAACGCTCTTCCCCCAAATTCCTTTCTCGTCTACCCTCAGAGCGGAGCTCACCGGTCTCCTGTCTGGCGTGTTGCACCACCGTGTTTCATAATATAATGCAATTATTACATAGTACTAATTAATAATATTACATATCGCGGGTTCGAGTACCGGGACCGTCCCCAATCGTAATTGGACCTGTACCTACACCCATTACCACCTTTCATAGCGGTTCATAAACCATAGAAAACTTATTTTCAATATTATAAACATTAATATTAACATTTGATACATTACATACTTTGCAGTAATGAATATAAAACCATATGCATAGCGTTTAGTACCTCTAATTACCTTCTATATACATATTTTTCATAAAATAAATAATTATATATTCATAAAAAGTTATAAACATGCAAATACATAAATGTAAAGTATTCTAAGTACATGCAAATGAATTCTAAGTACGCGCGAATTAGTTATAAGTACGTGCAAATTAGTTATAAGTACGTGCAAATTAAATTGCGAATATTAAATAGCAACTGTCCTTATCTCATTTCTATACTACTTATCATTACTCATCCCCATCTTCGCAAATTAGCCAAAAAGTGGCACAAAATGCGAATTAAAATAAAGCAAATAAAATAATTCATTGAACTGCATTGAATTTACTATATTGTTCCAATATTACTTCACTTTATTTTTTCATTTTATAATTAAGCGAATAGTACGTATTAACTATATTTGAACACGACTTGTATGTAGTGCTTTGTTTACAATTTAATTTCAGTAATATTGGATATTTTAAGTTCGCCAAAGCTATATATAAAGTCAGGAAAAATCAGATTATTGCTATTCCTATTCAGTTGTTGTTTTGTTTTAAGTCCATTTTATGCACAGTAAAGCTAATCGGAACTGGACCTAGAGCTGTAAAGTGGGATCCGACCACTATGTGTCTCCACCGGGTATCGAATCCGGGACCCCTTGATTACAGGGTAACGTCGTCACCACTGCATCATCGGGGAGGCCCAAAAAATTAGATTAATTGCTTGATTGGAAGCATCAGTGTCCCATAACCAGTGTGAGAATTGACGTGGGGGTGAGATACTCCCCCAACCAAAAAATTATATCTTCGACAAATGAAAATTATGTTTATCTCTGCCAGAGATGTTTTAATCCATCTCAAAGAAAATAGAATTGAAAGGATAGAGTAATACCATTTCTTAACTATTTAACAGCACAACTGAAATATCCATTTAATGGTGTCCTTTAATGGTCTAGTCATCAAACATTTTCCTGTCAAAAAGTACACACAGAGATCTAAATGCATCATATCGATTGATGCACCAGAATGCATGGATTGATGCACTAAAGTGTGTTTTATGGCTTCTTCAAAGAATCAGATTAACATTTGATGCATTTGGGTTCATTTTTGTATGTCGTGAAATAAACACCAAAGTGCATAATTTGATTAAAGTGAGGACTTATTACAGTCGAGATGCACTTCAATGCATCATTTCATGCGTTTTGATGCACCTTGATGCATTTTGATGCACAAGAATGAATATTTTTCGATGATGCAGAACCAAGGTTAGAACCGCAAGGCAATCATTTAATTTGCTGACTGGTAATATACAAATTTGCATGCACGAAAAAACTACCTCCCAAAATAATATCACAAATAGCCCATGAATGGCCATCCACCCCACCCAAAAGCAAAGAGCTTATTTCGCACAATGCCTATAACTCGTAACAAGCTGTAAACAAAGCCTGTACCTATTTTTATCTGGCGTGGCCCACCTGAATCGCCAGGACTTTGGGGAGCGCCCGAGTTGCCCATTCCTAGGGCTGGCTCTGTCTTCAATAAACTAATATATGAAAATGTGTGCGCTTGTTCACTTCTGGAGAAGGCGCTCTCCACGGTTGTAGATGGCCCATCTGCGAGCACATTATCAGACATGTTTATTCATACTAAACAAAGCGCTTGTTTAAATAATTATAGAAATGATAGTTCTTCAGTTCTACTTATGCGAACCACTGTAAGTTTATTCTATATTTATGTTCAAGCTATTTCCTTTCATGTAATTCATCGACCTTGGAGGATAATCATCGCTTTGGAGAACAATAATATTGTATGATTGTACCCCCAAGAGTGTACAGAAAATTGTGGTCCATTGATTGATTGAATTAAAATCCCCTTATCTAAAATTCTTACTTGAAACAGTGGTAACTATCTAATATCGCCCGAACGGATTTCTTCAAATTTACAGAGGAAACTACTTACTGAAATCACTTTCTGTATCATTGTCGACGTTCTTCGAGGCATTTTCTTTCGGAAACTAAAAACTTCACCATAGAATGCTGCAGAACAATAAATAATCAGTTGTTACGTAAGGAACTTGCATATTCTGTAACATTAGGCCCTTGTTTCCATTATGTACGTGCAGATGGCGCAAGCGTAGAAAGTTTTTCAGTGTTTCCAAACGTGCCTTTTTTCTTACGAGAATTTTTTTATATATTTTTTTTAACTATGCTTACCTAACCTAACCCAACCCAACCTAACCTAACCTTGCCGGAAATGGTCCGTGGGGCTATCGTGAATGGTTTTTGGCGCTATCCGTCAATGGTTCGTGGGGCTATCGTGGATGGTTTTTGGGGCTATCGTGAATGGTTTTTGTGGCTATCGTGAATGGTTTTTGGGGCTATCGTGTATGGTTTTTGAGGCTATCCGTCAATGGTTTATGATGACATAATGAACACGAAAGTAGGTATTTTTCGGTTAAGAAGGTTGAAACACTGCATACCCACTCCAAATCGACAAAACACAAGCACGACGCGCGATGATCCATGGCGAGTGCACGCCATATTGTCTGTTACCCAAGCATAACAAGGAAGACAAATAATGACTAGTAATATGAAAAGTTGACACTTTTTTATAGAAAAAGGCATAACTTCACCTTAAAGAATCTTCCGCAATGCAGAATATTTATGTATCAATACTAAAATTAAGGAAATAAACGAGTGAGAGGTGTTCGGGCCTTATCGGATAAGTACCGAAACAGTTAAAACAAGGGGTGTAAAAAGCCCCTTGGGAAACATTTAAAGTCCAAGGTTGTAAAGCAACCTGCACAAGACAAGCACAACACGTTAGAAACTAAGAAAAATTAGAAACTTCCTCACAGACACACTTCTCAAAAAGCTAAAAACAGTTGATGAAACACTGTTTATTTATTTATTTATTTATTAACGGCTTGTTTTAAATGGCGGAGTTAAGGCCGTACGAAGACTTCTCTTCCACTCAACCATACACATAAATATTATACATTATTATATTAAACACAAAGTATATTTTGTCATTTCACATATGTCCACACACACACACACACATTATACTCATACACACAAGTCTTAAAGAGCTGAATATAGCACAGAAAATACAAAATATATAATATACAAAATACGAAATATAGAATGCAAAATTTAAAAATGTATATAAGTAATTACAAAGTATTTTAAGAATGAATGCACTTGCACATGCCCTTTAGTCTGCTTGACAGGGGAAGAACTAACGACTACTCTGAAGAGAGTGGCGAACACGTCTGCTAAAGGAAGCGACGGAGCTTACTGCTCTAGTGCTTTCTGGCAACTGATTCCATAGTCTTACAGCGGATACGGACAAGAGTTGGAGAAGAAGTTTGATCTGTGGACGGGGATAGAGGCAGATGAGGAGCTGCGTGATCTGTTGTAGTGATCGCCCAACAGGGATGACAAGCAGCTGGGAAGATTAAAGTCTGTCTGAGGAGAGCGGTTCTAAACAATTAATCCCATTACAAAGGGAGCACAATTATAGCAAAAACTCCCATACCTTCGTAAAGCCAATCCGGAACACCATTGAAGATGACCCCTGGTTCCCCCGTCGTCGTGACTTGATACACCTGAGACTTGGCGTTGGGCTTGTAGTAAATATTGTTCTCATAGATGAAGGCGATGGCGTTCCCCGTGGGGGACCACGTGGCCAGCTGCAGGAAGGGGTTTTCATTTGTGTGGGGGAGGGGCATCAGAGAAAACAGGTCCCTGCAACAGAGGAAATAGCATTCGTTAGTACAGTACATATAAGCATTTAATAACAAAGTTTAATATCATGATACACGGATTTTGTTTTCAAATGTTTCCTCTAGATATCTAATTACTCACAAGTACATGTAGTTTGTGAATAAATGGGGGAATTTCCTCCCCACTGTAGTGTGTGAACGCAGAGGTTAATTTATCCACACAGGTAGGTACTTTATAATACAATGATTATCATGAGGATTCATAAAAACAACGATATAATACTAAACTTACAAGACCATTTCTAAGAAGTCTGAAGTCACAATCCCGTAATCAACACCTTTTCAAACAATTGAATGTTGACCCAGATATTATGCACACTTAACACCCAGGAAACATTTTAACCCCAGCAAAAGGAAATGGTTTTTATTCCTGCCAGGGATGTTTTATGCCATGTAATACAATTGAATTATACTGACCGCAACTTCAACTGGCGGCTGGGAAACAGCGAATCAGCGATCAGTTGAATTTTCTTCGACTGACATCGGGCATTTTCGAGTCACAAGGTACCGAACGTTGTTCGCGGGACGAAACAAATGAGCGTTGGGTACACCACATGTTGCCAAACGTACTGTAAAACGAGAAAATGTCTTCTCGGTAACGATATTGTCAGCACCAGATATCAGCGGGGGTTAATGGTACAAATGCACACGCGGTCCTGAACGACGAAGTTTCCAGAAGGACCACCCACAGGTCGAAATGGAGGCGGACACATTAATTTTAATAATTAAAAAAAATAAATCATCAATGAAAAATATTAACCAAATATTGCATGAGTGTCACACACGTACTTCACTATTCAATAAAACTCCCAAATCCCAAAATAATTTTTCAATTGTGCTTTTTTGGTTTATAGAGGTGCAATTGTTTAATAATTATAGCACATTACAATAATTTCCATAAATACTAGCCAAGTATACACTGTCCCTGGTATGAGTGTCTCGAATAACATATATTCAAAAATGGCATCTGATAGGCTTATCAAGTGCATTTTGCCTCCTATTTACAATACGTTTATGTTTTATAAGCAAAAGCAATACAGAAATATTGGGAACACCCTAGTGAAGAATGTAATTTTTTTCAATTTTTTATAAGAAATTTCACAGTTGAAAATTAGAGAAAAAAGAGGTTGTGCCCTTCCCCCCTCCCGCGCATTCTCGGGTAAGCCAGGCTTAATCTTTGGATTTATTTAATAACAGGGATTCAGCTGATACTACATGTAGATTGCATTGGCTTGTATTGTATTACATTAGTTCGAGTTGGTTATTCTGTACCAATATTGCTTTTCAATTACTTATTTTCTTTATTTAAGCAATATAAATATCGTCACAATGATGGGAAAACCTGTGCTAAAGTGGTAACGATTGCCCATGTTAAAACTTTCATATATCTAATAGCCTCTTTGACAAAGAACATTGTTCAGATAGGCAATTGAAGCTCCTCTTAAGACAAATCTTAAATAAATTAGCCTTCGCACGCCTTTGCTTGATCCATATCACGTATTCCACCAACATTTATTAAGGATTACTGAATTCACTTTTACGGTTTGAAATTAGTCTTTATGGTGTAGAAGAAAGGAGTTGATAACCCAACACCGTCTGTGGAATGTACTACAAAAGCTGGCGAAACATTGTCTTGGCTTGGCGCCAGACGAGATATGAATTCCCCCGCCCTTCCCCCTGAATACTAAAGGCGGATGATGTAGCAGCAGGCGAAGCTGAACTTTCAGCAAGGCATCTGTTTCAGACGATAATTTTCCTTGTCACCACTTTGTTTTTGCTTTCAGCACAAGTTTGTGTTTTCCGTTTCCCAGGCTTACATCTGTAGGATATTCTCGCACATTTTATTTATTTAACATGGTTGTATACTACGTTGCCGTTAGGGAACTAGTTTTCCTATTAAAATCCATACTGATTGCCGAAGTAGCTACCGTATTGCTAATCTGCTATTTGCAAATGTTTATAAACTTAAAATTACTTGTATGGAAAGACGTATGCGCATCTTTATTAATTTTTAATTACCCCATAAACATGAAAATATAATGCCAATATGACTGTCACGTTGTATTTAGTTCCTATATACGTTATTACCAAGGAACAGATTTATATGTAGTAAAAATGTGCAGAATATGTAAATACATATTTAGTTATTTTCAACAAAATATGGAGTTAAATACGGACTGAAAATTGTAAAAAATTACCTTTTTAGTAACATAAGTACGTACACGTACGTACGTAAGTCTTACATTTTAAAGCAATTAATTGCGCTTCTCTCGGCATTGCAACTATTATACTCAATGTCTTGAAGGGAAACCAGAAGCGAATCCCTTACGTGTGCCACAAAATACTTGCTTCTGGCGCTGCTGTCGGGCGCGCAACTATTGTAGTAGCGAGGGTGGGGTTAGCAATGGGCTGCTCGACTTGAGACTCTCTTCCAACGTTGCCAAAATAACGTTTGTAACAACCAGGAGACAATATTGTTTGGATGACAGGAAACTTGCAATTAACGCAATTAGAGGGTATAAAGAAAGATCGTAAACTTTCCTTTCTTTAACGTTGCGTCGGACTTTGTCAGTTATTCACTCCATCTGGAAATTCCTAAAAAATAAACAGTTAAATGAGTTGATACACGTTCAGAAGGGAATTTTTATGTGGAAAATAAAGGTTATTAGATCATGAGATTATGATATCCCGATGATATTTATTGTGCATGCATTCAAATATATGGAAAAAATTAATGAATTAACAATTTATATTTGCGGCAATTCAACACTTATTAATTTCACCCCTTCCTCCACTCGAGTTACGCAAGGCTACTTGAGCAAATAACAAATGAATAATTTTCACCATGTGCAAATATTCATGCAATGTTTCCGTCGATTCGTTTCGTATGTTACAATCAAATATTATATACACAATGCATGTAGGAGGTGATTTGCATATACATTTCACATTGGCCATCTGTATATAACTCTTTAAAGTACAAATAGAAGAAACGGAAGTTTGTAGGGTAGTGGTTACAATTCAGGATTGTCAACCTAATGGTCGTAGGTTCAAACTTCTCCGATGGCAGAATTCGTTTCGTAAGTTTTAGATATATCCCATTGTGCTCAATGAAATAGGATGGTTCCGTTTGGTATTAACTATGAAATATTAAATAATAAAGTCTCCATTTCAATGAATTAACAAGATAAACACATTTGGAGACTTTTCATAAATATGAAAATTAAATTCGTGTTTTTAATGGTGTAATCGCAGGTAAAATCGAAAATCTTACGCAGAAGATCTTACTTTGGTCTGAACTTAGCCAAAAGACATTTCGCCCCGAGCACCAATTTTAAAATGGTTTTTGAACGTTTTATTTTGATAATTTGATTAATGCATCAATTCTTGAAGCTCAGACGATATTTCCTCCAATTACTTCCCATCTCCTCTCGTCTCCCCTCTCCTCTCCTCTCTCCTTCTCCCTCCCTCTCTCTCTCTCTCTCCTCTTTCCTCTCTTTCCTCTGCTTCTAATTCAGGTCGTCTCCTAGTCTCGCCTATTCTCCACTCGTCATATATCCTCTCCTGTGTTCGATTCCAGACTCCAATGCACAATTTCCCTTTCCTATCTTTTACCCTATTCTCAACTCCCATCTTCTTGTCTCCTCATCTCCTCTTCACTCCCCTCTAATCCCATCTCGTTTTTTCCATTTCTTCCCCTCTCTTCTCCCTTTTCTTTAAATCTCTCTCTCCCTCTCTGTGTCATCTTCTTTCTTTTCTTCACATTTCTTCTTCTGTCCACTTCTATCAACTCTCTCCTTTCCTTCGCTGCTTTTATCTTCTCCTTTCGCCTCCTCTCTTCTTCTCTCCTTACCTTTCTTTTCTTCTTTTCTGATGTGTAGACTCATCAACGATAAAATAGTAGAAAATCGATTTCCTTTATGTAATGGAATTTCTTTCATAAAGTATTTTGTCATTTGCTATATAATACTGAATTTCTTTATAATTTTAAAATACATAAATCTTAGTGATATTTTTTTTCGCAATTTCACACATATCTATTGTGCATGTGGCAACCCTGAAACTGAGCCTAACTCTACAGGCAACCCACCAACACCTTATGTAAGTTTTGTTGTCTTGCATATTATAAAATGTCGTTCTCCTAAGACCTTTGAGAGACATGCCATGATGTGCAAAGACAATACAAAATGTAACTGATTTCAGCTTCATACGTAAATATGTATTTACAAATAAATCCGTTCCCTGGCTATTACAAAAGAAACTGAGTTACAATAACCCAAAATCTAATTGTTTCAACACGTGACTGGGAACGAAACTACCTTATAAAAGTCCAGACGAGAACTGACCCTCTGAGACAGTAGCGGCTTAAGGGCGAACCGACAGATTGCCCAAGGCGTCGTATTCGGGGAGAAGTGGGGGGGTCACTAAACTGGGTTGACCTTCTTTAGTAGCGCCAGAACCTTATTTTTTTATTGTATAAAAGTGGGTATTTGTTTTGAAAAGAGTTGTTACACACCAGGTATTTCATTTTGGAAACAGTAATTTGAGATGGAAAGGAAGGAGTTTGAAAAAAGAAAAATAGATGGCAGCAAAAGATGAAGGAATATTAGTAAATTGTTAGAGGATAATTATCGATTTAGTGAAAGTAAACGTATGATAGGAAGATGTAGAAAAATATGAAAGCAATGGTTGAAGAATAGGTAATAAATGAAATGAAAGATCGTAGTGGTCTTATAAATCAACAAGTTGAAGCCTTTAGTCAATTATTAGACACGCCAAAATAAATATTTACTGACAAGAAGAACTGCACAATAGATTCTTTGTCTTCATTCGGTGCTGTCATATCATGCAGAAAAGTTTCGAATTTAATGCTGCGAAACACAATACATACATTGTAAAATCATGTAACAATTTAAGTTGTTTGATTGATGTTATTTTTAATATATTTATGTAGGTATTAAAGAAATGTGTTCCTGTAAGATATGTATTCTTTAACAGTTATAATTTTAGTATTTAAAAATAAGACTATTATTTTTCTTACTTAAAACAGTAAATATGGAACATGGTCAAGTAGGAGGACGCCCGGGTAAAAATTTTATCTTGAGACTTACAGAAACGAGACAGACCTCTGCTAAGTCGGAAGGAGACCAATACTCTTAAGCTTGATTCACATCTACGCTCAAATAACGCTCAGATCACCCTCCACTCACAGTGCGGTCAAATATTGTTGAATGAATTTTAAATAGAAACATTCACACAGTGGTCCGGTTAAAGTCTGCTTCGATCACGCTCAGCTCCCACTTCGGTCACGACAAGGTGGAAATAATATTTGACCGGAGCGTGAGGGGGCGGAGCTTGACTTTGCCGAAGCTTAATCGTTGATGTGAACATCTGTATCGCTCAACCCACGGTTCGGTAGCAGTCTTCAGCCCGTTGCAGAGGATACGTAACCCAGTTTTGTGCGTCGAAGATGAGCAGGCTGAAGTCAAAGGCCTACTGGAACCCAGAGAATGGCGAGTATAGATTAGGGAGGGCCAGATCCGGATCCTCGCGGGTCCGGATCCTTAAACTTTTTGGATCCGGATCCGTGGATACAGGGGCCCAAAGGAAGAAGTACGTGTTTTTTGTGTTTCAGCTAAAAAAAAAAACTGTTTTAGGGGGCAAAACCCCCTCAAATGTCAAAATGAAGACAAATTGAAGCGGGGATCTGACCCCGAAACCACGTAAATATGGCATAGGAAGAAACAGGGGGGAATAGGGCGGGGACACTTAGATAACCTCCCTTGTTAGTCTAACACTTTTAATTATGTAACACTGCATATATTATAATGTTTTATTTTAATTTTTAAAACTGTAACTGTAGAACAATTGTATAATTTTGTAAAACATTTCTATCTTGTTAAATGTGTTAAAGGTTTCATCCTGGAATGGAATTTCTCACATTTATGTGTGTTTCCATTTCCAATACATTCGAATGAATACATATTCG
Source organism: Lepisma saccharinum (assembly GCF_977018435.1). NCBI lineage: Eukaryota > Metazoa > Arthropoda > Insecta > Zygentoma > Lepismatidae > Lepisma > Lepisma saccharinum. The sequence continues at coordinate 8,552,756 of NC_139236.1, read as the reverse complement.
TTTCAATGGCATTTACAAAATCACCTCTGACATTTTATGTTAAACAAGTAAGATTATTTTTGTGCACGAGTGTGTTAGCCGATGCGTAGCAAAGTATTTTACGAATAACACTTGAAAAAAATGTTGTAGGACTAACTAATGAAAAATTTATTTGTAATCGAAGATCAAGATACCTTTTAAGGTGTGGTAATATTAAAATGGGATTGAGATACGAACCCTCGGATCCGGATCCGGACTTTCAGATTTTCGGATCCGGAACTTTCGGACCCGGATCCGGATCGAAACGGATTCGGATTTTTCGGATCCGGATCCGTTTGGCCATCCCTAGTATAGATAAAATAGATTGATGGGGACATTGCGTAAAAAATCCCAAAATATTTTCCTCTCAATTCTGTTTGTAAAACATCGGTCAAAATATGCGATTGCATAAACCCCAGTAAAAGAAATTTAAGAAAAACTGACCAAAACAACCAAATTATAATTATAAACAAGGAACAGGCCTCCCCCATGGCGCAGTGGTAGCGTCCTTGCCTTGTAATCAAGGGGTCCCGGGTTCGATACCCGGTGGAGGCACAAGTGGTTCGGATCCCACTTTAAACTGTAGGTCCAGTCCCGATTAGCCTTACTGTGCATAAAGTGGACTTAAAACAGCAACTCAAACCAAATAAACAAGGAACAAAACCAAGAGGGGGACTAACCACAAATATGATCCATGAGCACTAGTTTTAATGACCTTTTTTGCATGAATGTTGTCACGTGTTGTGTTTATCTGTCACGTGTTGTGTCGGAAACTTTCTGATAAAAGAAATGGTCAATGTCGATGTCAAGCAATTAGGCCAAAGATGTTCATGCCAAATCTAGACCGACAAATTAGTGTTTACCACTGTTGACATTTAGTTTTGCACATTGTAGCTGCAAATAAACGTTTGCCGATATCAAACCGAAAGTATATCAATAAACAGTATTATTTTTTTAATATCCGACCTCCGTGGCCCAGTGGTCCGGGTTCGAATCCTGGCCTGGGCATGAGTGTTTGTGAGTGTCCGTTCATCGAAAATTAGCCAAAAGTGGAACAAAAAGCGAAGTAAAATATACTAAATCAATCAATCCGTGGCCGAGTGGTTAGCACAACGCGCTACCACGCCAGGTGCTCCGAATTCGAATCCCGGCCTGGGCATGGATGTTCTTTGTGATGTCCCTTCATCCATTTCGTCATATCACAACCTATCCTCATCCTCGCAATTAGTCAAAACTGGCAGAAAAGCGAAGATAATCAACCATATCGATCAATCCCCGTTTTCGCAATTATCTATCTTCTTTATTTTCTTCTAAGTAATGCTAGTGCTGTAACAGACAAGTCCGTCGTTGAAATCTCTTAAACATTGTACTTAGCACAATCTGCAGGCTTTTTATACAGAAAAATCTGTACACTCTGTAAAGAAACCAACATCAGACTCACGTTGATCGTACCTTAACGGTTGGTATGTTGATTTGGTTTCTTAAGTCCACTTTATGCACAGTAAGGCTAATCGGGACTGCAGCTACAGTTTAAAGTAGGATCCGATCCACTATGTGCCTCCACCGGGTATCGAACCCGGGACCCCTTGATTACGACTGCGCCGTCCGGGGCACCTTGAAAGGAGCGAAGCTTGATCGCGAGTGTGGATACCCTCTGACCGTGAGCGGAGCGTTAGGGGAGAGTATTGTTTGAGCGTAGATTTGAATCAAGCCTTAGTCTCAATTGGCATGATACTTGAAAATTTTACGTAAAGCAGACTTAATTATTTATGAGACTTCTTCATATACACAAAGAGGTTGTGTCGAGTTTTAGATAAGTCATGTATTCATTTTGAAGTAAGCAAGCCGACCTCCGTCATACACCAGGCTATCCGGGTTTCTAATGCCGGCCTGGGCAAGGCGTTCCTTGCGAGTGCCCTTTCATCAATTTCTTCCTATTATCACTCGTCCTTATAGTCGCGATTAGCCAAAAGTGTCAGGAAAGCGACGCTCAGTAACAAAAATCAAATCAAGTTATAGTAAGTACAAAAGTTAATCCATGATGCCACCAGCTGTGTTGCGTGATCAGGACAAAATCCCATTGTAGGGCGAAACCTTGTGTCGCGACAGTCTCTTTCTTTTGCCTCTGCCCCGATTTTTTGGAACAAAAACGGGACACAAAAATTTTATTTTTGACACAATGAACTTAGCGGCAATAACTACAACAATACACCTTCTTTACTATTACTATAAACTATTGAAATGCTGGGTAGAAATTATTTCATATTTCAATGTCAACAATGTTTCATATCTACTATTTCCCAACAGACAGATAATTATGCTAGTTTTCTTTCTTATCTGGACACATGACAGAAAACGAGAACGACACAGTCATTTATAACTAAAGACTAGACCGATGCACTACCAAGTGTTGTCTAACACCATTCCCGATTGGTCTTATTTGCATCTTCTTCTGGAATTACCAAATGGAAATCCATAACTTATGAGAGCTGAGAGGAATTCCAACACGGTGCCAACGTTTGATATGTTTTCTATAAATCAGTCTTTCTGGAAGGTAGCTATCTATGCAAAGGATAAAACTGGCTCCTCTACTCCGCTATTTGTCTTTCCTAGCGACGTTCTTTTGTTTGTTTCCGAATCCCGTATATCTCTTTCCAAATCTCCTTCATCCTCCATCCCCGGACAATGTAAGATATTGGGAAAAACAAGTTCAACTGTCTTGGAATTTCTAAATTGTAATAGTTCAGCTTTCTTTATTGTAAAGGTCACATTTGTTATTTGCTTGTAGCCTAAAGCAGTATTTTTTTTATCGACAATATTACAGGTATAACATTAATTTGTTCCTTGCGTTATTACGCATATTGTATTAGGTGCATCCAGAAAGTAAGTTTCCCTGGAGTCGTTCACAAAAAGGAAAAAATATTTCATTCAATGATTTATTGCCGCAGATACAGCATTTGTCCAGTTACTTGTCAACATAATTCCCGCCGGAATTCAGGCACTTGTCATAGAGTGCGACCAACTTCTGTATACCTGCGTCGTAGAAGCCCGCCGCCTGGACGCCGAACCACTGTGTGACAGCCGTCTGACCCTCTTCGTCGCTGTGAAAATGTTGACCGAACAGGAACTTTTTCAGGTGCAAGAACAGGTGGTAGTCACAGGGAGCGAGATCCGGGCTGTACGATGGATGATCGAACACCTCCCAACCGAACCTATCCAGAAGGGCTGCAGTGCGCCTAGCCATATGCGGCTTCGCATTGACGTGCAGCAAGATCACCTCGGCACTAAGCTTACCGCGTCGCTTATTCTGAATGGCTCGTCGCAAAGTCCCCAGTGTTTCACAGTAACGGTTAGAGTTCACAGTCTCATCTCTGGGCAGAAACTCGATGAGCAGAATGCCTTGTCTGTCCCAGAACACCGTCCACATCACTTTTCGCGCCGACACAGTCTGTTTGAACTTCGCCCTGCATGGAGATCGACTGTGACGCCAATGCATGGACTGCTGCTTGCTTTCTGGGGTGCTGTATGCAACCCGCGTTTCATCCCCTGTGATGATTCGGTTCAGAAAATCGTCATCATTATGGTAACGCTGCAGAAATGTCAGTGCCGTACTCATGCGTTTTCCTTTGTGTTCGGGCGTCAGTTGTTTCGGCACCCACCGGGCACACAATTTCCGGAGCAAGAGGCGTTTGGTAACAATGTCGTTCAACAACGACCGAGTAATCTGTGGGAAATGGCTGCTGAGTTCCATGATCGTCACGCGACGATCCCCCAATATGCGCTGCTGCACCTGTTCCACAAGCTCGTCCATAACGGCCCATGACCTCCCACTGCGCTCTTCGTTATGTACATTTTGTAGGCTTTCAGTAAATGTCCTGATGTTTTGTGCGTTCAAGAACTTGATCACCGAACGAACCTCGCACTCGGCGGGAGATGGAGTAAGAGCCGCCATGTTTCATTGCTGCCGCGACGCTACTAAGGACTTTCGGGAGGCGCCTTCTAGGACATTTACTAGCCAGGGCATGTGACTCTCAAGCTTGCGCAAAACCGGTTTCAATACGCATGACCTGCCACCTGTGGGCGTGTGGGAAACTTACTTTCTGGATGCGCCTAATATCTTTGAGAAAGGACCTGCCCAGTAACTTTTGTTTTGATCAGAACTTCATGAAATGTTTGTTCCCGAAACCGCAATCAATGTTCGCACATACGCATTTATCTTTCTGCTTCAATTGCCTTTGGTCAAACAAAACTGGTGGAATCAGTAGAAGAATAAAGCAATGTTTTCTTAATCTTATGAAATGGACGGTACACAAAATATTAAGTTATATCCTAATCCCTTCTAAGGCGCCACGGATTCCGGCCTGCGCATGGGTGTTCTTTGTGAGTGCGGCTTCATCAACTTCATCATATTATCACTCATCCTCCGGCCTCCACAATGGCACAGGGTTCTCGGATTCGATACCCGGTGGAGGCACATCCCACATCCCACTTTAATCTTCCGGCGTTCGCGTAGTTGTAAAAAGAACAACAATGTAAAAGTTTTTAAAGTAAAATGAAAAGCTTGGTCACCAACAATGGATTCCACCAACGTATTCGTTTGTTGGTCCTTCCACATAGTTACTGCTAAATATGTGGTTTCATTAGTCACTCCTTAAGTTGCAACAGAAGAATGAAGCAGTGAATTTGTGTATAGATAATGTTCAGTAGAGATTAGAAATATCTTACCTAAAACTTGTCTGAGGGTTTTTAGATTTTATTTTGTTTCACCTCTATTATTGTTTTCAATGATTACTGGTATTCATGATTGATAGAATTAGTGTAAGAAGCATTAATAAATATTAAGAAAATACAAAAAAAACTTTATTGAATAATTACAATTGTATTACTGAAAATTGTGAGTGTTGTAAAAAATACAACACGCGAATATTCATGTGACAGAAATAAGCGCGAGTGCCGGAAGGTATTGTGGGTCCAGTCCCGATTAGAATTAGCTACTGTGCATAAAGTGGACTTAAAACATCAAATCAATCAATGGCCACTCATCCTCATCTTTGCGATTATCCAAAAGTGGCAGAAAAGCAAAGCGAAATGAACCCAAAAAATCAACCAAACAAAGACACTATCGTAACCCAAATTCTAGTGGCCAATTGTAAGTACTTGAATTTGCACTGCACTGTAAATCGTTGATTACAGAAATCATGTTCTAATACTGCCAATTCTCGTTGCCATCCAACTTCCTTAAAATAATAGCCATAATGGTCGTTTTTAAACTATAAATGGCTATTACATAGTTAATTGTTAATTATCGTAATTTTAATGATTCACTTTCAAAAATATATTTATGTGCATTTGCTACCTTCATTTGGTGCAAAGGTACATAAACCTTAAACTTAAAACTCAGCTAGCTTATCTACAGGGTAGGGTTCTTTGTAGACAACGAAACCAGACAGGATGCCTTCCAATGGAGACGTTTAAACGAATATATTATTTAAACACAGGATACATGGAGTAAGAATATTTACATGATAAGCTACTTTCTTCTATGCTTTTTATTATTTTATTTTCTCTATCTGTATATTCTTCTATCTGGACTTCCTTCTCAATGGACAGATCTGGATCTGGACTTCCTTATTAATGGACGGTCTGGATCGGGACTTCCTTCTTAATGGACAGATCTGGATCTGGACTTCCTTCTTAATGGACGGTCTGGATCTGGACTTCCTTCTCAATGGACAGATCTGGATCGGGACTTCCTTCTTAATGGACGGTCTGGATCGGGACTTCCTTCTCAATGGACTTCAATTTAGGTTTTGACTATTTAACGAATTCCTTTATCCTTTTCCAACTTTGTCCTTTAAGCTTTAGGAATAATACTAATATCCTCCCTTGGGGCGTCGATCAGAACGCGCCACCACTAACTAGGTACAACAGAGTGTATACTTGGTGCAGCCGATTGACATGCGCATCCAAGTAGGTGCTACAGTTAAACTGCGCAACCAAAAAGTGCTGTGGGGCGTCGATCGGAACGCGCTCGCCACTGATGTAAACAAAATTTCCGCTACGGGAATGGTAAATCAACCAAACAGATGTAATATCTGTTCAAAGACACAAACTTGTATCATTGCTTTGACTTCCTTAATTTTCATATTAACTTACATGTGATCATTGATTTGATTTATAAGATATATATATTAATTTACTTCTTTCATATTTATTTTTTGTCTTCTTATAATATATTCTATTGTTTTTCATCTTTCCGATTTGCTTTGTTCTTATTTATAAAGGTATTCACATATATTATGCCAATTCTTAACCATGTACGCCTGGTGCTGCCATCTCTATTCGTCTTTGGCAAACTATTCACATTACTTGGTCCTATTGGGTACGTAACACAATATTCCCCCCGTTGGCCATAAAAAAAATTGTCGTAATATATATATATATATGTGCAGATACATTTTTTTTTCAAATTATATATGTGCAATTCTATTATTTCTTCTTGACACTTTCTTTCTTCTCTTCTGTACAATTATATCTTCTAATGTTGTCTAAATTCTCTCTCCTTTCTATTTTCGTTTCTAGATATCTTATCACCACGTTCCGGAAATATTCGTGACCTCTTCAAGTTATTTTTAGATACAAAATATAATTCTTCAATAGTTCATCTCCTGCAAGTCTACTCGTCTAATCTCTCCAAGATAGTCTTTACCTGACGATGTCCTGCCAAAATAGTAATTTTCGTTTCACTTTTCTTCTTTCAGCAATCTCTCTACAGATTATCAGTTAGCTCAGATTTTTCCGTTTCAAAGAACTCTCTCTCTTCTCTAAGTTGACCATCTACGTGTTTCCATCAGCTACAATAATTCTTCACATAAGCCTGAATTTCATATCAGCATGTATCTAGATATATTTATTTCCTGGGGTTACAACCCAATTCTCGGAATACGACCGATTCTTCTTCAACTTCTGGGATTACAACCCATTTCATTTGCACTTTTCTAAATACACGATGACTTTTAATTGTCTAAGCTTACAAAGAATTCATTTTACTGATGCTATTCGATCTTCTTTCATATTGTCTTCTCCTTTTTCCTGAGAGTTTTCTTCATGATTAACTTCCTTCTGTGCCTAACTGTTCTCTTCTTTCTCTTCTGTTCGTACAATTCCATATTACTTTCTTTGGCATCTCTTCTTTTACAGGTTTGATCTTTCACTATCAGTCTCATTGTTCAATCGAGTGGTGACATAAATTAGCAGTTATCATTCTTTCTTAAGATATCACTTGCAGAATAGATTTTCCTCCAACGATGGGTATTATATATATATATATCTTCTTACAGGAACTAACATTAAAGAACTAAAATTTTCTTCTTTCAAATAAATCATTATCATTTGCCCAAACTTATAATTCCACGAATTTTTCTTCTGGTGAACTGGAACTTTTTCAGACAACTTTAATAATTCTAGAAACGTACGCTTGCTAGTCTGTAAATCATAACATCTCCTTCCTTTGCACTATTGAGTCTTATTTGTTCCTTCCGATTCTTTCAAATACTCGTCGTTTGTCAATATCTTGTTTTCTTTTTCTCTTCCCCTTTTTCTTCTCTTTCTTCTATTTTCCTTTCTATTCTTCTGAAGATCCTTCTTCCTCCTCTTCCAACTTTCTTCCAGTAAAGAAATTACTTTCATTTCTCTCTTATTCCAATCTGGTTTCTGCCAAGACTTCTTCTGTTCTACATCTTCATCAAATACATGCTCTCCTTGTCTTTTCCGTCTCGTCTTCTTCTTCCTTCTCTTTGGCGAAGTAGCATCAAAATCCATTTGATCTATGTCGACCCTTCTTTGCATGTTCTTAACTTTCTTCAGGTTCCTTTCTATTTTTAATTTCTTTCTCTTCTTCTTCTTCCATGTCTTTACGTGAATATATCTAAATATCATTTTACTTTTCTTCCTTCTTTGTTTACATCTTCTGCTAGGCTTATGCTTCTTTTCTTCCTTCGTCAGAGACTCGTCACTGGAACTTTCTTCTTTCATCTTCATTTTGACATGGATCTCTTCATCATTACATTGACAATTAAATTTTTCATCCCTTTCTGTTCCTCTTTCTTCTTCTTCTATTTTCTTATCTGTCTCTTCTTTGATTACTTCGCTTAACGTTATAGCATCTTCTTCTACCTTGCTGTCATGCCCGTCATTGGAACTTTCCTCCTTCATCTTCCAACGTCTATCTTCTATAAGGACCTTCGCTTCTTCTATCTTGTCTTCGTTTTCTTCTATTCTAGAAACATCTACTTCTGTCTTGCTTTCATTTTCTTCTGTTCTTGAAACAGCTACTTCTATCTTGTCTTCGTTTTCATCTATTCTGGAAACATCTGCTTCTGTCTTGGTGTCATTTTCTTCTGTTCTTGAAACGGCTAATTCTATCTGAGATTTACTTTCAACCAGCTTTCCTTCCAACTTTTCGTTTTTTTGTTTATTTTCCTCTCTGAGATTCGAAACCTCCTCTTCTATTCTTCTATTCATATCTAAACTCGTACTCTCGATAGACAGTATTGTTCCTTCTATTATTCTCTCCCTTTTGTCAAACACTCCCAAAATCCTTCTGTAGTGCTCTTCTATCTGCATCGATAACTTCTGGAACATTTCCGTCACGGTCATTTCTTCTATTTTCTCCTGCTTTTCTTTTAGCTTTTCCTTCTTGCATTCCTTACATGTATAATCGTCTTCCCTTTTACTTATTGATATGTATTTCTCCTTTCTTATTCCTTCGCACGTCCAATGTTTCATTTCCTTGCATGTGACACAGAAAATAATTTCTTCCTTGTTTCCTTCCTCTCCGCAGCAAATGAAAGTTTCCCTTTTTTCTCCGTCTTCCTTCATTGTAGCTTCTCCATTCTCATTTCCATCTTTATCCTTTTCCTCCATTTTCAATTATTCTTTCTCTCTTCGCTGTCTGGTTCCTAATTCTCTAGCCCCAAAAGTTGGTCGCCATTTATTTATGCTACCTTCATTTGGTGCAAAGGTACATAAACCTTAAACTTAAAACTCAGCTAGCTTATCTACAGGGTAGGGTTCTTTGTAGACAACGAAACCAGACAGGATGCCTTCCAATGGAGACGTTTAAACGAATATATTATTTAAACACAGGATACATGGAGTAAGAATATTTACATGATAAGCTACTTTCTTCTATGCTTTTTATTATTTTATTTTCTCTATCTGTATATTCTTCTATCTGGACTTCCTTCTCAATGGACAGATCTGGATCTGGACTTCCTTATTAATGGACGGTCTGGATCGGGACTTCCTTCTTAATGGACAGATCTGGATCTGGACTTCCTTCTTAATGGACGGTCTGGATCTGGACTTCCTTCTCAATGGACAGATCTGGATCGGGACTTCCTTCTTAATGGACGGTCTGGATCGGGACTTCCTTCTCAATGGACTTCAATTTAGGTTTTGACTATTTAACGAATTCCTTTATCCTTTTCCAACTTTGTCCTTTAAGCTTTAGGAATAATACTAATATCCTCCCTTGGGGCGTCGATCAGAACGCGCCACCACTAACTAGGTACAACAGAGTGTATACTTGGTGCAGCCGATTGACATGCGCATCCAAGTAGGTGCTACAGTTAAACTGCGCAACCAAAAAGTGCTGTGGGGCGTCGATCGGAACGCGCTCGCCACTGATGTAAACAAAATTTCCGCTACGGGAATGGTAAATCAACCAAACAGATGTAATATCTGTTCAAAGACACAAACTTGTATCATTGCTTTGACTTCCTTAATTTTCATATTAACTTACATGTGATCATTGATTTGATTTATAAGATATATATATTAATTTACTTCTTTCATATTTATTTTTTGTCTTCTTATAATATATTCTATTGTTTTTCATCTTTCCGATTTGCTTTGTTCTTATTTATAAAGGTATTCACATATATTATGCCAATTCTTAACCATGTACGCCTGGTGCTGCCATCTCTATTCGTCTTTGGCAAACTATTCACATTACTTGGTCCTATTGGGTACGTAACACATTGTATTCAAAATCATTATTTATCTTGGTGCACCATAAAATATTCAAATTTAAATTTAAGAAACCGTTCCGTCCTCTTTTTTGTAAAATAACCAGTGGATTGTTACATTTTAACGGTTGAATATTGAAAATTTTCCAGTTACTTCTGCGTTGTTTCTAATTATACTGCTATGCTTTATTTACTCTTCTGGGGAGAGTAACCTGCCTTGGCTCGACCTGTTACTTGTTTTCGTTATTTCGCCATACGAACAATAATTAGCATATCACTTAAAAAAACTAACAATACGGTTCAATCGAAATAAAAGACATTGAATAACTACCATATTCTTTACCATGGATATTAGGAAAAACTCAGTTCTTTTATCTTGAATGATAGCTCAGACGTTCAGTTTAAAAATATAAAAATACTATTATTTCGTTGATTTAATACATCCAAAGAATTACATAAAAAATAACCCCCACGTAAACAATTGACTTCATCCTATTTAATTGAAACACTGAAATTGTGTCGTCCTAATTGCGAACACTTGCTGCCTAAACAGGAATTTCCTCGAAGTGCTGTGTCCTAATGCGAACACATTTTTCTGCCTCGGGACCTACAACTTTGTCTCACACTTCTAGAGTCTTCTTTACGATTTTTTTGTAAAGGAACTCATTTCCAGACTTGAGACTGGTCAGTGTTGTGTTGGATCATAGAAAATTCGACATGATTAAAGTAGTCTCCAAAGTATATATAATTTAATAATAAAAGTGTGGCCTATTTTTTATAGAAATACATACTGCACACTTCTTAACGGAAGAGAGCTTCGTCATTTAATAATAAAATTATTAACTTTACCTATATTTAAAATTAAAATTATAAAAAATGAAGACACTGTTCTTTACAAATTAGGAATACCACCAACCAATCTCCTTTTACTTGTTAGTAAACAAGTTTCCTCCTCGTCACTCTCCCGTCCAAAAACAACTAAACAAAAAACATTTTTTTTCTTCCGTTTTACATCTTCCAGGCCCATTTACATACCAAGAATATGGCCTCCCCGATGGCGCAGTGGTAGGTAGCGTCGTCGCCTTGTAAGCAAGGGGTCCCGGGTATGATACCCGGTGGAGGCACATAGTGCTTCGGATCCCACTTTAAACTGTAGGTACAGTCCCGATTAGCCTTGCTGTGCATATTAAAAACACCAACTCAATCAATCAAACCATCCTAATAATCATGCAAATAGACATTTCTGCTTCAGCCTTTAAGCTTTATATAAGGTTTTCCACTCACGGATGTGAACGACCTAGCTCACTGCAGATTTTGCGGTTCCATCCCTCCACTACATTATTTGTCAGGTGCTTCCTGTTGAAGAAGTTCCACAGTACTTTAGGCACCAAGGGGTTTTCGAGTCATTAACACACGAACGAAAGTCAGATTACGTGGACAGACTGAAATGGTGAAATGACCTTGGAGGGATTTACAAAGCAAAATACCAAGATAAGTCAATCAGGTTGGCTATTGTTGTTAGTGAAACCAGCTGTCCCTCTGCATCACTCACTACCTTATCTGTTTTTTCAGATTCATGTGTTCGCAAGTAGGACAGGAAATTATTTCTCAATTTTATGTGTTCGCAATTAGGACACAACCACTGAAAAAATTTTCTGAAATATAAATATAAGAGAGGTTCGTACGCTGGCCTAGACTAGCAGTACTAGTTCAAAAATGTATCAAGCTTGTCACTTGCATGCATGACATGTTTCTCTAATTCCCTCACGCTTGTTGTTTATAAGGTGGCCGCTGTGACTCAGTCGGTAACGCGTCTGACTACCATGCTAAAGGTCTCGGGTTCGATCCCCGGCCGGTTCAAATCCGGGAACTTTTCTAACGGTGGAAGCGGCACCGGCACCCACCCAGCGTCGAATAACATGGGTACCTGGGGGAAACCCTGGGGGGTAAAGGCGGTCAGGGGCGTGATGCTGATAACATCACCCCCACTGACGACCGGATCAATAAAGTGTGGGCGTTACCCCCACACCCCCTATACGCCTTCATGTCATGCACAGGGGAGCACTTTACCTTTTTTTGTTGTTTATAATGAAAATTGATTCGCAAAAGAGACTAAAATTTGAAATTACAACAATTATTTATGCGCTATTCTAGAAATTATATAAAACAAAACTGTGATGATTCTTCTTCCACCCTGTCACTGTTCCTTTAATCTAAGATTAAATAAAAACCGCACCCTTGCCAGTGTCGAATCTACAAATTTAAACTAATAATTTCGCGCAACAAGGTACTTGGGTTTTCACCAACGGATAGACATATACTTTAAATTAAACGTATCCCTTAATTCACTCGGATACGACGTTTTTCTAAGTATAATAACAAATGTCCAACGACAAGTAAGCGTTGGATTGTCACCAAACGAATCACAAAATAATGCGTGGACTTATCTATGTATTTCGATTAAAGCAAATGGTTGATGAGTGACCGCTAGCCATATGACTAGCCCCGCCACTCTACCGGCACCCGAGAGAACCTTCTAAGATCTCACATCTTGCCCAAAAATCCGTAAGAAATGCCAATCCCCGTTACGCAATCGGTTCTCTTATATAGGCGATTAAAAGAAAAGACAGTAAACGGAACATTTTTCAACTCCCTTCTGGTTGAAAGGACAAGATTTTAAAACTAACAGCCTTCTGCAAGCTGGCTTTCACCGTGACGTAGGCCAGCCCTACAGCTGGTTACATTTGAAACTGAAAAAAAAAAAAGGATTACCTTCATTAAACAAAAAAATAATATTGAACGAACACGAAAACTAATAATAAAAAAGGATCATGTAGTGAGACACTTGTTTTTAAACAATCATTGTTATAATTGGTAAAACTCGTACACAATTTTAACTCTATGCAATCTTAAGAAACAAATCACAGAATATACATCTACATGTCCATATATGGCCTCGCTTCTTGGGTGTCCCACTCGAAAGGGAACCCATAAATTGTCACGTTATTGGGTAAGTATTTCACCGAATGGTATCAAATTTGGACAGATTGCAGTTCAGTACACGAGAAAATTGACGTAGCAACACCGTACGTCGTAAAGACTGAAGAAGTAGGTCAACAGGCACGTTCAGCGAGTCGCCGTGTTTCAGTAAAGCGTAAGGGGAGTAAGTGGCTTGATGTGACTTTGTCATAATTGGGCCTATTTTTATTTAATCTACTGTGACAAGTGAAGTTTACATTGACATTTTCCGAGAGCTTGTGAACTATTTAGACGATCAGGAACTGACACTCGGATAGTACCAACAAGACGATGCAACGTCACGCACCTCGGGAGTGAACATGCTGAGGTGGAATCGTTTTTCCCTAACAGAGTAATTTCCAAAGGATTGTGGCCCACAAGGTTACCGGATTTGACCCCACCTTACTTTTTCCTACGGGGTAACCTTAAAGGAAAGGTCTTGAAGAACAAACCACGCACCCTCGATGAGCTACGGAAAAACATCCACCGTGAAATCCATGCAGTGACATCCGAGGTTCTGACAGCTACATTCGCAAACTTGCAACGTCGTGTTCAACTGTGTTTACAAGTTGGTGGATGTCATTTCCAACACCTTTTGTGATGTCATTTCTTTTCCCACAAATACAGGTAGGTCATGTTCAAATTTCGTTTCCTTTACTCTTCATTTCCGTTTTTTACAAATTAAATTCAGGGTTCCCTTTCGAGTGGGACACCCGTTACATCAGCCCCTTACTTTTCAAACAGTAATTAATTTCCGTAGTTTCTAAACCGCCACGTGTCACCACTAGCCAGTCTGCCTGAGACAGTTATGAGCTCTCTCCCGTCAAATGAATGCCAGCGGCAAGCTTTTCAGATAAACATGTAAAGGGGTCAGTGACGAAGGAACTCCAAAGGGAATTACCGGAGAACGGAAAACACCAACAGAAACCGAAGGAATTATGACACTATCAATAACGAAGAAGTCAGTGTGAAGCGGAACAACCGCGGAAGTCTGGCTGAAACCGTTAATCCATAATCGCAGATTTTTCGGTTTTGCAGGAATTTGTCTACAATTTTCCAGAAAGCAGCTAGAATTTGATGGCTACAGGACAACGAATATATATATATATATAGACAAGGTCGACCAGTGTTGAATCCAGCCACTATCGTCCGGAGGGGGGGGGGGATATCAAACGTCACAGGTTTCAAATTATAATTCTAATTATTTTAGAATGTCCCTTACCTCTGACATGCAATTAAATTAAATTAAGTGTAATTTGTTATAATGATCTGCGAAAAGTCAGACAGAAAAAGTACTTTTTACGTTAAATTAAAGTGACTGAAAGAAATAGAAAGTCAACATGGTTGAAAAATTTCTTAGCTAATGTCTGAATACTATGCCAGGCTATTGAAACTTTCGGGGGGGGGGGGGACTTTTGTAATTTCCGAGGGGATATTTACCCCAAGGACACCCCCTGAATTCATCACTGAGGTCGACCACAGATTGCAGGCGAGCTTACATCAAGCTTATCATAAGTTGTTGTAACGACCCTGCTATATTTGTTGAATTGCTAGGACTTGTTGGTGTTGATTAAACTTGGAGTAAATCAAACTTCAAAATGTGTCGTAACTTCTTACCGATGACGTCACATTTCTAACTCTCCAGGCTAAGTGAATGGATTAGCCTGTATATTCCCTCCAAACGAAGGACAGTGTCAAGGAGAAGGGAATTAACAAGAATATGTTAACTAAAAAGAGTGTCTAAGAATAGTTTTTCTTTTTGACGATTCACGAAAGTGTACGCAAGTATTACGTTCATAAACTTTCGTGATATTCGTGCGAATTGATGATATTCAGCGAACAACTTCCCTCACAATTCATTGCACGAAATCACTCTCCGTTGCCATATTTCTGGCAAACAGATGAGACCCCGCGTTGAAAACATGCCAGGTAAGCATTGCGCGTATGATCTTTCCCGAAGTGATTCTATTTATAACTATCATGATCGTATGAGGAATGGGTATCTACCTATAAAATATCGCAAGTTTCTAGCTTCTCATAAGTTTCCTTAACACGTGCGAATCTACCGTACGTCCATTTCGATCTGCAGCCGAGAGATCGGGAGAAACGTGGCGGGCGGCGCTGACGGAGGTGCCGACATTTGCGGCCTGTAATGCCCGCATATTTTTATGGACATATGCAGACATTTATATAAATATTGCAAAACTAGCACTAACCTGTGTTATAAGAGTTGTTCAAAGTGATGTCCACCTACATTCACACATTCCTGGCATCGTTTGATGAAATTTTGATTCACACGCAAAAGTTCTTCTTTCGTAATTCTTCCTAGTTCTGCCCTTATATTGTCTTTTAGTTCGTCGATGCTATGAGGGTTATTTCGGTAGACTCTAATTTTCAAGGTTCCCCACAAATAATAGTCACATACGGTAAGATCTGGCGAACGTGAAGGCCATAAACCTCTTGAAATTATTCTGTCATCAAACACCTCCCTTATAGCGTCCAAAGAATCAGCGGCGGTATGGGCTGTGGCCGAATCTTGTTGAAAATACCCATATTGTCTCTCATTATCTGATAACAACTGAAAAAACGGCGCGAGTATTTGTGTGCGGTACCTCTCTGAATTTATTGTGTCTTCAAAAAATATAGGCCCTATTATTCTTTTGGCACTTACAGCACACCACACACCAATTTTTGCATCGTGTAACGGAACTTCGTGTATTATTCGGGGATTTTCAGTGCTCCAGTATCTATTGTTCTGTGAACAAACATGACCACGCAAGTGAAACCATGCCTCATCCGAAAAAATTATTAACTGTGGATCAACAATACCATCTACAATATTCTGCAAAACCCAATTACAGAAATTTACTCTACTTACGTTGTCAGGGGGCCGTAATTCTTGCACTATAGAAACTCTGTACGGTTTTAATTTTAGTAGCTTAGTGGCTGTATGTGCTGATGATTTTGACACGCCCATCTCCTGTGAAACACGGCGTAGAGGTTTGTTTGGAGAACGTTCTAACGCTGCACCAATTTCATCGAGTTTTGCTTCGGTTAGAATCCGTCGTTTTTGCTTAGGTGTTTTAAAATTTAACGATCCAGTTTCTCGTAATTTAAGGACAAGACGTCTAACCGTATCTCTATGTGGAGGTGAAACGCCTGGGAATTTCTGTACAAATTGCCTACACACGTCTCGACACGAGTCTGTTTTCACGTAAGTGTCATACATAAAAATTCTTTGTTCTAACGTGAACCTTGCGGCTGGCATTCCAATCGTCTGACTGACACAACACACATACACACTGCAATAACACAAACAAGTAACTGCAAGTAACCAAGAATAACACTCTTACGCACAGTACGAAATTAACACGCTCTTGGTTTACATCTGCCTGCCACCATATTCACAGCTCTGTAGTCGCGAAGGAACAAAAAACTTGAGCTAGGAGATTTCGGATTGCAAGGAAGCTCACGAACACCATTAGCTTTTAACGGTTCGTCTGCAGCGTAATCTTGATACAGTGTTGCACATTCGAAACCTCCAAACGATCCCCATCGACACAAAACTCTTTCAAGGATATAAACTTAAGCAGGACGTAACTGGTCAAAACTATGATTAAAATGTTTTACAGAGTATTATCTGTGGCTCTTAATATAATTTCTAAAGCGTATTTATTTGTGTATATAAGGGTGGAACTTGGAAGAATTACAGAAGAACTTTTGCGTGTTATAACACAGGTTAGTGCTCGTTTTGCAAGATGTCCACAAAAATAAGCGGGCATTACAGGCCTCAAATGTCGGCATCTCCGTCAGCGCCGCCCGCCTCGTTTCTCCAGATCTCTCGGCTGCAGATCGAAATGGACGCACGGTATTTGGCCGACTTCATGCTGTTTATTGCCAAAATGCAGTATATCATTACGTCAAGTTGAATATCATCCATAAGGCAATGTTAATTTTGAATTTTCTTGTATTTTAGTTGGTAATGATTGAAAAGTTATAAGAATTGATCTTTAGTGGCTAACCTGAAGCAGCAGACATAAATCTGTAGAGCTATGTTGATTGATTGATTTTTTGTTTTGTTTTACTCAATTTTTCAATTTTTCTGCCACTTTTGGGTAATTGTAATGCTATGTTGTTTGCAAATTTATCTATTGAAACTGATATAGGCTACATGTTTGATTCAAGCAATAGTGTATACTCTTTGAAATCCGTATTGTGTTATTAATCAGCAAGGCTTGAGAGTTAAAATTGAGTGTACACAGGTAGTGTTGGCCTCACATCGTGACCACTTTGTCACTGTTAGCTCCATACAGCATGTTTGAAGCTAGCTTGTTCTTGTGTCATAATCTTCGCGAAGTGAGATTTTAACTTGCACGGGAAAGCGCGACAAGTATCAAAACAAGCTTGTTCTCGTGACATTACAAGCAGGTGTCAACTTTGAAGCAACCTTAATGTGCTATCTGGAACAATATATTTTTAGGAATTTTCCTAGATTCTTGAGACTCGTGTTGATTCTGTATGATATTCAGCATATTGAACTAATGGGTCAAAATTTGAGAACTGAGATACTTTAGATCCGGTGCATTAAAGGGCTATAATCAGGAAGTTAGTTTAATGCGTGATGATCATTCATTTTTGTTCAGAGTTTCAGAACGATTCTGTGGGAAAGGAAATTATTTCCCACAGGCTTGGGACATCCGTGCACGCAATTAAGGCAGCTGAGAAAAGTTCTGAAGGGAAATTGAATCCAGAAGTTCTGATCCCGGGACCTTGCATTCCATCACAGGAACAAAGAGAGAAGCAGGGCGGGAAGAGGTTTTTTGGCCAGAGGGCGGTATGCTCCTATCTTTCCCTGGAATGGTTATAGCTTCCGGGAAGATGGAGACCCAGATGTGCAAAATCTCTTCCCTTTCAACCACTAGGCGGTTCTTCCAAAGCAGAAATGGGACGAAATGAAGAGATCAGACAATGTCGCTGAAAACTTTTATATTTTCGGATTTCTGCCTATTCAGGTGATGAGGTAAATAAAAAGCATCTTCTGATGAAAGACATGAGATGGAATTTACTTTAAAATTAATCCGCCAGTATCTACTTTTTTCAGTCATTAATCATGATAACAATCTGTCTGTCGTTCTGTCTTTTCAAAAGATTAATGACATATTGATTTTTATTTCTATGCTTTTAGAAAACGAACAAGTCTCTTGAGAAGGCACTTCAGTGGTATCTGAGCAGATGTTGGAAAAATCACATGCTCCATTTTTGAATGAATTTAATTTGATTATAAAAACGCAGGTCACATGAAATAACAGCAGGTGCGCGGAAGAGAGTGAAGAGTGAGGGAAGGGTCTGTGCGTAGGACTAGGATTTTACTTCACACTTGTATGCCAACTAAATGTAACTTTCTGACACCATAATTACATTAGGAATTAAGAGTATTTCCCAGAGTTACTTCACAAAATTCGTAGTATCTACTCAATTGGTAACAATGTGCTTTTTAAGTTAATGTCATAATGTCAGGATGGGCTCAATAGTGGAGCACATGTTCTCTGAGGTAGTAGTTCCTAAATAGTCATACCAATTGGAGTACTAGCTATAAAACTCACAACTACTCAGTACTATTTCTGTCTCAGAAACTGTGAGTGTTAAAGAAATTTGATGAAATATTTACAATCAGTAAAGAATATTATGGTGGTGTATTTTCATTGTAACAGTTATGCATAAATTATGATTATTAAAACAAAAGAATCATTCCAAAATAATAATTGCTCTGCACTAATAAATTTACCCTTTCCGAGAAACATGTACAGTCACCAGCAATAAAAATGAAACACCCACTCTGAAATGCCTGTTTCCTGGAAATACGTTTGGTGTGTTGCCTAACTCTACGGCTGTGAACCAATCTTAGCAAGTTCTGCTATCGTCGTAGTGTTATAGACCATACGTCAGGCCCGTACCCAGGGAGGGGCAAGAGAGCCATGCCCCCCTAGAGCCATGAAATATTTTGATGCAAACTTACAAAAATAACATGGATAATTTTTAAGATCTCGAGAGAGGAAGACTCCAGAAGTCTGCAGTCTACAATATTTAGTAATATTAGTTTTATAACAATTTTATGCGAAGCTACAAATGTTCCAAATTGGTCGGGAAAGTTCACAATATTTACTTCCTGTTTTGACTTTTAGCGAACTGCAGTCTTGATGAGAAAATGTCCTCTTTTTGTGGTTAATTCACATTATTTGTGGTTAAGTAATGTTCTTCATTATAAGAATAATTCCATAGCGTTGGTTGTCACATTCAGGGTACGAATTACCATGGCGGAATGGAAATCTCCAACCTTCCTACCAACGATCTTGTTCTATCAAAATTTTCCCCCCATTAAAATTTTCCGAGGGTAAGAGTTTGTGTTATAACAAGCAATAATGAGCAATTAGTTTGGACTTCAAACATACTTTACTAATAATAACATCATAAACACATACAAAGAAGGAATAACAAAGTCATGATGTCTGCCTGTGTGTGAATGTTGCATACAGTCACGTACCCAAGGGTGGGGTAGGGGTTCCATGCAACCCCCCCCCCCCCCCCCCGAGCCATGAAAAAAATCAACTTATAAAAAACTACAAAAATTACGTACATGGTTTTTCAAATTTTGCATGAATTTCGATTTTGCTCGTGCAAAATGAATAAGTTGTTTCTGGACAGAGGCAGGCTTTAGAAGTCTGCAGTCTGCAATATTGGGCTATTTTAGTTATATAAACAAAGTTATCAAACGTTCCGATTTAGTAGGAATAGTCCCTTTTAATCCTTGTCCCGACTATTTCGTCTCGGCTCGGACGAGGCTTAAGGAAAAAAAACTCTTGCGCCACTACAGACACTGTATTGGTTATGTAGGACTTTCTGTAGAATACTGTGTACATTTTTAAAATTGCCTGAACTTTTTATTAGTCAAAAACAGTTGTTTGACACTCGACAAATAGGAACCCCTTGAATATTGAATGGTTTCTTCTTTTACAGTGTCTCTAATGTTTCACATAATTAGAAAGAGGGGAATTTTCTATACTCTTTACATTATGGAAGAAATGTTCCTCAATGACTTCAATGCAAAACCAACCATATCAGGGGTATTTAGTTCTCCACCCGCACCGCAAGGTCTGTGATCCCTTTTCGCCACCACTGAGCAGAAGGATAAAAAAAATTGTTTTCTTTCTCGAACAACAGGAGTTTTCTGCGTTGCTAGATTTTTTGGGGGAAAATTCCCTGAGGTTCTTTTAACATATATTGTTATTTGTCCAAAAAACACAAGAAATTAAGTACATTATTATTTACGAAATTCTGTCAATCGAAATTTGTTTTACTGCAACTTTTCTTCTTTTCTACTTGTAATTGTCTTGAACATAAATACACAGTGGTGTGACCGTACAACAGATACCTTTCACAGTTTGCAGAAAACATAATGGCGAAATAATTCGATTCCGTTGACAATGGCATTTTCTATCTCACATGTATGCATCCCCATTCAATAGCTTCTTGGTTGGCACTGGCATTTATTTTTATTGTTGAATAAGATTTAAAAAGCGAAAATCCGCCATAGAAACAATATTATGCCAGCATACACACTGCCAGGGTGAAGTCACTTAGCCGTTCCCTTCAGATAATTTATTTACAGGATTCGCACTGACTCCAAAGTCCTGGACAAGTGGAGGAGTCAGGAAAACAAGCTTTCAAAACCTGGAAAAGTCAGGGGAATTAAATGATTTTTGCTTGGCATAATTTGTAATCGGAAACACGTTTCGTTTTATCTTCCCAACAATCTTCTTTTTTTTGTAATATTGCTTATAAAAAGGTTATTTCATTTTATTTTTAATTTATTTTCAAAAATGTTCAACAAACGTGATTCATTTGATTAACTTACAAAGTAGAAGTGTAACTCTTATTTCTTAGAATGTTAAATCATTACACAGTTATGTAGAATACTTGGAAAACTCAGGGACTTTGCAAAGTGGGTGTGAACCCTCATCTATCAACCCCACACACACGTATGTTGCTTTTCGTAGGCTATTTGAATTGTTTGCATTATGCACACATGTAGTCTACTCGTATCATACACATTTTTTTCGCTCTCAGACAGAAACAAATGTCAGTGTCAACTGCAAATATTTGTCACGCGGTTGCATACATATAGCTTAGAAAATGCTGTTCTTCAACATTTCGTATCAAAATTAGAAAATTTCTCTACCCACCCTCTCCTATGCACCCCCACATATATTATATATACAGTGTATAATATGAGAAAAAAATTATTGAAATTGGCCTATGAGTCTTTCCCCCCACTCAAAAAAAAAAAAAAATCCTGGGCAGGTTGCATACATCTCTTATTCTCTCTCTCTCTCTTTAGGGCTGGTAACAGCATGGGGTAAAAACATATTTCTACAGTTATAGATAAGATTTTAAAATTATATCAAATTGGACTAGTAAGAAATGGAGCTGTAGCTGCGAAAGTGGTTCTGGTCACCCTAGGACCCTGGAACATAGAAGTTAGACTGACCTGTTAGTTCTCCTCCATTTCTCACCTCTTTTCGTCGGCAATAAAACATAGCATTTAGGCCTACATGTTAATTTAATAGGAAACTAATCTGTTCTTAAAGTTTCTCATTTTTGTCCTTCCACCTAGTTATCTTTAATTTGCAATCTATTTTGCAGGTGTGAACAATAACACACACTGCTTCAATGAAGATGGTGTGGGATGCACAACCGACTGTCCTTTTTCATCGGATTCAACGGAAAAGAGCCGGACCCTGTGGCCGAGTGGTTAGCACATCGCGCTGCGACGCCAAGGGTTCCTGGTTCGAATCCCGCTCGGGCTTGGTAGTTTGTGAATGTCCATTCATCAATTTCATCATTTCATCACTCATCCCCATCTTCGCAAATTAGCCAAGAGACACAAAACGCGAAGTAAAAGAAAATCACTCAATCAATCAATCAACGGAAAAGAGTAAGTACATAAAATTTCTACAATGAATAAGTATGCCAGCTACATCTATGTGGGGGGATACAAATTCGTTGCAGGGGGTGCAAAAATCATTCTCGTCCTGGGCGCTGAAATCTCTAGCTCCAACTCTGATAAGGAAATATTTCCTTTCGAGAGATCACTAATAGATTTACACCATTATTAAAACATAACACAATAATAGTAGAAAATTTAACTATTATATTTAATAAAAAGCAATAATTAAATAATATCTAACACTTATTAAAAATATTTCACCTATCTTCTAATTTCTTGACATTTTGAACCAGTCGTTAAAGCAATTAATTTGCTAGTTTACAAATGTAGAAAAATAATTTGTTTATACCAGTATATGTTTATATATATAGATATACAATAAATAAATCAATAAATTAATTAATTAATGATATAAATTAATTATTAAATAATTGACATATATTTCATGACATATATAACCAAGATTTCGGGCTTGGCCCATCCTAAAAAAAATCCTGGGTACAGGCCTTATAATGCATTGGAAAGAAGCCGTTATTTAAGAATCTACTTGTCTAATTTTCAATGCAGGTGATTGTACATATTGTACGCATTGTGTTTGCTTGCGTCAATGTACCTGAAGCATGGCAGGAAGTGCAATTTTAACGAAGATGGCATTTCAAATAGTTAAGAATAGAGATGGCCACAAATTCCGGATAACGGATATCCGAATTTCAAATTATCCGATATCCGTTTGGGTTGAAACGGATATCCCGATATCCGAATATCCGGAGAATAATAAGATCGTGAGAATTCAGATATGCGGATAATCCGAAACGGAAATACTCTGAAACGGATAAACGATAGTACTATCCACACATTCCGATATCCGAACATTTTGGATAATCCGAAAATACGGATAATTCGGATAATCAGAATATCGGATATCCAGACAATTCAAATATTCCATTATTCCAGATAGAAAATCATCCGATATCCTGATAAAATTTTATCTTGATTTACCCCTAGTTTAGAAAGAACGTTTCTAGTTAGACAGCAGATGGGATAGGAGCGTGAAATTCATGGAAACAATTACTTAGTTATCCTTAAGCTTGACGGCGATTGAAACGCGTCAACAGAACGAAACAGACCAGTATCCGGCGTCTCGGTGGGCGATAGCCTTTAAGAAAACCTGCAGATTTCTTGCACGGAAATCCCGTGCTTCGGTTCCGCGCGTTTTCCTGTAGTGTGCGTTACACCATTTGATATCAATAGAAGCAGACAACAGAAGTTATGTTGCTTTCGGTTGCTGCGTTTCTCCGCGTCTCAATGGGAGTTAAGCTTTAACTCGCCATTGGTCGACAGGTTAGAGCAGCGCTAACATTGAAATTTATCTGCTTTTATTATCTGTTGTAAAATACGAAAGCTTTTTGAGACGCAGTCTAGCTCTCTTTTGTTTTGCTACGCGTGGGAAAAGATAATAGGGGGGAACGTTCCGTTCTGTTATTAGGAGCTGTACCACGTTCTTGTCAATAAATTGTCAAAATGTTAGCGAGACACTCACATGTTGACCAACCGCGGGACTGTTTTCCGTTTCTTAAATTATTTTTTTTGTTATCTTGTGTTTAAGTGACTTTTCATGCTGGACAACTCTCATATATTGTAATGGTTAATGCATGATACAGAGTAGGAAAGTGTACCTAAGGATCAGTCGATATTCTATATTCAGAAGATAGTGATGTTCGGGCAGCCTGGCATAAGTGAGCATGACAGCAACAGTGAAGTATCAGCCGTCGAAAATGACCATCAAACTCAAATAAATGTTCATGGGCCTCAGTACACTGGACGTGACAAAACAACAAAGTTTAATATTCACATAACGAACAAAAAAAAATATATCGAGAACCAGAAAATATCAACAAAATTTGAAAACATAGATTTATTGGCGTCGCGCTAAAATGTCAACCATCGGAGTAACTCTGACATAGTCGACCAAGACCGGGTTAATCGACCTTAAATGGTCCTTGCTACTAAGAATTGGAGGATATACAGAACTGAATGCCTGGGCATGAATTGCCAGTTGCTGCTACCCACTTTTTGAAACGGGTTACTGGTGCAGAAATTGAACAAAGTTCAAACGAGTGGGATTAGGAGGAAATGAACGGAAACTCGCGTTCATTCATTCAAGGACATTGGTCGATGAAGCAGTTTTAAGCGAAAAATCGGGAGATCAATCTTCAAATTCTTTCCACTCACCAGAGTTCGGGAAGTTTCCGCGAACAAATGCAGATGCACTTCTCATCTGACGTTGATTGATCTGAAGTGAAGGACATGGAAGTTTTGGGAAACCTTTCCGCACGAGCTGTCTCGCACCCACAAAAGGCAAGCAGCTTGGGCGTACGTGCTGTTACCGAATATATCAGGAGAGAAAAAGCGAAAGACCTCGCACGCGAGAAAGTCATTCTCCTTGTCAACCCTTCGGGACGTTGTCGTGCATGATGTTCTTTCCAATCGTTTCCAATCCACAACTGCCAACGGATGCTGTCACGTTGACTTAGAAACAGATGTACAAATACAACTTCCTCTACATTTGGCAAGTATTGCCGTCCATTGTATCTACCAAAAACAGACTCCTCCACACTTCTCGCAAAAATAAACTTTTATGTTCCATACTCAAAATTAAGACCCAGAAATGACCTCTTCCAAATTCCATGCGGAACCAGGATGGCCGTAACGGATCCAATGCGGAGGATGTGCGTGTTGTACAATATAGTCTCTAATAATACTCCTGACATGGGTCTGTTTAGACCTAAAAGCAAACATATTATGTGAACCCTGTATAATAGTGTTGTAACCAAATATGTTGTATTCTTTATGATATACCACCCTTGTATTATATATTGCTGTTATGTAACTATTCTGTTCCTTCTTGTAGTTTCTTTTCGCATTGTTTTTGTTTTCTCTTTCCAATTCTTAATTACTTTTGTTTTGTCAACACGTGTGTGAACTTAACTCAGAACTTAACCTCAATGCACTGTAAGTGGGCATTTTCTTGTAGTGTTTAATAAATAAGTAAATAAATAAATGCACATCAATCAACATAGATCTTACCCGTACCGCTTAAACTTACTTACCTGAAGGGGGCTCACTGGCCCAGAATTTCTTTATCACTAAAATTACTAAAATTCAAAAATACATTTCGTTATTGAATCACTGCGTAATTTGTTGTTTATAATAGTGCAGTTATATATTAATTATAAAATAACAAAAATTACCACCATTAATAAAAAAATAATAATGAATTATTGCATGAGTGTCACACACACATATTTTATAATTCAACAAAACTCACAAAAACACATGTTTATGTAGGTACTGGTACATATTAATGATAATAATTTTAAAAATTACAATCATTACTAACTAATTGCACACTCTCTCTGACACAAGTGTCTCGCATAACATGCATTCAAAGGGGGTGCGTAATGAGCCTACCAAGTGAATTTTACCTCCTATGTATGTTACCTTTATGAACAAAAGTAATACAGAAATATTTGGTACACCCTAAGAGACAGTGTAATTTATTTTCAAATTTCACAGTTGAATAATCGAAATATAAGATGTGGTAGGCCTGAGAGCCTTTTTCGCGTAAGCTAGGGTTAATAATGGAAATTTTATTTTCTATTTGCTTGTTATTTCACACCATTATCTACTTAGTCAATACTTGTCATACATATACTACTTCAAATAAATAATAATAATTATTATGGGTGCCCATGGTACGCCCTTAGTCTACTTTCAAAGCTTGTCTTGCACTTTCATATTTGCCTAAATTTAGAATCCACACATGGAAGAGTTGATATTTCTTAGCAAAATGTTATTTATAATCTTCAAACACCTTGAACGTTCAAGAAATATACGCATTGTAATCTTTGGAAATACACATATCTTAATATATATAAGAAACAATGTATAAAAGTTATAACTATTAACGGAAGTAAATATACACGATGCTCCCTCTAGTGCATATTTACAAAATATATGTGCAATAATAATTGGAGGTAACTGTTACTTAAAATTACAGCAAGGACTAAATTATTGTATTTGTTTACATGCTTAAAGTTTCAGATATAGTACTGAAAATCCATTTTATACTGAAACTGTAACAGCAACGAAAACAACAAAACATAAAAACAACACAATATGGCACAGAACTGTTTCTATTTCACTTAGGATGATTGCCTCTTGAAGCTCTCGCTTCATTGTTTCAATTGTTATCAGATTTGCAACATGTTCATTATTCATTTGATTGTTATACAATAAACTTAACTGATTATTATATATTAATATTAAGTAACTACGTACTTCCGTCTCCCTAGTTCAAGAATTCAACGTGAGCGCCGAAGTTTGCAATGGTGAATTTTTCTGCCTCATAAACTTCTATCATTAATTTTATTAATAGATTACGTTTCTAGCCAGTTAACTTCGTTTTATAGACACGTTCTTTAATCATACCCCATAACCAGAAATCGCAGGGTGTTAAATCAAGGGAGTGTGCAGGCTACGGGAATGGTCCACATAGACCTACCCATCGTCCTGGAAATGTTTGGTTGAGAGAATCACACTTCCATCAAGCTTGCGACAACTCTTTTTTTCTCAAGTGTTAACCTGTCATCCATAACGTACGCCTTTCTGCAAAACAGTTTACTTGGAATGAAGTAGTTTCCTTAGTAACCCAGACCAGCGATCAAGTCTTCGCAAACTTTTCCTATACGCGATAAATCGTTAAACCGTAACAATCTAGAAAATCATTGGGAATGTTTAAGTACAAAGAACTCCAAATCACAGACATTGAGCCATCACGTTTCCGGACAGGAAATATCTAGAAACATCTGAGGAATACCTTGTCAGACATTGCCGAGCTTCATTGATCGCCATCGTTGTAAACAGGTGTAAACAATCACAATCAAGAAAGAGACTACAAGTAACTGATTTGGCATTATTAGTAAATTCTATCGAAATAAATGCCTGGAAAGAGAGAGGTCATTGGTGAGTTTAAGAACGAACATTGAGAGGAGAGTTACGAGCATTAGATGGAGACAGGGAGAAGTACGATTCGAGGAAGAACGTGTTGAGGCGAGTCGCGAGTCGGACTCTTTGTACAGTCACGACCATAACCATACATCGCAGAAGCTGCTATACAGAGACAGGTATACAGCTTTTCATTAGCCATTCTGATCCAGTCTTTAGGGACTTGAAACTCAAGTGTTGTGTTGTGTTGTGCCATTCATATGTGTGTAATTAATACCTCTCGCACCCTACCATCAAGCCTACCATGAATAGTGAGTTGCTCCATTAATGAGGATGAATGATCAGTGAGCTACATCAACCCAGTTGGATCCCACATACCGAAGGGTATGATAGTCCTGCAAATCGTTCTGCAAACTTTCGACGAACTGTTGTTGGAGAACCAATCCATTAGTGGTAAAAAAAAATTGACTAACTCTGTATAATTCAAGTATTTATTATACAACATTATTATTTGGGGGGTTGGAATTAGGTAGTCAGTACGGTATTTTTGAATTTGTTCGGTTATTCAGTGACCTTTTCCATTCGGAAATCCGTCCTAATATGGTAGGGTTGATATCGTCTTCACCTTCCCCATGATAAGTCACTGAACGCAAAATTAAATAAGGAGTGTTTTTGGCACGGTCAAGAAACGCCAAAACAGCGAGAGCTATTGCCACTCACATTAAAATACTCAGCTTTTCCAGTTCAACTCTATTCTTGTAGACATTTTGAGAAAACCTTATAATTAAGATAATATCATTAATGCATGTATAAACAATGAATAATTTGCTATTTTCTATTTTAAAATGTTATTGGATTATCTTTGATTCTGACAGATACAGCATATCAGAAAAATAGAAGGTATGAAAAGCGTGCAGGTGCGTGACATCAGTGAAATAATATTTTTAAAAACTCACAACAGAAATTACGATAATTGTCTGTGATAAATAATTCCGTTCTTGAAGGGAAAAAATACTCAAATTGTGCACGTATACTAGACTTTTGTGATGTGTATCTTTTTATATGATACATGTAGATCAAGCTCACTATTGTAAGCTTTTTTTACATGGAATATTGTAAATGGATCAATATATGTAATCTGTTCATCAACTCTTTATTTTTGTCAACCGAAGCAAGAAGTTAGAAAATTAGAATCTTATGAAGAGTATGCCTATTTGTTTTGATCTAAGACAACAACTATTCAGAGGACA
Source organism: Lepisma saccharinum (assembly GCF_977018435.1). Lineage (NCBI taxonomy): Eukaryota > Metazoa > Arthropoda > Insecta > Zygentoma > Lepismatidae > Lepisma > Lepisma saccharinum. The sequence goes on along the minus strand of NC_139236.1, from coordinate 8,524,428 downwards.
AATTCTGCATAGTTGTATTCATGTGAAAGCATTCACTTGCACAATACTCCGCGCAAACTGTACTGTCGAGATACTATAGAGTAGGAAGCATAAGTATTACCAAGCGAACTGTGCATAGTCTTTTTTATTCTCGTTGTTTTACATCCGGCCCCCGTGGAAGAGTGGTTAGCACTTTGCGCTACGACTCCAGGGGTTCCGGGTTCGAATCCTGGTCTGGGAAGAGATGATTGTGAGTGTCCCATCCATCAATTTCATCATATCATCACTTATGCCCATCTTCGCAAATTAGCCAACAGTGGCACAAATAGCAAAGTAAAATAAAGTCAGTCAGTCAGTCGTTGTTTTACACAGAGAAAACGCCAAGATTTGAAACAAAATATCAAAAAAGCTGCTAGAAGCCCCTGTTCCAACATATGTAAATTTCGATTCCTTAAAAACACGTAGCACGTAAGAGAAATAATATGGAATGAAATAGTCATGCAGGGCCGTTGCGAGGGTTAGGCGAGGCGGCTGAAGCCTAGGGTGCCTTTCACAGAGGGTGACATTCAAAGCTTTTTTTTTTTTTATTATTTTATACTTTTCAAAGACAAAGTCAGAAAATACCAAGGGAAATTTTACACTGGTAAACTTTCAACACACTGCTGGATTTATTTTGTTTCCCAAAGTAGTGGTAACAATACGTTTTTAAATATGTTCTTCTGACACTAAGACGCAACTGAAATATTCTTAAATATGCTAAACTTGTTTTGAAATCAGAAATGCAAACTACTAATCACTAATACATAACCTATATTATTTTTAATGAATTTTTCTTTGTTTCCAAATTTCAAAATTTTTAGAACATAAGTATCAATAACCACGATATAAAAAGAAAATATCAAAATTTCAAGATACAGGGCTGAGTCACGGACAATTTTATAAGCAATGCTTGTGCATTCCACTATACACGTCGCTACAGGTAGGCCCAATTGCACTAGACGACATCCTGCTCTCTGATTCTGTTATTTCAAGTTGCTGAAACAATGTATAAAAGCAAAACTACTCATACGGGCATTCATTACCTTCGATTCGTTTTGAGTACACTACATGCACAGATAGACTAATGCAAATTGCAAGGAATTGCTTTCAATTAAGAGCGAGGTGTGTCAATAAGAAATAAATTAGAACCCGCCGTAATGCCACACTTGAAAGTCAATACAATTCGCGAGTGTCTTGAATCACGCATTCAAATATGCCGCCTGATAGGCCCACCTAGTGCATTTTGCCTTCTATTTACATCTCATTTATTTTATTATGAACAAAAGTAGTAGAGAAATATTTTCAATACCCTAGGGAACAATTTATTTATTGTAAATTTTTAGTAAATATTTCCAGTTGAAAAAAAAAGTGGTGGGCCTGACAGCTCCTCCCTCCTTAGGTGAGTTAAGGTTAATAAATGATCCACGCTTGAAATATGCACGGTCTGAACACAAGTGCAAACTTTAGAGGCAACGAACAACTTACTTTCGACAGTTAGCTTATGCAACTCGGAGAAATCGAAGCCTTTAGTAGCATGAACTTGAATTTCCGATCAGGATGGGAATAAAACCTTCACTGCATTTGGCATATAACGCCAAAAAGATTGAACATTACATTGCATCGTAGGATTTAATGGTTCACACGAATATTATTACTGACAACTCTTCCATAAATCTTCCACGGCTCATGCATAAATTCATATTCTTGCGAGATTAAAGTTAGTTTAAGGCTGCACATGGTGAATTTCATGATGCACATTTCCCCTTATGCAGAAATTTGAAATAACCGTACCACCACGTCTCCACCTCAAACTTCAGTTTTATTATTGCTAGTTAATTTCACAGCTGTCTGAATATTTTTGGAAATTCGATTTCGAGAGACGGCCTAGACGACTTGATCATTGCTTTCGAACCTGAAACATTGTTCTGAAAATTTGAGAATCGATTTAAAATGACATGAGATTTTACGAAACCAGCATTTCTTGTCTCTCGTTGTAGTTTTGTATTTTATCATGTCACTTTATCACCTTTTAGGCTAATTGTAACGATGAGGATGAATGATGATATGATGAAATTGGTGATTGGATGAGCGAAGTGGTTAGAGATTCGAACACACAACGTTCGGAGAGGAGTTGAAGTCATCAACCAAACGTACTCACTCACCGAGACGGTTCTGGTTTGATTTCTATTAATATGTGTTCAATTTTGCACATGTTTATGCTGTTCACATGAACAGTGGATAAGAATTGATCTTGAATACATTTTACTATACGGATGTTGACGAGTAGCTTAAGTTATGGTCTAATAATAAAAGTAGTTACCTTTTATCTGGTATATCAGTTCAATTTATAGTGGGTTATAATGACAAGTAACGATTAATGCTTCATTTTTTGAGTTCATATTACTCTACTGTATTAAAGGCGACTCATCCACAAAGTGAAAAAATAAAATTTATTTACTGACATTTTCTGTTTTCAAAATAGCGAAGTATCTAAAGTGACAATTGTCTGAAACTGCAGTTCCGTACAAAGCACACAGTGAATCAGACCAAATATTTACGTCACATTTCAATACGCCTATATATTAGAAAGAAAAATATACAAGTAACTAATTTCTTCACTTTATAGAAGGATTCTTAGAATGGCTACTAGTTAATGCTACAGTCTTGTAGCCTTCGATATATATATATATATATATATATTTGTTTCAACTATCAAATATAATGTCTCCAAACGATTTTAGAGTTCAAAACGCAATGTTTTATATCTTCTAATATATAGCAATTTTTACATACAAAATAATATAAATATTTTAACCAGGGCTGTAGTCGAGGGTATTATACGGCAGAATACGCCGTATACCCTCTGGTAAACCTTACTCAATAACGTATACCTTCCCCTGCAATGCGCATACCTTTTACTTTCGTTTCGGCTATATTTATTTATGTGATTTGGTCATCTCTCCAGTCAACTTCTTACGATCATATGATTGAGAACACGATGTTGAAAAGACACACCAGTTGATCAGTTTCAGCCTAAGGATATGTGAAGATGTGGCTGGAAAACTACTGCGTTGCAAATGACACTAATTCAAGAGTCTGTGCAAAATGTTCTAGCAACAAGTGTGATGACTGATGACATATCGAAAGGGGCACTGTTGAATGTATTCGTATAGAAAACAGGTTCAGAAGAATGCTTTATTACTCAATGTATATAACATTAAAGTTATTAATGTTATTATACACACTGACAATGCACAAATCAAAATCAACAAAAAGTAAAATGTACTAACATCCTCTGCAAGCTATAAAATACTACCGTAGCCTTTGCGCTTCATTGCAATAAAAAAACAAGCGTTTCATTTATCTCTTTAAACGCATTCTCTATTGTAATATGCCTCTTTTCTGCCAATTATGGGCACATCATCATCAGTAGACCTACTCTACCATCAATGGCAATATTTTGTGGAAGTTAAATGATTTTATATATATATTTAATGGAAACATAATCCACAGTTCATGCTAAACATGGTCTCTACTAATGTTTCACGAAACGTTCTGCAAATTTTCTGAATATAGCATATCATATTATAAAAATACGTACAGTTGTGGTTCTCATAGTTATTTAAAGAGTCTAATGAAGGTAATACATATTTTGTAAAATTATTATTTTATAAGCATTTCATATTGCGATGCGCATTTGTTAGAGCAGACATTGACAGACACAAATCGATCGATAGTGTAAATATTGTAAGATACAAAAACTTTGTCGTTAATTCATCCCATGAAATTTTATCATCCCGTCTACTGTATTTTCTGCGTAACCTATAGTTATCGAATGGTACTATCGTCGTTTCGAATAGATGAATGGACGTTGAAATCAAGAATATTTAGCTGAATGTGTTTGATAATTGATATTTGTTAGTCGAGACAAATTGCATGATTGTGCATTCAGTTCATTCAGATCTAAGGTTCGATCTATCAATTGTTGGCTTCAGATTTCTCGGCTTCCATAGATATGGGAAAGTCAATGGAGTTGTTGCAACCCAGAAGTGTCTTTTCAACATCATGTTCTCAATCACATGATCGTAACAAGTTGACTGGAGTGATGGCCAAATCACATAAATAAATATAATCGAAACGAAAGTAAAAGTTATGCGCATTGCAGAGGAAGGTATACGTTAATGAGTAAAGTTTACCAGAGGGTATACGGTTTTACCAGAAAGTATACGCCGTATTCTGCCGTAAAATGCCCTCGACTACAGCCCTGGTTATATCTTATTTTAAACTAATTAAAATATTTATATTATTTTGTATGTAAAAATTGCTATATATTAGTAGATATAACACTCAAGGGCACTTCTGGGTTGCAACAACTCCATTGACTTTCAATGGGATAATTATAACGCAGAAGTGTTCGTGAGTGTACAAATGCATACTTTTCCATGTCGCAGTATGTAGCTCTTACACTCCAATAAACTTTGTCTGTGCATTTCTAGTAAGTCATGAGTAGGGCCGCACTTTTAGGATTTTATAGACATCATTGTAGGCTTTATAAAGAAAAGATTTAGGATCTTTTCCCTACCCGTATTTTTATTAAAATCAATCACAAATCTTTGCATTTACATGAGCATCAATACTGCAAACACATTTTCCTTCACATATTACATGTTTACTAAACTTAAAGCATACAAGAAACACAGTTTGTATAAAATACAGAAGATAATAAAAACTCGAAGTTCCAGTTTTTAAAATACCAAATTAAAGGTCAGCATACAAAACGAAATAGTTACTTTCTTAAGATGAAGAAATAAACGGTTGAATCAATGTTTTCTGATTTTTTTGTGATATTGTTTTTGTGAGTTGTCGACTCCTTATGTTGCTCAAAATGTGATTTTTTGTCACCACAAGTTAATTGTTTTTGACACACTTGACAACAGATGACCTTACCATCTGTTGAAAAATGGGAATCGTTAACAATCCATTGTCGAAGTGAATTACTTCTTGCGGCTTTCACTTTAGGCATGTTGCAGCAGGAAAAACTTGGACTAGCTCAGTTTTCTTCTCTATTCTAAATTGTAACTGATTTTCTTACATTTACAATATTAAACGGGAATCTGTTGGATCACAACAACAATAAAATTTCGGAAATATTTAAAACGTGTCCTTGTTAAGCTATTTCTTTTGTGATGCCAACTTTGCTTCCTTTTTTCTTGCTCATGCCCTTTCCCTTCTCTTCTTTCCATTACCCCTACTGTGTGTGTGTGTGAGAGAGAGAGAGAGAGAATACGTTTTCATATTGCCGTACAGTTAACAATGTGTGCACTCTTATGAAACAAAACAAGGTTTCAACATTATTTATTTCTTTACATTTATTTAGCTGGAAAGTTCAATTTAGCCATTTTTAGGATCTTAACTCCTTTTAGCCCTTTTTAGGACCTATAAGATTTATGTAAATTAAGAAATGACTAAAACGAAAATATATGGTAGAATATTGACGTTACTAAGTAAGGAATAAAATAGGTTAAAACCTTAGAATCCGGGCGCTAGTTATGAGTAATCGACAGCTATTCATTTCGATGTTTAAAAATTAAGTTACATGAAATATAGATACCCCATCAATTCGATAATTAACAGTTCTTTTAAATCGCCCAACTCCATCTTTGTAACTCCAATAGCATCGAAACATTTCGCAACATCGATTTGTAACGTTCGATTGTTAGGCCCAATACACAGATTGGTTGGTCAATCGAAATAATTTATGCCACAATTTCTAGTTTCCAAGACAACGACAGGCAGGGTTGTGCAATTACGCGTAAAAAAGGTTTTCTGCATGACACGTAAATTACGCGTAAAAAAGGTTTTCTACATGGCACGTAAATTACGCGTAAAATACGCATAAAACGTAAAGTAAGTAAAAACTAGAATCAAACATAAAAATTAAAAGAAAACATGTTTTTTTTCTATATTATTAATATGTATGGCAGTTGGCAGTGGCACAAAACTAAAAGAATTTTGAAAAAACATTTAAATTGTATAACAATTTTTTCAGTGAAAATTAAAATAAGGATACACTTTTTTTTTATTTCAGTGTTAGAAGCAAAATTGACTAGTTTTAATATAAGTAGTTAAATGTTGTTCAACCAGCAGTTTCTTTTTCAGCATAACGTATAACAATTAACGTGTTTTTTTTTTACAATTATGTTTTCGTATGAAGAAGGAATTCTAATCTGTTACTAAAACCTTCAAATCCAATCCAAATAAATTGTGGATAATCGTTATGTTATGTTATAAATACAACTACTAGTGCAAGACGTATATATAAACAGATTTCTCAATTTTTAAAAATATGTGAAAGAAAGTTATATTTTTAAAAATCTGTTAGATAGGGTGAGGGCCTGAAGTGGCTGTAAAAACAATCTACAGAAAATAATGATTTTGTGCTGACATATGAAATGTAATACTTACAATTAAAGTAGTTTTTATATTACTATATTACGAAAGAAAATTAGTTCTTTACATCGACGCAAAAAGCAAGTTTTCTACGCGTAAATTACGTAAAAAACGTAACGAGTAAATTACCTTGCCAACCATATACAGGTCAATTTAGATAGATTCCTGTCTCCAACGGGCAGATATACGAACAACTAGTTAAGTTATAATTTATGATTCTTTAAGCTACTTTTTAATAGGTTTATCTGCCCACCAAACGTCACTATAGCTTCGTGAGTTTCTAGAATAGCTACTAATGGTTGACGGACAAATGGATGTCACCATCACGTGATTGTATTTTGTCAGCTTTGTTGATTTGTAGCCTAAAACTGTGAAGAACAAAAGCATATTTCTGAGTATGGTACAGGAAAGCCATGTTTCCGTTAACACATATAGTGTTTTATTTGAGTTAGCCGATAATTTATTTGTATGCCATTTCAATATTCGACGGATTCATTGTCATTTATATGGTACTTTCAGTTCCGAGTAACGTGTCTGAAATTTACTTACAGCAAACTTTGCCAAATCTTTGGATTACTTTACATTGTTTCAAACATATTATTATGTTCAAGTTTTCGCTTCAGTCTACTGCATGCTCAGATAGGCTAATCGTGACTGGATACGAGCCACTGTGCAATGTGTTTCCACCAGGTATGGAACACGGGACCGCTTGATTACAAGGCAACAAAGTTATCACTACGCCATCGAGAAGGCCTTGTGTTGATATAGCAATTCTCGCACCGTGTTTAAAACACATTTTTATTGGCAAAAATCCCCACTGTTACCAAATTCTCTATTTCTTATCCATCTTATGGCTTCATCATTTTGGTAGTCAAAATTAATCAAGGAAGGCCTAATACTATATTTAATTCTGAAATACCAATGCACATATACATTCTGTGATATTAATATTGTCGGTCCCAGTAAGATTTATCACAACGAATTAAGCTAGATTTACAATTTTCACAATTCACTAAGAATGCATTTCTTTAACAGGTCAGTTATGACGAGGCAAATAGCTAGTGAGTTTACCTTTGATATTTTTTACACACGTATAAATATTATGTATTTCACATGTATAAACTATGTTAAGCACATTTTACAAGACATAACAGTTAATTGTCTACGGCCAAGTTCTTAAATGACATCAAATGTATAATTTATACACAAGTGCAATAATACAATATAAATATACACGAGAGTATTTTTGAATCTTTCAATCTGTATCAACCAACACGATTTATGTTGCTATGTTCCGATGCTCCACTCTATTGAATTTTCTAATTAATTTAATTCTGTTTTGTATTTTGCAGGATGCCTATTCGTTATCTGCTTCTATGGTGGTTCCTATTTTCTTTTAAATCAATCAACAGTTTTTCGAGTTTCATTGTTGAAACTTTCCCTACGTGAACCTCGAAAACGTCTTCATTTGCAAAGATTCATAATTGAATGATGAAGTGAGACGTGTACAAAATACTAGATTTTTCTGACCTACCAATTCCTCTGTCATTGCAGGACCACATCGATCTCGTAGGTAACGGCTCTCTGGTAGGTTCTATGGATGTGTGTGTGTGCCTCCATAATCATTTCACCATTCATCTTCATAGTCGTGATAAAATTGGAGAGATACATAAAAGACTGTCCTCTCTGTTTGCCGATGACTGTAAACTCTTCACAGAAATCTCATCAGAACACGATGCTTTAATCTTACAGCAAGCTCTTACAGAACTACTTGTGTGGTGTCGCCAGTGGAAACTTCAATTGAATCCTAAGAAATGCTCCTGCCTCACCATTTCCCTAAAAAGGAACAAACTCGATTCTTCTCATTATTTTGAAAACAATCGCATAAAAAGGTTTCCTCTCAAGAATATCTCGGAGTTATCACCGACGAAAAACTAAACTTTCATAAGAACATTACGAACATTATTAAAAGTGCAATGTGTCTTCTATACAGATTCACTGAAATCCATAACCAATCATCTATCAGCATATTTTACAAATCCCTTATCTCCCCCATTCTTGAATACTGCTGTCCTATCTGGACCATGGCTTCAAAAACAAATTTTCCCGGATTGATTCTGTTCCCAACTTTTTACTCGCCATTGCTCGCCACAGAATACCTTCTCTGAGGCTCCTTCACAAAACAGATATTATGTCTGTCTTCAATATGCAACCACCACACCCTCGTCGCGAATTAGCAGACATGAAATTTTTGCACAAAATCATGAATGGTAAAATTAAATGCAAATTTCTGCTCAACAAATTCCATCTATGCGTCCCCACACGGCCAACCCGCAACGTTAAGCTCTTCCACAATCCCACCACAAGGCTCTCCCTTCTACAGCGGTCTCTTTCCTACAGGCTTCCTCGCTCATATAATAATCTGCCTCCAAATGTAGACATATTTTTGCCAGAACGAAGTTTTAGAAAATTGTTAACGATGTATGTATAATTTTGATTTGTTTTCAGTGCCATCTTGCACTCTATTTTGTTGTTGTTATTGTTATTTTCCTGCTGTTACTGTTTCAGTGTAAAATGGTCATTCAGCACGGTATCTGAAACTTTAGGTAAAATAAATAAATAAAATAAAAATAAAGCGGCATAAAATTAGCAAAACTCTGTTTCTAATAAACAACGGAAACGAATCCATAGCAGATAGTACTATAAATAGAAGCAAAACAAATATTTCGGTAGATAGGATTATGTATAGTCACCGGTAATAACAATGGGACACCTAGATTATGAAATACTTGCTTCCTTGAGAGGCGTTTTGTGTGTTGCCTAACTCTACGGAGGTGGTAGAAATTACCATTGAAAACTTGCTGTTAAAATCCACTCAACACCGTAGAGTTAGGCAACACACACAACGCCTTGCAGAGAAGCGAGAATTTCAGGATCTAGTGGCCCCATTTTTATTGCCGCTTACTGTACCTAATACTAATCTAATGTCACATAAAGGGTCTTGATCTGACTGCTTGTCTATATTGTATTTTAATCTATGTCAGTCAAACAATGGATATATGTTTAACTTTCGATATCTGAGAACTAAATAGAGAACAAACATGTGGTGGTGTATAGTCGACGCGCTAGCTACGTTAACGACGCTGGCTTTGAAGTCCATGGAGCGCTACCACCAGCTCCAACAATCACATTCGACGCAAAGTGATACCACACATCTACTAAACGCCGCCTTGTCCTCCGCGCACGATCACCTTCCCACGGTCTCCACATTGAAGTTTCAAAGTTCGGCAACAGTCTATTCGCAGTCATGTGACTGAGACTCCACGTGGAGTAGACGAGCAGAATGACAGCTGCCCCCATTGGCTCAAGGACTCCACGTGGAGTAGACGAGCAGAATGACAGCTCTGCCCATTGGCTGAAGGTTGAGTGTGATTGGACGAGAACAACTCGCCCGCTATTTATCCCAACCCACGTTTGTGGCGGCGGGTTTCTTTAGTCTTCGACGTTAATGAAGTAAAAGCGTGGACTTTACCTAAAGATGTATAATGAGTCAACTTAATTCTTAACTTTCCCAATTGTTGTATTCATGTCAACAATCGACTCAATCGATATCATTAATTACCGGTACTCGGGAACTGCTACACATACAAATATATAATTTTTTGATCAGAGAGAGTACTTAGGGTTACCATAAGTTGGGAAGTGAAAATAATATATATATACAGGGTGACCTGTAATTAGATGTATTCCCTGAAAGGGGTTAAAGTAGAGGCAATTTGTAATAAATTTGACCATAAGATACCCGAAAATTAGTAGTTTTCGAGATAATCGAATTTCTATTGTTTTTTTTTCTTAAATGACAATTTTCCACATAAAAATGAGAATTTAGAAAAACAACTCATTGTATGGCACATATTTCAGCGTTTTCTGATAGCTAACAAATGAGTGGTTGGTTGGAAAAAGTTTGTCCCAAATAACAATCACATGTAAGTAACGGTTGGGTCTAAACTTACAAGTGATGATAAAAAAATGCACTCTTAGTTTATTTGGCAACGTATTAATAACAAAAATGGTATAACACGAAGCGTACAAATTACTTAAATTACTTCCTTGTGTCATTTGCTATCCAACAAGGTACAAATGTTGCTAATATTCACATTTGTGTACAATAAATAATACTTCATTCATCTTCATGTGAATGGAATCAATGAACATTTGCAAACTATTACATATATATCCGGTGCATAGATAAACACAGTCGTCGGAGAGCTTGTATTACTACTACTAATATCCCTGTTTTTTCAACCATTTTTGTCACTTGCCTCATAATGCCCTGAATATACATTATATTATGTGTTGCTTACCTTTGGAATTTTGAGTTCTTTCATTTCTATTTTATCATCTGTTCAGTGTGTCACAGACAACTAGTATCAGAAGGACGAAGTGGATAAACTAAATTGTAGATGCGAACTTGGTAACTAGATTTGCAAATATTTGACATGTAAGCTGAGAAAAATTCGATATGACCACTTCCAATTGAATTCTATTTTCTGTAGATCAGTTTTCGTGTCGTTTGTTTACTTCCTGTTAGGTTAAAGAACGTGTTTTCTCGTTTTCTTTTACGGTATATAATGTGGCTGATTGTAGCTATGTCATTTTTTACAGAATATGAGTGTTCCCTTCAACCCTGGAACGCATAGCTTCACGACGGGATATGACGTCACAAATGTAATCAAATGTTGTGTGTGGTTGCCGGCATTCAGGCGGCAAAACATGATTTTTTGAACGGCTGTAGCACCAAAATGATGCACCAACGAGAAAAATGTTACTGCGAAATGTTGTTTGTTTTGATGTCCTCTATACGTTTCCATGGTCCGTGGGCACCATTAAAATGACACCCTGTATATTTATTTATTTTTTTATTGGGAAAATTTCAGATACAGCACAGGTGGCCATTTTACACTGAAATTGTCAACAATGAGAAAGCAATAATTATAATAAGCATAAAAATAAAATAAAAATTTAAAAGAAATAAATAAAAAAAATAATAATTAAGAGTAACAAAACAACATAAAAGTGAATAGCAAATGAACCAAAAAAAATAAGTAAAATATGGCACTATGTGATATTAATTACAAGCATTTCTTCTGATGGAAGACCGAAAGGCAAACTCGGAGGAAAATATATCAATATTTGAGGGGAGATCATTGTATTGTGTTGCAAGTCTGTAAAAGAGAGATCTTTTTTGAATTTTTAGTCTAGGTTTTTTTGTATAAAATAATCCTGGAAGAACGACACGTTGTTGGTGATCGCTAAGGTAATCTGTGAGAAGGGTTAGAAATTTGCCATGAATGTTGAATCTTTTGCGTAGTTTGTGAATCAGTAGACGATGACTAACAGTATCAAAGGCTTTGGCCAGAACAAAGTATATTACATATAATTGTGAATTATTTGAAATGCATTTCATAGCATGTGAGAGTAAAACAGACAGGTTTGTAAGACAGGAGCTACCAGGAAGAAAACCATGTTGCTTACAGCTTAAGTACGGAGAAACAAATTTGTACAGTCTGTCTTTGATTACTTTTTCACAGATGATGGACAGAGGAGAGAGCAAGGAGATTGGTCTGTAAGATGAAACAAAATTTTTGTTACCACTTTTGTGAATCGGTGTGATGTTAGCTTGTTTCCAAGCGTGAGGAAAGATGCCTTCCGAAAAACATCTGTTCAAGAGAATGGAAAGTGGATAGCACAGGGATTGCACAGTTTTCCTGAGGAACATGGTGTTGATATCGTCCGGTCCTAGGGCACGGTGAGCTGAAAGAGACGACAATAGATTCTTCACCTCATCGGGTGTAGTGACAAGCGTTGTAAGAGAGGAGGAACAGACTGGTCTTACGTTTGACAACGCTGCAAGGGAAGACTGGGAGCAGAAGTTACCATGAAAATAAGCGTTGAAGAGTTCTGCCCTTTGGTCGCCTATCGCACTTTCACTATCATGTGTAATTTCAGCTGGAATCCTACTGTTATTTTTCCTCGAGTTTATTAGATTAAAAAAGTTTTTTGGGTTTTCCGATATTGTTGCAGTGATATTGTCTATATGTTCCTTATATTTTTTTCGAAGGAGATACTTTGAGTGTCGTCGCAGAGCAGCAAATGTATTGTGCGTGTGTTCACTCGGGAAGCCCTTCCAAAGTTGTTATCAACCGGGGGAAGCAGACGGCTTTTGCGGTAACTGGGGCGACACTAGAACTGCAGTGGCAGGCGGACGAAACTCGAATTCCAGGATTTGCGAGAATCTCGGAACTTGTGTGAATATCGGGAATTATGAGAATCTCGGAGAGCCTACGCGTTACCGACGCACCGAGTTTTGAATTTAACTTGCAACGTCTTTATATCGTCGAAACTACAGTGAGTTTTTTTTTATATAGTGTTTGCCGATTTTCCTCGAGTTTGTTTGTTCTTTGGTGGATTTGTATCTTTCAAACATGTTACGTAATGTAGCTAGAAGTCGAGAGTTCTCAACGTTTAAAATTTCCGAAGATCTGGCGAGGTATGTACGATAAAAATTTATATATTTTTTTCTATGTAGAATTAGTTTTCAGAAATTTATCTAACTCTGAAAGTTATTTTTACAACTATGCCTGATACCATTGAACGTACAGTAAAAATAATATTTATTTTGCCTAATTTCATGTTCACCTCGTGCTTGGACGTGTACTAGCTCGAAACAGCCTTTCTTTCTAGTAAAAGTCGAATCTTGCAACAAAATTGAGGGTGGGCTTATGTTTCCGTTATTGTCTAAAAAGAAAGCTGTGTGTACAGTCACGGCACGATGTAATTTTTGAATAAATGCCAAGTGTTTCGTCTGTTTTGTCCATAATTGCACCACGTAAAAAAATACAAAAAAAACTGCCTTGTATATTTCCTCTATCATCGAAAGTTGCATATGTTGGCTAATTTTAAATTCTACCATGTATACTTGTGTTTAGTCAAGGCTTGCATGAGATGGTGATAATGAAATTGGTTGTGTGATGCTTTCTGCAAATTATCTTCACACATCTCTCTCTCTACTTTTGTACTCAGCTTGCAATGTTGGCTTATGATGCAAGGAGGAACAACTCCCTCATTTTTCAACAAAAATGGAGAGGAAAGATGTTTGTGGGCAAACATATGTATGGTAATCTGGGGGAATTTTTTATGTCTTTGTAATTAAATTAATTATTATTTGTGCTATGTGCTTGACTTTTTAAACTTCAAAACTAATAAACATTTGTTCTTATTTTCAGATTTGCAACTGGTTACCAACAATCAAAATGGAGGATGCAATATCTGCTTCCCTGCTTTTACTCTGAAGTGGCACTTCACAACTGTTCCCAGTTTAGATGCAGCAGTTCAGTTTGAGCCACAACCAAAATATTTCAAGACAAGTGATTTATGTACTAATGACATTCCCCTGACAATGTTTAAAGGAGATCTCAAACTAATGCACATGTGTGATGTCCTGCTTGGCACAATCGAGCGCAGTAGTATATAACTGCAGTGAAACTGTTCCGAAATACATCTTGCAAGATCCCTGTGTACTTACTTGCTTAACAAAGATGAAAGATTTAAGTGAATAGAAAAAATATAAATGTCAGTATCAACATTATTAACGTTTAGTGAAAATATGTTTTGAAAAAAAAATGTTTTTCAGTGATTTGATCAGTTTATGGTGAGACAGATTCCTTGCAGTGGGAAAGAAATAGTGTATTCTATTTCTAGTTTTATGCCATACCCCAGTTTTTGTCTAATGCTGCTAAATAATATGAATGTTGTTGGGGGGGGGGGATATGTACTACAGGTAAGTTATGTGAAAACAGTCCAGGCAGATAGTGAAGACATTTTTTTTGTCCCCAGTGAAAATAAGTAGTTTTCCCAGGTTGTGTAAATGATGTGCTAATGATGTATGATGTTTACCCAGCATTGTGAGGACAATCAGTTTATACTTAAAATCAATAATTTTGAGCATTTGTGTCTGAAAGCCAGTTGGTATGCCTTGGTTTTCGAAGGACTGTTTAGTTTACGGAGTGACTATTTTCACCAAATTTTAAGCTGCATGTCAGGGTGTCTACCAAAATAACAAATCTAAAATTTTTGACCTTATTTTCCTTTTTCTTAGCATGTATTTAATCACGCCCTACTTAGGTATGGTTGGAAATTAAGAAAAATAGATATTTTTATTCAATGAAAAACTTCTACAACAAGGCTGGTTAAGATGAAAACTGAAGCCGTACTTTAACAAGAGATTTAGACTTGCTTTAATTATTAATGCTTCATCCTGGATGGGGAATGGCCACATTACTTTAAAATATTTTTACAAACCTTTACGCATGCAACAATGCAATTCGGTAAAATTTTCAAAGCCGGTAAACTGGTTTCTTCAAATTTACAGGAGAAAGTACTTATGTAATTGAGTTTCTGTAGACTTGTGATAGGTCGTACAAGTGTTCTCTCTCATCAGTAAAGTTATTTCACCGTTAATTCATGTTTGTATGCGAGTGCTAATGGAACCTAACCTAACCTCGTAGGCATACCTCGTCCACATGATGGTTCGTGCGGCTATAGTGAATTTTTGCCCTTCCGTAGGTATTTTTCTATGAAAATGAGTGCTAATGGAACCTAACCTAACCTTGTAGGTATTCCTCATCCCCGTGATGGTTCGTGGGGCTATCGTGAATTTTTGAGGCTAACGTCAATGGTTTTTGGGGCTAACATCAACCATCCAGGGTAGCCCCAAAAATTCACGATAGGCCCACGAACCATCACAGGGACGAAGTATGCCTACAAGGTTAGGTTAGGTTCCATTAGCACTCATTTTCACAGAAAAATACCTACGAAAGGGGAAAAACAAGGAAGGTTAATTACTATTGACTGGTGGACATATGCATGTGCATCATCTACAATCTGGCTTGGCCTGCTAAATGGACATGTGTATTATTTAATTGCTGATGTGTTTGAAGCTTACATCAGTGTGCTTTGCTTTCATTGTTAGGTTAGGCAGGTCAGGTTTATGGCTATTAGCATTAAAATTACTTCTGTAAATACTTTCCAACGCCTGATCATGTAATTTCTGGTCTTGAGCACTTTATACTATTCTCTCTACCTGGTGATGCACCCATTTTTAATTTAAAATAAATTCTTAGGAGTAAGTTCAGCAACACTTCTTTTGTTTTTAGTTGAACAAATTTCTTTCTGCCGTCATGGGCAACATGATTGTAAAGAAACAAATATTTTTTTTTTTCTGAAATCGGACTGAATATTTATGCTGGCAACATATGCATTCAGTCATGTGTTTGTTGCTTTAAAAAAATGCAGGACACCAAAGAAATGACACTTAAAGAATATGGTCACCCAATTTTTTTTATTGACAATGTTCTATGAACATCACCTTCAGTACTAATTCATGTTGTAAACATCTTTTTAAAAATCAGTATTCCATGGTCAATTTCCATTTTTTAATATTTTTACCTAATCAGCGGTGGTTGATTCATGATTACTGTTATTGGCTTTGTAGGGGAGGCAGATTAATACGAAAGGCAGAATGCCTGGTTAGGGGTTACCGAGGTTCCAGCTTGTTTAGTGGCCTGGACGGTCGGACATATTCTCAGTCTGATAAAGAGCCAGCCAAACTGAACAATACATTTTACAGTGTAGTATGTGGACGAGCCTATGGAGGTAACTGCTAATTAGTAACAGTAAGTTCTTTTCTGAACTGTGTTGACTGCTGGTGTCAAAAAAGCAGGTTTTTTGTTTTATTTGCAACAAAGTAAAATAACAAACTTTGAATGCAAATTGTCACTGGTTCTTATTTTAATTGCTGAAATCCTGTTTTTCATATTTACTTTAATGGTGACATATTAGCAGTAATTATTTCAAATTGAATGGGATTTTTCAAATTCAAAACTTGTAGCAAAAATTGCAGTATAAGCACCTCCACAAGTTGTAATGTAATATCAAGGGTATATTTTTCACAAGGGATGCTTATAAGGTCCTGTGTTAAGCAGTGTTTTGTGTGAATTATAACAACTATGCATTTCCTTATTTTAAAAATAAAATCGAACTGTTACGTTAACTTGTCTCTTTTTGCCCCCAGAAGAAAAAGTTCTTTATGGATGGATATTGCCGCTTCAATGCCAAAAGCACGAAAGTGCTAAATCTTACTTTTGAGATGAAAACATTTTAGTCAATATCCCAGATTATTAATAACTTTTGCATTTGATTAAATGTTGTCATTGGGAAAATATGCACCCACTTGTGACTGTTTATTACACCATGTAAATGTATCAACAAATATTGATGAGCAACTGCACTAGGTTAAATAGTCAAAATTTGCACACTCGTGGTTTTGGCATTGAACGACAATATGTGTGGCATGTTGCAATATGTTCTGCATGAGGTTAATATATGATATAAGCGATTTGTTGATTTTAAGTTGACATGATCGTAGGATGGAAATAAAAACGTGCAATGCACTTTGCTTCTTATGTTTTGTTCTTTGGCATTGTAGTTCACAATTATGGAATTTTGTTTCATATAATTGTCCCATAAATAACCACAATTTTTAAAAATCTGATGTAGTGATAGCAGTTTTGGTCAACTGAAGAGAAATTGTTATTCATTTCAAACCAATTGTATAGCATTGAATGTGATAATTGAGAATCAGAGTGGAACCATGATTAATATAATGGCAGAGTAGCTAGGTATACATATTTTCACTTTCTATCCTTCAGCATCAAATATAAAAAAATACATGCAGATGGGGGGGGGGGGGAGTAATTTGGAATTATTTAGGTAGGAATTGCTATTTTTGCTTTGTTGCATTACTGAAGGTCTGTCAGCATTTAGTTTTCAAAAATTTCTCTTCTTTCAAAAACCTCATTCCAAATTGTGAGAAAATATTTACAATTCCTTCTTGGAAATTCAAGTTCCATCTTTCTGTAGTTTGTTTTCAGTGAAACAGATGAGGGAGAGAAATTTTTGAATAGTACTTTGCGGGCATGTACCAAAGGCCCAGTGCACTTTTTTCACAGCAACATATTTCAAGCGAATCTTAAGGAGCTGCCGTGAGAGAACACCTTAGTGATCAGCATCTATGGTAAAAAAAAAAATTCAATTCATAATGTGTGCTGTGAATAAACTGTAGAGGTGAGTAACATGAAATATCTGTATGAATTCTGTTTTGAAACTGGTACCAACTATGATGACAAGTGCAGTTTCTCTTGCCTTGACCTTGCTCATTTTGTGCAAATAAAATTTAACATTTCCAGAAGTACTGCATTGATTTTTGCAAGTTCATGTAATTACAGGTATCAGTAGACAAGGGACTGAAACCTATCTTGCCTAATACTTTACAAAATTTTCATTTCCCCCACATTTTATTTGTGAGTGCTTTCAGCAAATGCAGTGATTTTCTGTTATGAGCATGTTTCACCTACGTCACAAACTATTGCATTGTCTCTTTGAGAAGCCATTATGGAGGCCACATTCAAGCAAGTGGGCTGGAGATTTGAACCTTATTGATGATGTACTTGGTACAATATTCACATTCTTGAATCCTGAATTCAATGCACTTTTCTGCCATTATAGTAATTATTATTCATTATATATAATGTTGTTCAAGCAAGTTCACTATTTTTTCTTACACATGGCGCAAAATTGGCCATGAACATGGTGACTGTGCAAATCCTGGCATCACATGAAACCCACCTGTTGAATCCTGTAATTTTTTCATGATAGATTCTGCTAGTTTTTGCAACTAGTATGATCAGAAATTGCATTCTGTTACTAACGTAATGTAATGGAGTCTCAAATGTTTTATTTTACAGTACAGTTCTGCAAACATACAATTATAGTCTGTACAGTTTGTTGTAGGTTCTTTTTTCTACCATGTGTTACGAAGATACACATACTAAAGTTCAAAACTACGAAATCCATACTCTTGGTTAGTGTTGCCAAATATCCTTTATTGTGCAATTTCGTTTTGTTCCTGTGAATAATTATATATTATTTCAATGTAATGTGAATTTAAATGTATGAAATATATCACCTGTGTGTTAGTGTAACTGGTTTTTATGTACCAGTTCTGTGTGCAAAAAGAGAAATATGGCAACCCTTACCTTGGTGTATGTGTAAGTATTTTCTTCATCTAGAATATTTCTCGTGCAGAAAAAGAAAATTGAATACATTATGAACAGAATTTTTCGGAGAAATTTAGATGCTTTGCCAAAAAATGGATTTTAGGAACTCATTGAAGACAAAAGATTATTCTTATTACTTTTCACGAAATTCTAATTAGTTAATAAAAATAAATTTATTTGTCTACAAGATAAAATATTGGCCTATTTCTCCGAACGAAAAAGGCTTTCTTTGCGAAAATGGAAAAGCAAGCAGACGATCGGTGGTTCCGAAAGCAAGCAGACGAACGGTGGTTCAGGGAATGCTGTGCGTTGCCATGGTAACGGCATTACGGAACCATGTGACGTCACGCTCCCGGCGATACTAGCGCTGCAGCGACAGGCGGAAGAAGCACGCTAGCAGACGACAAATGATTTCCACGGGAGGTATAGGAACATTCCCATCTGTAAAACCTATTTCTAATCTGTGGTTGTCATGCTCGTGTCTTGTTGGCCAGTACATCCCGCACTTCGGAGTCGAACCAACACGGAAATCTCCGAGAAGATATTTTCCCTGTAGGCACGTGGTCCGTCACTGCTGCTTGAATGACACCTGTAAATAGGTCAGCTGCCTCGTCGACCGTCCCGTCTTCCAAGATGCACCAGGGGAAGGAGTCGAGGGAAAGTCTTATCTCCTCCCACGGCGCTCGGTTCCACAGGTAGCTTTTGTTCTGGATGGAGGGGCGATGACCTCTTCTAGGGGGTGGGTGGATGAGAATAGAATCATCCAAACTGTCGTGGTCGGAGGTCAGGAGGTTCTTACCTGGCGTGATACCAATATCGTTTAGGGTGGACAGAACATAATCCAGGTTGCTGTCCTTCCTGGTGTTGAACAAATTATGTTGTTTTAGGTTTAAACCACAAATGAAAGTTTCAGTAAACCATGCGTCGTTCGTACATTTTGCTGTTCCATTCACAGGGTCTTGCCAGTCAATAGAGAGGTTGAAGTCGTTGAAAAGCGCAACGTCTCCCAGGGCATTTGCCGCAAGTAAAGAATCTCGACATTCTTCGAGGAGATACAAAGGACTGTTTTTATGTGGCCTATAGTAAGAGCCAAGGAGAAGCTTCTTGGCACCGGTCACTGAAACTTCCACCCACAGTATTTCACAGTTCCTTTTAAGTCGTGGCGTACTTTGCTTGGCCATTTTGAGTTAACACAGATCATAACGCCCCCACCACAAGTCGTACGATCGTTCCGATATATTGTGAAATGGCTTGCGAATGGCAGCTCACTGTCACAAACTTTTTTTGTCAACCACGTTTCAGTAAAAATTAGGCAATCATATGTCATGAGTTCACACGCAAAAGTTGCACAGTCGCCAAGCTTATTCTTAATGCTCTGTGTATTTTGGTAATACACAGAGAAATTTGCCACCGTTTTCACAGGCCCCGGGTTCACATGTATGTCCTCGCAGATCAAGGCCATGCACAGGAGGTGAAAGTACCGGACCGGGGTCCCCTTACCTTCCGAGCGTTGTTCCCTGCTGCTGGGCGAAGATATGGCGGAGACACGCACACGTGTCGCCGCGAGTGCCGAAAAAGAAAATCTCCTCTGAGCACATCTCGACCGCAATAGTTCATCAGAATCCTTTGACACAGCGGAAGGAATGCTACACTAAAGCCACGAGTACACCATGATTAAACACAGGCCGAGAAAAACCACTGAAAACTCTCGAAACACAAGACGACAATCAGCACCACTACTACAACTTGCCGCCATATTGTAACCTGTATTTATATGGGTCATTCATTCCATGTCAAATCTTCAGGAGTTGACGCTCATAGTCATCGATTTTGATGATAATTGGTAAGTAGCTTTCTTTTGCTCCAAAACCGATACCTGTTAAAGGATTTTGCTGAATTATGATTATTACGAATTATATGAGTGTTGTTCAAAATGTCATTTTTGAGCAACATGCTCTTTTCAATTAAGTATATTTCGGGAACGAATTAAGATACAGAAGTGTTCTTGAGCTCGTTGTAAAAAGAAAATACGGTTGCATATTATGAGATGATCAAAGGTTGAAACTTAGCAAAATTTTAACACACTGCTCAAATGTTCAAATTTCAAGTTTGAACAGATAAAAACAACCCCCAATCAATTTTTCTCATTTTTAGATATTTTTTAACTACCATCATTTCTCTTCATACTGAGAAAGTTTTATCAAGGTGTTTTTTGATGTAAGGGAGAAAAATGAAATTGAAATGTGTCCTGCATCAGCAATGAACTGAGCTTAAGCGTCCCTATGATGAGACTTTTCATTGTGTCGCGCTAAAAGATATATGTACTTACTGTTCAGGGAAAGATGATATTCCACTTGATAATTGGCTTCATTTTGTGCGGTTATTGCTAATTTATAAGTTACTGATTCCATATTTTTAGCCGCATTCGTGGGGACGAGATGTGGGCGTGTTGTGAAAACTTCTGTGTTAGCCTAAAAATAAAGGGGATAAAAACGACCAATGTCTGGAATAATTCCGTAAAAGATGGATTTTGGTCACTTGTTAGACCACTACTAGAACTACAAAATCTCAAAAGTTGCCGCCCTTCTCCCCTGTGCTTCCCCTCAAGCATCGGATACACAGACTCTTAGTTACTGCCCTGTATCTAAGCAGTTATTTTCTATTAAACTTTTGGTTTTTAGATGGACTGAAGAAAAGGTAATGTTCAATAATGTAAGTGGTTTTCACATTATGTAAGAAATCATCTTTTAAAAAAAGACAAGTCTTCGTGTACTTTTAGACTTTTCTCCATTGTAACTTTCGAATAAATTATGCGACAGAAAATTATTTGAAAAAAATATAGGCTAATTTAAAGTATAAGCGTTAAATTGATATAAGTTTTAATGTATTTAATCAAAAAATCGCCACAAGATGTGTCTCCAAATAGAGGACTTCGTATCCACCATCTTGATCACTGTCCAGAGGCTAAGTCCCTAATGATTGACAAATTGTTACACTTTTTGATAAAAGCAAAAGCTTGGTAGTATAATTGTTATTCCATTTAAGGTATTTTCAGTCGAGTAGCCAATCGCTATGTGCGTGCTGATGCCTCCCATGTTGAAAAGAGTCCGCCACATTGGATACTTATGGTTTGATATATCTCGGGAACGGTGACACCTATCAATGTAAGGTTTTCTCAGAAGTGCTCCAAATAGTGTAAACTTTCACACTAAATCAATAAATCAATTTTTAAAAATAAACGATTCGTTTGTGAAAAATTAATTTTTTAAAGCATTTTGTGAGAATAACTGCATCTTGAAATTTATGTTGATGGTTATCTTCAAACATTTTCAGTCATATAAATTAGAGCTCATCCCAACATCTCGAAATGCGGTCTCCACCAATAACATTTTGTAGAATTCATTACAAAACTTTATAAATATAAATAATAGTACTTTAAGTATTCAATTCATCTAAAATTTAAAATTAAACTTCTAACAAACATTACTCAATATTACAATATAAATAATACTATCGTTTGATTCGAGAATATTTTTAAGACTGCTAACTAGTAGCGGCTATTGTGTGCCAAACCTTTGGGGATGGGGGGAAAGGGCAGTTCATTTTCTTATTAGACAAGACTTTGCATTAAGAGGCATGGCCATGATGCGAGGCAAAAAAGTGGCAAAAAGTTGGGGGTAATTGCCTCAAGTCCCCCTAATCGCCGCCATTGCTTCTAACTTGCAGTTATTCTCATAAAATATTATAAGTAATGATTTTTTTCTCAAACATTACCGACATTCGTCGTCCCCCCCCCTTCAACATTTTGGCTAACACAGAAGTATTCACAACACCCCCATATCTCGTCAACACGAACTCGGATAAAAATATGAAAACATTAACGTATAAATTAGCAATAACAGCACAAAATGAAGCCAAATATCAAGAGGAATATCATCTGTCCCTGGACAGTAAGTATATATCAGGGGCGTGGCGTGCATGTAACCGGTGTTACCACAGGTAACACCAAAATGTAAAGAAATTAAAAAGATTTTTTCTCAATAAAATAACAACATTGCTAAATAAGTTAACCGATAGCGTTGCAGTTGAGTGTATATTGCAGAGGACATTTTTTCTGCAGCCGACAAAAGCGAAGAGACAGGCCGTTCCGTAACGGCAAGGTAAGAGCGCCCGCCAATGCAAGGGAACAGCGGGGAAAGACTTGGAGGCAAGTGTGCTAGGTGGTTATTCATATGCCTGTTTAGGGGCCCTGTTGCCGCTGCGGCTTACCGGATCAGCAAGTGTTGTCACATTGGATTTCCAGAAAAGAGCTAAATCCCGCCTAAAACGGGGATACTATTTCTCTGAAGCAACAAGAGCTAGACTGCAAAGCCAAAGCTGGATTTAAATACAACTGAAACCGTTTACGTAATAGACTAAAATATAAGTACTTGATGCGATTCGTGATTTGGACAAACCTTGCTCCAAACAACTGAGTTGGCAACAGTAGTACGTACATCT
Organism: Lepisma saccharinum; assembly: GCF_977018435.1. Taxonomy (NCBI): domain Eukaryota; kingdom Metazoa; phylum Arthropoda; class Insecta; order Zygentoma; family Lepismatidae; genus Lepisma; species Lepisma saccharinum. The sequence goes on along the minus strand of NC_139236.1, from coordinate 8,501,284 downwards.
GGACTTCCTCCCACCGCTGGAGGAGGGGAATTCTGTCGTCTGCTCAACGCAGAAACGTCAAACTGACCCGAATGTGTGGTTCTTCTTCCCCTTTACACCTCTTTGCAAAGAAACAGAGATGGTTGACAAGGCTCGACTACTATTCACTGGATTTTCGCGGCAACTCTCTCATGAGTGGAAGTTCTTTCTAGTAGTGAATGTGGCTAAATAAATCATTGAGCGGATTGGGGGGGGGGGGGGAAATCCAGATCAAAGGCATGTTTTTTTGTGGGGGCGGTAGGGTGTAGATGATAACGTCTGATGGCCGGTAACACTTTTGAAAAAGTCACGCCACGTCACTGGTATATACAGGGTGATTCTAAAGGTATAGTACAAACGAAAACCACAGATACCTCCCATGAAATAGAGACGAAAGTTCCCCTTCCACTTTGCCGAGAGATGCCTCCGTGAGGAGCTAGACAACGCCGAAAACGTGTGAAAATGAACTTCACACCTCTGTACAGCCAGTACCTGTGAAGATAGAAAGGCGGAACAAACGAAGTCAAAAGGAACACCAAAGTCGCCCATCCGAAAAACACTAGGCAGCAGCTGCGCAACGCATGCGCATGGGGTTCCACAAAGGAAATAGGAGTGTCCCGCAAGACAAGTGAAGGGAAAGGGTAGCGATCGACAACGGTAGGGAGAAAAGAAGCTATGAAGCATGAATTAACAATTGCACAGCGGGAAACAAACACCATGACTGAAGCAGTGCAGTCGAGAAAAGTAGTGCGGGGTTGCAGAGCCACGGGAGGACGACGTAGGATGTAAAAACACACCGAGAATGCAAGCAAAGTGGTCGACACTCGACAGGCAACAGACGAGTACATGGTTCGGGGCAGAAATGGCGGCGCTGGCGGTGCAGCGCAAGGGGAGTCCCCAAAACACAGTGGGGAGACACCGCATCAAGAACAAAGCAAGGTGCAACAAAAGAGAAAGACGACCGGACGGGGAATGGTACCTGCCAAGGAGACAACAAATGCGGGACGAGGGATTCCCCGTAGCAGAACCGAGGGGATGTCACACAGAGGTCGTGCGCCAGCAGGACAAACACAGCAACTACGGGCACAGGAGGTTATTGTTAATGAAAGGTGCACGTACAGATAGGACCACGTACCCCGTACTGTAACAAACGTCGTTAAGGGGCCCAATCAGCCTCTTAGAAATGAAGCCGGAGGCACATCGCTGGCTGGGAGCGGGCGGAAGGCTGCTGGAGTGTCGTACGGACCCCACCACTCCGTACGGTGGACGACACTAATGGACGAGGTCGGAATGTTTCCATCCCGATCACCAGGTCCACCGTCCCCAGACCTGACGCGGCTGCTTGCTTCCGAGCCCAACCCCAGCCGAACAACTCGAGTCCCTCCTCGGCCGCAGCCTTCCGCTCCGAAACCAAGCGTGGCCTCACACCACCGCAGCCGCGTGGGTGTGAGACCGGGCCGAGCAAGGCTGGACAGATAAACTGCGTGGGACAATCGTGTAATGAAGCTACGTGGGGGTATGCACGTCTGTTCAACTGCTGGGTTACCCCACATTGGTGTACACAAACACCACACGATCGTACGTAGTGCTCCCGTCGGCTCGAGTAAGACGGACGAAGTACGTGTTGTGGGTGAATGGGGCAAAAATGAAGGACGCTACATGTGTTCCACGATGACAAGGCCCCAGAGTACATGGCCCCACCTGACGGCAGTGCTCAGGTAGTGAAGAGCACAGGCACGGGTGGCTCAGGAACGTCAGCTGATTGTACCACAGCGCCGTGCGGACGTGTGGGCTGATTGGAAGTGCCAGCGTCAGGGAGCGTGTCAGTGAAAGAGCTGGTGGGGTGGTGGTGTGCTTGATGTACGACAATTGAGTACGTTGTTTCGAAGCCGTTGTGACCAGTGTGTGTGTGTGTGTGCCACCTGTGCACTGCAGTACAGTATTCCATAATTGGCACTATCCTCACCGTACCATGGAACGCTACACATTTGTAGAACTGAGGGACATGCATTTTGTCTACGGCCTTGCAGATGGCAATGGCCGAGCAGGTGCACGCCTTTATCGCGGACGGTATCCAGAGAGGCGAGAACCCGACAGCAGGTTGTTTTCGAACGTGCACCGTACCCTTGGTGAATCGGTTGTGTTACGTGCAGGCCATCATGTCGGTCACCCAAGACATGTGCGCACCGCGGCGGTCGAGGAGGACGTACTTGCTCGCGTGGACGACACACCGTCCACTAGCACCCGTAGCATTGCACGTGCAGTGGGAGTATCACAGTCGACAGTGTGGCGTGTCCTTCATGATGATCTGCTGTATCCCTATCATCCACAGCGAGTCCACGCGTTGCAGGCTGGGGATTACCCACGACGTGTGGAATTCTGCCAACGACTGTTGCAGTTTTGTAGCGCCATGTGCTTTTCACGGACGAGGCAACATTCACCCGTGAGGGCATCTTCAATTGCCGAAACAGCCATGTGTGGGATTATGAAAATCCACATGCAGCAGTCGAGGTGCACCATCAGACCCAGTTTGCAGTGAATATCTGGGCAGGTATCATCGATGAACAGATTATGGGTCCATACCTGCTGCCACCACGTTTAAATGGCCGCCTCTATCGCACATTTCTTGCATCAGTCCTTCCAGAGCTGCTAGAAGATGTACCCCTCAACGTGCGACATCGTATGTAGTTTCAATTGGATGGAGCGCCTGCACATTTTAATGGCAAAGTGCGAACCCTTTTGCACCGTACCTACCCACAGCGCTGGATCGGCAGAGAGGGCCCCGTCCCCTGGCCCGCCCGTTCGCCTGACCTCACACCAATGGATTTCTTCTTGTGGGGCCATGTGAAAACACTCGTCTACGAGACCCCGGGCCTGACAAGGAAACATTGGTAGCGCGGATACTTGCAGCATCGGCCGAGGTGTGTACCATGCCAGGAATTTTTGATAGGGTTCGCCAGAATTTCCTGCGACGCTGCAAAGCCTGCATTGAATGTGGTGGTCGTCAATTTAAGCAACTTTTGTAACAACGTCAGTCCGGGGTACGACTACGTACTACGTACTATTCCTATCTGTAAGTGCACCTTTGCGTGGCAATAAACCTCCTGTGCCCGTAGTTGCTGTGTTTGTCCTGCTGGCGCACGACCTCTGTGTGACATCCCCTCGGTTCTGCTACGGGGAATCCCTCGTCCCGCATTTGTTGTCTCCTTGACAGGTACCATTCCCCATCCGGTCCTCTTTCTCTTTTGTTGAACCGTGCTTTGTTCTTGCTGCGGTGTCTCCCCACTGTGTTTGGGGACTCCCCACGCGCTGCATGTGTTTGTTTCACGCTGTGCAATTGTTACTTCATGCTTCATAGCTTCTTTTCTCCCTACCGTTGTCGATCGCTACCCTTTCCCTTCACTTGTCTTGCGGGACACTCCTATTTCCTTTGTGGAACCCTATGCGCATGCGTTGCGCAGCTGCCGCCTAGTGTTTTTCGAATGGGCGACTTTGGTGTTCCTTTTGACTTCGTTTGTTCCGCCTTTCTATCTTCACTGGTACTGGCTGTACAGAGGTGTGAAGTTCATTTTCACACGTTTTCGGCGTTGTCTAGCTCCTCACGGAGGCATCTCTCGGCAAAGTGGAAGGGGAACTTTCGTCTCTATTTCATGGGAGGTATCTGTGGTTTTCGTTTGTACTATACCTTTAGAATCACCCTGTATATATATATATATATATATATATATATATATATATATATATACATATCCTTTAGCGCGACACAAATGAAAAGTCTCATCATAGGGACGCTTCAGCTCAGTTCATTGCTGATGCAGGACAAATTTCAATTTCATTTTTCTCCTTATATCAAAAAACACCTTGATAAAACTTTCTCAGTATGAAGAGGAAGGATGGTAGTTAAAAATATCTAAAAATGAGAAAAATCCATTGGGGTTGGAGGTGTTTTGAGCTGTTCAAACTTCAAATTTGAACATTTGAGAAGAGTGTTCAAATTTTACTAAGTTTCAACCTTTGATCATTTCATAATATGGAACCATCTTTCCTCTTTACAATGAGCTCAAGAACGCTTCTTTATCTTCATTCGTTCCATTGATTGAAAAGAGCATGTTGCTCAAAAATGACATTTTGAACAACCTTCATATAATTCGTAATAATCATATTTCAGCAAAATCCTTTAACAGGTATCGGTTTTGGAGCAAAACAAAGCTGTGTACCAAATATCATCATAATCGGTGACTAACCCCTGCCTGCCAAAGGAATGACCCATATAGATACGTGCTGCAATGGGCATTGTGAATGTGTGGAAAAGTAAAGTAAGGTATGTAGTTTCTACTTGAATCATTTCGGGAAACACTATACGCAAAATTCTTAACTGTCATGTTTTCAACGCAGTTTTATTTTAGTGTGTATATCCCTTTTCACGTATATCTTGTAAAACAAGAAGAAACATATTGAGATTTGAAAATTATAATATTTTGTAAGTATCTTCGAGTTGTACGTATTTTACTCATTTGATTGCTTTTTCAGCTGATTAAATAACAAATATTTGCTCACGCTCTCTCACTTTCGTTTAGTAGTAGTTTTTTATATATATATATATATATTATATATACTATATATATATATATATATATGGGGTGAGTGTGTGTGGTATGCAGAGTATATAGAAGAATATTTACTTCTTCGTTCGATTTGCCTGTCTGTCTTTTAGTGGGGAAAAATTGACAACAATATGCATTATAGCGATGTAACCAATAAAATCTGAATTGAGTTTGAAGAGCAAATTGCCGATAAGATAAACATCAGTTAAATTGCTGTATTTAGCAAATTATAAAGGCTACAATAAATTATAAAGGCTATAACATTTTATAAATGAACTTTGATTAAATTACAAATTAATTATCATATAAATTATAATCCTCGTTAATAATTAGTTGAAAATCTGAAACCTGTAAACAAGGGAGTATGTTACTGTAGTGATTAGTAACAATTGGGCAAATAGCTGTTACCAAAATGCAACTCCACCTTGTTCTGTTTTAGGGAAGCATGGAATTTCTTGTAGGCTATATGAAACTGGCAGAACATCTGCCTATATGTTATCTTATTGCTTATTAAGACTTTTTATTTACTAAATGATTACATGGACATTTCCTTTTTCCTATAATCAGTATTTGCATTTTGTTTGTATGTATTTGCTAAGTATGCCAATCCAGCGTTTCTTTAAAATCAATGATGATTAGATTCAATGGATGAAGATTGCGAATGTCGATATGCCATTGGGACACATTAATTCAGTCCAGTCGTATTGCCAAGGAACAGTACAGTCATGGACACTTCTGGGTTGTAACAACCCCATTGACTTTCAATTGGATCATGGCGATAGAGAAGTGTCCGTGACTGTACAAGCAGTGTGTTTTCTCATAGTCAAAGAAGGTACAATGTGGCCCAAAATTAAATTTCATTTTGTCACGAACAGTCAAAGCAAAATGTGGTTATCTGTCTCATGAGAAGGTTCTTACTAGTAAGTTTGTTAAGGAAAGAGAAATATTGAGCAACGATTCAGAATATTATGTTGTTTAAAGAGGAAGAACAAAATGGTCTAATTTTCGTCCAGGGGATATATGCCACAAAAATCTATGTTCCAAAAATAAAGAAAATTATAAAATAATGAAATTAGAAAGTACTTACCCAGTTTCTCTATCACAAATACTGTATTTGGCCTCAAATGACCTCTTGAACACCTGGAATAAAAGAAAATATACCATTAGTGTTTTGCAAGCAGAGATCGCCTTTAAACCAGTATATATATATATATATATATATATATATATATATATATATATATATATATATATATATATATATATATATACCAAGTGTTTCATAAATAATTAAGGGGTTACAAAAAAAATATTGCTGTTGTTGATTTGGTGTTTTAAGTCCACTTTATGCACAGTAAGGCTAATCGGGACTGGACCTACAGTTTAAAGTGGGATCCGAACCACTTGTGCCTCCACCGGGTATCGAACCCGGGACCCCTTGATTACAAGGCGACTACGCTACCACTGCGCCATCTGGGAGGCCAATAAAAAAAATATTGCACTTAAACTATTGAACTTTTGTTAATGAAACCAGTCCAGAACGAACGAGGAACTCAAATAGTTTTTTTGACACCTACAAATGTTGAATGTGTGCATCACGGGTGACACGGCACGCATCGACACGATCTCAACCTATTTCCTATCACGACCCCCCTTTTATCACATCCTCTTGCCAGCGACCCTAATATGTAATTTATGGTTTGTAATAAGCGTTTATATGTGTAAGCAATATATACAACTCTGCGAAGAAGAACAAAGGTTCCCAAACGAAAACAATCTCTTTCCAATTGTCGACTAAAACATTTCTCCATTCTCGATTTATTAACAAACACAAGACAGCTATTGCGAATTGGTGCTTAGCCTTTGTAATTACCTCGGATGGGGATGAGTTATGAAATGATGAAATTGATGAATGGGCATTCAGAAACAACCATGTCCGAGCGGAATTCGAACCCGGGACCATTGGCGTCCCAGCTCGATGTGCTAACCACTCAGCCACAGGGTCCGGCAGCTACATCGTATCTGTGCGAAAGTGGCTTCTCTTCCATGGTAAGCATTAAATTAAAGACCAGAAACCACTTGTCAGTTGAGAATGACTTGATATTGTGCGTCACGAAAATTGAACCAGACATTGCTGCACTAGTGAAATCACACCAGGTTCAGGTTTCACACTAGCCTTCATTTTTCATTGTATTTCAATATGCAGTTTTTGTTGTATTTGTATATTTCTTGTATTTCAATATGCAGTTTTTACTAGTTTCATACCTTTTTTATTTGAATTGTTTTTAAACGATTCTTCGTCTGTTAAGAAAATATGTTTAATATTTTTTGTTATATTTAGCCATAAGTATAGAAATAAAAATATGTATATCAAAATAAAGTCAAAATAATTTAAAAAAATACTTTTTCCCGCTACTAGACCCTAATTACATTTATCTTTTTCACCTTCCTTCACGACCCCCAAGTTGAGAAACCCTGGTATAGATCTTGCCACACTCGCATGAACATGGGCCTGTCATATCGCTGCCATATCACGCAGCATTTGGTGAGACAAATACCCTGTCTTTGATGAAACCCCACAAAAAGAAGTCACAGTGTGTAAGGTCCCGTGATCTTGAGAAACAACCAAAACATTGCACAAAGTGATGTGGATGAGTTGAGTGTCACCTAGCGGCAGGGATATAAACTCTCAACTTAACAAAACATACACGCACAAACTGTTTGCATTCCTTGTCCGTTCTGGATTTAAACTGGTTTCATTAACGTAAGTTCAATACTTTACTTGCAATACATATTTGTAACCCCTCAAGTATTTATGAAACACCCGGTATTTAAACAATAAGGGCGGTAGAAATTTGGATTCTGGGACATAAAGCGCATGATAAGTTGGCATACGTAGAAAAAAAGTGCATGAACTCTCATGATTATTTATTTCATGAAAACCATTAAATAATACATATTTTTTTAAAAAAAACTTATTAAATACCTATACGAAAGTGTTGTGGAAAATGTTATATGTTTATGCTATCAACTGATTTAATGTCAGAACTCGGATATTGTTCAGAATTTTTGGCACCGAAAGTACCCCTGGAGAACATTGGTGTATGTAACTACATTAAATATTATTTTACGAATATTACAAATTCATATTGTGTATTTGAAAAAGTGTATTTGTATATAACCTGCACAAGTATGAAATTATATGTAGTAATGAACACTTAAAATTAGACCTGGATTTATATAGAGGGTGTTTCCGTGACCATGTTACAAACTTTCAGGGATGATGGAAAAATACAAAAGCATAAATATGAGTTAAGCAACCACTGTCCGGAAAAGACTTGTTCAGAAGTAACAAGTCAAAACCATAGTGACGAGAAGGGTATGCCAGCAGGTTCACCTGATCTGTTCCCACTTGATTTATTTGGTGGGGTCACGTAAAAAGTGTTGTGTACGAGACGCCTGTGGATAATGAAGAAGAACTCTTGGCAAGAATCCTCGCTGCCAGTGACATCGCCCGAATGACTCCAGAGGGATGCGACAAAGCTTCATGCGATGCTGTCATGCCTGCATCGATACTGAGAATACAAATCAGATTTGTTATCTCTTATATCCATAAACAACCAACGTATCTGCTAGTTTCTCAAGATCACATCCTCTTTCCTCTTGTGGGGCACCCATACAAGTTTGTGGGTTGCATATCTTTCATGTCAGAATGGTTTTGGAAGCCTTGTAATTTCTGAATGAGGCATTTCTGCGCAGGGGCTTCTTATCTCATACGTACGCTTTTGGTTCCTTCCATCATCCCTGAAAGTTTGTAACATGGTCACGGAAACACCCTGTATATGAAGTTCCTGGGCTAATACATCCTATATACCCCCTCCCCCATTCCATTATACCAATTTAGTGACTTTGATCCGTGTGGAGTGGTAGTAAATTTTGAGGTACTTTAATCCAAATTCAAATTTGAGAAGGGCATCCCCGATGGCGCAGTGGTAACGTCGTCGCCTTGTAATCCGGGGTTGAGCCACATAGTGGTTCGGATCCCACTTTAAACTGTAGGTCCAGTCCCGATTAGCTTTACTGTGAATAAAGTGAACTTAAAACACCAAATCAATCAATCAATCAAATAGCGAAGATAATGTTGCACGATACTTTTTATCTAAAGTATTTACTAAGATATTTACTGAAATGATTGAAGACATCAGCGTCTACAACAACAGTATCAGAAAGTTTACTTGCAGACGCCGTCGTGTCGTGAAGATCTGGCGACTGAAATATCTGTCAGCCTCTAGAACGTCCGTGGAACTTTGGTTGATATTTGAATTGCTTTTATTGCCAACTTGAGTTGGTCTTATTTCTTCCTAGTTTATATGCCACATTTTCTTTGGGAAACTAATACAAAAAAGCTGAATAACAGCATTCAAACTTAGAAGATGGGAGAGGTAGAGAACAGTGTATCCATATCAGAATAACAATTACTGCGAGTAGGGGGGGGGGGGGGCAAAATTTCGCCCGTTCAATTTCTCGGTCTTTCCGCTAGAAAGGGTATCGGCGCCAGTACGTGTGTGTAGGGGAAGGCAAATCGAGTCAATTGTGAACTTTTAGTGATCTGGGAAGCTTCTGTTTCGCCTTTACGAAGATTTTTTTGCTTTCTTGCTAAAGTGAGTCATTATTACAAGTCCTTTACGTCTAGTGTAATCGTATTCTCGGCATGTCATTCGTTTGAGTACTTTGTCAATTGTGTGAACAGTGTGTCGTCAGGTTCACTTGTTGAAAAGGTTGGGGCCGCCATGTTAGTATGAGGGTTCTTCCTATTTTCGTCCCACTTCCTGCTCCTAATTTCGTCCCCTCGTACTTTTCTATGTTCTTAAGGCGGAGCCCTTGGAAACGGGGAATAAGGATGCCATGGAAACAACGATTGACGCAGTGAACAATAAGGAGGTGAGAAACAAAGCAGCCAGCGAACTGTACAATGTTTCTATGGCAACTTTGAAAGATTATGTCAAGAAGAGACAAGGTTTCAATGGTGAGCACTAACTACATTCAACTGACGACTCAATTGAAGTCAGTAACAGGGCGATGATGATACTGACTGTTTAATCTGTACGAAAAATATTCCACAGATAGATTAAAAAAATGTATCCTCTTACAAAAAAATATTTCACATGGTTTCATATAACATGCACAGCGACAAAAAATAAGTAAAACTCATTTGTGATACTTGCTTGGAAGACTAAAACCTAATCTTAAAGAAATAATGATAAGCTTATTTATTTTCCAAGTAAACTTAATATTCTTTATGAATTTTGCAAAATTTAGGTCTTAAATTTACTATGAGTATAATGTTTTGTATTAATTCACTACATCCCACCAATTATGTTCACTTTTGAATGGACATTTTGTAAATAATATGAATATTGAAGCTGGTATTTGAAAAAATCGTAATTCTTTCGATTTTTTTTATGGGGACAAAATTAGGAACACCTTTTTTGGTTTTACCGAAAACAAGTACTTTTGAATTTAGTTTCTTCTGCTACAAATAATTAATTATACAGGCGATCTGACTTTAAAGATATTGAAATTTATCGTGCAAAAAGATAAATAGGTTAGTTTCTTGTTCGATTAATTTCAACTCCTTTATTTCATCTGGCCCAGATGTTGGGCTCACCTTGTACTGCTCTGCGACACGACCAATGTTGCCAGTACACTTCGAAATTTCGAAAGAAAAACACATTTTTGTGAATATGTCGAAATTAACAACATAAATCGTCTGTAATGTATAAATTACATAATTATTTATCGTTTTCTTTTGTCAGCTCGATGAATTCCCACAGAGACCATCGATATACATCGAACATTTAGCAACTACTCCACAGGTATTATACACGTTTGTTTTCAGTTCGTACAAAAACTTGTTTACAGCTTTGTAACTTTTCCGCAAGCTGAAGGTTCACGTAGAGCATGACTTTCTTGTTTCATGATTGAAAAATATTCACATAGATACAGGTAATACCAAGTATAAGTTCCATATCCCAACTATCGCTTTTTGTTCAAACGTTACGTACGTTCAAAGTCTCTGTTGCGTGACTTTTTGGACACCCTGTATATATTTAAAAGGTCTGCAGTAGTCCAATCTGTATGTTCCCGGGTTCGAAAACCGGTGGAGGCACATAGTGGTTCGGTTCCCACTTTAAACTGTAGGTCCAGTCCCGATTAGCCTGTCTGTGCATAAAGTGGACTTAAAGCGCCAAATCAATCAATCAATCCATTCTGTATATCGACCTCCGTGGCATGAGAGGTCAGCACAACGCGCTCAGACGCCAGTGGTTCCGGGTTTGAATCCTTAATGACATTTTTCTGATGTTTCTGTTCATCAGCCCTGAATGAAAAAAGTAGAGAATAAAGTAAATTGATATGAGGAAGAGAATGACAGAAAATCCCCGCTCAGGAACTTTATATTAAAACATTGAAATGAAGTGGACAAGTCTTCTGACTGCCACGCGGAGGACCCGAGTTTGATTCCCTTGGTGGGCGATTTCATGTCGGAATTGTCAAGCAATGTTCCTGCATGTCTTTGGTGTTCATCCATCTTATAATAATTGGCAACCCGGGGTGAGAGGTGTGTTTGTGTGTGTGTGTTTGTGTATACACACTATACACACACACACACACACACTGTAAGTCCTTCATCGAACCCTGCCTTTACTTTTTCGTTACGGAAATTCTAAAATTTTCCATGTGGAACTTACACATCCTAAAAAAGAAAACTACGTGTTGAAATCAGACCGGAGCTTTAGAGCACTTTTATGTTAAGATATAAGCTCCCTATTTTCCATGGCGAAAACTGAATCTTGGTTTTAAACACTTTAATTTTAATCCTCAAGATCCATATTTTTCACCATTCTAATGTATTTTCTAAAGTTGTTCAAAATCGTTATTTACATAAATTCTAAGTTGTAAAGGAAATACTTATCGTTACGAGTTTACGACAACATATATGTGGTGTCATCTGTAATTAGCTTTTTCTGAACAGGCGCATCGGTACAGAGCTCTATATGTCTCTTATGTCTAGTGTTCTATAAAATGTAATAATACGTAAAACATTCCCAATAGCAAACTGGTAACGTAACCAATCAACACATCCAGTGGTCAATAAGCTGTCGTCCCGTTAGCCCAGTCAATAAAGGTTTCATGTCTGGAATCATTCCGTAAGAGCTGAATTTTGGTCAATTTTTAGAACACTACTTACTAGTAGTGCAAAATCCCAAAAGTCCCTCCTCGCGGTACTTCCCACCCGTGCCCCCAAACATCAATTTCGCACACCTTCGTTATTGACCTATAATATCTCCGTAACCAAAGGTCGTAGGCAGGTGATATTTTTTTAGTATTAATCCTCATTAGATGGGCTACAAAAAATATTGCGTTTACGTTTTCGTAATGTTGGTGGTCTTGCCTTTAAAAATTAATCATTAATAAGCGATTTTTTTCTAGTACTTTTTTAAGTTTTTGCATTGTAACTTTTGAACAAATTAAATGACAAGAAATTGTTTCCAATAAAAGTTATAGCCCATTGTATAAGCTTTAAAACGATATAAGTTATAATATATTTTCATTAAAGATACACCATAAAAAGTGTCCAAATGGAGGATAGGATAGATAGTACGTACAAAAAGGCACATCTCTATCGCAGATCTGCGGTTAAGTTCGGAATCATTGACTTTTTGATAAAAGCAAGAGACTTGGTAGATAAATTGTTATACAACTTAAGATATGCTCAGTCGTGTAGCCAGTTACTATCTGTGTGCTGACGGCCGCCATCTTGAAAAGTTCGCCATATTGAATATTTTTGATTTGATATAGGGAACGGTGGCACCTATCAACTTCCTGTTTTTTTCAGAAATGTTTAAAATACTGTAAACTTTCATAATATAAATCTATCTTTGAAAAATAAAAATAGTATTTTTTTTAAAAAAAATCACTATGTATAATATTTTACTTGAATAACTGCGAGTTGAAGGCCGTAATAATTCTCAAACCAAGCAATAGTATTTTATATTTTGTAAGGTTACGAAATGTTACGAGAACGCTTTGTAGCCAAACTTCTAAAAAATATTAAAGTATATAAAGATTAAAAATAATTCTAAAATTCACTGAGATTTTTCTGAGGTATGATCGTTCAACAATAAAGCCTGAAGTGAAGGGAACACACACAATAATTAATTTGACAAGAAAAAGAAGAACCAGGTCCAGGACTCGAACTCGTATCACAATAGCCTACGTAACGAGCCCAACAAGGTGGTGTCTCTAATCACTGCGCAAATTATACGCTATGAGATTGGTGCGCCTGGTAGAGGAGGTATTATTGTCGCAAATTCTCCAACACCATCTCGTCAAGCAAACTCTAGGAAGTATGCTGCTTAGTTTCCCGTCTTTGCTTGGACATTAGTTGAGCTCTGCCAAACAATATAGATTTTCTGTTATACTAATTTAACATTGTAGTGAATCTCATCTTGTTTAATCTGAGGATGAAGTTTTCGAATGTGGAACCGATATTTCCACGAGGCAGCCATGTTGCTTCGTAACTTTCAGTTAGGCTTGCAACTGCAAGAAGGTGTAGCAGTAAAGATAATCGCCACCACAATTGCAGTTACGAGCTAACTGTACATTGAAAAACTGAAATTTTCAAAAACTTTCATTCCAGTTGCCTGCTAACATGAACCTTAACCGTTCATTGAATGAACGGCCCTAAGTGGACTAACAACAAGAACTTAGAACAAACTCGATCAATCAATAACACTTAAAGCTAGTAGAACCATCCATTTAATGGATAAGATTTACTTTCTGTGCTAAAATGACCATTTAAAAATTCTTATTCCGAGGCACGAAAAATAACAACTCAAATCTAAGAAACAATATTTTATCAAGTACAAAGTACAGTACTACCTTAAATATTTGTTTTTAACGTAATGCGATGGTACGTTATAAGTCTGTCTACCAAAATGGGCTGTTCATAAAAAAAATTACAGATGGCAGCACATAAGTTTAGAGTATATATCATAAAAAGTATTCTTCAATTGACCTCGATTAACCAAAAGTGGCAGAAAAGGGAAGTAAAATCAACTAAATTTAATTCAATTCAAATGCTTTGAAGTTTTAAATAACGTGATAAACTATGTTCAAAAAATATATGAGTTGGTTAGAAATAGTTCTTCGGAAATTTTTTACTGCAACGAAACGTGCTTTGTTAACACTACTGAGAATGGTAATGGGTAATGGGTTCCACCAGGTTATCAAGACAATGGAGGAAAAGTATCAGCGCAGGTAGGACAGAGAACTAATGGCAAATTCCTACTAAAGCCTCCAGAGCATTTGTCCTGATGACCCATATAAATGAAGCTCCTACAAACATTGTTTTTCTGTGCACTGATTTCATATACAGGGTGTCTCATAAGTAATAGCGCAAACTGACACAGGTGAAAGTACACGATAATAGAAGCAAGAAAGTCTCAGTAAACATGGGTCTGCAAACGAGCGGTTTTCGAGATAATTGCGAATGTGTGGTTACAAGCCGCCACTATATCCATTATATCAAATAACAGAATCCATCTACAGAAAAACTAAAAATTGTTTTCATTGTCTAATGTAATCACTGGTTTCAAACTAAACCAAAACAAGGTTGTCAGCACCATAGAAAATTATCAGAATTTTAAAAAACATTCATAGTTTTTTTTTGTTTATGACGCTTACAACTTTCCTAATGATGTAATGTTGAGAATTAGTGATTTGAGCAGCAATACAATTCAGTACCTTTGTGTTTTTATATTCAGTTGCTGTTAATAGTTGATTTTTTGCAAGATTTTACAGTTCTCTGCATGTTGAGCATGACTGGTGTTTTCAACTTTTACAGAAAAATATAGGAAAGGACAAATATCCTCTTCATACGAAGAAAACGTCCATAAACATTTATTGACAGCATTATTAAATAATGATGCGTATGTACAACATGCGGCACACGTTTGGATTATTCGGTGGGTCTCTCGGAGCCAGACTCCTGTGCTTTGAATTAAACACACTTGTAAACAAAAATGGAAGTGGCGACAAAAGTGGCACCAAGTTATGTAATTTCTGTACTGTAGCAAACGCTACTTAGTGCAACAGTATCTTTTTTTTATCTTTTCATTACTTCAATAGCTGGATTATCGCAAAAATCTAGTCAACAAACTTTTCTGGTGGAGTTAACAAAAAATCTGTTCCCAAATGAAAAAAATGACAATCAAATTGTAAACGAAATTCTTTTCTGGCGCAACTACGCTTTCATCGGAAAAGTTTGGCAATGGATAGACTCATCGAATTGACCTTGGAAATTAGTTGCTCACAACGAACCGCTTCGCACCATTGCTCCACTCTTTACAATAGGTGTCTGCTAGTACAATGAGTGACTCTGGACGTATTGAAAAAATGCTATTCAATCAAACAATCACGCTTTAAGCTGAATAAATCCGATTGAGAATGGCAAATGGGTCATCAGCATGCCATCGGCACCTGCGCAGGCTCAGTCAGTAAATAATTCAAGGTATTTTTGACGGATTACATAAAATTATAGCGGCTGCATGCAGTGTGGACAACACACAAAGTCATCCATGGATGGTTTTAAAATGTATAAATAAAGGAAAGCAATTTATCTTTTGTATTTGTAGTTAAACACTTAGTGCATTCATTTAATTTTGTGTATCTCTTACAGGTATCATTTTTCATGTAGCTTACTGATCTATGTACAGTTTATCATGTAGGCTATGTAATATTGCATTGACAAGGGTTAGGTGGCAGAGTGTTGAAACTCGTCCGCTTAATAAAGAAATGTATTATTATTATTATTATTATTATTATTGCAATTGTGATGATGATGCGAACGTTATTAGATAACCTCCCCCCTCTTTACCTATAACTACATATCTAAATGCATTTTACATCGCAACATACTTGCAAATCCTTACATACAAGATCTAATATTTACTTCCACCTAGTACTCCCTGGACTGCATTTTGCAGACTAACGAGGCTCTGGCGTCTGTCCCTATGGCCAGTATAATTCTGTGCGTTGTCCTGTTTTTTGTCCTTATTTATGCTGAGTGCCTCTTTACAGCCTCAGCTTTTAACCGAAGTCAGAATGTTTTAATATTTTAGTTGTACCACATTACAATTACAGGGGCTTGGACCCCGTATAGCGTGACGGGTGTAAAATAGCCTTAGTGCTGACGCACCCAAAATTTTAAATTCAAATATTTACTTCAGTGTATAAATTGATTTGATTTTCATTATTTAGCGTCGATGTTCTGATAATTTCGGCTAATTGCGTCAATGAGGATGAGTGATGATATGTTGAAATTGATGAGGGGATACTCACAAGGACCCATGGCGTTGTAGTGCGCTGTGCTAACAAATTCGCCACTGTGGCTTGCAATGCTACAATTGAATCCATTTTAAATCAACGTGCTAATCGGTATTATCATTCCCTACGAGCCCTATTTTTATAAACTTGTATTTCATTGTATATTGTATCTCCTTACAAAACATCTACAATTTATACTGTATCAAGCGATACATGTTTACAGTGGCGTAGCAACATATCACAAGACCCTGGGCGAGATTAGAATGTGAGACCCACATCCGTTCTTTAATCCTCGCTTGGTAACATACATTTGACACCTTTCCTTGGTAACTGGGGGTTGTTTGTAACCCCCAGAGGTTTCGTGCACAATTCAAATATGATATGCATGCCAGTTCTCTCCTGAAGTTTTAATATAAGATCAGTGGCGGCGATTGGGTACCAAATCGGGGGTGGGACAAAGACCATATGTTTCACTTTGTAAATAAGGTTTAGCATAGCACGGGAGCAAAAGTGGATAAAAGTGGGGGACTGCCTACTCGCCCCCCTAATCGCCGACACTGCAGCATTACTTTGTTATATTGTAATGTATTTTTTTTATATAATTTTGAAAGTAAAATCAATTAAAATCGCCCACTTAAACGAGGCCGGATTACGACCGGATCCATACACACTTCGAAGGATGGTTTTCACATGCTCTTCTACACTGTTCTTAAAATTTCAGATTTTCATATTCGAAGTGATCCTTTTCTTTGAAAGTTTGACACACGAAAGTAGCGAATTCATGGTCGGTCACATTTTTGAATGGCATTTTGCATAAGTGTAGTGCCAACAATGTGTTGTTTCCAACAACTGATTGCACCTACCAATAAAGCTCATTACAGAGGAAGATTACGCATTCGTAATTGAAAATACCAACCAAACAACAAAACCAAAACTACTCTGGGGGTAGTGAACCACCACCGTTAACATTGTGAGGGTTAAATTTGAAACCTCAATGTGAATCTATACTAAATCTTCAGGGATACGTCAGCAAATTATCATATTTAAATAATAATAATAAATTACTAACGAAGCATATATTTAATAATTTCACTCATCCTAAAAATATTTCCCTTCTTTCCCTTGAGTTGAAATCTGAAGATGTAGGAAGGAAGGAAGAACTGCTAATATTATCTATCCCCTCCTTGAGTTGAAAACAGCGCAAGTATTTAAGTGCCTCACATTTGCTTCGTGATAGTTGGAGGCACTTTATTGTTAACATATTTAAGTGCTTTTTATTAAGAAAATAATAAAAGGCTTAAAACGTCCAAGCATGTATTGTGAATTTTTACGTAAATGTTTCACTTGAGAAATACGAAAATAATTTTTACTTTTTTCGGGCCGCCGCCTGCATGTTACGTCCCTGATTTGACGTATTCGCTCAACTTATAACGTTTAACTAGAATTTAAAGTCAAATGAAAAGAGAAACTTTTATTTTTTTGCCCACAAAAAATAACCTTTTTCATCATTTCTCTCACTTCCATTTTTTACATTCTTCGTATTAACCCCATGGGACTCGAGGCCCCTTCAGGCGCGAGGCCTCGGGCGACACTGCATGTTTAATGTGTAGCTTAACTTCAAGCCCACGTAGTTCCACTGTGTGTCGACTGATAATCTGACTCATAATCTAAGTTGACATTTACACATTAGTTTCAGAACTTATTTTATTGTCATAATCACAAATATAGTCGTATCACCATGTGTTTTGTGTCATCTTGAAAATATTTCAATAACTCATGATGTATTTCATGATAATTATCAGTTAAGTTTTCCGTGGTCATTGAATGAATCTAAAGGCAATTTCGAACGTACTGACTTGGTTCAGAATCAAAACTCATAAAACTTGATTTTGTAGCAAAGTACAATAACGTCAAAAAGGCATTTAACACAAAAAGTTTGATTTGATATAGGTTATTTTACTTCACTATTCTACCACTTTCGGCTAATCGCGAAAATAATGATTGGTGATAATATTAGATGGATGAAGGGACAATCACAAACCTATAGGAACGACACAATAACGAGCCCCACAGAGTCCAAACGTCAGAGCCATGCTAGTCTGCTAAATGCAGTCCAAGTTGGGGCTCGGTGGAAGAAAGGTAGACATTTGGAAAGGGTCACTCCTTGCACCTCTTGACACAAAAAGTGAATTTGAATGGCTAAATAAATTATTTAGTACCTGCTGATTACCCGGAGTTGCCCGGGTATTTATTTATCCCAAAATAGTGAATTCTAACTATAGTGTAAAATGTAACTAATTTCATTTACAGGTATTCAAAAGTATAAGTACAGTATACAAATGTCATCGTGAATGTCACCAATTAGCTTAGCGACGTCGAAAACTATGGATTCCACACTGATATCGGTCGTTTTCGATTATTTTTTCACGTCATCCCCTTCCCAACCCCACTCCTAGGGGTGCCAGGGGTGTCTTACCCCCACAGTATATCTTTCCAGATTGTAAGTCCTATGTGTACCAAGTTGGGTTGAAATTGCTCCAGGCGTTTGAGAGTTATGCTGGAACAAACATACATACAGTTTTATATATAGAGATTTGGATATTGGTTAGTTTTACATCAAATCTTTAGTCTTTCGGTAAGGGAAAAATGCAACAATAGACCAGGAAGCAAATGCATTATTGTATATCTCAGAATTCGAATACAAGGCTTGTGGTCAGAGACGGTGGAAACTTCAAGAGCTAGCATAAGCAAACGTCCGGATCGAACATATGTGGATGCTATGACCAGGGTCCCGGGTTCGAATTCTTGGCTTAGACACGGGTGATCTTTGTGAATGTAGCTTCATGAATTCAATCATGTCATCATTCATCCTCATTTTCGGGATTTGCTAAAAAGCGAAGTAAAATAAATCAGTTAACCGACATATGTGACCCTCCATTTTGTGCTTTATAATAATTTTCTGGGCAGCGTGAAGTTCAATCCTTTTGTGAATCATAAAGATAATTTAAATGCAGTAACGTTTAGCATATGAAAGTATCATTGCGAATTTTGGGATGACACGTCCGTCATTCTCATTTATTTTCAAACTTCCTAACTCCTAGACATCCAAGGGATGACAGCGTTTTACGTAACTTTTTTAGCTTTTTGAGAAGCACGGGTATTTACACTGTTTCTGAGGAAGTTTTTTTTAAATGTCGGCTTATCTTTTTAGTATTCTGTGTAAGTCCTGTGAAGGCCTCTCTTTTCCAGGGGGCATTTTGCACTCCCAGGTAAGTGTTTTAGATAAGGGAAATTATTTTCTTCGTATATCTGAAGGGTTAAAATTGCCGACATACCCAAAATATTTAACTCTGCCATTCATATTGAATTGCATCAAAGTTCAGTAAAACTTCTGAATAACGGACAGGCCTCGGGGAAAAGTAAATGTCCGTTATTAAGAAGTGTCCGCTATTCACAAAAAAGTGTAGCATGTTACACAATAGGATAAGCACATTACGAACATAATGTTTTTTTTCCTACATTCAAGGAACAAAATACTGTACTACATACGGTGAATTTAAATTTACTAAAGTACACAAATTTTAATAAAGAAAATACAGTACACGTAGTGTAATCCTTTGTTAAATTACTGCATTCAAAATGCTCTTTCATTTTCAATAGGCTCGAACTTTTAAAAAGAAATACGTTCGGTGTAACATGAAACAATGAGCGCTAGTTCGAAATACTGGTCATTGTTGTGTCGAATTCCAGGAATTGCGACAGTTTTCTTTCAGGCTGTCCGTTATTAAGAAGTTTTATTTGCGTTGTGGAGGTAGTTTTCAGTGTCCTCGTCCGTTATTGAGAAGTAATATTCCCATTAAACCCCATGTATTTCTGTCCGGGAATTTAACAATGTCTGTAATTTAGAGGTGTCCGCTATTCAGAGGTGTCCGTAAGGACTGTATTTTCAACTAAACGAAACTGAAGATGTGAACCGTTGGTAATGTCATTTGATTCACATGAAGACATATCTACTATAATATAATTTTTTTCTTACATTGAAAACACTTCCTGCGAAGAAGTCTATTACATATAATAACACTGACTTATTTAAAATATTTCCGAATTCTTAAACTGAAACAATAACGTTTACTTGATTTATTGCCCTGCACAGTGGCGGCTCGTGGTCTGACTTTATGGGTGTGCACTTCAGACTCGTGTCCAGAAGAAGTGCTATCAACCCTCTCAAACACTCGCACCCGTTTTTGCGTACACAATGATGCTAAATGTATTGGCAATCCAAGTTATGACCATCTTTTTACTGAAAATGAGGCAATAACAGAGTTTTATTTCATGAAAAATATTAAAAAATATTAATATATATAAATTGAAAATACTTCGCCGAATTTTCCATCGATCACGAGAAGAGCGATATTATTGGGTATAGATAATTCATCATTCGATAACCTGACAAAAACACTATAAACATAGAAATACCGATACAATATTCAATATTATTGTCGATTTTCAAAATATTTAGTAAAAATTTTCTCCGCTCTACTGATAATAGTGAACAAGAATAATAACATTTGCATACATGAAAAAAACAGGGCCTGGCGATTATCCGGGACGCCGACCTCGTAGGGTCGCCAAACCGAGGATCCTCCTTGATTAGAGGCAAATCCTAACCGTGGATATTTCTTTCTTTCTTTGAATTTATTTTTTAGCTCCACTTTATGCACAGAAAAGCAAATAGAGACGACCTACAGTTTAAAGTAGGATCCGAACCAGTATGCGCCTCCACCATGTCCGTGGCTATTTATTTTAAAGAGAGTTCTATTTATTGTTGACAATAATTAATTGAAGTTACTGCTGAATAACTTAATAAGTATATTGCAAAATCATGAAGCAATTTAAGCTAAGAGATTTTTGTTGTTTTGCTGTCATTATGTAGGTATTAATTAAACACATACCTACAATAAACGTGTTCTTCAACAGAATTAAAGTATTTTTAAAATATGGCTACTACTTTTCGTCATTAAAACCTCAAATATATAACATGGTTATGATTTATATTGGAGGAAGGTGGAAAGTAGGGGACGCCAAAATGCCATTTCGCCCGGGCTAAAATTTTATCTCTAGCCACTACTGCAAACAAGGTAGCAGTTCCAACGACCACATGCAGAAAATCTGTTGTAATCTATCTAGCAGTTGTTTACTTCTAATGACCGACGGAAGCAAGCGAAATCAAGATAATAATAAATATTAAAGAAAATAACAGTACTCACTCAGTCCACTTGACATTGCCCTCTTCGTACTTCAAACTTTTCCTTTCTCTTCCGCCGTATCCGTATCATTACTGCAGTCACTGCACGCTTTGTGGCTTCAAAAAATTCAACAACGTTAAATATTACGTCTCTGCTTTCGCTATGTACAGGGATTGCAACACTGCTGTATCGCGAACACAACGCTAGCAGTGTGCGTGGAGCTAATAATACCGCGATCTAGAAGAGCGAGTCTCTTCTCTTGTCTTGCGTGCTGCAAACAGCGGCAAACGAGCACAGGGCGACTTGTGTTCCCAGGGAACGTATCTCAGCGGCAGGCGCTGGTAATGCGAAGCCGACGGGGCGATTGGGCTTCGGAACGTTTGATGTTTTGAAGGAGGTAGTGTCCAGTGAATAAGTATAATAAAATTTAATTGCATTGCAGATTTATTTGGGTGTGCAGGTGCGAATAAGCAGAAGCTGCTACTGGCCCTGCATAAAAGACTTATTTCCTTTCGCTCTTAGTGGAGCATAGGGTCTCCGCTAAGCATTTCCATCTTGTCCGATTCTTTACCAAGCCATTGACCTACAATAACGTCTTCTCAAAAAAGACTTACGGGGGTGCAATTTCATTCTTCGCAACTCCTATACACCTGTTGCACTGACTACGTCACCGAGTGTTAAGCAAATTAGTCCAGTCGCTGCTTAGGTAATGTCCATTCCCACCCGTCAGAGCGATTTCCTCTTTCCCTGCACAACAGATGTTACGGGGAGAATATCAATTTCAAAATCTGGAGCAGTGCCAAGGGGAGAACGAAAGGAAAAAGGAAACAATGAATTTTCGCGTCACGTGACTGGCTAAAGTGCAGCGAGGTCGTCGTCTGCTTCCTGTCACGTAGGGCCTTAAAAAGGGCTCTTGAAACACTTATAGCCCTTTTCGTGGTCAGAGGGTTGGTTGCGTTTATAATTATGTCGCCCAAAATGAAACAAGCTGGACGTTCTATGCAGTTTTCTGAGCTTCATTATCAGAGGATATCAGTTAATGACTCATAAACGTAGCTGTAAAAAAATATAAGTTACAGGTACCTAACTATTTCAGAAGAAGTCATTCAGTGGTAGTCACTTATTTGTAAAACATACTCTCGAAGCTGCTAAGACTGGACCCTCTTCAGTGTGTGCGTAATGTTATTTTCACTGTGCAAACTAACGGGGGGGGGGGGATGCCGGGGATTCTCCCACCCACACCTACACAAATAGAAATTTATCCCTGGCAAATTAAAATTATTTCCATCCCTGCAAGAGATGTTTTTATCCACCTTAAAGAAAATAAAATTGGAAGCATAGAGTATACCATTTCTTAACTATGTAAGTAACACAATTGAAAAAATCATTCGTGTTCATTAATGATCCAGCCATCATAGATTTCCCTGTCAAAAAGTATGCAGCCTTGTGGATTAAAGAAGGACGGTATTCTACAACTGCCCAACCTCATCAAGATAAAACAACAGCAGGCTCTTCTCCACTTAAGTGTTCATGGCAGAGTGCTGATACATGTACGCGTATTAAAGTGTTCACAAGAAACTTGTAGGGAGTTAGATGGACGTTAAGTTTGAATTTGGTCACGTTTTTGTTGCTGGTAGTTCGATAGCTATAATTTGCGGATGAGTTTAGATTTTCTTAGAATGTAAATATAGTAAGTGTTTCTAAAATACGTGTAAATGTTCCACGATTTAGTGTCCTAGGTAAGAACCTATGGTCTAATGTTACTTAGAACCGCAAGGAAATAGTTTAATTTACTCACTTGTAACAAATATACACATTTGCCAAAATGAAATTACAAGAACGGTACTGAACGGGAATCCCCTCAAAGCAAAAATCTTAATTCGTACAATAGTTATTGTAAGTGTTCGGAGCATCTTATCGACTATGACGATATTACTTTTCCCAGGCAAAGTTTTAATCTTCCTAACTGTTTATCATCCGGAATATAGAATGATTAAATGAAGAAGACTTAGGTGGGCAGGCCATGTGGCATAAGAGAGGAAAGAAGAGTTTACGGGATTCTTTTTTGGAAACCTGATGTTAAGAGACCAGTAGGAAGACCAAGACGAAGATGGAGAGATAATGTTGAGATGGACCTAAAGGAAATTGGTATGGATTTAAAAGAGTATATAGATTTTCCTCAGGATAGGGATAGATGGGAGGCCTGTGTTGATGGAGTCATGAACCTTCGTGTTCAAGAAGGCTAGAGAGTTAGTTAGTTAGTTAGTTAATTGTTTATCATCCATGTTGGGACATGATGACACTGTTTTAACAAATGTTTTTAGCTTTTTGAGAAGAGCGGACCTCTTACACTGTTTGTGACAATGGTTTTAGTCTCCTTCACCATTTAAATGTATTGTGTCTATTCTGTGCAGGTTCGCTAACAACCTTATGCTTTTAACTTTTCTCAGTGGGCCCTTTACACACCCTTTAAAACTTCAAGGTAATGATTTTATGTAAGAGGATTTTCCCACAAGTATTCTGAAGGTTGCAAAATTGCCATGTGTGCCAATGCACCCAAAACTCTTAAGTAATTATGTCATTCATTCATGAAGCAATGCACCCTTGCGCAAGTGGTCTCGGTGATCGAGCTAGTTAGCGCTGAACTCACAATGTCAATTACCGACGGTCTCAGGTTCGAATCCCGCCATAGACATGCGTGTTATTGTGCGATGCGTTATAAATTAAGAACATATGCTATGTAATGAAACTTTACACAAGGAGTAATAAATGATTACAATATCGACACAATATGATTAATTTGAAGAATAGATGTACTACAAATGCTGCTTATCAATATAAGAACTTCTTTCAACAAAAAGCGGACAGATCCGATGTGAATTTGGTCAGCCCATTAAATAGATGGAGGAACTTGTTGTCCAGATAGACATCACATAACTTCAACGGGCGTAGGTCAAGAGATCTGCTTGAGCAGAAAAGAATCTCATCAATATGTGGTCAATCATTGTCATGCTGAGAAAGCTGTCCATTCCAGATGCTTCATGAAATGATGCATGTGTATGTTGAACAATCTCTTATAATCTTAGATTTCTTCTGTCATAACACAATCACAGTTGACATTATGCCGAGAAAAATGGCCTAAAATAACCAAACCAAACGATAAAGTTCAATAATGAAGACTGTGCGTGGATTTGAACGACCCCTAGTCGTGCTCCAATGTCGTGGACGTCTAAGAACAGGTGTCCGTATTTCCGGGTAAGATTCTGTTCCGAATGAATCTATCAGATGTTAAGGCCAAATGTCTCGAATGACTCCTTTGGGTATTTTAGCAGTTCAGAACTTTCCAACCAGGACTATTTCAAGCACCTCGAAAGTACCAACGACGGCCTTGATTTAAGCATTATTGACAATTCGTATACTCCGCCATAGCTTTTCTACTAATAAGATAAGGTAAACTTCCCGTGCGCCTTGCTCCATCCCATGAAGGTAAGTAAGAAGATGTGGAGGTATCACCTCACATATTGACAACTTGTAGCAGTGATGTAATCAGCACCATGCCCCGACCGCATTTTACCGCCAGGATTACTTCTAGGTACCAATTTGATAGGGACTGGATGAATCCCTAGAGTCGATCCATCCCATCTGAAATCACCCACCACTGAAATCAAACCTGTGGCAGTCATACATCTTACCGACTTCATCATTGCAACTTTTCCACAATGTGTTCCAGTCATTATATTCAGCTTGAATTGTAGTACATCCTCAGAAAACTACTAATATTTATATTTACAGCTGCCTCCTTGAGAGGTTTATTTAATTTCATTTGGTTTTTGTTATTTTGCGTCACATTTCTTCCAAATTTGGCTAATCGAGACGATGAGGATGAGCAATGGTTTGACAAGATTGAAGAAGAAACACTCACAAAAAAACACTCATGCCCAGGTCGGGATTTGAACCCAGGATCAATGCTGCCATAGCGCGCTGTACTAACCACTCCGCCACGGAGGTTTGCCTTGAGTGGTCTCACCAAAGGTTTCAAATTCAAGTCCCGACCTTGGCATAGGATTTCTTTTGTCAGTGTTTCTTAATTATTTCATCGTCACAAGGATCCCAAGTTGAAGGAAAGTGACGCAAAGATCGAAAATCGAACATAGTGAAGAACAGGATTGGACCCTACACAATACGAGGTGCATTCAAGTTCTAAGGTCTCCTATATTTTCTTTCATAAACAACTTACACAACAGAGATGAAACTTCATTCACTTCTCAACATAGTCTCTCTCTAGACGTACACACTTTTCGCAACGCCGACACCATGATTGCATGGCCGCGGCGAACGCTTCTTTAGGGGTCTGCTTGCCCCACTGGAAAATTGCCGATGCAATAGAAGCAGGAGAGGATAATGTGCGGCCCCGGAGAAAGTCCTTCAGCGTTGGGAAAAGCCAAAAATCACTAGGTGCAAGGTCAGGGAAGTATGGACGGAGCATGTGATTCACTTCAAATTTGTTTTCCATGAAGAGCGGCTGAACAATTGTCGCCCAATGAGGAGGTGCGTTGTCCTGATGAAAGAACACAGTTTCAGTCATTTCCAGCCGTTTCTTTCGCAATGCTGGAAGCAACTTGGTCCTCAAATCAGTTCCATAGCTTGTACCCATCATTGTGGTACCCTTAGGATAGCAATGCGTGAGCATAACGCCTTCGCTGTCCCAAAATATCCCTTTTCTCAGCAATGGAGTAACTGGCGTCAGGTTCGTGGGCGAGGCTCCTTTGGTTTGTTTTCATAGGACGTTCGACATTCCTTGAACTATCAGACCCACGAACGCACATTTCTCACGTCCATGACACCACCACAGCATGTCTCAGTCATTTTAAGATAAATATCGATGGGTGTTACTCCAATCAGGTGAAGAAAATGGATATTAATAAGCTGTTCTTTCGATGTAAGTTATGTCATTTCCAGTATCAAAAATATGTCCGTCTTTAGATAGCGCCACTAGCTTCCTATGGGCCGTTTCGTGCTGTCATCTGGCCTCATCAACCTTCAAGAATGATTGCTTCTTCTCAAACAACTCTCACGTCTGTAACTGCTTCTAGTAATGAAGAAAAAAATAGGAGACCTTAGAAATTGAATGCACCTCGTATTCTTGTCCATATCACAAACCACTTCCCAATTCATAAGAAGGCCAAACTTCTAAATCTACCATCGCCCAATATCTGCCAAAAATACAAATAATTTTTAGGATACCAGAACACGAAGATCTCACACAACTCTCTTCATGCAAACGAGCCACTTCCTCCTTGCGTGCCCTGAATAGGAAATAGGGTAACCTATTGAACAATCCCACAGATCAAGAGGTCTGAGCTCTCTCACAATAGACAGCTATCGGTTCCTCTTGTGGCGTAGGCTTTCCGAGGTGGACACAATCCCCGAAAGTAGAAAATTAGTTTGACGCTGATGGAGCAAGCATTCAATCTAATGCACAGAAGCGTGTCTGTGTTTTCTCTGCGAACGGGATGAGACGGGAAGTCACAAGCAATCGGGCAGTTCATTATCAGGTGGAAAGGGAAAAGTTATCAATTCTCATTGACAAGTAAAGTTCTGCGCTTTCTGCGGTCAGAATCAGGTAACTTTATTAGTCCTTGCTTTAACTTATACCCAGATGAAGGCAATTCAAACAACGACATCCCGACGGACTTGTTAAGATCTTCAGTTGAAGACCGAAATGAACAATTGAAATTTTTAATACTGCATAACACCGCCGGTGGAGCCACATAATGGTTAGGATCACACCAATTATCCGTCTGTACATAAAGTAGATGTAAAACAAAAACTCAAATTGGAAACAAAATACCGACCAAATTCTGGTATGTCCACACTTCCTTGGCTACAAATTCTTGCCTAAGTAAGACTTGTTCGATAACTGGCCTACAATACGAGTATGTATATCGTATTATATTTCATGATTGATTGATTGATTGATTTGCTTTATTTTATTTCTCCTTTTTGTGCCAATTTACGCTAATTTGCTAAAATGGGGATGAGTGATGATATCATGAAATTGATAAATAGACACTCACAAACATCCATACCCAGTACAGGATTCGAACCTGGGAGCCTTGGCTTCGTAGTGCATGGTATTTTATGCAATTAACAAATTGGATCTGCATTTACTACGTAGCCGTGATATGATTGGTTGATTGAAATAGGTTATTTTATGTCGTATTTTTGTCACTTTTGTCTAATCGCGAATGAAGATTAGTTCATGGTTAACTGATTGATTCGGTTTATTTTACGTCGCTTTTCTGCCACTTTCAGCCAATCGCGAAAATGAGTATGAGATGTAATATGATAAAGTTGATGAAGGGACACTCACAAAGAACATCCATGTTCAGACCGGGATTGGAACCCAGGATCCTTAGCGTCATAGCGATCTTTGCTGACCACTCTGCTACGGAGGTCGGCGTAGCAGTGATATACTTTACGGGTACAATTTTAGTACATTGGCATATTCTCCACTTTTGCTTTAGATTTTTAACGAATTGCTTATCAGTATAATTTATAACAGAATTAATATGTATTTTAATTTGTTTTCATTACATAAAATTTTATTTTCTAGCATTTGTAGCATTTTCACAAGCCAAATCTCTATAACAAATGTTTTGTTATTTTAAATAGTCGAAGAAGTGCCACTTCTATCGCCATTACGTAAGCACCACACACGCAGGACCATTAATCTCAAGATCCGAGGTTTGAACCTCAAGGGTAAAATAAGGGAACACAGTGAAGATACGTAGAAGATCTGCTTTATGTTAGAATATATAATAATGCAACTATGACCGACTTCTGGGGTGGAGTGGTTAGCAAAACGCGCTACAACGCCAGGAGTGGCGTGTTCGAATCCCGGCCATGGAATAGGTATTCTTTGTGAGTGTCACTTTATCAATTTGATCACATCATCACTCATCCTCATCTTCGCGATTAACCAAAAGTGGCAGAAAAACGTAGTAAAACAAATGAATCAATCAATCAATACTGCAACTATATATTAGGCTTACTGATACATGCAATGCACATTAGAGAAAACTATAATTGTCGTCTAGAATATTAAAAACGTACATCCGACAAGATGTATGACATGACGAACGTTTGCGTGCTAGGTATAAGACGTTCCATATATTTTTTTATTGATGTGGATATATTTTTACTAAATGTTAAACTTACAGACTCCACGCTACAATGCATTTAAATATTTTCATCACGTAACAAACCTCCCATTGTTTATTTTGTACTAGCCTTGCTTGTTTCTAAGATAGTCGAGATTGTACAAGTTCGAATCTCACATTGTATAGGCATTTGTTTGAAGCAAAACGCTATATGGATGCGAAATATTGGCAATGGTGAAGCTAAAGTGAAAATTGGTAAATACAACAAAGTAGGAGCACAAAATAATCAAATTCCACAGCTCCCTTCGGTAAATATAAAAGCTTTGGAAACAAGCGAAAATAAGAAAAAGAGAGGAGAAAGAAATACAAAGCGAGTTCAAAGAAGAAAGAATGGAATAATAAAATTTGAATTGAGCAGGGTAAAAATAGAAGTAAAATTTTTGAATAGCAAAAAAGAGCTTGAGCATTGGCCGCGGTGGCTCAGTCGGTAACGCGTCTGACTACCATGCTCAAGGTCCCGGGTTCGATCCCTGGCCGGTTCAAATCCGGGAACTTTTCTAACGGTGGAAGCGGCCCCGGCGCCTACCCAGCGTCGAATAACATGGGTACCTGGGGGAAACCCTGGGGGGTAAAGGCGGTCAGGGGCGTGATGCTGATCACATCACCCCCACTCACGACCGGATCAAGAAAGTGTGGGGCGTTACCCCCACACCCCCTATACGCCTTCATGGCGTGGTGGTATGCACAGGGGAACACTTTACCTCTTTTTTTTACCTTTAGCATTGAACATTTAGAAGAAGCAGAGATATTCTGAAATATTCTCAATAGCTTTCCATAATATTGTAATCGGGAAATCTAAAATCAGCATAATCGATATTCAGTGATAGGTCTAAGTATTTAGACTGAAACTGAAAAATATTAACTTTCAAATTTCGTTAGTTTGAGTCAACTATTGGTTTTATTATGCTTTCCTTCAACTATGTAATAAGACCAGATGTAAGTGAGAGAATCAGACTGTACCTATATTTCTTTCATTTCATCGTAACAGTTTAAAAATACTGTTCTTGGAATACCCTGAAAATTCACTCTTTTGGCTATTATATTGCTAATATAATTCCAAAAGCACACACAGTATACAGTTTTCTGCCAAATATATACCATTCCATACATACACATTTAAAATTTGTACTTACTTTTCTTATTTCACTTATAAGGAGAACATATTTTCTGTCACTGGACAACAGGAACTTTTGCGCGTTGACGCGTCTCTGGAAGAGAAATGAAACAGTGGGTATTAAATAAGTGTTGACGCTTCCTTGACGACAAGCACTAAATATATTATTTACAGTTAAGGAACATATTAATTCTAGAGAAACATATTAACGAGTATGTGAGTTCTGGAGAAAATCGTTAATGGTAAAAATGAGTTTTGGAGAAGACCCAGTAAAGTTCGTTATAAAAAACTTCATGTGTTGTGCAGGTCATTAATGCAAGAGAACATCCTTACCAGTATATATTAAAATCTAATATAATATATTTCTAAGTTTAGATTTTGAATATCTTAAGAGGACATTGACTAATTTAGTTACAACCTTTCTAATATTCATTCATACACCTTAATGGTTTAAGATAAAGTTTCCCATATCAGAAACCCCAAATGTTTTTATATTTGCAATTTGTTAGAATCTTGGATTAGTAGGTTCAATCATGCGAAAATGTATCTTTCTTTGATAAAAAAAACATTTCTGTATTCATGTACAAATATTTATCGCAATTACTAAGTGCAAATTCTACGAACTTATTAAATTAATTCAAAAATGTAAAATTTTTAATATGGGAATACGACAAGTTATATTCGAGGATGTGGCAAACCTGTTTATGTGTATGCATATACAAAGAGGGATTTCTTTAAGTGGGATCAATTCGACATCTGTGCTGCATTGTTGCATACATACAGGATGTCTTTTCTAGAGGTATCTAGGGTTATTATTATTATTATTATTATTATTTGAAGTAGGGTTACACTTAAGCTTACAGTATTTTTACACGGATTATCTTACTATAGAAACAGCTTCTTGCCCTACATGGATTAATTTGTTAAGCTATACAATTCTGCTAAATGTTTATAGATGTATAAAATATGGAAAACTATAAGTGTGCCTATATAATAGAAACACACAAGGAATAAAAATACACAAGGAATAAAAGCACACAAGAAATAGAAATTAAGTAAGTATTTGTGAAGGAGGCAATGAGGCAAATGAGGTACGGTGTCAGTATTCGTAGATTAACATCCTAATTTGTTGTTTAAATGAGTCCTTTTCTGAGGACAAGCAAATGTCAACATCTCTTCACCTTGACTACATTTTGCAAGCTAACAGGGCTGGATTAACATCCAGTATAATCCTTTGTGGGGCTTATGTCGTGTCCTGTTTGTGAATGTCCTTTAATCAATTTGACATTATGACTATTGTTCATCTTCGCGATTAGCCAGAAGTGGCAGAAAAGCTAAGTAAAATAAAGCAAATCAATCAATGGAGGTTTCAGAGAGTCGAAACTAGGCTATAAAACCTTACTATGAAAAGTTGTGTGCCTTGATAGCCTCCACACACTGTGAATGTTTGTTAGTATATATATATCCTGAAAATGTTAATTTTGTTTCGTGCTCGATTACGATTATAAAAAGTTTATGTTTTGTGTGTGAGAAGTAAATTATTGTATTCCAATTCGCGAAAAAGCAGTGGAACGATGAATATCTGCGTGAGGAAATGCAGGTACATGTTTTAGTATATTAATTCGATATTTCCCCCTGGTTAGTGGTACTATTGATTCCTACATCATCACCTGGAATCCCTTTAAAAAAGTGAAAGTTTAATTTGTACACTGCACATATCTTTTATGATTCCTCTGCGTGTCACAAAAGTGGTAATTGAGAAGAACTAATTATATATTTAAATTGGTGTATAAAGTTCTATGCGAATCAGTTTTCCTTTCTTGCAGTTGCTTAGTATATTATAAGAAGTTGCAAATTCATGATCTGTTTATTGAATGAATGCAACATATTTGGAGAATTTCTTACAGAGTTGCAATTTTAGGGAAATTCCAACAAGTTCCATAAATAAAGGTCAGTCGAGTTCACTAATTGGCAAGTCAGCCATGTAGCCAGATCATGGCGAAAGAATTGTACACATCAATCTTGTTACCACATCAATCAGAATAATCTACATGTCGGAATCCGTAATAACGCTGTATCAAACCATAATGAACCGAGCATCCTGCAACTCGGTTCATGTAGTACACATCCAAGCTACATGTAATCGGGCACAGGTCTTGATTAACATCCATCGTTAATGATGCAATTCGAGACAAGTCAGGTATTAATTAGACGAATGTTACCAGAAAACAATTAAACAAAGAATAACTCCAAAATAATAATCACAGCAACAGGAGCTCATAAGTCCTTTGCCACACAATAGGCTGTCTGCCAGCAAACTGTATTATTTGTAGGCTCGAACGAATTGTAGGCCACTAATTTTTCTTCAATTTAGTAAAGTTCTAAATAATTGTGGCCAACGATAAAGTAGCTACAATATTACGATGAAAAACTGTGTTATACGAGGCGAGTCCAAGTTGAATATATAATTCCACGGCCATGTAGACCTGTCATATTGTGATAGAATAATGTTAACATGGCATCCTTACACTTTTAAGGATGTCACTTTTAAGCGAGGCAACAGAGGCGTTTCCGGCGTCTCAGTGGGCGATAACCTTTAAGATAACCTACAGACTTCTTAGGTTCCGCGCGTTTCCCTGTAGTGGGCGTTACTCCATTTGATTTCAATATAAGCAGACAACAGAAGTACTGTTTCGACGTTTTCCAGTGTCTCAGTTGGCGTTAAGCTTAAATCATGGCAGAGCAGCAACTGAAGTATCGAGCACTAATAGAGTTGCTGAAGCTGAGAGGGCTATTATCCAAGAATATCCACGCCAGTTTGGTCCATGAGTATAATTACTCCTCATATTTCCTTGCCACTATGTTCAATTGAGTTATAGAGCTCAAGAGAGGAAGAAAATGCATTCGAGATAAACCATCTCCACCACTGCCAAGAATTGTCCGAACCTTTGAAACATTAATAAAAATTTGAAAAACTGGTGATGTGAGACAGAATATTGAAACTAGTGGAAAAATAGGCATTCTGACTCCGACAAATCATCTGGTGTTGAGTAAGGTTTAATGATGAGAAAAGTGATTTCGCCATGAGTGCCAAAGTTGTTCGCACCACATGAAGAACAAGAACGTCTCGATATTTCGAATGAAAATTGGGAATTAGAGAGAAGTTAGAAAAGAAAATCTTTCTATACCAGTAACAGAGGACGAGATGTGGGTACATAATCATCAATTCGAGACAAAGTAAGCTTCCATTCAGTCCATAAGGACGTAAGGGTTCTTCAACCCAAGAAGATAAAAAAACTTCAAGACTCAACACAAAAGCTGTTGTTGACTTTCTTGTGGGACTGCAAAGTCCCATTCGCTATCAAGCTCCAGCCAAGGAATACCGCAATTAATGATTCATCATCTTTGATCGAACTGCATCTAGAAAAGGGTGATTAAAGAAAGAACAAACTTCAAAATTCTGTTGTATTTTTTTTACATTTCCGTAGAAAGCCAGGGAGGGTCACGTGAACCGCTGAACCAATCCGCTTGGTTCAGAAGCCGTTGTAATCGGACATTCTCGTGGCATTCTGCATTGACAAATTTTTCGTTTCGAGTCGTTTTCGAAACAGGTGACACACTCAACAAGGCGAAGCCTAATGGTTGCCGCCGCGAATGGGTCTCCGATTCCCTGCCTCTCCCTGAAATGCGAGCGAAGGGTGTCGTGTAAGTCTGGACAAAAATCAGGCGTGCAGCAACCCCGCTTTCCCCCCTTTGAAACTCCCACAATGGACTTGATTGATTTGGTGTTTTAAGTCCACTTTATGCACAGTAAGGCTAATCGGGACTGGACCTACGGTTTAGAGTGGGATCCGAACCACTATGTGCCTCCACCGGGTATCGAACCCGGTACCCCTTGATTACAAGGCGACAACGCTATCACTGCACCATCGGTGAGGCACTCCCACAATGTAGGCGAAAAGTCTGGCTTTCCTAAAGACTATTCTTTGGCTGGTCGGGCTTTAGCGACATGTCTCGGGTAAATATGTTACATGACAGTGCACCATCCCGCATGTCTCGCCTTGCCAGGGTTCATGTACACGACCAGAAGTACAGAATGATCAGCACTCCCCTTATTCACCAGACCTGATTTTCATTTGATTCTACTTTTGAAGATCGTGTTAAGGGGCAGAGCCTTTGACGACAACGAAAAGATCATGTGCGTTGTAATCTCCTTTTCTGAGTATGAGGATGATTCCTTCTACAACAATGGAATTTTGAGATTGCCATTCAAATGCGAAGAGCGTATCAATAGAGGAGGAGATCACATTGAAAAATAAACCAGATGTTTTACATACTATTAGTTATATTTTCTTAAATTCACCTTGGACTCGCCTCATCTTGACTAGAAAAAACAGAAATATCGTTTTTCAAGCTTGATTCAATTATTATCGCTGTTTTTCAATTACATTCCTTATATGTATATATCATTTGATTTATGTAACATTAATATTAAAATTTCATGTAATTTGTCTGTCTGAATATTTAATTCATTAATACATAATTATTTACAATTAAATCATATTTTTTTATAAGCACATATTTAAACAAGCATGTGGACTTTGCATTTTGGTGTGGTGTTATTTTGTTCTTCCTACCTTTTTCTTTCTTGGTAATTATGATCCTTCACATTATTACATATTTTTGACGTGAATATGTACTTTTGTGGAAACGCTCAAAATGAAATTTGTACCTAAACACAACATATGTGCAGTTCAATATATCCTTAGGAGTTTTTCAACTGCGATACAACTTCCAATTGACTTTGAAATAACTACATTTTCGAGTGTAATTAATTTCATAGAAATTTTAGAGCATTTGAGGAATTAGAATTTGGAAAATAGAGCTTAAATACATTCTACGGTTTAAGAGGTGAACAGTGTTCTACTTTCAAACATTTTGTCTACAATATTTGCCGGGAATTTAGAAACGTTGAGTTCAAAGTATCTTGGGGCATTGATCCGATGTTGCATTCGTGTGAAATTGTCTGAGAGATGAAGCTTGAAAAAACAAATGTTTCCTCTATCATTTATGTTCACATGCCCATGTCTAGATTACATTTTTGGAGAATGAGGAACGAAAATATTTGCATATTTTAGGGCATTAATTGAGCTATAAATGTTTTTTTTATATAGACATTTGAAATATAGTGCGTCGAGATTAGGATAGTTGGGGGCGAGTAGAAAACATGTCTCCAATTTTGAAACCACGATACCTGTCGTAAATTGAGAACTCTTGAGGTGATCATTCTAGCGTCTGGATTCCTGAAGACTTAATGTTGTATATTTTTGGTTTTCCAATTTCAACTCAACGTTTCACATTTTTGTTTAGAATACTTCAGAGTTGAAGGAACAAAAATCGAGCAAATTTAGAGCACTGCCTGGGCTATAATTTTGTTAATTTTAAATGTAGTGAGTAGTTTACGTGGCGAGAGGTAGGTAGCACAAAAACAAACTTTGTGACTACAATAAATGTCGTGAAATAATATTTTATAACTGGCATTGAATTCGAACTAAAATTCGGCCAATATACAGGTATGAAGATGGGAAATTTTAAACCAACTGTTACATAACCTTTGAAATACACTTCGCATGAAACTGTATGTTTAAGGGGCAATGGCCGCGAAACCAACAATCACGTTTGGTGAGTTATAATGTGCAATGTTGGATAGAATAGCCGATGTATACACGTTGCTTTAATATTTTTATACGAAAGTGAGCATAGATATTAGAACGTTTGAAAATTATGTTTTATAATGTCTTTAAATGAGAAAAGAACAGAAAGAGGGGTTTGTCTAAAAAAAGAGGAAAATTGCCAATATTAGAGTTACAAGAATACGTAAATCATTAATACAATAGTTTTCTTAATAGAAGTAATGCACCTCTGTCCGCTTCAAATATTATACAAGATATTTAATATTATAATATTACTAACATTAATCAATACTGAGAATTTATTTTACGTTTCCTATTGCAGCGATTATGACCATTTCTGATTTTTAAAACGCCCCTATACATAATTTAAGTTTTCATCCTCAGACTTGGGGTGACTCATGCAGAATTGCTGGGTAAGAAAACTTTTAAATCTGTTTCTTTGCAAATTGGCATAATGTTAATTTAATAAGACGTCAATATTTTCACTTCTTGTCTCGGCGCCCGGCCCTTTGGTACCTCTGTAGCTCTGTAACAATATCTTGAAATGTAACATGATTTCCCCCTCTTTGTTGCTTTCACATTACTCTCTCAAGTTTATATGTTATTGTTGGGATTACAGGTTATTCTGATTAACTCATTACAGATGTGTGTTTACCAAAGGTTCCAGCAAAGTTGTATTTCCAAGATATGTAGAATGAAGCTTTACATTAGATAAGTATTTCGATCATGTTGCGGCAGTTTCCTGTGTCATAGATTATTCCCGACGATAAAGTTGTGACCTAACGAAATTGACGATGAGAAAAATACAATGATATATTCAAGCCCTAAACCAGGATTCAACCCTGCAACGTCTGGCTTCGTAGCGGTAGCATGATACATTGACCATGCTGCTACAATCTACAATGTTTACATTTGACTTTGCACTTTGTCTAGAGACACTTAAATTTTGTTATCAGTTATGAATGGATCTTTCTTCATGTTTCTTCAAAGACACTTCCAATGTGTTCGCAAGTTTAAGGACAATAAGTACAGTTTCCATTTCGAAGCGTGAAAATCGGCACGATTGATTGGTTAATTGATTTGGTTTATTTTACTTCGCATTTGTGCAAATTTTGGCTAATCGCGAAGATGAGGATGAGTGGTGATATGATGAAATTATTGAAGGGACACTGACAAAGAACACCCATGATCAGGCCGGGATTCGAACCCGGGATCCCTGGCGTTGTGTGCACTGTACTTACCACTCCGCCACGGACGCTGACGAAAATCCAAACCAGGAGACCAGCTCGTCCTATTGCGTCATGTACAATTTTATATAGCAGCTTATTAAGTATTAAATTTTTGTAGGTACACAACGAATACGTATCAATGCATAAAATATTAAAGAATACATTTTCAAGAAAATCCAAAAATATTGCGCTCCTAGTGTTTAAGTCTTCGTTTTAAGTCCACTTTATGCACAGATGAACTAACGGAAACTGGAAAGTGAGATCCGAACCACTCTCTGGTTCCACCGGATGTCGAACGCAGAACTCCTTCATTACAAGGCGACGACGTCACCACTACGTCATCGAGGAGGCGGTAGTAAATAGTACATGGGAGCTATAGTGAAGAATACAGAGGGTAGAAAGACATGGAAATACAAGTTGAAGACCTGAAAGTTTAAAGTGTCACTCATTCATTTAGACCAATAAAAGACGTGAAGTAATTTCACTACGGAGCACAGATCTTTTGTTCATATTTATCTATCTCTTTTATCCCGCCGGGATAAAGTGAAGCATGGCACACTTCCTGTAAGAGTGTTACCTTGTGAGGAAATTCTGCATGCAAACAGTTTTTATATCGGAAAATACGGACGTCATTTTCTCTTTCTTGAAAGTGGACGAAGAGAGCGGTGTCATTTTCATGGACCGTTTTGTCTTTGGTTAATAGTGGCGCATTCATAGATACTATTACTGTAGTAGTTACACATGTGATCCTCATTACACTGAAAAAAAGAAACAATGGTGTTAAAACGAGACAGACTGAAGTTTCAGGACGTCCACATCACATAGTGATCAACGTTTAATTTCAATGGTGCTAACATTTATCAGTGGCTTTTAGCTGAAACTTTGACCAGAACCTGGTGAAGATTCTCCTGACCAGAATCGCCTGGGCTGGGATTCTAGAAGAGCTTCACTAATGAGTAGCTTACCAATCAACCTCTTGTCTGCTCACGTTCTCTACCTGTAGTGACGGATAACTTTAGTCCCTAGCAGGGACACTTTCTAATTTTCCATTACACGTTTGAATGGCCACATATGAAAGGCTGTCTCACATGTTCTCCGCGTTCTCATGGATCTCCTTCAAAAATCATTTCTGTCTGTGAAGTTGGTAATTCTACACATTTGACATACCATTGACTCCATTAAATCAGTGCAAATACAGGGTGTTTCTAAAGGTCGTTTACAACGCTTGGGAGGTGATTCCTCTCACGAAAACAAGCAAAAAGTGTGAGTTCCATTTTTACGACTGAGGCTTTGTTTCCGAGATAGGAGCCTCGCAAAAGGTGACAAAGTGAACGTCACACCTAACTGGGACTAATACTATCACAGATAGAGAGGCGGTTCCAAGGGAATCATAAAGGAATCGTATGTGCTCAGTCCGGAAGTCACTATGAAAAGTTCACTGCACGCATGAGCAATGGAGTCCTCAAAGGAATTGGGGATTTCCAGCAAGAACAATGCATGGAAAGGGTATGTAACGCAGCAAGAAGGACCGTGACAATGATAAATGCGTTAAAGACAACACATCCCGACCTCAAACATAAAAACATGAGATCGGAACACAAAATCCGAAAAGTTGAGCATGGTTGCATACCCCAGTTACACGCGAGGAATGAACGAATCATGTCATGTGGCATACGAGAGACACATTACTCCACCAGGAGGAGGGAAAGAAAAACACAATATCAGATGACTGCGACAACGTGTATTTTTACACGCGACAACTACGTAATATCGCCCCCCCACACACACAACAAACAACAAATGCTACAATGTCTTACGCACAGACAGTGCGTGTCACTGTACACCAACTGAAGATGTCACTTTCACCACACAAAGGGGGTGGGGAGCAATACCAAGAGTGTTCTCACTGGGATTTGCCGAGGGCGATGATCACAGATGGTTTTCAAACTGTCTGCCGTTCACTTCTACGCAGAGATGACAGCAACGAATCAAGGATTGTCGAGTACGAGGAAACAAGCCAGGTGTATCTGCTACCGTCGCGGCGGCGACGTTGATGCGAGCAACGAGGTCCTCAACTGATGTGAAAGGTGTGTCGTATACAAGGGTTTTCATTTCTCCCCAGAAGGAAAAAATCTAGAGGGTTGAGATCTGGCGACCTCGGTGGCCAAAGCACAGGCTCATCCCTACCAATGACCCTATTCCAAAACACGTCATGCAGGAAATATCGTACATTACGATCGAAATGAGCTGGTGCCCCATCGTGTTGGTACCACATTTCTTTTTTTGCCGTGCCAAAGGTACGGTCTCCAACAGTTCAGGCAGAACCTCACTAAGAAATGCATGATACGTGCGACCATTCAGGCGAACAGGGAGAATGTATAGTCCAATTAAATGATCATGTACTATCCCGCACCACACATTCACTGAAAACCTGTGCTGGTGATGGGCCACAAAAAGTGCATGTGGGTTGTCAAAGTCCCAGACATGACTGTTTCTACTATTGAAGACATCCATCCCGGTGAAAATGGCTTCATCTGTCCACAATACCTTTGCCCCGAAGTGAGGGTTTGTGTCCAGCTGATGCAACAACCATTGGCAAAACTCTATACGAGGGCGAAAGTGACGAGGTAACAGTTCTTGTACTTTCTGCAGTTGAAAAGGGTGCATTCCTTCCTCTGACAACACTCGCCAAACATTCACATGAGACGTGTTTCGTGGCCGAGCGAGCACGCGTGTACTGGTGCCAGGATGTTCTGCGACCGCTGTTAACACATCTTCTGCAAACTGATGTGTGCGTAAACTTTGGGGTCTTCCAACTTCTTGCCGCGGTGGTAACACTGACCCTGTTTCACGCAGTCGACTGTCCACTGCCTGAAAGAAGGCGTGAGATGGTAAACGTCTTTGTGGAAAGCGTTCTCCATAAAGACGCCTTTCCTCATGGCTATCACCACGTGCCTCCCCATACATGAGATGCATGTCTGCTAGCTGCTGGGTCGTATACGCAGCCATCTGTGATAGGGAGCTGGAACTGCAAAGTATCGTTTTTGTTTAACACTAGCACACTGCACTCCACCACGTCAACTTCTTTCAATACAACATACTAGTACTCTTCAATGCGTATGACAACCTAGAGCGAACTGCTGATCACATCCCAGCACCTGCAAACACGACTGGGACGACTGTCGGTGAG
Source organism: Lepisma saccharinum (assembly GCF_977018435.1). Classification (NCBI taxonomy): domain Eukaryota; kingdom Metazoa; phylum Arthropoda; class Insecta; order Zygentoma; family Lepismatidae; genus Lepisma; species Lepisma saccharinum. The sequence goes on along the minus strand of NC_139236.1, from coordinate 8,461,579 downwards.
AACCAACCCTTCGAGCTCCTCTCGCGGGTACAGAAGTCATCAAGCTCAAACAAACGTAGACTACGAGAGCCAGACTTGCCTGCGCAGCGCTCCACAACTGGTCTCTTTTACGTCACAGTGATCGTGTGCGAACACTCTTGGTATTGTTCCCCACCCCCTTTGTGTGGTGAAAGTGACATCTTCAGTTGGTGTACAGTGACACGCACTGTCTGTGCGTAAGACATTGTAGCATTTGTTGTTTGTTGTGTGTGTGTGTGGGGGGGGATATTACGTAGTTGTCGCGTGTAAAAATACACGTTTGTCGCAATGATCTGATATTGTGTTTTTCTTTCCCTCCTCCTGGTGAAGTAATGTGTGTGTCTCTCGTATGCCACATGACATGATTCGTTCATTCCTCTCGTGTAACTGGGGTATGCAACCATGCTCAACTTTTCGGATTTTGTGTTCCGTGCTCATGTTTTTATGTTTGAGGTCGGGATGTGTTGTCTTTAACGCATTTATCATTGTCACGGTCCTTCTTGCTGCGTTACATACCCTTTCCATGCATTGTTCTTGCTGGAAATCCCCAATTCCTTTGAGGACTCCATTGCTCATGCGTGCAGTGAACTTTTCATAGTGACTTCCGGACTGAGCACATACGATTCCTTTATGATTTCCTTGGAACCGCCTCTCTATCTGTGATAGTATTAGTCCCAGTTAGGTGTGACGTTCACTTTGTCACCTTTTGCGAGGCTCCTATCTCGGAAACAAAGCCTCAGTCGTAAAAATGGAACTCACACTTTTTGCTTGTTTTCGTGAGAGGAATCACCTCCCAAGCGTTGTAAACGACCTTTAGAAACACCCTGTATAACAAGGAAGGGTCCATGTGGTTTTCGCTGATATTTGTAAAGTGTCTCACTCATCGCACGGAACGCAGACACCTTTTTGCTCCAGCCCCGACCTTCGTCTTCTGATGAAAGTGCGGCATACCTTTGTTGTTAGATTAGGCTCGTTAGGTTTAGTTCTCTTAACATAAATACACTGCAATTTTTCAGGGTTTCACCGGGGTTGACCAAAAATATATTATTTATGCTAAGAGACCTAAACTTAACAACGAAAGCATTCAGCCTCACGTCAGAAGACGAAGGGCGGCGCTTGACCAAAAAAGGTGTCTGGATTTCGTGCGATGAGTAAGACACTTTGAACAAGACCAGTTGGATTGTATTTTAGAATATAAGAAGTGTGTCCACTTTGACAAGCGGAAGGCGATTGGAGGGATGTGCACCAGGAGGGGGGTCGATATGGAGGGAAATGAAATACCGGGCCTATTAGTTCTCAATTACACGCGAGGGTGAGCTGTTATGTCTATTATACATAGACTTGTAGGAAAAGAGTCACTTCCAGAAGAAAGTTCATCATTAGTTCTTCTTATACTCCATCAGAACAAAATTCCCTGAAGAGTACGTTGTAGAGTAATATATTATGTTTTCATTCCGTAAACATTACTGAAGCCATCAACGCTACCACTGCGTCATCGGGGAGGCCCTGTATAAAACATGGCTTGGTCAATAAGTAGGTAGATTAATTTGTTGTCACTGTAAATAGACTCTGTTTCTTGAGGCTCATAGCTCCTATGTCTATTGTTCAAGGCAGCTATGAAGTTTGTGGTATCGTCTGTTCAACACTCTACATACTATGTAGTACATAGGGATCTGAATTGTAACAACACTTGGGTTTCCTTCCTTGTGTAAAGAGAAAGTAACAGTTAAATAAGCCTTGAAGCTTTCCTGGCAACGAATAATTAAAAGATTATCTGGGACTATCGGTATATTATCGATAGCCCAAGAGAACCTTTTCATGAATTAAATATGTTATTTATGGTACATATATACGAAGAATCTCACATTAAATATCCCTATTTTGACCCTCTCCTCTTTACCAATTCATGGTAAGGCTGCCAGCTTTTCAATCTCCCGACTTAGTTAACATCCCTTGACACCCACACATTCAAAAGCATCCAGCTTTTCCTTTCCTCTTCCTCAAAGTTCAAATCACTCATCCGTACAGATGTACATTCTTCACGCACCAGTCATCATCAACATGCGGAATGTTATCAGAATGTAGTCTTGCTGAATTACGGTAACGCTATTGATATGGAATTCCGATTTGGTTATCTGTAGCGAGCCGCAACTCGAAGGAAAGCATTCGGCGTAATGTTATCGGAGTGTAAAACCAGATTTTCGGGGAACAAATCCGAACCTCCCTCACGGCCGTTGGACGCGGTGATGAAGCTCATCTGGATGCGCAACATACACCTCGCAATCTGTTGACGCGGGAAGTAATCCTTCACCAGAGGGTGATGGAACACAACGCAGCGCTCTCGCTCAAGGATGCACAGTCACGCGTAAAAGCCATCCAGAAAATTCACTCGGCACCACATCATACGTCTTCCGAACACGAGGATGGATTTCGGGGAACCAAATATCCATCTCTTTCTCTGCAAACGTCAAGGGCGTCATATAAAGCTAGGATCATGATGTGAAATTGTTTCAGAGTTGAACACAATGCCATTTTGCAAACTGATATCAGTACACACTTTTGGAAAGGCTGTAAGAAAAGTAAGTTTAGTTCCAATTTTTATGCAACAATTTATGCTTAGTTTGTCACGCCCTTCTACAATTGCGTACGGTTTCAAAGAATTGCACAAACCTAAAATGTTATTTGGAAAAATTCCTACTCTGAAATTTTCACATTTTCTGATGACATCAAATTGTAGCACATAGAAAGGCCAAGTGTGATACAGTAATTTAGTCGAAAGCTACATGTTAGAGATTCGTCGATTAGTGACAACTACCGGAAGAGGCGCTGTGCTCGCAAGGAGATCGACTTTTCAAAATATTTACATTTTATCTCACATGTTTCTTGCATTCTACAGGGACAATTACTGCGTGTTACATGCTTGTTGAGTTTAATTTCTCTCGGATTATATTTCTTGCGTCAGATGATATGAACACGGAGAAACAATGCACGGAAATATTTGTAGTTCGTATTTACTTATTTTTACTTAGGGTTAATCGTGGCGATGAGGATGAATGATGAGTAAATAAATTTGGCGAGGAGACCTCACGAACTCCCATGCCAGGAATGAAACTCGAGCCGGCATCTTATTACCTATTAATTGACTAAATGAAGGGATCGGGCGTAAAACATGTTAAGTGATATTTTCTTGATTTCTGAGTTAGTTAAGGAAAAAGGTTATTAGAAACTATACTGTAGATAAATTGTTTTCGTGTTGTGTTTACCGATTTCAGAAGGCTTCACTGAGTCCAATGCAAATTGTATGACATGGCAATTTCACTCGAAAGTTGGATGGCACATTTTACTTTGTAACTCAAGAATGACCTAAATCTCACTCACCATGTTTGACACTCGAGCCCTTCAAATATTAAACAATAAGCTCAGGTGCAGCCAAGTAACTCAGTCAAAAGGATATTTTTGGTTTATCTTTATGAGAATGTCATCAAACAGTTACTCAATAATGGACATATTGCATATTCTAATAATAACTCCTAAACCTATTGATGAAGCGACTTGTGATTGTTGTCCTAAAACGTACTGGTACAACAAGGACGCTACAAGAGGACCCTGCAAGAGCATTGTTGGTATGTATAGGATATTTAGGTCGATTTTCTCATTTTTGGCTTAAAGATGAACGTGGATGAATGATAAAGAATTTAAATATGACGTAAAGTAAAGGAAAAGTAAAGTGTTCCCCTGTGCTGAGCACCACGCCATGACGCGTTACCGACTGAGCCACCGCGGTCACACATTTAAATATGATGTAACAACACAATTCATACCTCGTGTTCGAGAGTGGGAACTCGAGCTTCGCAAAACATTACCCTGACTAGTCTTCTTGATATAGTTATTTTATAATACTCTAGGAAAATAAAAAAGAATATGCAGGGTGTCCCTAAAGTCCAGTTACCATCATAATCTAACATAACACTGAAACCACATGGCATAGAGTAACGCGGTTTCTTGCTAAGCTCAACAAGTTGTTTTTTTTTGTTTTTTTTGGCCTTTGTTGTAATTTCTATTCTAGGCCCATTATCTTAATCGAGGAATGATTACAGGGAAAATTTACTGCGATATGCTTGAACAGTACCTACTCCTCAAGTGCAGGAGTTGCAGCTATCCATTATTTTCCAACGAGACGGGGCAAATCCACATTGGTCTCATGATGTTCGGGATATTCTGCATAGACATTACCCTGGGAGTGGCCTGGCCCCCGCAATCCCATGACATCCATACCTTGGATTTTTTTAAATTTCTTTCATCAAAGATTATGTATACCAAACCCCTGTTCCAGATATTATTACACTTCGCAGAATGATCATTGCAGCTGTGTAAACAGTTGATGCTGATATGCTGCAGCGTGTATGGGTAGAAGTGCAATATCGCCTTCATATCCTGAGGCCAATCGGAGGGGCACACGTTGAGGTACACTGAAGTACACTTTTTGAGCTGTAGGGCATTTGCATAAAACCGCTCTGCTCTATGACATGTGGGTGCAGAGTTATGTGTGATTGTAATGGTTAGGGGACGTTAGGGATACCCTGTATATAGAAAATGCTGAAAATAATAAAGAACGTGTTTTGCTTCTCTGAGAACCAATAAAGATTTTCGCCAGCTTCCATACTGCAAGAACTAAGCACGAGCGGGTCGCACTGTTGCAATTTCGAACACTGACAAATCATTGGTGAAGCCTGACATTAGGTCGTAAACGAAAAAATGGAGCTTGCACGCTACCCTGTTTAGATAATACGCAATATCATGTTAATATACGTGTGGTGGAGCTTCGGGTTGCGAAATTGGATTTGTTACGTTCCCTAATATACTTGCAATTTATAATATGTTTTTTGAGGTTCTTTGCAGAAGGTAAAGTTACAATTTGTGGTGAAAGGGGGCTCTTGTGGCCAACCCGCTATATTTTAACATTCAATTCTACGTGACTTGGTACTTACAAATGCGCTGTTGCTGAGAAGGGGACGTATTGTCTGATTTTCTGCGTGGAAAACAGAGAGGCCTCCGTCGGTGTCTTTGAACACAAACTCCAGATCTGCAAAAGGAAAGAAAGAAGAAAAAAAAACATCAGCAAGTAATGAAAGAAATAATAAGAAAGATACAAAGACGAGGAAGGCTTTGCAAAGTTGTGTGTTGCCTCATGAAAGTCTGTCTCGTTTTCCGTCCCAAATCTGTATCTTAAATCCAGCATTGTTCTCGTCCCAATCGAGAAATTGCAAATCTCGTCTCGTCCTTTCCTGAGTCTCAAAATAACATTAGCCATACATTATTCCAGACAAATATGTTATGTAAAAACAATCACACAGCAACGCCCTGTTTATGTCTACAAAACCAAAATAATTAAGTAATTTCGATTGAGATCATTTTTTTTTGTATAGTCACAGACACTTCTGGATTGTAACAATTTCATTATCTCCCAATGCAATCGTTACAACACAGAAGTGTCCGTGACTGAACACCCAACGGCAAATGAAACACTAGGCGAATTATCCACCATCATTTTCATTCGGTCTGTATTACACAAGGTGATAACAATGAACTGAAATAATTACGTCAATAAGCAGAGAACATTGCTTGTTTCGAACCAACATAGTTTCATTCTCTAAAACAACACAGGATGTAGAATAAAAAAGTAATAAAAATAGTGGAGGGCAATTTGCTTACCATTATTTTTGCCGTTGACTGTACCTTACATTATAATGTACCAAAATATCAAACAAAACAAGAGACTCTGTTAGGATATGCTTTGGTAAGGAAATTAAGATTGATTCGATACCATAAAGAAATATGAAATATTTTCAACATATACAAAAGGCCCGCATGACACACTTCATCGAATCGTTTCAGTAGAGGAGTGTCCCGGGTTCGCCAACCGAAAATGAGGCTCGGTGAGGCTCGCAGTGTTGCCAACTCCTCACTCGAAAAAATCACCAAGGTTTTTGTTTTTGGGTATAACCTAACCTCAAGCAAGAAACTGGCAACACTGCGAGAAAGCCTCAAGCAGTGTTGCCAACTCCTCACTCAAAAAAATCACCAAGGTTTTTGTTTTTGGGTATAACCTAACCTCAAGCAAGAAGCTGGCAACACTGCTTGAGGCTTGTTTTAATGGTTTGCTCTTGTAAGGCATGAGCCTTATTTTCTTGCAGTGTGGCCAACTCCTCACTTGAAAAAATCACCAAGGTTTGTTTTTGGGTCTAACCTAACCTAAAGCAAGGAGCTGGCAATACTGCTTGAGGCTCGCCTTGCAGCGTGGCCAACATCTTACTCGAAAAAATCACCAAGGTTTTTGTTTTTGGGTCTAACCTAACCTAAAGCAAGGAGCTGGCAATACTGCTTGAGGCTTGTTCTGCAGTATTGCCAACATCTTACTCGAAAAATCACCAAGGATTTTATTTGGTCTAACCTAACCTAAAGCAAGGAGCTGGCAATACTGCTTGAGGTCTGCCTTACAGTGCATAAAGCAATTTGCCAACCTACTGGTACTTTTGCCATAGCTTTTTTTTACAAAAAAAAAAGAGAGAAAGGAGAAAAAGAGAGAGAGGGAAGAGTTAAACAACCGACAGTATTACCAATACCTACCTACAGCTTTTTTTACTTGGCAAGGGCTATTTTGCTTGAGGCTTAGCCAATTTATATACTGACGTAACATACACACACTAGGCAATAGAGCCAGCAACAAATATATACTGCCGTAAAAGAGAGAGGGATGGATGGATGGCAACACAGTATGTGTGTGCGTGTGTGTGTATAATATGTAGTATTATTAACTAGATTGTGTTGGCAACCCACCTACAACTAAAAAAGATAGAGATGCCAATGTTGCTGTAAGATGAAGAGAGAGACCTATCGTGACCTTTGTAAACCTCTCTCGGGGGGAAACACGATGTGCTATACACACGTGCGCGCGCTGGCGCTTCTCATTATTTTCGTATTGTGACGCAAACAAACAAATAAATAATTGTTGTTTTTTAGGATGCCTGGCCCCTATAACCTCGCCAGGGTGCGTGGTGCCCAACCAAAAAAAGTAAAAGGTTTTCTAACGGCTGCGGTTGTAGATTACCGCACCTCTGTAGGGTTTCACGTGTTTTTTTTTTGTATGGTAGCCAAAATAATAGAATATATATAAACAAGAATATTTTCATAGTTTCATACCTCTACTAGATTGTGTCTAAGAAAATTTGTGTCTAACAAAAATAAACTAAATAGAATTACACATGCATACAATATTTATTGTGTTTTTTTTCTATCTACAATTATATTTTTCTTATATATTTTTTATTTTTTTATAGAGTTGATTAAAGCACATATTTGAGGAAGGCAACACCACCCATATATAAATAAACATACCCCGAAAAAATGCGCTCCATGAAAAGTTGCCCTGTGTGCAAAAAAACTATATCAAGCAAAAATTTTGCAAGACATTGTCGCACCTGCGTGCCAGGCAAGCATTTGGCTGCCACCGAACTGTGTTCCGGATGCAATAAACACATTACAATTGCATATGTCAAAAAGCATAAGCTTACTTGTTTAAGCACAAGTACATCTGGGGCTCAACCGTCGACCAGCTCAACCAAGAGGAAGGCAGAAGCAGCCTCCATCAATGCACCACCCGCCAAATGCGTCAAGCCTGCGATAAAAGCGAACCAGTCTGCTTTCCAGCGTTTATTAGAGAACTTTCCCCTTACTTCGGAGGGCTCATGCGACGTGCGTAGTTTTTTGGAGAACGTGCAAGCTCAAATTATTTCCATCCTCGGCGATGCACTGGCTACGCACTCCACTAAATTCTACGCATCGCTACGTTGCTGGTACAAGAAGCCGTCTGATGAAATTTACAGGTTCTGCCACAACACCAAGGCGAAAACGCTGCATCTGGCGGATGTCGACAACCTCAAGGACATCTACAAGAAGTTTGTCGAGGAGCTGCTGGCAAAGCAGGAGGAACATCAAGCCAAGGGCTCGGGGGGTTCGCTGTGTGGGGAGCCTCACGAACTGCGCGTCAAACTTTCCAAGTTTGTGCCTCTCTCCGCCTCCAGCTACGTCCCCTTACCATCTGCCATCGCGGCAAAGATGGCTGTTCTGAACATTCAAAACAGTGACGCCAAGTGCTTCGTTTGGTGTGTGCTTGCAGCATTGCACCCTGTTCACTGGAAAAAACAACCACACCGAGTTAACCACTACCTACCCTACGAGCCAGAGCTGGAAGATGCTATTGCTGGGATTGACTACCCGGTGGAGGTCTCGGACATTCGCAAGTTCGAGGCCCGTACACACAACCCTCGGTTGGCCATCAACGTTTATGGCCTCACCGACGAAAATGTGGTGTACCCTATCCGGGTGAGCGACGTAGACGACGGCGGTGCGCAGGAAATTTATCTTCTGCTCATCAAGGACGAGACCCATCACCATTACACTCTCATCCGTTCCCTCTCTCGGCTTGTTTCAAGCCAGCTGAGCAAAGACAAAACCCACATAGAAGTTTGTCCCAGGTGCTTGTCTATATTTCGTAATCGAGAACGGCAGGATTACCAGCGCATCAGAGGTCGCAACATCGCTGCCGAGAAGCTCGCTAACCACAAGCTCTACTGCAAAGCCAACGAGCCTGGGGTGGCAGACTTGCCCGAACCTGGTACCGTGGAGCGTTTCCACATGCACGGTGCCATGGTGGAGCACCCCGCTATCATCATCGCGGATTTCGAGGCCTTCCTCAAACCCCTGTCCACTTGCGATCCCGATCCCGAAGTTTCCTCCACCACCCCTTACCAACTCCACGAGGCATCCAGTTTCGCATACGTTGTGGTGCGACGGGACCAACACATTGCCCCCGAGCCCTACGTGTATTGCGGTCCCGACGCAGCCAAACACTTCCGCGAGAGGATGGTTGTCGAGGCCATCGAGATAGGGAAGGTGCTGTTGACCCCCAAGTCTATGCTCCCACTGTCCCCCGACGATCAACGTAGACACGAGGAGGCTACTACCTGTCCTGTGTGCACCTGTGAGTTTAGCATCAACAACCGTAAAGTCCATCACCACGATCACTTTAACGGTAGGTACGTTGCTCCTTGGTGCAACGACTGCAACCGCTTGGCCCGGGACCCGCGCTTCATCCCTGTGTTTTTTCACAATGGCTCGGGGTACGATTTTCACCACCTGATCAAGCATCTTGGATACGACAATGCAAGAATCAATATCCTGGCACAAAACGAGGAGCGTTATATTAGCGTCAGCAAGTGGGTGCCGATCCCCAACTCAAAAAGCAGGAGCATCGAGCTTCGCTTCCTCGACTCCCTGAGGTTCCTCCCGGCCAGCCTCGATGCTCTTGCGGGGAAGCTGAGCAACGAACAAATGCTTATTACCTCTGCAAATTTTCCAAACTTGGACGCCGGTCTCTTTAGGCGTAAGGGGGTCTACCCCTACGAATACGTCACCGACTCTACCAAGTTTGCGGAGACGTCGCTACCTCCCCAGGCGAAGTTCTACAGTCAGCTACGAGGCTCGAACATCAGCGACGAAGAATATCATCACGCCCAGTCCATGTGGCGCGAGCTGGGTTGTCGAACTCTCGGAGACTACCACGACGCCTACCTCAAACTTGATGTGACGCTCCTCGCCGACGTGTTCCAGACGTTCCGGGCGACCGCAATGAACATCTACCACCTGGATCCCGCCTACTTCTATAGTCTCCCCGGACTGGCGTGGTCAGCCATGTTTCTGGTGACGAAAATCAAGCTGGAGCTTCTTTCGGACGTAGACATTGTGCTGTTTGTGGAACGCGCCGTGCGGGGTGGAATGGTCCAGGTGTCGCAACGGCACGCACGCGCCAACAACCATCACATGGCTACTGGCTACGACTCCACCCAACCGTCGAGCTACATCATGCACACGGACGTGAATAACTTGTATGGGCACTCCATGATGCAGCCACTCCCCTTTAGAGGGTTCGAGTGGGCCGATCCTTCCAAATTCGACATCGAAAGCTTCGACGATTCGGAACATGGGTTTTTTGCCGAGGTGGACCTTGAGTTCTCCGAGAAGCTGCAGGATTTGTTCTGCGATCTTCCCCCTGCACCCGAGTTCAAGTGTCCACCCGATTCCAACCAGAAGAAGCTTGTCATGGATTTTGAACCCAAGAAGAATTACGTTCTTCACTATCAGAATCTCCGGTGGTTGATGCAGCAAGGGGTCACAGTCCGCACAGTTCACCACATCCTCAAGTTCGAGCATTCTCCGTGGTTGCACCCATATATCGAAGTCAACACCAAACACCGCACCGCAGCCACGTCCGAGCTTGATAAGGATTTCTTCAAGCTCATGAATAATGCGGTGTTTGGCAAAACCATGGAGAATGTACGGAATCGCGTGGACATAAAATTGGTGACGAGGAAAGAGCGATGTCGTCAGCTTGTCGCGAGTCCATTGTTCAAGTCTCGAACAATCTATAACGAGCAGCTGGCTCTGATTCACATGAAGCAAGGTGTGGTGAAACTCACCAAGCCCATCTACATCGGAGCTACTGTTCTGGATCTGAGCAAGCTTCACATGTTCGAGACGTATTACAACATATTACGTCCACACTACGGTCACGACATTTCGCTTCTCTACACGGACACGGACAGCTTGGTGTACCACGTTCGCACAGCCGACGCATACGGGGATATAGCCACAGTTCCATCTTTGGTTAACCTCTTTGACACGTCAGGCTATCCCCAGCCAAACCGATACAAAATCCCGACTCGCAACAAAAAAGAGCCCGGCAAACTCAAAGACGAGAAGGACGGAGACGTGATTCTCGAGTTTGCAGGTCTTCGCGCCAAGGCCTATACCATCAAAGCCGAGGGCGGCGTTACCAAGAAGGCCAAGGGTGTCGGCAGACAGGTGGTTCGGGAGCATCTCACATTCGAGGACTTCGTGGATTGCCTCAAGACCAAGTCGTCGGTTCTAAGAGCAGAACAGCGCATCCAGAGCGTCGACCATGTGTTGACCACCAACAAAGTGAGGAAGATTGCCCTGGATCCCAACGACGACAAGAGGTGCGTTCTCCAATGTGGAATCCACACACTGCCGTGGGGGCACTATCGCTTAGCAGAAAGCAAAACCTGCAACATATGCCCATCTTCAACAGAAGATTCATAAAACAACAAAAACAAAAAAAAAACAAAAAAAAAACAAAAAAAATCATTTTGTTAGTCATTACAAAAAAAAAAAAACACTGACTGTCATTACAAAAAAAACTTTGATCGTATTCTTAAATAACCAGCATACCTATGAATCTCTTTGGTTTCCGAAAACAAACCAACATGGAGACTGTACACCGCGCGACGACAGATCATGAATTTCTACCTTCCATGTTAACTAAACTCAACGGTCTACTGATTGTTCACCTTAACAGCATTTGGACGAAATTGGATGACGATGTAGGCAAGATGTTTTACGTCTTCAACAACAATTTACATTTTTACGAAATTCCGATCGATGGAAAACTTCAAATCACCGTGAATCCGGAAAACGTAGGCGAAATCAAAATATCTACCGGCAAGAACATTTTTCGAATCAAGCACGACAAGATGCTTTCTAACATTACGTACGATGTTTCTGCAGGAGATTGTTTATACGTGGAACTCCTAGGAGATTACGACAAACTCATTCCTCTCTTCGTAGAATTACGAATCGTCTATCCTATTATAAATAACCGTTAACCAAAATGCCTAACGACATTTTCGGCCACACCAAACGTGTAGACCACGCAGAAGAAATTCTCATGTTGGACGTCCGAATTAAAAAGTTGAGGAGCGATTTGATCGCTTTGCAGGAAACCTTAAACAAAAGTTTAGAGTCGGAGATCGCTACGCTCCAAACGCAATGTCTCGACCCCATTCTGAAAATCGATTCCGAACTGAAAACGCTCATAAAAAATTATGTCGACGTACCTTCTTACGACAATGTTCAAAATATACAGTTGAGCGTGGATAAGCTTCAAAATGATTTGCTCAAATTGCAGCAATTTCAATCGAAAAATGAAGATTTGGAAAAATTGAAACTCGAAATCGAAGAACGAACTTCGGCAATCGAAAAGAATTTCTCTGAACTTCAAACCGTCGTGAAAGATATTGATGTAGAACGCTTGCATGTTGTTGTTTCCAAATTACAAGAAGAATTCGCCAGCACGTTGGAAGAAATTAAATCCAAGTTACAGACTTTGGAAGATACCATGACGAACCTACCATCGTCAGACGAACTGCAGGTCATCGGCAAAAGCGTCGCAAACATAAAAATTCAATTGGAGGCTTATCGAGATTTCGAACACATTCAAACCACCATCGCTACGCTTCAGGCGTCTCTGGAGTTGATCAACGAAGAAATTAAAAATATTCACGCTGAAGCGAACGCGTTGACGAGCATACAAGACACGTTGAGTACGGTTCAGCAGAAGATCGAATATTTAGAAAATTTGAACGTCGAATCCAATCTTGCTCATTTTCATCACGTACTCGACAACATACAGGGTGATTTGGAATCGTTACGGACGAGCGTGCCTTCGAGCGAAGATTTGGAAAAATTGAAAACGGCGGTGACGGCACTATCCGAATCGAGCGACATCAAAAGTTCATTGAGCGATCTCGAGAGTAGGGTGGCCAATCTCCCCACCTCCAAAGAATTACACGTTTTGAAAAGGAACATATCACGTATGCTAAAACGACTAGAAACGGAAACGGCGAACGTGGAACAGATTCGAGACGAACTTGCTTCGCTGGTGTCGACGCTGCCCACTTCGCAGAGCGTCGCCGACCTTCACACGCAGTTTACCGAGATGCGAAGCATCGTGAACGATCTTACCGAGAAAAGTTCGAAATTGAATCAAGTCGAGAACCTTCAGAGTATCGTCGTCAACATCAGGGATCAAGTTGGAGTGCTGGAATCCACGCAGGAATCGACGCTGGCCTCTTTCAGTGCAAAGTTGCAAGAACTCAAAGAAAACTACAAGCAGTTGAACGTGGAAGTGAAAATCAAACCGTCATTTTCTACAGTAACGGATACCATCGTCGAACATTTGTTGCCCGTACAAAATACACTGGGACAGCTTCACAGCAACCTCGTTAGCGTCGATACTAAATTCGCTAAACTGCATTCTCTGCAAGCCATCGAAATCAACAGCAGTAGTGTAGTGTCCCGGGTTCAACGCCCGAAAATGAGGCTCGGTGAGGCTCGCCTTAATGGATTTCTCTCGTAAGGCATGAGCCTCATTTTCTCGCAGTGTTGCCAACTCGGACGAGGCGTAGCCTTTTACGGTGTATGTTAACGGTTTGCTCTCGTAAGGCATGAGCCTTATTTTCTCACAGTGTTGCCAACTCGGGCGAGGCGTAGCCTTTTACGGTGTATGTTAACGGTTTGCTCTCGTAAGGCATGAGCCCTATTTTCTCGTAGTGTTGCCAACTCCTCACTCGAAAAAATCACCAAGTTTTTTTTTGGGTCTAACCTAACCTAAAGCAAGGAGCTGGCAACACTGCTTGAGGCTTGCTTTGCAGCGTTGCCAACATCTTACTCGAAAAAATCACCAAGGTTTTTATCTTGGTCTAACTTAATCTAAAGCAAGGAGCTGGCAATACCGCTTGAGGCTTGTTCTGCAGTATTGCCAACATCTTACTTGAAAAGTCACCAAGGTTTTTATTTGGTCTAACCTAACCTAAAGAGTAGAGCAGGTGGACCGGTTCTGCGCCCGAAAATGGGGCTCGGTGGGGCTCGCAGTGTTGCCAACTCCTCACTCGAAAAAATCACCAAGGTTTGTTTTTTGATATAACCTAACCTCAAGCAAGAAGCTGGCAACACTGCGAGAAAGCCTCAAGCAGTGTTGCCAACTCCTCACTCGAAAAAATCACCAAGGTTTGTTTTTGGATATAACCTAACCTCAAGCAAGAAGCTGGCAACACTGCGAGAAAGCCTCAAAGCAGTGTTGCCAACTCCTCACTCGAAAAAATCACCAAGGTTTGTTTTTGGATATAACCTAACCTCAAGCAAGAAGCTAGCAACACTGCTTGAGGCTTTCTTGCAGTGTTGCCAACTCCTCACTCGAAAAAATCACCAAGGTTTGTTTTTGGGTCTAACCTAACCTAAAGCAAGGAGCTGGCAATACTGCTTGAGGCTCGCCTTGCAGCGTGGCCAACATCTTACTCGAAAAAATCACCAAGGTTTGTTTTTGGGTCTAACCTAACCTAAAGCAAGGAGCTGGCAACTTTGCTTGAGGCTTGCCTTACAGTGCATAAAGCAATTTGCCAACCTACTGGTACTTTTGCCATAGCCTTTTACAAAAAAAAAGAGAGAGGAAAAAAGAGGGAAGAATTAAACAACCGACAGTGTTGCCAACACCTACCTACAGCTTTTTTTTACTTGGCAAGGGTTTAGTCAATTTATACACTGGCGCAACATACACACACTGGGCAATAGAGCCGGCAACAAATATATACTGCTGTAAAAGAGAGAGGGATGGATGGATGGCAACACAGTATGTGTGTGCGTGTGTGTGTATAATATGTAGCATTATTAACTAGATTGTGTTGGCAACCTACTTGCAACTAAAAAAAAATAAGAGATGCTAATGTTGCTGTAAGATAAAGAGGGGGAGACCTATTGTGACCTTTGTAAACCTCTCTCGCGGGAAACACGATGTGCTGCACACACGTGCGCCTGCTGGCGCCTCTCATTATTTTCGTATTGTGACGCAAACAAACAAATAAATAATTGTTTTTTTTTTTAGGATTCCTGGCCCCTATAACTTCGCCAGGGTGCGTGGTGCCCAACCAAAAAAGTAAAAGGTTTTAACGGCTGCGGTTGTAGATAACCGCACCTCTGTAGGGTTTCACGTGTTTTTTTTCTATCTACAATCATATTTTTCTTATATATTTTTTTATTTTTTTATAGGGTTGATTAAAGCACATATTTGAGGAAGACAGCACTACCCATATGTAAATAAAACCCCTCAAACTAACACCAATTAGAATTAGTTTACAAAAATTTTCTCATAAGGCATTTTTTGTTTTGTAAACACTCTACCACCAACAGATCACATATAAATAAACATACCCCGAAAAAAAATGCGCTCCATGAAAAGTTGCCCTGTGTGCAAAAGAACTATATCAAGCAAAAATTTTGCAAGACATTGTCGCACCTGCGTGCCAGGCAAGCATTTGGCTGCTACCGAACTATGTTCCGGATGCAATAAATATATCACAATTGCGTATGCCAGGAAGCATAAGCTTACTTGTTTAAGCGAAAGTACATCTGGGGCTCAACCGTCGACCAGCTCAACCAAGAGGAAAGCGAAAGCCGACTCGCCACCATCCGCCAAGCGCATCAAGACTGTGGCGAAAGCGAACCAATCTGCTTTCCAGCGTTTGTTAGAGGACTTTCCTTTTACTTCGGAGGGCTCATGCGACATGCGTAGCTTTTTGGAGAACGTGCAAGCCCAAATTATTTCCATCCTCAGCGATGCGCTTGCAATGCAGTCCACCAAATTCTACGCATCGCTTTGTTGCTGGTACAAGAAGCCGTCTGATGAAATTTACAGCTTCTGCCACAACACCAAGGCGAAGACGCTGCACCTGGCGGATGTCGACACCCTCAAGGACATCTACAACAAGTTTGCCGAGGAGCTGGTGGCAAAGCAGGAGGAACATCAAGCCAAGGGCTCGGGGGGTTCGCTGTGTGGCGAGCCTCACGAACTGCGCGTCAAACTTTGCAAGTTTGTGCCTCTCTCCACCTCCAGCTACGTCCGCTTACCATCTACGATTGATGCAAAGAATGCCGTCGTGAATATTCAGAACAGTGACGCCAAGTGCTTCGTATGGTGTGTGCTTGCAGCGTTACACCCTGTCCACTGGAAAAACCATCCACACCGAGTTAACCACTACCTACCCTACGAGCCAGAGCTGGAAGATGCGATGGCTGAAATTGACTACCCGGTGGAGGTCTCGGACATTCGCAAGTTCGAGGCCCGTACACACAACCCTCGGTTGGCCATCAACGTTTATGGCCTCACCGACGAAAATGTGGTGTACCCTATCCGGGTGAGCGACGTAGACGACGGCGGTGTGCAGGAAATTTATCTTCTGCTCATCAAGAACGAGACCCATCACCATTACACTCTCATCCGTTCCCTCTCTCGGCTTGTTTCGAGCCAGCTAAGCAAAGACAAAACCCACATAGAAGTTTGTCCCAGGTGCTTGTCTATATTTCGTAATCGAGAACGGCAGGATTACCAGCGCATCAGAGGTCGCAACATCGCTGCCGAGAAGCTCGCTAACCACAAGCTCTACTGCAAAGCCAACGAGCCTGGGGTGGCAGACTTGCCCAAACCTGGTACCGTGGAGTGTTTCCACATGCACGGTGCCATGGTGGAACACCCCGCTATCATCATCGCGGATTTCGAGGCCTTCCTCAAACCCTTGTCCACTTGCGATCCCGATCCCGAAGTTTCCTCCACCACCCCTTACCAACTCCACGAGGCATCCAGTTTCGCATACGTTGTGGTGCGACGGGGCCAACACATTGCCCCCGAGCCCTACGTGTATCGCGGTCCCGACGCAGCCAAACACTTCCTCGAGAGGATGGTTGTCGAGGCCATCGAGATAGGGAAGGTGCTGTTGACCCCCAAGTCTATGCTCCCACTGTCCCACGACGATCAACGTAGACACGAGGAGGCTACTACCTGTCCTGTGTGCACCTGTGAGTTTAGCATCAACAACCGTAAAGTCCATCACCAAGATCACTTTAACGGTAGGTACGTTGGTCCTTGGTGCAACGACTGCAACCGCTTGGCCCGGGACCCGCGCTTCATCCCAGTGTTTTTCACAATGGCTCGGGGTACGACTTTCACCACCTGATCAAGCATCTTGGATACGACAATGCAAGAATCAATATCCTGGCACAAAACGAGGAGCGTTATATTAGCGTCAGCAAGTGGGTGCCGATCCCCGCCGACTCAAAAAGCAGGAGCATCGAGCTTCGCTTCCTCGACTCCCTGAGGTTCCTCCCGGCCAGCCTCGATGCTCTTGCGGGGAAGCTGAGCAACAAACAAATGCTTATTACCTCTGCAAATTTTCCAAACTTGGACGCCGGTCTCTTCAGGCGTAAGGGGGTTTACCCCTACGAATACGTCACCGACTCTACCAAGTTTGCGGAGACTTCACTACCTCCCCAGGCGAAGTTCTACAGTCAGCTACGAGGCTCGAACATCAGCGACGAAGAATATCATCACGCCCAGTCCATGTGGCGCGAGCTAGGTTGTCGAACTCTCGGAGACTACCACGACGCCTACCTCAGACTTGATGTGACGCTCCTCGCCGACGTGTTCCAGACGTTCCGGGCGACCGCAATGAACATCTACCACCTGGATCCCGCCTACTTTTATAGTCTCCCCGGACTGGCGTGGTCAGCCATGTTTCTGGTGACGAAAATCAAGCTGGAGCTTCTTTCGGACGTAGACATGGTGCTGTTTGTGGAACGCGCCGTGCGGGGTGGAATGGTCCAGGTGTCGCAACGGCACGCACGCGCCAACAACCATCACATGGCTACTGGCTACGACTCCACCCAACCGTCAAGCTACATCATGCACACGGACGTGAATAACTTGTACGGGCACTCCATGATGCAGCCACTCCCCTTTAGAGGGTTCGAGTGGGCCGATCCTTCCAAATTCGACATCGAAAGCTTCGGCGATTCGGAACATGTTTTCTTCGCCGAGGTGGACCTTGAGTTCTCCGAGAAGCTGCAGGATTTGTTCTGCGATCTTCCCCCTGCACCCGAGTTCAAGTGTCCACCCGATTCCAACCAGAAGAAGCTCGTCATGGATTTCGAACCCAAGAAGAATTACGTTCTTCACTATCAGAATCTCCTGTGGTTGATGCAGCAAGGGGTCACAGTCCGCACAGTTCACCACATCCTCAAGTTCGAGCATTCTCCGTGGTTGCGTCCATATATCGAAGTCAACACCAAACACCGCACCGCAGCCACGTCCGAGTTTGATAAGGATTTTTTCAAGCTCATGAATAATGCGGTGTTTGGCAAAACCATGGAGAATGTACGGAATCGCGTGGACATAAAATTGGTGACGAGGAAAGAGCGATGTCGTCAGCTTGTCGCGAGTCCATTGTTCAAGTCTCGAACAATCTACAACGAGCAGCTGGCTATGATTCACATGAAGCAAGGTGTGGTGAAACTCACCAAGCCCATCTACGTCGGAGCTACTGTTCTGGATCTGAGCAAGCTTCACATGTTCGAGACGTATTACAACATATTACGTCCACACTACGGTCACGACATCTCGCTTCTCTACACGGACACGGACAGCTTGGTATACCACGTTCGCACAGCCGACGCATACGGGGATATAGCCACAGTTCCATCTTTGGTTAAACTCTTCGACACCTCGGGCTATCCCCAGCCGAACCAGTACGATATCCTGGCCCACAACAAGAAGGTGCCTGGCAAACTCAAAGACGAGAAGGACGGAGACGTGATTCTTGAGTTTGCAGGTCTTCGCGCCAAGGCCTATACCATCAAAGCCGAGGGCAGCGTTACCAAGAAGGCCAAGGGTGTCGGCAGACAGGTGGTTCGGGAGCATCTCACATTCGGGGACTTCGTCGATTGCCTCAAGACCAAGTCGTCGGTTCTAAGAGCAGAACAGCGCATCCAGAGCGTCGACCATGTGTTGACCACCAACAAAGTGAGGAAGATTGCCCTGGATCCCAACGACGACAAGAGGTGCGTTCTCCAATGTGGAATCCACACACTGCCATGGGGGCACTATCGCTTAGCAGAAAGCAAAACCTGCAACATATGCCCATCTTCAACAGAAGATTCATAAAACAAAACAAAAAAAACACTGACTGTTATTACAAAAAAAACTTTGACCGTATTTTAAATAACCAGCATACCTATGAATCTTTTTGGTTTCCGAAAACAAACCAACATGGAGACTGTACACCGCGCGACGACAGATCATGAATTTCTACCTTCCATGTTAACTAAACTCAACGGTCTACTGATTGTTCACCTTAACAGCATTTGGACGAAATTGGATGACGATGTAGGCAAGATGTTTTAAGTCTTCAACAACAATTTACATTTTTACAAAATTCCAATCGATGGAAAACTTCAAATCACCGTGAATCCGGAAAACGTAGGTGAAATCAAAATATCTACCGGCAAGAACATTTTTCGAATCAAGCACGACAAGATGCTTTCTAACATTACATACGATGTTTCTGCAGGAGATTGTTTATACGTGGAACTCCTAGGAGATTACGACAAACTCATTCCTCTCTTCGTAGAATTACGAATCATCTATCCTATTATAAATAACCGTTAACCAAAATGCCTAACGATATTTTCGGCAACACTAAGCGTGTAGACCACGCAGAAGAGATTCTCATGTTGGACGTCCGAATTAAAAAGTTGAGGAGCGATTTGATCGCTTTGCAGGAGACCTTAAACAAAAGTTTAGAGTCGGAGATCGCTACGCTCCAAACGCAATGTCTCGACCCCATTCTGAAAATCGATTCCGAACTGAAAACGCTCATAAAAAATTATGTCGACGTACCTTCTTACGACAACGTTCAAAATATACAGTTGAGCGTGGATAAGCTTCAAAATGATTTGGTCAAATTGCAGCAATTTCAATCGAAAAATGAAGATTTGGAAAAATTGAAACTCGAAATCGAAGAACGAACTTCGGCAATCGAAAAGAATTTCTCTGAACTTCAAACCGTCGTGAAGGATATTGATGTAGAACTCTTGCATGTTGTTGTTTCCAAATCACAAGAAGAATTCGCAGGCACGTTGGAAGAAATTAAATCCAAGTTACAGACTTTGGAAGATACCATGACGAACCTACCATCGTCAGACGAACTGCAGGTCATCAGCAAAAGCGTCGCGAACATAAAAATTCAATTGGAGGCTTATCAAGATTTCGAACACATTCAAACCACCATCGCTACGCTTCAGGCGTCTCTGGAGTTGATCAACGAAGAAATTAAAAATATTCACGATGATGCCAGTGCGTTGACGAGCATACAAGACACGTTAAGCATGGTTCAGCAGAAGATCGAATATTTAGAAAATTTGAACGTCGAAACGAACCTTGCTCATTTTCATCACGTACTGGACAACATACAGGGTGACTTGGAATCGTTACGGACGAGCGTACCTTCGACCGAAGATTTGGAAAAATTGAAATCGGCGGTGACGGCACTATCCGATTCGAGCGACATGAAAAGTTCATTGAGCGATCTCGAGAGTAGGGTGACCAATCTCCCCACCTCAAAAGAATTACACGCTTTGAAAAGGAGCATATCACGTATGCTGAAACGACTAGAAACGGAAACGGCGAACGTGGAACAGATTCGAGACGAACTTGCTTCGCTGGTGTCGACGCTGCCCACTTCGCAGAGCGTCGCCGACCTTCACACGCAGTTTACCGAGATGCGAAGCATCGTGAACGATCTTACCGAAAAAAGTTCGAAATTGAATCAAGTCGAGAATCTTCAGAGTATCGTCGTCAACATCAGAGATCAAGTTGGAGTGTTGGAATCCACGCAGGAATCGACGCTGGCCTCTTTCGGTGCCAAATTACAAGAACTCAACGAAAACTTCAAGCAGTTGAACGTGGAAGTGAAAATCAAGCCGTAATTTTCTTCAGTAACGGATACCATCGTCGAACATTTGTTGAACGTACAAAATACACTGGGACAGCTTCACAGCAACCTCGTTAGCGTCGATACTAAATTCGCTAAACTGCATTCTCTGCAAGCCATCGAAATCAACAGCGTACCCAATCAACAGAGAATCTCCACGTTCGTCGAAGGTAACAAACTGTACATGTTACATCCTTATCATCCGTACTACAAGTTTCTCCTCGATGGCACGATTCAGATAAACGAATTTTCGTACTGGTCTCACGGCAGAAAAGCTAGCGTTCCCACCATGACCTTGATATCGAATCGTGGTGTCCAGAAAGCAGGAAACATTCCTCTGGCACGTTGGAACGAAACGCGCAACATATATGAAATACACGAAGACGAAGATCTCACCGTTTTTGACGTGAGTGCCGGCGATAAGCTGATCATTCAAAACACTGGTGAGGTGCCACCCTCTTTGAATCCCATCACGCTTGTGCTTCTCTTCAAACTTAATCTCTAAAAAATGTCTAGGCAAGCCATCGTCGAAGAATTGCATAAACCTGCACGCCGCAACTACCAACGTTTGGCGGTGGTAACCAAGAGCATCGATGACCTCTGGCAAAGTGACCTCGTGGAGATGAGTAGCTGCAATCTAAAAAATGTGCATAAATTGAACAAGGGCAACAAGTACCTCCTCACCGTCATAGACACGTTTTCGAAATTCGCATGGGCTCTACCTTTGAAAGCCAAAACAGGAACATGCGTCACAGAAGCATTCAAGACAATTTTTCGCGAAAGCAGCAGACGACCTCGGTTTTTGCAAACAGACAAGGGGAAGGAATTTTACAATGCCGTATTCCAAAAGTTTATTCGGAAACACGACATTCGACATTATTCAACCTTCAGTCACATCAAAGCCAGCATCGTGGAAAGATTTAATCGAACCTTGAAAACACACATGTGGAAACGATTCACGCTTCGAGGAAATTACAAATGGGTCGACATACTGCCGGAACTCGTCGACAACTATAATGATACGGTACACAGAACGATAGGCATGAAGCCAGCTGATGTTACGAAATCTGACGAGCAACGTTTAATTTCTACAGTTTACTGTCCAAAGTATACTCCCACGACTACCAAGAAATCAAAATTCAAAATTGGAGACCAGGTGAGGATCAGCAAATTCAAACGCACCTTCGAGAAGGGGTTCACAAAAAATTGGAGCACGGAACTTTTTACGGTGGTTCGAGTTTTACCCGGAAACCGACACACGTATATAATAAAAGATAGTAGCGGTGAGATTTTGAAAGGAAGATTTTACGAAGAGGAACTCTCTAAAACAAAACATCCCGACACGTGTCTCATCGAGAAAGTATTGCGTAGGAAAGGCGACAAACTGTTTGTCAAATGGCTGGGACTTCCGGAAAAGAGTTGGATCGACGCGAACGAAGTGATCTTGTGAGTACGTGGAACGTGGTGAAGCGTCTACCGGATTCGGAAAGTCAAACAAAAAAAAAGAACGGCGAGTTGCTTCCCGACAGCATCCGCTGTCTAATCGTAGGTCCTTCGGGGTGTGGGAAAACAACACTGCTCGTGGACAATTTTCTCCTCGCACCGAATTGGTTAGATTGGAAGAACAGGCACCTCTACGTGTTCTCGAAAAGTTTGGAGCAAGCGAAATACCAGCAACTGATAAAACTGTACGATGGTCTGGACATTGCAACGTTCTCTTCGGAAATAAAACCACTCGACGATTGTCGTGAAAATTCAGTCGTTGTGTTCGACGATGTCATCCTGGAAAATCAAAATGAAATTCGCAATTTTTTCACTTAAGGTCGTCACAAAGGAATAGATTGCTTCTTCCTAGCTCAAACGTTTTCCAAAATTCCAAAACAGTTAGTACGCGACAACGCTAATTTCATATGTTTGTTTCGTCAAGATCACACCAACCTCAAGCACGCGTATGATGACTACGTAGGCGGAGACATGAACTACAATCAATTTTCGGAACGCTGCTGCTCCCACTGTTGGAACAGTGACGATTTCGGATTCGCGACGATCGACATGACGAGAAAACCCAACAACGGAAAATACAGAAACAAAATCAACGACTTTCTAAACGTTGCAACGTTGTGAGAAACGACGTGTATCAATAACGTTATGACGAAACGAAAAATTGAAGACGAAAATCTCAAGCTTCGCGATTACCTTGCGAAACGCTTCAAAGGTTGGAAATCCGAGAATCGCGGATTCTACGAAGAGAAGAAACGTCAAGATCAACCTGTGATCGACGCCATCGGCGATCTAGGTAAAGAAATTAAAGGCGTCACGGAACAAAATAAAAATTTGATCAACGAACTCGTACCACTTGCAGCTAAAAGTTACACCGTACCCACACCCATTTCAAGCATTCCTTCGACGCCGTTCGAACTGAAGGACGTACCGCCACGACGTCGAGCCATAGGTAGCACGCCGTCGTCTTTGGATAAGATCGAGTTGGGACCTTTGGCACGAGACTACCTGAGCACGGGGAAATTCGACAAGGATGAAGTGTTCGGATTGTATCCGAGCATGGAGAGCAACGAAGGCGGCGGTGTGGTTTGGAAGATTGGAAAATCGAAGGTGAGTTTCGAAGGCAACGACATTAAAGTTAATTTAGGCGAGAAGGATAGTTGGAACAGGTATCCGGGTACGGTGGGACTGTGGGAACTCGTTGCCAAAAAGCAGCCGAAAGATTACACCGACGAAGATTACCAGAGTTACAAGGAAATTTTGATCATGACGGATGCCTTGTACCAGAACAACGACGCCTCGCAGAATAGGGTGAAATCGAGCAGCGGCGAGAAGTACAGAAATCTCATCAAACCGATTTGGAACCAGGTGAAAACAGGCAGAGGCGTTAAACTCTACAACACCCTGCCCAAAGAGTTTGTGTGGGTGGACGATGTGCGCAAGCTCATAGACCGATTGTTGGTTATTGCAGGAGAGGAGAATGCAGGCAATCGTAATTTCTACAACGAGAAGGTAGGAATTGTGGACATGATCAGCACCAAACTTTCCAACTTCATCGTGAACGACGACAAGGGCATAGGTCATCTCATTAAAATTATCAACACGCTGCCTCCGAGATTCTGGAACGTGGCCGAAGGAAAAGGACTCGTGAACGACATCATCAACAAGTTACCTTTCGAGATGCATTTACCCGGCTACCAGTTCTGCGGACCGGGTACCAAACTCAAGAAAAGATTGGAGAGAGGAGACAAGGGTGTGAATCCGTTGGACGCCGCATGCAAAGATCACGACATCGCCTACAACACCACTCGCACCGATCTGGATGCACGTCACGAAGCAGACAGAAAGTTAGAGCACGCAGCTTTCGAAAGATTCGTTAGCAGAGACGCTTCGCTGGGAGAAAGAGTTGCAGCACTGGGCACCACCATCGCCATGAACACGAAACAAAAATTTGGATGGGGTGTGTAGAAATAAAAAAATTTCTCGAACCGTGAAAAAAATTTCTTCGGCATATAAATAACACTACATAAAAAAAAACTCCAGTTGTGTTTGCCATCTTATAAAAAATGAGTAAACAATCACTAGACGCCCAAGCATTAAAACAAATGCTAAATTCATCAGTCGAATATGTAAAAATTCAGGAATTGGAAGTGGACAAACCTTACACGATAACTTCCGGTTCAATTGTTTCTACCCAGTATGGTCCCAAGGCGCGTCTGTTGCTCAACGCACAATACAGTCTATTTTTACCAGATCGATACGCTAACATGTTATCCGACGAGAAGCTAGCTATTTTAATCGAGAACAAAACTCAAATCGTGTACAAGGGTACAAAGGAACTTCTTGGTAAGAAAACAAAGCACGTAATAGAATTTGTGTAACGGTTCTGCGCGGAGTATATCCTTGAAAAAAAATTACACAGAACAAAAAAATCTCAGAACATTTATATATAAATAACATACCGAAAAAAAATTACACAAAACAAAAAAAATCTCAAAACATATATATAAATAACATACCGTGAAGATAACATATAGAGCATCAACATGAAGCCCAAAGGTGTTGTGTACCAGATACCATACTCCAATCTGAAAAATCTAGGTGCCCTCGATGGTTTACTCACCAAGAAACAACGCGAGAAGAAACGTTCTTGCTTAACGAAAGGACACGGAATGAAATTACTTCTCAGCACACCTCAATTGAGACGCTTGCAGCGTTCGCGGAAACAGCAAAAAATCGGAGGTTTCATATTCAGCATCCCAGCCATCCTGGCAGCATTGGGGGCCGTTGGAAGTTTGGCCGGCGGAAGTGCCGCCATCGCGAAAACAGTCATCGACTCGAAGAAGAACAAGGCAGAATTGGAAGAACAGAAACGTCACAACCTGGCTATGGAGAAAAAAGGGAAAGGTATAACCAAAAAACAAAAAAACAACCTCGATGCTTTGAAAAAATATAAAAAAAAGAAGAAGCCCTGTCCAACTTCGATATTGAATCTCTGATCGAACTGTTGGGAATAAAAAACTTCAGGGGTGTTTTCATGTCCGATTCTCTACCCTCTGCTGTGAAGAAAAAAGAGTATGGCGTGGTCAACCTGGATAGTTACAAAAATTCTGGTACACATTGGATATGCTACCTCAAAATTGACGATAACAATGCATTTGTTTTCGATTCGTTCGGTGGCACACCACCTGCCAGGTTGGTGAAGTATCTCAGTGTTGCCAACCTCTACTACAATGACAAACGCATCCAGGGTTTCACCGATGTTAACTGCGGCCACCTATGCCTTTCCGTTCTCGCATACATATCTAAAATAAATAACCCATCGGTGGAACATTTTCAGAAAGCATTGTGGAATCTTAAACACGATGGGCGTGTTCCATCTCACGAGCGAATCTTCAATCTTGAAACTCACGCTGCACGACGACATCGTCTATCCTAAATCCGTAGCTCTGCGTGCATTCTACAGCATGTACCTCATACCTAACGTCACGCAGCACAACAACAAAATTAGCGTCGGAAGCGAACACATCGTCGTCACGCCAGGCCAATACAATCTTTCCACTTTGCAAGCTCAATTACCCAAGGGCACGTACCTTTCTCAAAATTCGGTCACGCACAGAGTGGAAATCGTGTCGGCGACGGAGACCGTTGACCTGGGTACCATAGGAGAACTTTTAGGTTTCGAGAACAACACCAAACTCGAAGCTGGCATCAAGCATACGGCAATCAATATTCCTAAATTTCTAGCCATCGAAACTCTGAACGTTCACTGCAACGTGGCGGAAGGAATGATTACTAAATCTTCGGACGGATTGTTAGGAAGTCACAAGCAGACGGGAATCATAGCTACGTTCAAACCCAGTTCCGAGTTCATGGAACCGATCATCTACACACCCTCTTCGCCGATCTATTTTCCAGTATGCCGCAACCGCATAGACGACATAGAGTTGGTGGTGACGAACGAGAAAGGAGACGTGGTGGATTTCGCAGGTGCCACTACGACGGCCATCGTGGAGATCAACATATAATAAATAACACGCATAGTAAAAATGGAGCAAATCGAAAGTTACGAATTGCAATCTTTCCCTCCCAACCGTCGCACGTTCGCCAATCTCAACGAAGCGAACAGGGAGATCGAATACGACGTGGACGTAGGCGATGGGTTCGTTCATCCTCACAGAGCAGACCTCTACCTTCAATTCGACGTGGTGAAGAAAGAAAGCGGAGACGCGTTTCCCACAGCAGCAAATTTGATACTCGTGGACAACTTCGTGCCTCATCTGTTCTCGCAGGTGGAGGTGAGGAAACACAACACCGTCATCGACAGAATAGACTATCCAGGCATCACGTCGACGGCAGTGGGAACTTTGAAATTATCCAAAACGGACGCAACTTACTATCAAGCAGGAGGATTCGAAGCAGGGACGAAAATATCGACGACAAGTCACACGGTGCTCTTTCCCATGCGTCTGCTGCCGGGATTCTTCTCGGACTACAAGGAGATCATGTGGAAGGGGGGATTGCGCGTCACGTTTCGAAGAGCAGCCAACGACAACGACGCGCTGATGCGATACACCAACTTGAACGCCGACGGCACGCCGATAGCCAACACTTTACCCGAAGCAGCCAAGTGCGTCATCCGGAGCATGGAGTTGAGAATGCCGATCGTGGAATACGAAACAAACTACGCCCTCAAGTACAAAGCGGAGATCTTGAAGAGTCCGCAGGTGCCGATTCGCTTTCACAGTTACCAGTGCGTGCAAAAGGTGGCGTCGGGAAGTCACATGGAATTCGACGTGACGACGCAGTTCAACAACATACAGTTCGACATGCCAGATTTCGTCGTGGTGCTTTTTCAGACCGGGCGCGATAAAAATCAGGAAAAAAATTCCAGCAAATTCGACAACTGCAAGATCAAGAATATTTATCTGAAGAATGGAAGAAACGAAGTGTTCCCGCGCGAGAATTACAACCTCGACATGACCAAAAACGATTACCTAAAACTTTACGAAGCTTACACCTCTTTCAAACGCGTGACCGAGGGAAACGTGGACATGTACTACACGCCCTGCGAATTCATAACCCACAGACCCATGTCCGTCATCAATACCACGAAGAGGAAGCAGGTGGTGGTCAACGATCGCACCAACATCAAGGTCGTCTGTGAGTTCAACAGCCCGTTACCCGAGGACACCGTATGCAGTGTGATCCTGGTCGCCGAGAAGTCCTTCGTCCACGACGTGAAGAACGAGAGGGTCACAGAGCAGTTTTAACAAGTTTTTAACATTTTTTCTTGCACAATAAGAAATTTTTGTACTAGCACAATCAGTTTCAATGGCACAATACGAAAAATTTCACTAGTTCAAGATCAGTTACAATATCAATTTCATCACTTATCAGTTACAATATCTTTTTTGCACTATAGCACGAGAGACAAATCAGAAAATTTGCACAAAAAAATTTGTTGTTGTTTTTACACGAGAAAATTAACAATAAAATTCTTTTTTTATCGTTTCAGATGCTGTCGAAACATCAAAAAAACACATACACATACAAAGACACTAAAAAATAAGCATGCAACTTTATTTGTAACACACACACATATATTCTCCATCTTCATCAAAAAAATATTATAATAAACATAATTATTTTTTATCTATCACACAATAAAACTCTATATCCAAAATATTACAACATCAAATAACACTAGAGTCGTTAGTACACGTTGCATGCATTACGGAGGTCCTCTGTAGGGTTTCACGGAAGTTTGGGGGAAAGAAAACACGTGAAACCCTACAGAGGTGCGGTTATCTACAACCGCAGCCGTTAAAACCTTTTACTTTTTTGGTTGGGCACCACGCACCCTGGCGAAGTTATAGGGGGCAGGAATCCTAAAAAAAAAAAACAATTATTTATTTGTTTGTTTGCGTCACAATACGAAAATAATGAGAGGCGCCAGCAGGCGCACGTGTGTGCAGCACATCGTGTTTCCCGCGAGAGAGGTTTACAAAGGTCACAATAGGTCTCCCCCTCTTTATCTTACAGCAACATTAGCATCTCTTATTTTTTTAGTTGCAAGTAGGTTGCCAACACAATCTAGTTAATAATGCTACATATTATACACACACACGCACACACATACTGTGTTGCCATCCATCCATCCCTCTCTCTTTTACAGCAGTATATATTTGTTGCCGGCTCTATTGCCCAGTGTGTGTATGTTGCGCCAGTGTATAAATTGACTAAACCCTTGCCAAGTAAAAAAAAGCTGTAGGTAGGTGTTGGCAACACTGTCGGTTGTTTAATTCTTCCCTCTTTTTTCCTCTCTCTTTTTTTTTTTTGTAAAAGGCTATGGCAAAAGTACCAGTAGGTTGGCAAATTGCTTTATGCACTGTAAGGCAAGCCTCAAGCAAAGTTGCCAGCTCCTTGCTTTAGGTTAGGTTAGACCCAAAAACAAACCTTGGTGATTTTTTCGAGTAAGATGTTTTCCACGCTGCAAGGCGAGCCTCAAGCAGTATTGCCAGCTCCTTGCTTTAGGTTAGGTTAGACCCAAAAACAAACCTTGGTGATTTTTTCGAGTGAGGAGTTGGCAAAACTGCAAGAAAGCCTCAAGCAGTGTTGCTAGCTTCTTGCTTGAGGTTAGGTTATATCCAAAAACAAACCTTGGTGATTTTTTCGAGTGAGGAGTTGGCAACACTGCTTTGAGGCTTTCTCGCAGTGTTGCCAGCTTCTTGCTTGAGGTTAGGTTATATCCAAAAACAAACCTTGGTGATTTTTTCGAGTGAGGAGTTGGCAACACTGCTTGAGGCTTTCTCGCAGTGTTGCCAGCTTCTTGCTTGAGGTTAGGTTAGACCGAAAAACAAACCTTGGTGATTTTTTCGAGTAAGAGGTTGCCAACACTGCGAGCCCCACCGAGCCCCATTTTCGGGCGCAGAACCGGTCCACCTGCTCTACTCTTTAGGTTAGGTTAGACCAAATAAAAACCTTGGTGACTTTTCAAGTAAGATGTTGGCAATACTGCAGAACAAGCCTCAAGCGGTATTGCCAGTTCCTTGCTTTAGATTAAGTTAGACCAAGATAAAAACCTTGGTGATTTTTTCGAGTAAGATGTTGGCAACGCTGCAAAGCAAGCCTCAAGCAGTGTTGCCAGCTCCTTGCTTTAGGTTAGGTTAGACCCAAAAAAAACCTTGGTGATTTTTTCGAGTGAGGAGTTGGCAACACTACGAGAAAATAGGGCTCATGCCTTACGAGAGCAAACCGTTAACATACACCGTAAAAGGCTACGCCTCGCCCGAGTTGGCAACACTGTGAGAAAATAAGGCTCATGCCTTACGAGAGCAAACCGTTAACATACACCGTAAAAGGCTACGCCTCGTCCGAGTTGGCAACACTGCGAGAAAATGAGGCTCATGCCTTACGAGAGAAATCCATTAAGGCGAGCCTCACCGAGCCTCATTTTCGGGCGTTGAACCCGGGACACTACACTACTAACAGCGTACCCAATCAACAGAGAATCTCCACGTTCGTCGAAGGTAACAAACTGTACATGTTACATCCTTATCATCCGTACTACAAGTTTCTCCTCGATGGCACGATTCAGATAAATGAATTTTCGTACTGGTCTCACGGCAGAAAAGCTAGCGTTCCCACCATGACCTTGATATCGAATCGTGGTGTCCAGAAAGCAGGAAACATTCCTCTGGCACGTTGGAACGAAACGCGCAACATATATGAAATACACGAAGACGAAGATCTTACCGTTTTTGACGTGAGTGCCGGCGATAAGCTGATCATTCAAAACACAAGCGAAGTGCCACCCTCTTTGAATCCCATCACGCTTGTGCTTCTCTTCAAACGTAATCTCTAAAAATGTCTAGGCAAGCCATCGTCGAAGAATTGCATAAACCTGCACGCCGCAACTACAAACGTTTAGCTGTGGTAACCAAGGGAATCGATGACCTCTGGCAAAGTGACCTCGTGGAGATGAGTAGCGGCAATCTAAAAAATGTGCATAAATTGAACAAGGGCAACAAGTACCTCCTCACCGTCATAGACACGTTTTCGAAATTCGCATGGGCTCTACCTTTGAAAGCCAAAACAGGAACATGCGTCACAGAAGCATTCAAGACAATTTTTCGCGAAAGCGACAGACAACCTCGGTTTTTGCAAACAGACAAGGGGAAGGAATTTTATAATGCCGTATTCCAAAAGTTTATTCGGAAACACGACATTCGACATTATTCAACCTTCAGTCACATCAAAGCCAGCATCGTGGAAAGATTTAATCGAACCTTGAAAACACACATGTGGAAACAATTCACGCTTCGAGGAAATTACAAATGGGTCGACATACTGCCGGAACTCGTCGACACCTATAATGATACGGTACACAGAACGATAGGCATGAAGCCAGCTGACGTTACGAATTCTGACGAGCAGCGTTTAATTTCTACAGTTTACTGTCCAAAGTACACTCCCACGACTACCAAGAAATCAAAATTCAAAATTGGAGACCAGGTGAGGATCAGCAAATTCAAACGCACCTTCGAGAAGGGGTTCACAAAAAATTGGAGCACGGAACTTTTTACGGTGGTTCGAGTTTTACCCGGAAACCGACACACGTATATAATAAAAGATAGTAGCGGTGAGATTTTGAAAGGAAGATTTTACGAAGAGGAACTCTCTAAAACAAAACACCCCGACACGTACCTCATCGAGAAAGTATTGCGTAGGAAAGGCGACAAACTGTTTGTCAAATGGCTGGGACTTCCGGAAAAGAGTTGGATCGACGCGAACGAAGTGATCTTGTGAGTACGTGGAACGTGGTGAAGCGTCTACCGGATTCGGAAAGTCAAACAAAAAAAAAGAACGGCGAGTTGCTTCCCGACAGCATCCGCTGTCTGATCGTAGGTCCTTCGGGGTGTGGGAAAACAACACTGCTCGTGGACAATTTTCTACTCGCACCGAATTGGTTAGATTGGAAGAACAGGCACCTCTACGTATTTTCGAAAAGTTTGGAGCAATCCAAATACCAGCAACTGATGAAACTGTACGATGGTCTGGACATTGCAACGTTCTCTTCGGAAATAAAGCCACTCGACGATTGTCGTGAAAATTCAGTCGTTGTGTTCGACGATGTCATCCTGGAAAATCAAAATGAAATTCAGTAGTGTAAGTTGGTTGTTTCAAAATAGTACTTAGTAGGTATTTTTTTTTTTATCAATTAAATATCACTTTTTGACATATTTTGACAATTTTTTGTCGATGTTTTAGTGTTTAGCGATGTTTTTAGTACAATTTTCAATGCATTATTTTTTTCCCACCTCGTACTTGGTAGGTATGCATTTGTAGCCTTTTTTTTTACCAATTGAATATCAGTTTTTGACATATTTTGACAATTTTTTTGTCGATGTTTTAGCGTTTAGCGATGTTTTAGTAAAATTTTTTTTTTTTCCCACCTCACACTTGCCACGATCTTACGTGATATAACTTAACCTATTCTTTTTTTTTCTTGAGATAAATATTTTTGATCTTGCAGTCTTCGAATTCGCAAACAGATTTTTCCTAAGTCTTACTGTTTCCAAGATAATCCCACTTCCGGTCGCTATTTTGGATTTCCGAGCATAGGTTCTATTCATATTTTACTTACACATAGGCGTACATGATGAATCACCAAACAGATTTTTCCTAAGTCTTACTGTTTCCAAGATAACCCCACTTCCGGTCGCCATTTTGGATTTCCGAACATAGGTTCTATTCATACTTTTTCTCACATATAGGTGTACATGATGAATCACCAAACAGATTTTTCCTAAGTCTTACTGTTTCCAAGATAACCCCACTTCCGGTCGCCATTTTGGATTTCCGAACATAGGTTCTATTCATATTTTACTCACATATAGGCGTACGTGATGAATCACCAAACAGATTTTTCCTAAGTCTTACTGTTTCCAAGATAACACCACTTCCGGTCGCTATTTTGGATTTCCGAACATAGGTTCTATTCATATTTTACTCACGTATAGGCGTACGTGATGAATCCGCAAACAGATTTTTCCTAAGTCTTACTGTTTCCAAGATAATCCCACTTCCGGTCGCTATTTTGGATTTCCGAACATAAGTTCTATTCACATTTTACTCACATATAGGCGTACGTGATGAATCACCAAACAGATTTTTCCTAAGTCTTACTGTTTCCAAGATAACCCCACTTCCGGTCGCCATTTTGGATTTCCGAGCATAGGTTCTATTCATATTTTACTTACATATAGGCGTACGTGATGAATCCTCAAACAGATTTTTCCTAAGTCTTACTGTTTCCAAGATAACCCCACTTCCGGTCGCTATTTTGGATTTCCGAGCATAGGTTCTATTCATACTTTTTCTCACGTATAGGTGTACGTGATGAATCCGCAAACAGATTTTTCCTAAGTCTTACTGTTTCCAAGACAACCCCACTTCCGGTCGCTATTTTGGATTTCCGAGCATAGGTTCTATTCATACTTTTTCTCACATATAGGTGTACATGATGAATCACCAAACAGATTTTTCCTAAGTCATGAATTGGAGGGTCTATGAAAACCTATATTAATTCTCGTAAGAGAACAGAAAACAAACAAACAAAAAAAACAAAAAACAATACTGTGGTTATTACAACAAATAGTCTTCTTCAACCCCAATCCAACAACCCAAAAATCATCATCCTAACTAGAACCATGTAACTATCTGCCATCTGTTAGAGGTTTTGTGAACTAAGTGGTGCTTTGTTTGTGTGTAAAAAAAAAATGCAATGCTTTTTGCACTTGGTTATCATCACCTAACATGTTATTAATTGTTTTTTAAAATTAATTACAACTGAAAACTAATAATTAATATTATCTAAAGTTACTAATTAATAGTATACAAGTAATTGATATAATTTTTTTGTTCTTGTTGCTAGTGTTGGGTAATTATAGTTGTTGCAAAATATAAGCTCTCGCGTATGACAGTTTCTGAGTTTTGTTGGGTATATATAGACGAATCGAAATTTTACTTGTTATGTTAAATTGTATGTTAGGGTACATGGTAGGAGAAATCATTGTATATTAGAGCGCTCTTTTAATGATTTGCCTATAACTGCATACAGGCAGCCGTAAATTTAGCATAAAATATCCTGATCCTGTTTCTTCTAGCATGTGCGATGTTTGTTGTGGTGGGCTCATGGGAGGAAATGTGATTCTCCTATGATGTCATCTGACTTACTAGCATATGCGATACGAAGAACAGGTGTGTATGTGGCTTACTAGGATTAGGCTCATGGTAATGAGGTCCTAGTAGCTGAAACGTTGTCGGGGTATTTTGCAAAAAATTTCCTTAAACAGTTAACAAATATAATATATATATTTTTTTTAAATTCAGATATTAGATGGATTTTACAAATATATTTTAAAAAAATAGGTTAGGTAATTGTGGCTTCTACAGCTCGCCAAGCAGGGTGCTCTTGCATAAGCTCTTATCAGTCTGTAAGTCAGCAACAAGCAACCTGCGCTAGAGGTAGATGCTCTTGACATTATGAAAAATAAAAGCTTGAGTAACATTTTTTTTGTGTTTTCTGATTAGTTAAAAAAAAATACGTAATGTGATGACTCATATCTTCTGATTGCGCGACAAGTTATTACGTAATATTGTGATGACTCATATCTAATGCCTTTTGTTGTATTAACTATAAGGGAGTAAACTATTACACAACATATTGCAACAAGTTATGACGTAATGTGATGAGTCATATCTAACGTGGCGTCTTCTGATAGGTTAATTATTACAGGTGTTTTCAATACGGTTCGCGCTTTTATTATAAAAGACGGCATACACGGCAGACCAGTCAGTCTCGTGAGAGCAGCCGAAGAGTACGGACGTCCTGTCGCAGCGCTCCTCGTTTTTTTGTAAAAAAAATAAGTATTTAACTTTTTTTGCAGCTACATACCATCTATTATTTCAAGTTCAAAGGTGTTTCACGTGGTTTTTCATAGTAATTTCGACCAGATTGAATTTTGACGTGATCGTGCGTTTTCTATTTCACCTCAAGAAATTCTATATAAATAACATACCTGAAAATTGTATCGCTATATACTAGATTTTTTTGATTTCTGTGATTTTCGAAAAAGCAATGGCATCTACCACCAGTTTTAATCGTAAAAATGATAAAACTGAATGTGTTACCTGTGGGAAGCTAATCTCAAGGAACAATTTATCGGTACACAGGGCAAGATGTAGCGAAACAGGTTCGAGAATTAATTGTTTGTTACCTTCTAAGCCTTGTGCTCGATGCGGAAAAATGATTAGCATTACAAATTTAAGTAAACATCTCAAAATTTGCAAACCATCGACCGGACAAGCATCGAAAAGGAAAATCGATAATGCAGAAACGGAAGCTTCCACTTCCAAGCAAATTAAATTATCTAATGAACGCAAACCAATTAGATCTGCGTTCAACGACCAACTCCAGGATTTTTCAATTAAGTCAGAACCAGGTCGTGATATTCTAAGTTTCTTGGACGAAACGAAAACATCTGTACTAAATATTTTGAAAGATAAACTTGAAAACAACTCTATAAAAATATACGTTGTTCTGTTTTCCGAATACGAGAAAGTCGATGGCACAACGAGTATTTTTTATCATCGTACAAAAAACCAGACTCTTTATTTGGCGGACGTCGAAAATTTAGACAACTTCTATTATAAAGTTACCAACGAGCTGGTTAAGAAACACGACGGTTTCGAGGCTAAAGGGTCGGGATGGTCTCTGTGTGGAAGTCCTCACACGTTAACTGTTTACGTAAACCGATTCTCGCCTCTTCGTGCATCCAGCTACGTTCTTCTTCCACCGAACATTCAACACAAGAGGGCTGTGTTGAATATACAGAACAGCGATGACAAGTGTTTCCTTTGGTGTGTGTTGGCTGCACTGCATCCTGTTAATTGCAAAAATAATCCACAGTGGGTTGGACATTACAAACAATACGAGTCCGAGTTTGAAAGTGTAATGTCTGGCATCGAATACCCGGTGATATTGTCGGATATAACAAAGTTCGAAAATCGTGCAGGAAAACGCATTGCTATTAATGTATATTCCTACACGTCAGATAAATATCTCGTGCATCCCGTCAGGATAAGCGATGTCGACGATGACGATGCTCGTGTGATTAATCTCCTTCTTATTTCCAACGAGGATGTTCATCACTACACGCTAATTTGTTCTCTATCACGTTTGGTCAGAAGTCAAACTACCAAGCATGCAAACAACATCGAAGTTTGCCCG
Organism: Lepisma saccharinum; assembly: GCF_977018435.1. Taxonomy (NCBI): domain Eukaryota; kingdom Metazoa; phylum Arthropoda; class Insecta; order Zygentoma; family Lepismatidae; genus Lepisma; species Lepisma saccharinum. The sequence continues at coordinate 8,426,035 of NC_139236.1, read as the reverse complement.
AGATGCCTAACCACGTTCGACGATCGAAAACAACTCGATTATCAAAATTACACCGGACTTCAAATTGCTATCGAGAAACTTGCCGAACATAAAATTTATTGCGGTGACAACAGACCGGCTAGAATGTTGATGCCCGAAACGAACGAAGTCGAAGAATTCAAAATGCACAAGGCATTGTTGGAACATCCGGCCATCATCGTTGCTGATTTCGAGGCGTTCCTGAAACCACTCTCCTACTGCGAACCAGACCCCGAACTTTCTTCCACAACGCCGTACCAGCTTCATCAACCTAATAGTTTCGGCTATGTTGTTGTGCGACGTGATAAAATAAATGAAGTATATATATACCGCGGACCAAATGTAATCGAACACTTCCTGGAAAAAAATGGTGGAGGAGGTTGAGGTAATTGGTAGCGTACTGCTTACATCAAAACCGATGGCACCTTTAACTGAAAATGAACTTCAAAATTACAATTCCACTGAGGTGTGTCCGGTATGTGATCAAAGTTTCACTGATGAGAACAAAAAAATATTCCACCACGATCATTTCAGCGGAAACTACATAGGTGGAATTTGCAACACGTGCAATCTTAAAATCCAGAAACCTAAATTCATCCCCATATTTTTTCACAACGGAAGCGGATATGATTTTCACCACCTGGTGAGACATCTTGGCTACGATCCGAAACGTATAGGTGTCTTGGCCGAGAATGAAGAACGCTACATTAGTCTCAGCAAGCAAGTGTCGATTCCGGGAACGAAAAATACAATCGAGATGCGCTTCCTGGATTCGTATAGATTTCTCTCTGCAAGTCTGGATGCTTTAGCGAACAAACTCACCGACGATCAATTCAAAATAACTAGAGCTAGTTTTCCCAACGTAGACATAGAACTCGTTAGACGTAAAGGGGTTTATCCTTACGAATATGTTAGTGATAATTCTAAATTTAACGACGACGCTCTCCCACCTCCAAGAGAATTTTACAGTCGACTCAGAGAGAAAGGAATCACGGACGAAGAATACCAACACGCGCAACTCATGTGGGAGAAATTAGGATGTAGGACACTCGGAGACTACCACGACGCATACTTAAAATTAGACGTGACGATACTCGCGGATGTTTTTCAAGCGTTCAGGAAAACGGCAAAGAATATTTATAAATTAGATCCAGCGTATTTCTACAGTCTACCGGGATTAGCGTGGTCGGCAATGTTATTCCAGACAAAGGTCAAGCTGGAACTGATATCGGACGTTGACATGTTGCTATTTATCGAAAGAGGGATACGAGGTGGAATGGTGCAATGCGTACAGAGACATGCAAAAGCTAATAACGTACACATGAAAGAAGATTACGATTCAAATCGAGTATCGAATTACATCTTCTACGCCGACGTTAATAATCTCTACGGACATGCCATGGTTCAGAAACTTCCTTACGGGGGATTCGAATGGGTAGATCCCACTTCGATAGACATAATTTATTTTGACGATAGCGAGTGTGGTTTCTTCGCAGAGGTAGATCTCCAATTCTCCGACCACCTGCACGACATGTTTTCGGATTTGCCTCCCACTCCCGAAATCAAATGTCCACCCGACTCGGTTCAAGACAAGCTTTTGTTAACATTGGACCCTAAACAGAGATACGTCGTCCACTACAAGAATCTCCGGTTTTTGATTGGGAAGGGTGTTCAGATAGTAAATGTTAGAAGAATACTAAAGTTTAAACATTTCACGTGGTTAAGACCTTACATAGAAACTAACACACAACATAGAACAGCTGCCACTTCCGATTTAGACAAGGACTTCTTTAAATTAATGAACAATGCGGTGTACGGAAAGACCATGGAGAATGTTAGAAAGCACGTAGACGTGAAATTAATTTCCGATAAGAATAAATGTCGGAAGTGGATAGCCGATCCTAGATTCAAGTCGAGAAAAATTTACAACGAGAATTTGGCCCTTTTCAATCTAGATATAAAATTGATGAAATTCAGAAAACCAATTTATGTTGGCGCAACGGTTCTCGACTTGTCGAAACTTTACATGTTCGAATTTCATTATGACGTGATGAAACCCTTCTACAATGATAAGATATCACTTTTGTACACGGACACCGACAGCTTCATTTACAGCATACAAACACCTAACCTCTATGAAGACATAAAAAATCCTTCCATGCTTGAGTATTTCGATACTTCTGCATATCCTCAACCCAACAGATTTGGAATTCCATCTCGTAACAAAAAAGTCCTAGGTAAACTGAAAGATGAATGTAACGGTGATATTATTGTCGAGTTCGCGGGTTTGCGTTCGAAGATGTATGCCATGAGAACAGAGAGTAGCGTCACGAAGAAAGCAAAAGGTGTGGGCAAGAATACGGTGGAGAACAAACTCACCTTCCACGATTACATCGATTGCCTTTACTCACAATCGACGATACTAAGTATAGAACAAAGAATCCAAAGTGTAGACCACGTGATTACAACAAACGAAGTTAGGAAAGTAGCATTAGATCCGCATGACGATAAAAGATGTATTTTGTCTTGTGGAATCCACACGTTGCCTTGGGGACACTATCGTTTAGAAATTAGTAAAAATTGTAGGCAATGCAAATGAAAGAAAAAAATAAACTTAAATAACTATAACTAAAATAATAAAAAAAAACTTTAACTGTCTCAAATTATCACATACACAATAAATAACTAGCAAGGACAATGAATCTCTTTGGTTTCCGAAAGCAAACAATGGAGACTGTACACCGCACGGCAGATCATGAATTTCTACCTTCCATGTTATCTAAACTCAACGGTCTGTTGATCAATCAATTTTCGGAACGCTGCTCTTCTTGCTGGAACAGTGACGATTTCGGATTCGCGACGATCGACATGACGAGGAAACCCAACGACGGAAAATACAGAAACAAAATCAACGACTTTCTAAACGTTGCAACGTTGTGAGGGAAAATACGGAAAACAGTCATTTGTCGGAAGGAGGAACAGAATGAAGCAAAATGTTATGCACGTCGGGTACAGAAACCTGCGTCAGTGATGGTATGGGGATGCATGACGGCATCTGGGGTTGGCCCACTACACGTCTGTGAGGGCATTGTGAATGCACACGCCTATACACGCATACTGGAGCGGCATCTTCCCACAGTGGGAAGGCACCTGTTCCACAGGCGGCGTCTCATCTTTCAACACGACAATGCCAGGCCTCATACAGCGCGGCTGACAAGAGAATGGTTGACTCGCCATCACGTGCGAACTCTGCCATGGCCACCATCGAGTCCCGACCTCTCGCCCGTTGAGAATGTGTGGCGTGTTCTTAAGCGACGTGTGCAACAGAGGGGACCCACGACAGTGGCTGCTCTTATCGCCTGCCTGCAGGAGGAATGGCACCGCATCGATGTGGAATGCCTTGAACGACTCGTCCGCAGCATGCCCCGACGCAATGCCGACGGGGCGGCGTCACACCATGGTAAACAAGATCCCCTCTAACAGTGGTCGAACTTCAATGTCACGTGTAGATGGACGAAAATGTTTTATTTTGTGTGGACACCATACATTGCTGCGTTGCAGCGGAAATTTATGTTTTCCTTTGTTCCATGTAGCCTGCTGAATAAAATATGTTCAGCATATGCATGTGTTCTCCTTCTTTCACAACGCACTCCTATATTTGTGACTGGTCGAACTTCATTGTCACTAAGGTTGTACAATCTTGGTAACTCCTTTTAGATCTTGGGAAACGAGTAGAGTAGTGTCCCGGGTTCACCAACCGAAAATGAGGCTCGGTGAGGCTCGCAGTGTTGCCAACTCCTCACTCGAAAAAATCACCAAGGTTTTTGTTTTTGGGTATAACCTAACCTCAAGCAAGAAGCTGGCAACACTGCGAGAAAGCCTCAAGCAGTGTTGCCAACTCCTCACTCAAAAAAATCACCAAGGTTTTTGTTTTTGGGTATAACCTAACCTCAAGCAAGAAGCTGGCAACACTGCTTGAGGCTTGTTTTAATGGTTTGCTCTTGTAAGGCATGAGCCTTATTTTCTTGCAGTGTGGCCAACTCCTCACTTGAAAAAATCACCAAGATTTGTTTTTGGGTCTAACCTAACCTAAAGCAAGGAGCTGGCAATACTGCTTGAGGCTCGCCTTGCAGCGTGGCCAACTCCTCACTCGAAAAAATCACCAAGGTTTTTGTTTTTGGGTCTAACCTAACCTAAAGCAAGGAGCTGGCAATACTGCTTGAGGCTTGTTCTGCAGTATTGCCAACATCTTACTCGAAAAATCACCAAGGTTTTTATTTGGTCTAACCTAACCTAAAGCAAGGAGCTGGCAATACTGCTTGAGGTCTGCCTTACAGTGCATAAAGCAATTTGCCAACCTACTGGTACTTTTGCCATAGCTTTTTTTTACAAAAAAAAAAAAGAGAGAAAGGAGAAAAAGAGAGAGAGGGAAGAGTTAAACAACCGACAGTATTACCAATACCTACCTACAGCTTTTTTTACTTGGCAAGGGCTATTTTGCTTGAGGCTTAGCCAATTTATATACTGACGTAACATACACACACTAGGCAATAGAGCCAGCAACAAATATATACTGCCGTAAAAGAGAGAGGGATGGATGGATGGCAACACAGTATGTGTGTGCGTGTGTGTGTATAATATGTAGTATTATTAACTAGATTGTGTTGGCAACCCACCTACAACTAAAAAAGATAGAGATGCCAATGTTGCTGTAAGATGAAGAGAGAGACCTATCGTGACCTTTGTAAACCTCTCTCGGGGGGAAACACGATGTGCTATACACACGTGCGCGCGCTGGCGCTTCTCATTATTTTCGTATTGTGACGCAAACAAACAAATAAATAATTGTTGTTTTTTAGGATGCCTGGCCCCTATAACCTCGCCAGGGTGCGTGGTGCCCAACCAAAAAAAGTAAAAGGTTTTCTAACGGCTGCGGTTGTAGATTACCGCACCTCTGTAGGGTTTCACGTGTTTTTTTTTTTCCCCAAACTTCCATGAAACTCTACAGAGGACCTCCGTAATGCATGCAACGTGTACTAACGACTCTAGTGTTATTTGATGTTGTAATATTTTGGATATAGAGTTTTATTGTGAGATATAGATAAAAATAATTATGTTTATTATAATATTTTTTGATGAAGATGGAGAATGTATGTGTGTGTGTTACAAATAAAGTTGCATGCTTATTTTTTAGTGTGTTTGTATGTGTATGTGTTTTTGATGTTCGACAGCATCTGAAACGATAAAAAAAGAATTTTATTGTTAATTTTCCCATGTAAAAACAACAACAACAAAATTTTTGTGCAAAAATTTCTGATTGTCTTGTGCTATAGTGCAAAAACTGATGAGAAAAAAGATATTGTAACTGATAACTGATGAAATTGATATTGTAACTGATCTTGAACTAGTGAAATTTTCGTATTGTGCCATTGAAACTGATTGTGCTAGTACAAAAATTTCTCATTGTGCAAGAAAAAATGTTAAAAACTTGTTAAAACTGCTCTGTGACCCTCTCGTTCTTCACGTCGTGGACGAAGGACTTCTCGGCGACCAGGATGACGCTGCACATGGTGTCCTCGGGCAAGGCTTCGTGGAACTCGCAGACGACCTTGATGTTGGTTCGATCGTTGACCACCACCTGCTTTCTCTTAGATGTGTTGATGACGAACATGGGTCTGCGGGTTTTGAATTCGCTGGGCGTGTAGTACATGTCCATGCTCCCCTCGGTCACGCGTTTGAAAGAGGTGTAAGCTTCGTAAAGTTTGAGGTAATCGTCTTTTGTCATGTCGAGGTTGTAATTCTCGCGCGGGAAGACTTCGTTGCGTCCATTCTTCAGATAAACGTTCTTGATTTTGCAGTCGTCGAACTTGCTGGAATCTTTTTCCTGGTTGTTATCGCGCCTGGTCTGAAAGAGCACTACGACGAAATCTGGCATGTCGAACTGTATGTTGTTGAACTGTGTCGTCACGTCGAATTCCATGTGACTTCCCGACGCCATCTTCTGCACGCACTGGTAACCGTGAAAGTGAATCGGTACCTGCGGATTCTTCAAGATCTCTGCTTTGTACTTGAGAGCGTAGTTTGTTTCGTATTCCACGATCGGCATTCTCAATTCCATGCTCCGGATGACGCACTTGGCCGCTTCAGGTAATGTGTTGGCTATCGGCGTGCCGTCGGCGTTCAAGTTGGTGTATCGCATCAGTGCGTCGTTGTCGTTGGCTGCTCTTCGAAACGTGATGCGCAATCCTCCCTTCCACATGATCTCCTTGTAGTCCGAGAAGAATCCCGGCAGCAGACGCATGGGAAAAAGCACCGTGTGACTTCTAGTCGATATTTTGGTCCCCGCTTCGAATCCTCCCGCCTGGTATAGCTCGACCACAAGGAAAAAAACCTTCCGTCCAAAGCGTTCGCGCAACTTCCCTGCCGTTATCGGTGTTCGGGGCAGTGTTGCCAGGTCAGATTTGAATAATTCGGGAGATTGTTCCTTGGGAAACCAGAAGATCTGCTACAAAATCCGATGATCTAATAGTAGCGGATGAACGACATTCTTGGGGGCGGCATAGGCGTGCGCACTGGGGGGGGGGGAGGGGACGTTCACAGATTTCTTCCAGTGAGGGGGAAACAATGCATATTTATCAGGCGGGTGAACGAGGCATATTACCCCGTAATAATGTTGACCTCTCAGAAAACACCACTTGAGTTTGAAATTATCACGTTCCTACATCCCTATTATAATAATGGATGTAAATTACTGTGACTAAAATCAACTCATACGTCTGAAATAATGGGTACTTTTGTGTCAACATTCATTTTCCAGAAGGGGAGGGGGTGGCGACCATTCTTACACTTCCTTCTGGACGTCCATGAGGCTATATAATTTTGTAGAAAATTAAATATTTAAGTATAGAATTGTATATTAAGGATAGAAAACTAAGTATTTTCAAGCCCATGAAAGTTCCAAGCAACTAATTGTAATTGAACTATGCCGCTTCGTTCTCTAGCAAATTTCTTGTTATTAACACTCACATGCTTTATTCGTTATTTATGCTGCCTCTATGTTGCTGCATTTAATATATATATATATATATATATATATATATATATACATTATACACACACACACACATATACGCGCCTAAAATTACCCAGAACTCTGTGCTTGGCGAAAATAAACCGAAGATCTCCATTTCAGGAGAGGACATGTTTCAAACAAAAGAAAGTAAACAGCCCGAGGGAACCGACCAACATCTTTCATCTCTTCTGCATTTTCCGGTTAGAGGGTGCGTGGAAAACACCCTCAAATTTGCCCTTTCTCAGCACCGACACAAGGGGTTTGCGATGCCTCTATTATCGCGAAGAATTTTTATGACAGGAAATGGTAGAAAGTTGTGTTCACAGATGAAGCTAACGTGCCGCCTTTCGTTGTCGGCGATTTTCCACAATCTTTCAAGTCGAATGCTAACAATAACAAATCAATTTGCCTTCTGCTGGTGTTCGGTGTACCGCTATCGATAAGGGTGGGCACGCGTCCTGCACCATAATGAGAAAATGCATTACGTATGTGAAATATATTTGGTGAATTAGACAGCATGTCTTCCTCAATAATTCAAGAGAGCAACGCTTATGCTAGGGTGCCACCCATCCTCCCCATCTGCTAGAAATACACACACACACCCACAAACACATGCATGTATAACATAATTTGCCCACGCTACGAAGTCAGTGTTTCTACCTCGTAAGGAAGGACGTTTCACTGTGTTTGTGTCACTTCATCCATTTCATCAGTATTTCATTCATCCATATTGTCGTACTTACCCGTAGAGGCACAAAAGCGACGTAAAATATCTAAAATAGAAATAGAGTTTTGGGGTGGGATAAAATACAGCCATCTAAAAATAGTAATGTAGTAAAAGTAATAAAATAATGTCCTAACACAATTGAGTAGCGTTTGATTTGATTTTGATTTGGTGTTTTAAGTCCACTTTATGCACATTAAGGCTAATCGGGACTGGACCTACAGTTTAAAGTGGGATCCGAACCACTTGTGCCTCCACCGGATATCGAACCCGGGACCCCTTGATTACAAGGCGACGACGATACCACTGCGCCATCGAGGAGGCCCGTGAGTAGCGTTTGACATAATTTCACAGTTCAAACAGCACTTGTCACGGCTGAGTGGAGTTCCACTCCACATCTCCCCTCCATGTTCAAGTAAGATGAGCAGGAAACGTGTTTTTAAGCTGGCCGTTGGAGGTTCCATAGCAATAGTTTATTATGGAATCCTACCGAGAAATCAATAGGTCTGGCAACACTAACGTTGGCCGCTCTGAAGGCTCCTTCCTCCTGTCTTTTTCCCCCACCCGCCAGCGCGATGGGGTCTGCGCAGGTTTCTTTCCTTGTGGTTCCACTATAGTATGCCGCGTCCGTTTTGGATAATTTCAAAGTTCCCACTGCCGTCGACGTGATGCCTGGATAGTCTATTCTGTCGATGACGGTGTTGTGTTTCCTCACCTCCACCTGCGAGAACAGGTGAGGCACGAAGTTGTCCACGAGTATCAAATTTGCATTGGGCGGAAACGCGTCTCCGCTTTCCTTCTTCACCACGTCGAATTGAAGGTAGAGGTCCGCTCTGTGAGGATGAACGAACCCGTCGCCTACGTCCACGTCGTATTTGATCTCCCTGTTCGCTTCGTTGAGATTGGCGAACGTGCGACGGTTGGGAGGGAAAGATTGCAATTCGTAACTTTCGATTTGCTCCATTTTCACTATGCGTGTTATTTATTATACGTTGATCTCCACGATGGCAGTGGTCGTTGCACCTGCGAAATCCACCACCTCTCCTTTCTCGTTCGTCACCACCAACTCTATGTCGTCTATGCGGTTGCGGCATACTGGAAAATAGATCGGCGAAGAGGGCGTGTAGATGATCGGTTCCATGAATTCGGAACTGGGTTTGAACGTAGCTATGATTCCCGTCTGCTTGTGACTTCCCAGCAACTCCCCGTCCGAAGATTTAGTGATCATTCCTTCTGCCACGTTACAGTGAACGTTCAGAGTCTCTATGGCCAGAAATTTAGGAATGTTTGCTGCCGTATGCTTGATGCCAGCTTCGAGTTTTGTGTTGTTCTCGAAACCTAAAAGTTCACCCATGGTACCCAGGTCCACGGTCTCCGTCGCCGACACGATTTCCACTCTGTGCGTGACCGAATTTTGAGAAAAGTACGTGCCTTTGGATAACTGAGCTTGCAAAGTGGAAAGATTGTATTGGCCTGGCGTGACGACGATGTGTTCGCTTCCGACGCTAATTTTGTTGTTGTGCTGCGTGACGTTAGGTATCAGGTACATGCTGTAGAATGCACGCAGAGGTACGGATTTAGGATAGACGATGTCGTCGTGCAGCGTGAGTTTCAAGATTGAAGATTCGCTCGTGAGATGGAACACGCCCATCGTGTTTAAGATTCCACAATGCTTTCTGAAAATGTTCCACCGACGGGTTATTTATTTTAGACATGTATGCGAGAACGGAAAGGCATAGGTGGCCGCAGTTAACATCGGTGAAACCCTGGATGCGTTTGTCATTGTAGTAGAGGTTGGCAACACTGAGATACTTTACCAACCTGGCAGGTGGTGTACCACCGAACGAATCGAAAACAAATGCATTGTTATCGTCAATTTTGAGGTAGCATATCCAATGTGTACCAGGATTTTTGTAACTGTCCAGGTTGACCACGCCATACTCCTTTTTCTTCACAGCAGAGGGTAGAGAATCGGACATGAAAACACCCCTGAAGTTTTTTATTCCCAACAGTTCGATCAGAGATTCAATATCGAAGTTGGACAGGGCTTCTTCTTTTTTATATATTTCACTGACTTCGTAGCGTGGGCAAATTATGTTATACATGCATGTGTTTGTGGGTGTGTGTGTGTATTTCTAGCAGATGGGGAGGATGGGTGGCACCCTAGCATAAGCGTTGCTCTCTTGAATTATTGAGGAAGACATGCTGTCTAATTCACCAAATATATTTCACATACGTAATGCATTTTCTCATTATGGTGCAGGACGCGTGCCCACCCTTATCGATAGCGGTACACCGAACACCAGCAGAAGGCAAATTGATTTGTTATTGTTAGCATTCGACTTGAAAGATTGTGGAAAATCGCCGACAACGAAAGGCGGCACGTTAGCTTCATCTGTGAACACAACTTTCTACCATTTCCTGTCATAAAAATTCTTCGCGATAATAGAGGCATCGCAAACCCCTTGTGTCGGTGCTGAGAAAGGGCAAATTTGAGGGTGTTTTCCACGCACCCTCTAACCGGAAAATGCAGAAGAGATGAAAGATGTTGGTCGGTTCCCTCGGGCTGTTTACTTTCTTTTGTTTGAAACATGTCCTCTCCTGAAATGGAGATCTTCGGTTTATTTTCGCCAAGCACAGAGTTCTGGGTAATTTTAGGCGCGTATATGTGTGTGTGTGTGTATAATGTATATATATATATATATATATATATATATATATATTAAATGCAGCAACATAGAGGCAGCATAAATAACGAATAAAGCATGTGAGTGTTAATAACAAGAAATTTGCTAGAGAACGAAGCGGCATAGTTCAATTACAATTAGTTGCTTGGAACTTTCATGGGCTTGAAAATACTTAGTTTTCTATCCTTAATATACAATTCTATACTTAAATATTTAATTTTCTACAAAATTATATAGCCTCATGGACGTCCAGAAGGAAGTGTAAGAATGGTCGCCACCCCCTCCCCTTCTGGAAAATGAATGTTGACACAAAAGTACCCATTATTTCAGACGTATGAGTTGATTTTAGTCACAGTAATTTACATCCATTATTATAATAGGGATGTAGGAACGTGATAATTTCAAACTCAAGTGGTGTTTTCTGAGAGGTCAACATTATTACGGGGTAATATGCCTCGTTCACCCGCCTGATAAATATGCATTGTTTCCCCCTCACTGGAAGAAATCTGTGAACGTCCCCTCCCCCCCCCCCAGTGCGCACGCCTATGCCGCCCCCAAGAATGTCGTTCATCCGCTACTATTAGATCATCGGATTTTGTAGCAGATCTTCTGGTTTCCCAAGGAACAATCTCCCGAATTATTCAAATCTGACCTGGCAACACTGCCCCGAACACCGATAACGGCAGGGAAGTTGCGCGAACGCTTTGGACGGAAGGTTTTTTTCCTTGTGGTCGAGCTATACCAGGCGGGAGGATTCGAAGCGGGGACCAAAATATCGACTAGAAGTCACACGGTGCTTTTTCCCATGCGTCTGCTGCCGGGATTCTTCTCGGACTACAAGGAGATCATGTGGAAGGGAGGATTGCGCATCACGTTTCGAAGAGCAGCCAACGACAACGACGCACTGATGCGATACACCAACTTGAACGCCGACGGCACGCCGATAGCCAACACATTACCTGAAGCGGCCAAGTGCGTCATCCGGAGCATGGAATTGAGAATGCCGATCGTGGAATACGAAACAAACTACGCTCTCAAGTACAAAGCAGAGATCTTGAAGAATCCGCAGGTACCGATTCACTTTCACGGTTACCAGTGCGTGCAGAAGATGGCGTCGGGAAGTCACATGGAATTCGACGTGACGACACAGTTCAACAACATACAGTTCGACATGCCAGATTTCGTCGTAGTGCTCTTTCAGACCAGGCGCGATAACAACCAGGAAAAAGATTCCAGCAAGTTCGACGACTGCAAAATCAAGAACGTTTATCTGAAGAATGGACGCAACGAAGTCTTCCCGCGCGAGAATTACAACCTCGACATGACAAAAGACGATTACCTCAAACTTTACGAAGCTTACACCTCTTTCAAACGCGTGACCGAGGGGAGCATGGACATGTACTACACGCCCAGCGAATTCAAAACCCGCAGACCCATGTTCGTCATCAACACATCTAAGAGAAAGCAGGTGGTGGTCAACGATCGAACCAACATCAAGGTCGTCTGCGAGTTCCACGAAGCCTTGCCCGAGGACACCATGTGCAGCGTCATCCTGGTCGCCGAGAAGTCCTTCGTCCACGACGTGAAGAACGAGAGGGTCACAGAGCAGTTTTAACAAGTTTTTAACATTTTTTCTTGCACAATGAGAAATTTTTGTACTAGCACAATCAGTTTCAATGGCACAATACGAAAATTTCACTAGTTCAAGATCAGTTACAATATCAATTTCATCAGTTATCAGTTACAATATCTTTTTTCTCATCAGTTTTTGCACTATAGCACAAGACAATCAGAAATTTTTGCACAAAAATTTTGTTGTTGTTGTTTTTACATGGGAAAATTAACAATAAAATTCTTTTTTTATCGTTTCAGATGCTGTCGAACATCAAAAACACATACACATACAAACACACTAAAAAATAAGCATGCAACTTTATTTGTAACACACACACATACATTCTCCATCTTCATCAAAAAATATTATAATAAACATAATTATTTTTATCTATATCTCACAATAAAACTCTATATCCAAAATATTACAACATCAAATAACACTAGAGTCGTTAGTACACGTTGCATGCATTACGGAGGTCCTCTGTAGAGTTTCATGGAAGTTTGGGGAAAAAAAAAAACACGTGAAACCCTACAGAGGTGCGGTAATCTACAACCGCAGCCGTTAGAAAACCTTTTACTTTTTTTGGTTGGGCACCACGCACCCTGGCGAGGTTATAGGGGCCAGGCATCCTAAAAAACAACAATTATTTATTTGTTTGTTTGCGTCACAATACGAAAATAATGAGAAGCGCCAGCGCGCGCACGTGTGTATAGCACATCGTGTTTCCCCCCGAGAGAGGTTTACAAAGGTCACGATAGGTCTCTCTCTTCATCTTACAGCAACATTGGCATCTCTATCTTTTTTAGTTGTAGGTGGGTTGCCAACACAATCTAGTTAATAATACTACATATTATACACACACACGCACACACATACTGTGTTGCCATCCATCCATCCCTCTCTCTTTTACGGCAGTATATATTTGTTGCTGGCTCTATTGCCTAGTGTGTGTATGTTACGTCAGTATATAAATTGGCTAAGCCTCAAGCAAAATAGCCCTTGCCAAGTAAAAAAAGCTGTAGGTAGGTATTGGTAATACTGTCGGTTGTTTAACTCTTCCCTCTCTCTCTTTTTCTCCTTTCTCTCTTTTTTTTTTTTGTAAAAAAAAGCTATGGCAAAAGTACCAGTAGGTTGGCAAATTGCTTTATGCACTGTAAGGCAGACCTCAAGCAGTATTGCCAGCTCCTTGCTTTAGGTTAGGTTAGACCAAATAAAAACCTTGGTGATTTTTCGAGTAAGATGTTGGCAATACTGCAGAACAAGCCTCAAGCAGTATTGCCAGCTCCTTGCTTTAGGTTAGGTTAGACCCAAAAACAAAAACCTTGGTGATTTTTTCGAGTGAGGAGTTGGCCACGCTGCAAGGCGAGCCTCAAGCAGTATTGCCAGCTCCTTGCTTTAGGTTAGGTTAGACCCAAAAACAAATCTTGGTGATTTTTTCAAGTGAGGAGTTGGCCACACTGCAAGAAAATAAGGCTCATGCCTTACAAGAGCAAACCATTAAAACAAGCCTCAAGCAGTGTTGCCAGCTTCTTGCTTGAGGTTAGGTTATACCCAAAAACAAAAACCTTGGTGATTTTTTTGAGTGAGGAGTTGGCAACACTGCTTGAGGCTTTCTCGCAGTGTTGCCAGCTTCTTGCTTGAGGTTAGGTTATACCCAAAAACAAAAACCTTGGTGATTTTTTCGAGTGAGGAGTTGGCAACACTGCGAGCCTCACCGAGCCTCATTTTCGGTTGGTGAACCCGGGACACTACTCTACTCGTTTCCCAAGATCTAAAAGGAGTTACCAAGATTGTACAACCTTAGTGACAATGAAGTTCGACCAGTCACAAATATAGGAGTGCGTTGTGAAAGAAGGAGAACACATGCATATGCTGAACATATTTTATTCAGCAGGCTACATGGAACAAAGGAAAACATAAATTTCCGCTGCAACGCAGCAATGTATGGTGTCCACACAAAATAAAACATTTTCGTCCATCTACACGTGACATTGAAGTTCGACCACTGTTAGAGGGGATCTTGTTTACCATGGTGTGACGCCGCCCCGTCGGCATTGCGTCGGGGCATGCTGCGGACGAGTCGTTCAAGGCATTCCACATCGATGCGGTGCCATTCCTCCTGCAGGCAGGCGATAAGAGCAGCCACTGTCGTGGGTCCCCTCTGTTGCACACGTCGCTTAAGAACACGCCACACATTCTCAACGGGCGAGAGGTCGGGACTCGATGGTGGCCATGGCAGAGTTCGCACGTGATGGCGAGTCAACCATTCTCTTGTCAGCCGCGCTGTATGAGGCCTGGCATTGTCGTGTTGAAAGATGAGACGCCGCCTGTGGAACAGGTGCCTTCCCACTGTGGGAAGATGCCGCTCCAGTATGCGTGTATAGGCGTGTGCATTCACAATGCCCTCACAGACGTGTAGTGGGCCAACCCCAGATGCCGTCATGCATCCCCATACCATCACTGACGCAGGTTTCTGTACCCGACGTGCATAACATTTTGCTTCATTCTGTTCCTCCTTCCGACAAATGACTGTTTTCCGTATTTTCCCGTACACAACATTGAAAATGGATTCGTCCGTCCACAAAACCCTGTTCCACTGCCGAAATGTCCATCCCCGGTACATTCGTGCCCACCGTAGTCGATTGCCTTTGTTCAACATGGAAAGGAAGGGTTTACGTTTCGCCTTGTACACTCGGTAACCGCATCGCTGTAGGTAACGGCGAATGGTTCTGGTTGACACTTCAATGTGAAAGCGTTCTCGAGTCCAGAGTCCTAATTCGGCCACAGAAACATGATTGTTGGTCTGGATATAGCGCCTAAATATCCGTAGGTCACGCACGCTCAGCAGGTGTTTTCGACCGGGGGCCTTACCTGGCTCTGTAGTACCCGTATTTTGGTGGTGTTTGATGATGAAGTGGACGGTTGACTTGGGTAAGTTCAGTTGGCGCCCTATTTCCCGTTCACTGAGTCCATCCCGTTGCAACTCCACCACTCTTCTCCTCACGGTGTTGTCAATAGGTTTGCCCCTGGCCATGGTGATGATGCACTGCGGTTCCTCGGTGCACAGCACCCGCTTATATACGGCGGACTACCTTATCGTGTCCGTGACGTCATGCTTCCGTCGAATGCGCCACTATCTGCAATTTCCGTATGGGTCTGGTGCCTGGTCGAAGTTCAATGTCACGCGTATAGTTCCCCGTTTTCGTTCTTTACGTGACCTTGGGTGCAACATGCTGGGATCACGATTCTTGCCAGCTCACACGCCTCCTCTTACGCACATGCGTCACTTCTGCGGGTCACCCATTCCACCGCCTATGCCTCTGTGCATTTAATCACGTATTCCTTTCTGGTCGAACTTCATTGTCACCAAGGTTGTAATTAGTCGTTAAAAATGGTTGTAGATTATTTTTGATAGACGTAGTAAGTCACCTAAGACGCTGAATTATATAGTTTTGTTCTCACCTATAAGAATTCGACTTGGCGCATATGAGATGATGTCTTGTTTTGCAAAATCATTGCTTAATCTCGATACCTAGAGGAAAGGTTCGGTCTCGAGATTTTGAGCAATTTTTTAAAGTACATATTATGTGCATTCGGCAAACCTTATCTTAAATTAGAATCAGACACACACACACAACCCAATATGTTTGGAATGTCGAAAACATTAAATCGATTAAGAACTCGTGAATTAGAAACCATTATATATATCTTCCTTTAGCCGTACTTTTGCAATGGAATTTACTGTTCCGAGACGATCTTTTTTTCTAAGTTTCGGAAAGCTTGATTGATTGAATTAGTTTATTTTACGTCGCTTTTCTTCCAGTTTGGCTAATCGCGACGTTGAGGATGAGTGACGATTTGATGAAATTGATGAAGAAATACTCGAAAAGAACATCCTTGTCCAGTCAAGGATTCAAACCCGGAACCCTTGGCGTTGTAGAGCGCTGCGGTAACCACTCCGCCAAGAAGGTTCACTAAATTCCAAAAAACATCAAACCATACTAAATCATTTGAGATTACCACACAATTATACACTTTAGAGTAAAACTCTTCAGTATTCTAAGATGCACTTTCTTGTGTTACCTTCCCCCACACCCTGTACATTACAACATTCCATGGATATACTGCTCCATACATTCACAACCTCTGCCATTTGTGGTGGTTGTAAGTCGATAGTGTACAATAACTCATTGGTGACGTATGGACTACGCAATATACATGTGACTAAGGTAGGGTATGCCGTTGGCTAGGCTTCTACGCTGGATGAGCGAGGAGTTTGGCGTGGCAGATCCTTGCCGGCTGGGGGAGACGTAGGACTAACTGGTGGATACATGCTGAGTATACTGCTTTTCCGTTTATTACCCTCTATGGGCCTGCATGGCCTGGTATAATTTGCCTAACGTTTATATAGTTATGTCTACCTTTTGAAAAAGCTAAAGAAGATATTTAATTTTTAAAGGTAGATTGCTCCGGGTCATGTAGGCTGTGGGGGTTTTGGGAGGGGTTGCAGTAGACTCATATAGCCGTTACGTAATGACTTTTGACGATTTAATTGAACGAACTGTAACAATTTAATGTGGAGATTATATATGGTTATTACTGTCGACTAAACTAAAATGTTGTTCTTAGGTGTTTAGGTGGGTTATGAATGAACCATGTGATACATATATAAGTGTGGAAAGTATAATCTGATTTGTTAATAAATAGTATGGTAGAATTAAATAGTTTAATTACCTACTGAATGATAATTAACTTCCACTGCGCCGATAATATAATCCACGTCTCACTTCTTTATTATATATAAAGGGGTAAATATGAGACGTACAGGATTATAAGGTGGTGTGACAAAACCTTACGTTCCAGCAGCCTTTGCTCTCCAGAGTTACCTCTTGGTACGTACCTATTCATTAGAGACTGGATAAACCCAAGAGTTACTACATGAAGGAATATTACTTAAACATTTTCAACCAGAAATGACTCATCCTGGGAATCGAAGCTGGGTCTCCTGCGTGGCAGTCAGGCGACCTACCAACTAATCACCGTAGTTCTCTCTCTCTCAGTGTTATATACATAAATTATACATACATAGATATATACACACATACGCATTACTTTTTTCTGACGATACGCAATGGTACGCCCTACCGGCACCTTCTTATAGGTGAGAACAAAATTAATAACATTTTAACGAAAGAAGTGTGTGTTTGTGTAACTACATGGATGCACTATTATTTATAAAAGATTCCACAATATTTTGAGTACTTCTTATGATGATCACAATAACAATAACAAACCAACTTGAAGAGTACGGGAACCTTTCTTTCCAGATAAAAGGCATCTTTTCAACCTTGGTTTTAGGTATGGATATATTATTGTGTTTTGTTCCATCATCATACATTTCATCACTTTATCAAACATTGACATGTGGTTAACTCAAAAGGTAAATAAGTGATGTGAAATAGTCCAAATATAGAAAAAGGTACTAGCAACTTTCATCAAGGGAAACACAGCAATTACATACTGGTATGAGATAGAAGCCAAATTGAAGAGAATGCATTTTAAGTAGAATTTATGCACCGGTACGAGACAGAAGACTTTAGACTGCGATCTCAAACACTGCGATATGGCTTTGAGAAGAATCGAATCCGGGAATCCTTGATTTCAGCTTTGTGGTGGTGGTAAGTTGTTTTCAGGAGACACTTTTTCAAAGTTTGCATTGGAGTAATATCAATATTTCAGGGACGCTTCTAAGTTTAATTCCATTCGGTTTCGATGGGCTGTTTACATCAGTGGCTAGAAATTAAAATTCCGCGTTACACGCCAATGAGCAATTCGATTGTCAGACAAGAATAACTTTCGAGCTTGGTTGAAAAATCAGCGAGGCATTATATTAGCCCCTTCATTACATTCAGGCATTTAATTGCAAAGTCTTTAGTTTCAGTTGGGAGGTTGAAATATTAAAGTGGAGCATCCAGTGTCATTTCTGCAAACTCTATGTGTAAACATGTTTACTTCTTTGCCCTACTTTTACGTTAGAAATGTACTCGTATTATTAATGTGAGCAGCAAATAACATAATTTACAATATCGTAGATTTCTTCAAGACATACACAAAGGGACAAAGTACTCTCGGACCTTAAAATGGATTTATAAAAAGCGTAAATACCTTTATCTAATCATTTCCTTAAAAATCTGTTGTTCAAGGTTACACAATGTTTTCCTTAATTTAGGACCGTCTCTCTTTCCCAGTTAATAGCTACCATGAGGATGAATTATGAACTGATTAAGTGGATGACGTGACACCTACACAATTAATAAATTGACCAGGCTCGAACCTAAGACCTCTGGCTTTGTAAGGCGTTATGCCTTTACACGTACCTTACACGTAATACATGTAACTTAGGCGGTTGATACATTCACTGCTATTTCAAATAAAAAAAAGGTATAGAAGTCCTGTAACGTCTTACAAAACATAGTATAGGCTAGCCCTTGCACATTGAAACATGCCGTTAAGACATTATTTTAATGGGGGAACCCCCGAAGTAAGCCCGCTTCCACCCGCATAAATTCGAGTGTATGCACTAAAGTCCTGGTGTCTTGTCAGTTGTTTGAATTTAATCCGTTCCCCCGTCTATTTATTTATTTTCATATTCATTTATTACTAGCTGATTACCCGGCGTTGCCCTAGTATTTATTTATCCCAATCTTATATTAGACAGGAA
Organism: Lepisma saccharinum; assembly: GCF_977018435.1. NCBI lineage: Eukaryota > Metazoa > Arthropoda > Insecta > Zygentoma > Lepismatidae > Lepisma > Lepisma saccharinum. Next base: position 8,407,195 of record NC_139236.1, on the reverse strand, counting down.
AATAATGAATAATGTAACTAATTTTAAATGTGATCGTGAATGTCACCAATTAGCTCAGAGACTCCGAAAACTATGGATTCGACACTAATCTAGGTCATTCGTGGCATTTTATTTTTCACTCCCTCTCACTCCCCCATGCCGATAGGTGATGAACTTTGATTCCATTCGAAACACAGCCTGAATGTTAGACAACCCGAGAAACACTCTCGTTGTGCGTATTGCATAGAGTCATGGATGTCTGTTTGTGCGACATTTAATATCGGTGGTTCTCGATTATTTTTACGTCACCCCTTCCCACCCCACCCCTAGGGATTCCAGGGGTGACTTCCCCCCAGTATTTATTTCCAGATTTCAAGTTATACGTGTACCAAGTTTGGTTGAAATTGGTCCAGGCCTTCGAGAGTTATGCCGGAACAAACAAATATACAAACGAAACATACAAAATACATAATATGAGGGTGATAGAAGCAGTACAAAGTGTAGATCTATTCTGGTGCGCGAGTTTATTAGACTTTATACAGAGTGTCATTTTAATGGCGCCCACGGACATCAAAACAAACAACTTTTCTCAGTAACATTTTTCTCGTTGGTTCGTCGATTCGACGCTATAGCAGTTCAAAATGGACCGTTTTGCCGCCTAGATGCTGGCAACCCAACACAACATTTGATCGTATCTGTGATGTCATTTCCTGCGGTGAAACAGCGCACGGTAGGGTTGCAAGGAACACACAAATTTTGTGAAAATTGACAAACTATCAACCACATGATTAGGTGTAAAACGAATCGATAAACGCGTCCAGTAGACCGAACATCATAGCCTACCAGCCAGAAGATCAGCAGTCATCTCAGGGGAAGGGGGAAGTGAACCAACGATATGAGAAATGGTAAAAACGTATTCAAAATGAAGTGTCAATATCGGATTTTGTCTCAGCCTACATGTTAAGGCCGTACTAAAGGCAATTTTGTGGTAATTTTTCGATAACAGATGGCAGCACAGTTTGCCATGGCAACTGAGGGCCATGTTGCCAGATCTCCGCGTAATCAAGGTAGATACATACAGGTTGGTCGATTAGGGTACTCCTTGATGGGATATGACGTAACGTCTTTTAGCAGATTTTATTGAAAAATCTAAGTAGATGTGGAGCAACGTAATTGTTTATCATGAGATTTTAGTTGTACGTTCTTATTGAAAAACAAATACAACAATTTATTAGCAATGCAAGATAGTAATAGTCGTAATAGTAATATAAAATCCCTTGTATTGTATTATATATTTCTTTTAATATTTCGAAAGCAGAAGAGAACATAAATGCATAAAATAACAAGAGTAATTGAAATAATTGAAAACATTTTGCAATTACGTTTGAAGCATATTTATATCTTTTATCGGTGACGTTAGCAGATTTTCTTCATAAATTTGCAGAATTTCAGTGAACATCTTGTAAATATTTATAAATATTAGCGCTCTCTAACGATCCTCAATCTTTTATCCTTCAAGTGAATAAACATGTAATTCTGCACCCTTATTTTTACTGAGTTTTAATATCGCGATTTTGAAAGAAAAATGTCAGAAGAATCCTGGATACACAATAGAAGACATATTTGTTATTTTTATAATAGTTCAATATTAAATGCAGTTTTGTAGCGCATCTAATTTATTTGCATGTCATGCCACCACACAATGTCCTGTTTCATAGTTATTTACGGATTTGGTCTATTCTGGTTTTCAGTTCTGCAGCTGATGTAGAATCTTTGGAAGTATCAGTAACATTTTCAAGTAACAGTAACTGTAAACTACATACGTTATGAAATTAGTAATTGTAACTCAGTTATTTTTCCACCTAACTAGTAAGTTGTACAATTACTTTACTGCATGGAAAGAAATATTAAATTGAACCAAATGTTCTCCTCAAAGAATGGGTAAATTGACGATTATTAAAGCCGGCCCCCGTGGCGGAGTGGTTAACACATCGCGCTACGACGCCAGGGGTCCCGGGTTCGAATCCTGGCCTGGACATAGATGATCGTGAGTGTCCATTCATCAATTTCATCATATCCACTCATCTCTATCGTCGTAAACTAGCCAAAAGTGACACAAAAAGCGAAGTAAAATAAAGCAAATCAATCAATCAATCAATTGATGATTATTAAAATCTCGAGACCGTGAGGACAATTTTGTATTTTTTTGTCAAGAGCCAGGATGTATCCCAAGTTTATTTTTATTAGAACACTTACCATATAAGACTACATACATAATCTCCAACAATCCTCATGGACAGTAATTTTTTAGTTCAACAAAAATTCTAAAAAATATTTGGTTTGCTCAACAAAATGAAATGAAATGTTAATCGTCATTGCTTTGTAACAGAAGTTTACTGTGAATTTTATTGCCTCAATGTTTGTACATAAAATGTAAGAAATAAGTTATAATTTCATGAAACTTAATGCTTAGCATTTAGTGGTCATCGGTGGTGAAAAGGACATCGCGCTTGCAACTCATGATCCGAACAACGTTTTACTAGATGAAACAAATTTAGAGTAAAGTAACTGTAATAATAACTATGTCAAGTACTTTCTAAAGAACAGTAATAACAGTAATTATATGCGAATTACTTTCTCAAGTGATTAACTCGGAGTTACTTTTAAAGAGTAACTATTCAAACACTGCTGATATATAATCGAGTTCAGCAACATATTAGTATGAATTGCGAGAGAAGTTGAGCCTCCCCCTTGGCAAAGTGGTAACGTAATCGCCTTGTAATACAGGAGTCCCAGGTTCGATAGACGGTGAGTGTACAGTGATCGTCAAATAAAAATTGGGCAACTAGATCCTGAAAGTCTCCCTTCTCTGCAATGCGTCTTGTGTGTTGTCTAAATCTACGGCGATGAGTGATGTAATGGTAAGTTCTGTCACTGCCGTTGAGTTAGGCAACACACATAAAGCATTGCAGGGATGCAGGTATTTCAGAATATAGGTGTCCAATTTGTATTGCCGGTGACTGTATATAGTGGTTTGGATCCCACTTTAAACTGTAGATCCAGTCCCAATTAGCCTTTCTGTGTATAAAGAAGATTTAAAAAACGTATTTCGAGGGAAGATACAATACAGTAATAAATACCATTAGAATAGAAGTTCAATAGCTTACAAAATAATTGTTTACAGGGACTACTAAAACTAGATTTTCGGGATATACAAAATCATATTTACGTTGTTGTTTCAATGCATATTTATTATTTTTCTTTATCGTACCCTGCAAAACATTATTGCGTTCTCTGAGAGCAGTGTTGGCGATTGGGTTCCAACTGGGAGAGGGCAAGGACACCTTAATTTCCCTTGGTACATACGTTTTTGTATAGTATTGGGGTAAAAGTGGGGGCCATCTGCCCCTCCCCCTAATTGCCGCCATTGTCTGAGAGATATGCTTTTTGCAAATCATCATCGTATTCAGGAAGAAATTTATTTCCTTAGGATTTTTTAAAATACCTCTAAAAATTTAAACTTGCAAGAATATCAATGAATGCGTACCAATGCTTGACAGACAAGACAAGTAAGTCACACCCCTGGCATTGTTTTTTTTCTCCTGTTTCCACTAATATACAATTTACAATTGATGACCACTTGCTATCAGATATTATTAAGGCTTGAAACATAATTTCTTGAGCATATTTTGGACTCTTGATTTCTAGTAAATCATCACCATTCAATCAAGTGTCTACGCTAGGAAGCAAAAATATATGTACTCTTCCATGTAAAGTTCAAACAGTCCACTTTGTTGAATGACAGTATATTCCGTACAAGCTTATACACCAACTGCCATTGTCGGTCAAACCTATTGTCCTTTTGTACAAATTTCAATAGTGCTCTTTACTATTGGTAGAAGACACTTCGATTAGTTTCTCAAATGCTCATCTGCAAAAGAAACAAATAAAAATAGTTTTAACATCGTATATGAGACTATGATCTTACAAAAACATGTTTAAAAATATTGATATTACATTGTTACAACCTTAGACAAGTTGAGTTAATAATGGAACTTACAGATGTTGAGTAAATGGATTTGAAAATAATGGATCCAATCGGCACTATAATGCTTAACAATATCGTTCTGTTATTAAAGGGCAGTTTGGTTCACGATATGAGCTCACTTCAATGATCTAACTTTATAATGAATGTTAAATATGATGAGCCTAAAACAGAAATTGGCAAAATAATTGTTAGAAATATTTTCATAGTAGAGTGATGATTGCAACGCTATATGGAGTGAGGTTCCTCCAGGTTCGAATCCTGATTTCATGTATGTATTTAATCATTATCTTTGTTCCAATCATCCATTTTATCAAATCATTATTCATCATCATTGTTCCAAGGAGCAGAAGTTGGAGGTAAAATAACAGAAATACATTATGAAATGGAAATTCAGTTCCTACTATATTTTTATTGAATTATTATAGTAGACCAGCCAAGAAGCAAAAAAGCTTAAAAAAACTTTTATCTGCATGGAATGTTAATAATAGGCATCCATGCAAAATCAATCAGTCATAGGTCTGAGAGAAAAACTAGTCAAGCTTCAAACTCACTGGTATTTGAAGTAAACTATTTAGTACAAACGGCTACTGAAATCCAATCTAATATTGAACCAAATATACGTAGCATAATCAGGACAAATTATGATTTCTATGAAGCTCTGTGTCATCCACAATTAAATTATTGCCCTTGTACTTGCAAGTATGGGAACATTTATCTATACCGGTACTCATTTTGAAATTCTCAGTAAACATACAGACTTGTGTTCGATAGACGGTAAGATTTTAGTCTCATAACTGTTAGGGTGTACTTTTACACTTTAAATATATACAGCATCAAGTTATTGGACGAATTGCATTCTCATTATGAGCCGTCCTAAATTATAAAAGGACAAGAGAAGAGCTTCATACAGTTTACAAAACCGGTATTCTGACGTGTTTCTGTAAAGGAAGATAACAGAACTGTGTCGGAAACTTGCAACATTCAGGGATCTCACATTACATCTAATCGAATCAAACCTAACTTAGCTTGACCTACTTAATACATATGAATATTTGCGAGCTGCTTCAAAAATAAAAAGAGACAAACTCTTGTAGAAAATAGGTCAGCAAGTACTCGTTTCAACCATGTACAAGGACAAAGTAAAAAACATTTAAACAAACTACTGATTTGTAATAAACATTCCGATGTTGTACATGTGAATAGCACGAGTTTCGTAGGTTTGGAAATTAACTTACAGGAATGAAAATAGAGCATTTTATGCAATATTGATTTAATGATATCAGATATAATCCATATTAAGCTACGTATATTTTATGCTATAGTAATGATCTCAAAACGGTAGTTATTAGGATTATGCCTAACGTAAAATATAACATTCTATTCTGATTTTACATTTACAAAGAATTATCAACTTCGTTTCGAAGTTAAAAAAGTCATGCAGTGTCAAGCGATATTCTCACCGATATTACATCAGAAGATATTTCTTCAACATGTAAATAAATTATACATTTTGCCTATATTTCAAACAGTTTGCCTTTGATGGATAATATTAAGCAACAAGCAATTAAATATTAAGACTTACCTTCGAGCTTGTTCAGCTTTTTAACATCCTCCGTGGAATATTTGTTCCCTTGTTCTCGTATCTGTACGGAATTCGATATCCTCTGGTAGCTTGGTTTGATTTTCACTCTTTCAAGAACTTGCATTGATCATATCGTTAGAAAGCACGGAATGAAATATTGGCAACAGTGTATGCTAAATCTGCACCACGGAGTATATTGCGACGAAACGCCACTTCAAAAGTTTTAATGATAGGCACTACTCTCTGAAGGTACGAAATGTTTTCATTTTTTCACATAGTATTTAAGATGCTTGCGGGAAGAACATGTGATCTTTGTTTCACCACGAAATCTTCCATACTAGTCATAAAAGAAAGAAAATGCACCGGTATTAACAAAACTACCACTTCAGCGCCATCTGTACGCAGCAGTTTGAACATGACGGAGACCTTATATTTTCTGTTATTTACTTAAATCCCTTTAATCTTAACAAAATTATAAGGTTCACATGTTCTAGTGAATAAAACAATCTTTTATATCGGAAAATTTCTTCCTTACCAAATCTATATTAGTTGTACAGTTATCTTTATAAATTTGGGTCTATGCTTTAGCATGGCTTTAGAACCCCCTTGAATATCAACAACAATAAATTTTATTGGACTTACAGCTTACATGTGGCTGTTTACGCCCAGCTACATGTCAAATATTTGCAAATCTCGTTGCAAGGTTGATATATACAGGTTTGTGTGCAGATACCTTGTGGTACTTTTGTGCTGATAACGGAAGTATCCGAGATTCACGTTGTTACATTACGGCTAAAACACGTACAACCACGGTAACAATCTAATGATGAATCAGTAGCGAATATACTGCCCTGTTCACAGTTCCAAACTATTACATGTGTATCCAGTGCATAGATAAACACAGTCGTCGGAGAGCTTGTATTACTACTATATATATCCCTGTATTTTCAACTATTTTTGCCGCTTGCCTCATAATGCCCTGAATATAGCCTACATTATATTATGTGTTGCTTACGTTTGGAATTTTGAGTTCTTTCATTTCAATGTTGTCATCTGTTCAGTGTGTCACAGACAACTAGGCTACTATCAGAAGGACGAAGTGGATAGACTAAATTGTAGATGCCAACTTGGTAACTAGATTTACAAATATTTGACATGTAAGCTGAGGCAAAATTCGATATGACCACTTCCACTTGAATTCTATTTTCTTTCTACCATTTTTCGTATCGTTTCTTTACTTCCTGTTAGGTTAAAGAACGTGTTTTCTCGTTTTCTTTTACGGTACATAATGTGGCTGATGTAGCTATGTCATTTTTAACAGATTATAAATTCCTGGTAACCCTGGAACGCATCGCTTCACGACGGGATATGACGTCAAAAATGCAATCAAATGTTGTGTGTGGTTGCCAGCATTCAGGCGGCAAAACGGGCTCTTTTTGAACGACTGTAGCACCGAAATGATGCACCAACGAGAAAATTGTTACTGAGAAATGTTGTTTGTTTTGATGTCCTCTATACGTTTCCGTGGTCCGTGGGCGCCATTAAAATGACACCCTGTATATTGTATGTATAGTAAAGATGAGTGTCTATAGGTTGCTATTGTAATTACGAGTTTATTTGGATTTACTGATATTCATTTATTGATAAATATTGAAGGGTCCAGAACAGTTGTCTAGACATAATGACGTGTTGGGTGTCGTGAGGTGAGTGTATATTAGGAGGGGATGAAGTGTTGTTGAGGAAAGGTTGGGTAGGTTGGGATACGATGTGACATGCACGGGCGCCGTGGAGACATGTGAGGGAGGTCACCATACATATTCACATATCTCGGCCAGTATGTATGTGATGTGATCACTACCACGCTCCGGCCGCCTCTACCACACCCGCCTCAACGGACCCATTTATTAGAGGCTAGGTGAATCCCAGAGCTGCTCCACATAGGGACATCCACCCTTTGAATATATCCCTGGTCTCTTAATTGGTATTCAGACGCTGGGGACTCTATCTCTCCCTCTGTATGTTTGTGTGTGTGTGTATGCATGTATGTATCTGTAAGCGTGTATGGGTGCTCAGTGTCGTATACCATCACAGTGTAAATATACATAGTAAGGTCTTTATTATGGGTCTAAAATTCTGGGGTCGTTTCCAGGTATCTGCGAAACACCGAGGAGAAAATTTTCAAAAATATTTATTAGTTCTTCAGAGAATGACACATTTTTAAGGCTGTCACTCACAATGTTCTTATTCTTAAGGACGGGGGGGGGGGGGTGGAAAGAGTACCTTTACTCTTATGTATATTGGGAGTGTATTATACGTTCTTGCAGATAGGATATAGGTAATAAAAGGGTCCCAGGTTCGTTTTCCGCTGTAGTCACGTTGAAAAGTGGTTGTGGCCTGCTGAATATAAAAATTATATAAAAACTGAAGATATATAATAAAGATAATTGAATGTCTAATACCCATTAGTCTGGGCATAGAGTAACCATTTTGGGAACGCATTGTAAGTGTTAAGTCACCAAACAAAAGTAGGGTGTTTGGATAATCGCCCCACTTAACATAACTCCTATGATTACAATAGCTCCGTAGCTAAAAGTTCCCATAATTCTCCATAAAGGAAAACGTGCCGCTATTAAATGCAAATGGCCGTTGGATTTTACCACCTGCCACTTCTCGCCACTCAACCACCTTGTTGAGATTCAGCCGCCGAAAAGTTAAAGGTGCATGAATCCCCTTCCCATCCCTCCGGGATATTTTGGGAATCCGAGGCTCATTGTGTATAAGTGTGTGCCTAGGGGGTTGGTGACTCTCGCAGTATCGATCTGCATTTCCTGCTCCAACCCCCTCTGAGCATTGCAATGTTTGGGCTCTCCCTCCTGCCACACCCTGAAATCCGTATCTTGGCAACGGGCTTAACAGATTCCAGTCAAAATGCTCCCCAGATTACGGGCAACCGGCGTTCCTCCCCCAAGCCCCCGGGGTGGCGAGGCGTTTAACGTGGGTCATGCCTAACAATGAGACGTGACTAAATTTTTAACAGGGAACTTAAGAACGAGGATCTCATTTAAGACTTGGCGAGCCCTTTAAATATCAAAAGATGGGGTTGTTTTCGAAAAATTATTAAGGCACGCGCAACAAACTATGCTAGACTCTAACCACTCAAACCTTAACACTAGCGTTTGTATTGTTATTACTGCATTAAAGTTTTAATATAAATTATTTTTAAACCACTCAAAATGTTGACAAAAGCAGAATTTATTGTCAATTAAGCACACTATAAACGTGACGTTTCAACCTCATAGTAGCCTTTTAGGTGTTAGTACAGTTGACAAGGGAAAGCCACCTGCTAGAAAGTTCCAGAACAACTTTCTAATAGTCTGGAGGGGAGTAATGTTTGTGTATATATATCGTCCTGTTTTTGTATCTTGTTACATTTGTACTTGGTGCAGAGTCTGAAGAAGACCTTCCTAGAAGGTTGAAATGTTACGTTTAGTTTATGTTTTATAATAAAATAAATTATGCCTTGGTCAGCATATTGAGTTTTTCAAATCATGGAAACAAGGCTTAATGGTGTTCCTCAGACTGAATCAACTTCAAATCACAATAACAAGATTTTGAAGTTTAAAGTGTGTTTATTTGACAATGAATTCTGCGTTGGTCAGCATTTTCAGTGCTTTATTAAACATGAAACAAGACTTAATAGTGTTCTACATTCTTTTGAATCATATTATTCGTCTAGCAAAAGTATGTATCAAATATTTTAAGCTTTATTCCGAACAAATATAAATTATTTTGAATTCCTCAGATACAATATAATATTCCATCTGATGTTTAGAATATTCTTCCTTGGAATGGAGTAAATGATGTTATATATTACATAACATATTAAATGTAAGTGAATTTCAACATGTCTTGAGGTCATTATACCAAATTAGAAAGACTAACATTATTCTGTGCTGTTCATATATGTTTGTCTGGAGCCCGTTTGAAGCAACGAATTAAGGTGTAACTGGGTGTAGAGACTATGGAGACCGTGGGGAAGCGAATGCTGACGAGAAAGAAAAAGTGGTTCAAATTTTCACCACTAGGTTAAGTGTGGCGCTGAAATAACAACAATAAGTAACTTGAGTTTATGTCGGTACAGCAGTGTTCAATATGCACCCTGTCAAAGCGAACGACCCTTGGGAAGCATTGCCGGCCCCCGTGGCGGAGTGGTTACCACATCGTGCTACGACGCTAGGGGTCCCGGGTTCGCATCCATGCTTGAGCGTCGATATTTCTGAGTGTCCATTCATATATTTCATCACATCATCATTCATAGCCATCTTCGCAAATTAGCCAAAAGTGGTACAAAAAGCGAAGTAAAATAAAGCAAATCAATCAGTCAAACCTTTGGAAGCATAAGACAGTTTAATCAATGGGTACACGTTTCCAGTGATGTAGTTCACTGTGCACCAGATTTTAGCGCCACATTTCAAGCTGGTGGTGAAAATTTGAACTATTTCTTTTCCGTCAGCATTCGCCACGGTCTGCATAGCCTATATACCAAGTTTCACCACAATCCGTTGCTTCGAACGGACTCCTGAGGGCTCTGAGTGGAGCAACTTAAATTGTGATCACCCTGTATCTCTTGATATATTTCAACGCTTCTGTGTGTATATAACGGACTTGTTTGGACATAAGTTCCGAACCTCGCAGGCAAAACCGTCGAAGTGAGCAACTGCCAGAACGTGGCTCGATCAGAAACCTTGGTCCCTGGGCAGTTAACCTTCCACAAAGCAAGTCGTCATTATGGAAGAATTGCGGGAGGAAGTCGTAACCAGCCTATTTTTAGCTCTCAAGTGGCACAGAAGTAGCTCCTACAACAATCCACCCAAGGAGAGAGGCTTCCTTCTGGAGAATGCACTAGTACTACATTCGTGTTACTCCTGCCAAGAGCAACTTCTCAGGAAAATAACGAACTATTTTTTTTCCAAAGGAATTGACAACTGTAAGATTTTCGATCATATTCATTATCGACGAACATTAAATTTATGTTTCGTGAAACGCTCAGACCACTTTTCCATTAACTTTGAATTATATTTCTAAAATATGGATGAAATCAGTTAATTTCTGCAAGAGAAATGTCATCTATGAGAGAATACTTATGACGAAGAGAGGCATATTACAATAGAGATGACATTTTAAAAATAGAAGAATATGAAATGAATACATTTTTTAATGAATGCATTTAAACGTACACTGATTGATTGATTTTGCTATTTTACTTCGCTTTTCTGCCTCTTTTGACTAATCACGTAGATGATGATGAGTAATGATATGAAATTGATGAAGGGACACTCACTTGGAACACCCATGCCCGGCCGGGCTTCTAACACGGGACCCCTGGTTGATCTTGTTAGAAAATTCTTTGAATGCAGTTTTCCAGATTGTGTAATCAAGGGGTTTCAAGTTTGTTCCCTACTGGAGAAAAATTACACAGCGCACAGAGAGCAAGAATTCTTAGAATGGGGACAAAAATCGAAATTCCTACTTTAAACCAGAACCTCTAAACCAATTGTTGCCTTTAGAACAATGATGGGGCTGCCTCAGAACGCAAAACGTTCTATCCAGGTGTTAACGAAAATTAGGATTTAAGGTGGGCAAAACCCATACATTTGAAAAATGCCATTTCATATCTCACACACTGTTTCACCTATTGAGACTGTATGAATTAATTTACTGAATGGTGGGCATTGTTATACAAGCATGTTCATACGATGCCGTTTTCATCTGAGTTACAATGACGTATGTTTCTTTCCTTTGAGGTGGGATGAAGTTGTTTATGCCGAATGATTCATTGGGTCTTATAAATGCAACCAAGAGAAAACTGGCTGCCAACTCGCGCCTATTCGCAGTTACGAAATGGAAAAGAAAAGGACTGCATGCGGATTCATACTGACAAATATGCCTGCATTGAAATAGAACTGCATTAAAATGCAGCATTTAACGTAAACATATCATAATCAGAATATATTTGAAACCAGATACAGGATCTCATTCCTACATACCTCTCAGCTGGCAAAAATGGGAAAATCTGACAGATTTCATACATTACTTTCCAACAAAGTAAGTGGTACGTCATCTGCTCAGGTGAGTTACATTTGTGGTGATTGGCAGACAGAAATGAATACAAATTTAACAAGATCACTCAAAGAGCTGCAAATACTCAGTTCTGACTGTCAATCCTACGTGCATGGATTTGATTCTTGACATCTTCCTTGACATGTCGTATCAAATCGAATTCAAGAAGGGGTAGGCTCCTGATGAAACAGAGAAAGAACGAAAGCTCTAGAAACCGAACGTCCAGGAGAAATTCAAACGCTTCGTGGGCATTTTCGTTGACAAGACTAAACGAGATGGTGGCACCTCTAATGATGGCAAGACATAACACCAAATCATTCAGGATCCTAAAAAAGTCAGTGTAAATCACAGGCATCAACGAGGTATTAATCAAACGATGAAACTATTTTGTAAACACAATCGTCAAGTCACAGTACGAACATTCACAGTTTTTTGTGAATATGCGTTGGAAACTGTGAAACTTCTTGTAACAGAATATTTCTTGTATTAGGCTATATGCCTGATGCCATAGCAGCAGCTGTTCTTCCAGTCGGCAGCTCTCTGAGGAGGTTCAAGTAGCAAGAATCAAGAACATCAGAGACCGACTTTCCTGCGAGAACTCCTGAATTTTAACGAACGAAGATCTTATGCATCATCTGCTTGTCTCGTCTGATCCACTAATATCAAGCCTTTGTCCTTTGCCAGATAGGAAATCATGTACGCTCTAGGAAGACGTCACTCGCTTGCTAGATATCACAGTGTGTCAGATGAACCCCAACAATCTGCCTGACGAATTGAAAATCTATCCACTACTAACAGTGACAGTGAAGATTAAGTTATATCTCAGTCAGTATATGAACACAATGTACTTTAGTAAATTTTATTTCGTAGTATAAGGTAGGTGACCCCCCCCCCTCTCCACCGGTTGCCTACTCTGGGTACAAATTTATTACATGCTGCGGAAACCCGAGCTGCTTGTATGCAGGAACTAGGCAGGAAAAAAATCCGACCGTAGATCAGACACCCCGAGAATCGAATCCAAATCCCCGCTTGGCAGTCAGACGCTCTACAGACTGGACCTTCGCGGCTCCATTTGGTAGTGTGATCATGTCAACAAGCACAGGATTTAACTGATTTTATGTGATATAACAAACTGCAGCTTTTCTCAGTACATGAGCAGAGGGCATTCTTTGTACACAACATGTTACTTTATTATTTTGCACTGCTATCATGTGAATAACTACAGAATTTTAATCATTTTTTATGTATTTTATTAGAAATAGTGACAGCCTAAAGTATCTCTATACACCAATTCAGATTCTTGTCCCCATTTTCAGAATTCTGGCTGACTGTGTAGAGTTTCGAATTCTACTTGAAACAGTAGGTCCATTCTAGATTAGCTTATCTGTGCATAAAATGTACTCAAACTTTGACTAGTGACCTAGATTTTCGTTCCCCAAACCAAGCAACTAAGCAAGATATTTCTATAACAAAAGTCACCTCAATTCATTACCACAGCGATTCTGGTAAAAGGAAAGGTAAGATTGGACACACTGGAACAGAAACTGTATGACTTGTGAAATCACTTGGAATGAGACTCGTCACTTTCCAGAGTGAAGCCCGGACGAGAGAGAGATGTCCCAGCATCCACAGGAGGCAACTGGAGGAGACTGTCAAAAGCCGAAGCTCTAGAAAGCACAGAAGCTACTGTGGCGGACCTCGGCACCAGACTAAGAGGAAATAAAGGGTCCACAGAAAGAGTAAAGAAAAGGAATCAACTCAAAACTCCAAGATTCAGCGAAGGAGTCCGATAGTCTACATGAAGAACAGCAGTATCTGTAGTTTTAGTGGATTACAGGTCTTTGATCTGCTAATACCAGTGGCGTATACGATAAGTTTCATCTGCAAATCGTAAGACTGCCTGAATACTGAAGATCTTGTAAATAAGTAAGATGAATCTCATGACCCTGCCAAATTAATAGATTTGTTCTCAATATGGTAACGCCTGTACTTCTTACAGTTTCCAATAAAGTTTTCGAAGCGGAATTAAAAACCGTGTGAGAAGTCTTGATTGAAGTCTAACATTTTAACGTCGAATTATCACGAGCACAGTAAAACGCAAAAATACGTATTACCAGGCTCGTAGCAAGGGGTAGGTTAAGGGGCCGAATCCTCGAAAGCCATTCAAAACTTTTTTAATACAACAAAGTCAGAATATGCGATCGAGAAATTTTCAGAATTAAGGGGAGAAGGAAAACATACAAGGTGTTACTCGACCCGTTTTCCTTCTTGTGGACTTATGTTCTGGTATCCGATTGAATTTTCTAATTCCCAAAGTAGTAGTAATAATACATTTTTAAAGATGTTCTCCAGACACTAGGAAGTGGCAACACCGCACCTGCTATCAGCCAATATCAGTTGAACCGTGGAAACTGCAGTCTGCCAATGCGTGCAGACATGTTTACTCCGTTGAATAAAAATCTGTGAAAAATCTGTTTCATGTTTCACAGTATGAATTGACAATGATCAAGGGTTTTAAAAAGAGATGCAATCATGCTTAAAAAATAGACCAAGATCGTATGTGTAGGACTACCCAATACTAAGAAAAAGGCATTTCACAAAATTCTTATGGCTGATTTAAAAATTTGAAAACTAAGAATTGTGGTTAAAACCTTTCTACATGCACTGTATTTAAATTTCATCATGATCGGACCACAAGAATTTTATTAATGAAAATCCAAAGAAAGCTGTCGATTGGAAATCCCCGCACTGGCACATTTTTTTTCTCACGGCGATAAAAAATGGAAAGGACACTCGAAAAAAAAATTGGTTGCCATAACTTAACGCAGAAATGAATATGGTAAATTTTGTAATTTTGTTGTACTTCGTTTTCATGTAGGTCTTCTGATTATTTTTTTATTATTGAAGTCCAAACTATAATTCTTAATCCGAAAGTAAATCTACATTTTAAAAATTCTAACTACTTCTTTACACAGGTTTGCTAACTTTTCCAGGTATATATTTTAAGCATATCGCCAACCGAGACGCGGGGAAACGCGGCAACAGAACTTCTGTTGTCTGCTTCTATTGAAATAAAATGTTGTAAAGCCCACTACAGGGAAACGTGCGGAAACGAAGCGCGGAATTTCCGTGCCAGATGTCTGCACGTTTCTAGGATGAAATATTTCCGTTTCCTGTTCCTCTCGTGTAATTCCACGTCTCTTCGTTTAGCTCCGGCAAGCGTCATGCTCGGACCTGCTGTAGCCGAACATGAAAAATGTTCCGCTGGGCAGTGTGCGTCGGCGCAGTACATGGGCTGACAACCCTCGGAAAGGAACATGGAATGTTCGACTTGGAAGTTCAGGGTGGCGCTTTTCCGGCCTCTCAGTGGGCGATAACCTTAATATTTCCACAGCAACAAGAGTTTTTGTCTCTGAGGATTGCAATGCTTATGTTGGTTGTGTACTGTTTCCTCATGGTGCCACACTCTTGTCAAAATTTTCTGGAACATTTCTGCAAAAAAACATCCAACTAGCCATACCGAAAATTTACCACCTTTGTTCATTATAACCAGTTCTAAGGGAAGAAAAACAAGTGAGAATCATCCGTACTTTTCGCTTAAATACTTTCCTTCCCGCCTTTGAGGCACCGACCAACCAGTCCTTTTAACCGAAGAAAACTTGATGGAAACTTTAACCCACTTTCCATGAATTTGAGGGAGCAGGAGAATGGATCTCGTAGAATAGAAATGAAGAGGGATCAAATAACTCTGAGAAAGGAAGTTCCTCTCTCCCGCGCACTTCTCCTCCTGCTCTTGTTATATTGCTTTTTGCGAATTTTTATCGAACCTCGGAGTTTTTTCCCTGCGTTGCTGTACATGGATGTGAATCGTGGAAGCAATATTGCCATCCCCTGGGAGCAAATTTGGAGTTCAGGCAATCTTTTTATAAAAAAAATTGTTTCATATAATTCATTAATATGAGAAATTCCAGTGAATGAAATAAAATTATTGGATGCATAGGCAATTTATGTAACATACTAAATCCTTTCGTATTTTTGGTTGCCTACGTGGTAAGTTTGACTTATTGATCCAAATAAAAGGTTGACTTTTCTACAATGTTTAAGGTCTGAGTTCCAACACACTTTAGCCAGTGACTGTATGTAAGAACAAAAAATAGCTAGATTAAGCTATTTTCATGAAACCGTTTCCAAAAACGCCCCAAAGTCTAAGTTTTTCATTTCGCATTTTTTAAAAAAGCAAGAAAGTGCGACCCAATAAAAACTACTTTTTATTCATACTTTTTTGAAAATCTATTAACGCTTGACGGGTACTTATTTCTAATAATATCATGATTATGGAGAATTATAATATTTTCACAAATCTTGTGGAAAGTATACATAATTATTAAAAATAATTTATATTTTTAAGGTCATAATGAAGATCTGGATTTTTTTATTATATCAAAATTTAGTAGTATAATTGATGTTATAACAAGGACAACTTATAAGTGTAGAAAAGAAGAGGTTATTTGATTGAACAATCCGATTTGGCTACACTTAAAACAATGCCAAGAGGGGCTTATACCCCAATTCTTCAAGTGTGATATGCTCTTAATTTTAAGAAATTTTGAATTCTAGTGTAGAAAAGATGAACCCCCCTCAGACAGATTTGCCTACACTTAAAACTATGCCAAGTTCCCATATCATCTTATTGTTTATAGTGTGTTTTTCTGTCAAAATCCCAGGAATCTTGAATTCTAGTGTAAAAAAGATGAGCCCCCCCTCAGATTGATTTCACCATGTATATTAATATAAAGCTCATAGCTCCTGGGTTCTGAGATCCAGTAGAGTGTGGTGCATAGCCCCATGGTTTTTATTGTCTTGTAATCAAGAGGCTTCTGGGTTTGAGTTCTGATAAAATGTGAAGCCTCCTCTGATTGCAAAGTGTTAATATTATTGCCTTGTAAACAAGAGGCTCGGGTTTGAGTCCTGATAAAATGTGTAAGATTGAAATACATGTGGCAAAATAATATCTCCACACGTGAGATTTTGAGAATAATTACTTCTAGTTGATATACAACTGATAGCTCCCAGATCTGAAACCTGGTAAAGTGTGTCATACAACAGCATAAAAGAGCAAAATTATTTTATATTGGGGATCACCAGAGCCTAGTTATTGCTGTTGTCTGGGTATAAAAACACCAGCTCAGCTATTAACTGCTGTTATAATTGTTTTGACATATTGTCCATAGTTCTGTTTTTTTGGACCAGGAAATTTTATATAAATAAACAATAAAAATGCCAAATCAAAAATATTGCAATCAGTGTAATAAAAATATATCTAGTTCTAATTGGTCTAGGCACCGGCATATTTGTGACTCTAAGAAATGCAGAAAGGCCACAAAAATGTGTCCAAGATGCTATAAAATATTAAGCAAGGCATATTACAAATGGCATAAGTGTACTTGTTATGTACAGTCATCAATATTGCCCTCACAACCATCTACATCTGGTCTGAAAAGGAAGCATGAAACACCTGTTAATGCTAGACCGGCAAAACAACCACGCTATGCATCACTTATCCATAGCAGTTTTAATGGCCAACTTAGGGATTACCGGTATGAATCAGAGCCAAGATGTGGTATTAAGAATTTTTTGAACAGTATAAATCCTGATGTGCAGGCAATTCTAAATGCACAAAATGGCTCTTATAAGCTGTCCCTCAAATTGTTTACACAATATAAGAAACCAAATGGCACAAAATTTACACAGCCCCACATAACAGAAACTGTACCTGTATATTCAAATGCAAATTCAGACAAAATAATAAGCAGTTTGATAGATCAATTGAATATTAAACACTCTGAATTTGCAGCAAAAGAGTCTGGATGGAGCCTATGCGGTTCTCCACACAAGTTATATATTAATATTTCTGAATTCAGCCCATTACAAGGATCTACATATCTGCCATTACCTGCCAATATTAAAAACAAAAAAGCCGTGGTTAATATAGAAAATAATGATGAGAAATGCATTTTGTGGTGTATTTTAGCTGCTTTGTATCCAGTTTCAAGGCATCCTGAGAGAATAAGTTATTATAAACAACATGAAAATGATTTTGATGATGCAATGGAGGGTTTAGAATATCCAATGTCTGTTCAGAATATTGATAAATTTGAAAAAAAGGCCCGGGATATCAATGGTAAACAATTATCTATTAATGTATTTATTTGTTCCACTGGCCGTGGCAATTGCTTGATAGCACCTCTCAGAATCAGTACATTCGATGATGATTCTGCTGTTCCGATTGATCTGCTCTTAATTGAAGAGGATGGCACACACCATTACACTCTGATACATAATCTTGAAGCTTTAATTAGAACACAACTAGACAAATCTAAGACAATATTCAAGTTGTGTAGAAGATGTTTAACTGTATTTCATGGTAGAAAAATGGTGAATGGGGTTCGGGAAGTGAATACAGAAATTGCTAAAAACAAGTTAATTGAACATTTAAAATACTGTGGCAACCATAAACCTGTTCATATGGTGATGCCTAGTCCAAGTGAAAATGCCAAATTCAAAAAATTTGAGGCCTTGTTGGAACACCCAGCATATATAGTCTGTGATTTTGAATCAAACCTCAAACCCCTTGCATTCTGCAGCCCAGATCCTGATGAATCTTCAATTACATCATACCAGTTACATGAACCTTCTAGTTTTTATTATGTTGTTGTACAGGAT
The DNA here is from genome assembly GCF_977018435.1 of Lepisma saccharinum. Taxonomy (NCBI): domain Eukaryota; kingdom Metazoa; phylum Arthropoda; class Insecta; order Zygentoma; family Lepismatidae; genus Lepisma; species Lepisma saccharinum. Next base: position 8,388,743 of record NC_139236.1, on the reverse strand, counting down.
GGTGTGGTTAGTAAAGAATATTTATACATGGGACCAGATGCCATCAAAATATTTGCACATATAATAGAAAAAGAGTGCCATGACATAGCATCTAATGTCTTATTAAAATCAAAACCCATGTTGCCTTTAACAGAGGATCAGATTGAAGATTTCAACAATGCAGAAAAATGCCCGGTATGTGATTCTGAATTTTCAGATACAAATATCAAGGTACATCATCATTCTCATACAGATGGTAAATTCTTAATGGCCCTGTGTAATAGCTGTAATATTAAGATCCAGAGACCAAAATTTGTCCCCATATTTTGCCATGGAGCATCCAATTATGATTTTCATCATTTGATCAGGTACGAGGGGTTTGACAAGCAGAATTTAAATATTTTAGCAGAAAATGATGAAAAATATATATCTATTAGCAAAACAATTAAGTTAATGGTGTTCCTATTCACTTAAGATTTCTTGATTCCTACAGAATTTTATCTGCTAGCCTGGCTACACTGGCCACTCAATTATCTGATGATCAATTCAAAATCACATGTGCCATGTTTCCAAATCAGGACCTGAAATTAATTAGGCGGAAGGGTGTATATCCATATGACTATGTTACAGATTTTTCTAAATTTGATGAGTGTTCTCTGCCACCACAACAAGAGTTTTACAGCAAAATCAGAGCATCTGGAATCACTGATGAAGATTATCACCATGCCCAGGTGATGTGGAACAATTTAAAATGCCAGACATTTGGTGATTATCACAAGGCATATTTAAAACTTGATGTCACTCTCTTAGCTGATATACTTCAGGCATTCAGAAAATCTTCCATGCAAAATTATAAACTGGATCCAATGTATTTCTACAGTGCCCCAGGCCTAGCATGGGCTGCAATGTTTTTGAACACTAAAATGCAATTGGATCTGATCCAGGATCAGAACATGTATCTGTTTATGGAGCAATGTATAAGAGGGGGCATGGTGCAATGCTCTCAGAGATATGCCAGAGCAAATAACAAATATATTCCTGATTATGATCCAGCACTGCCATCAAATTATATACTGTATGTAGATGCCAACAGCCTCTATGGTTATGCTATGATGGATAAACTGCCATATGCAGGGCTTGAGTGGGTTGAAGATTTCAATATTGAAGATCTTAAGGATTTTGATGACAGTAACTATGGCCTGTTCTTAGAGGTTGATCTGACAATTCCTGATAATTTACACAACACATTTTCTGATCTGCCCCCAATTCCTGAGGTTGAGTGCTCACCTGGCTCTAAACAGAAGAAATTGATGATGACTCTGGAGCCAAAACAGGGTTATGTCATATATTACAAAAACCTCCAGTTCCTGATGAATCATGGTGTTCAAGTGAGCAAAGTTGGCAAAGTTTTGAGGTTCAGGCACTCAAGATGGTTGAAGACATATATTGATACAAACACAGAGCTTCGAACATCTGCAATGAGCCAATTTGATAAGGCCTTGTTTAAATTGATGGTCAATTCTGTGTATGGCAAAACTATTGAAAATGTCAGAAAACATACCGATGTTAAAATAATTACTGACCCCAGCCGGAGCAAAAAATTGATTGCAAAGCCTAATTTCAATTATAGAAGAATTTATGATGAAAATATGGCACTCTTCAACATGAAAAAAACAAAAATTAAGTTTGATAAGCCTATTTATGTAGGGGCTGTGATATTGGAATTGGCCAAATTACACATGTTAAAATTGTATTATGATGTGTTGAAGCCTTTTTATAAGGATCGTGTAAAATTGATGTACATGGACACAGATAGTTTTGTTCTTGATATTCAGACAGAAGATGTTTATCAAGATATGTCACAGCCTGAATTGCTTGAATATTTTGATAGCAGTGAACATACAAGGATTCAACCCCACAACAAAAAGGTGCCTGGCAAGTTAAAAGATGAGACACTTGGTGATGTTATTGTGGTATTTGCTGGGTTAAGGGCCTAGATGTACAGTTTTGAAACATGTAGTGGTGCTGTTGCCAAAAAGGCCAAGGGCATTGGCAGAGTTACTGTTGACAAAGAGCTTGAATTTGAAGATTATGAAAATTGCCTCAAATCATGTAGCACAATCAGAACATCAGAAAATAGAATTCAGAGTGTGGATCACTTGTTGACTAGCAATATTGTAAGAAAAGTGGCTCTGGACCCACATGATGATAAGAGATGCATTTTGTCATGTGGCATACATACTCTACCATTAGGGTCATTGTGATTTGAAAAATGGCAATCAATGCCCAATTACAGAGCATGATTTGAAATAAATAAACATGCCTATGAACTTATTTGGGTTCAAAAACAGGCTATTATGGACCTGCCAACACCACAAGCCTCTTCTGATATATCTAAACTAAGTGCCCTGTTAATTATTCATCTGAACAGCATACTTACAGATGTTGATGATAAAACAGGTAAAACATTGTACATATTTAACAACAATTTAAATCATTACCAATTACCTGTAGGTGGTCAATTACAATTTATTACAACCCCTGAGGGTGATGTCAAAATTTCAATAGGGAAAAATATTTATAGAAATAAGCACTCAAACATGATTTCTGGCACTGTATATACTGTTTCTGCTGGTGACTGCTTATATATTGAGGTCCCTGGATCCTATGACAAGCTTATACCTTTTTTTATAGAATTAAGAATTAGATATTCAATAATAAATAACCACTAAAACAAAATGCCTAATGATATATTTGGCCATACAAGACATGAAGATCACAGTGATGAGATTCTGATGCTTGATGTCAGAGTCAAGAAATTAAGAAGTGATTTACAAGCTTTACAAACCACACTCAATGCCAGTCTTCAATTACAAATTACAAATTTGCAATCACAATGCATGGAACCTCTTCTTAAAATTGATTCTGAACTCAAATTGTTGCTTCAGAAATATACTGATTTGGCCACATTGGATAATTTTCAAAGTTTAGAAGAAGCTGTAGCAGCTCTTCAAGCCAGATTTAAGACCCAGGCTAACAGACAACAATTAGAAGAGCAGATAAATAATGTCCAGACACAGCTCCAAACAATTGTCAAAAGCATAAAATCACAAGAAGATTTTGATCTAGTGATTTCCACTCTAAAGGAACAGATTCAGTCACTCCAGATACCTAATCTAGATCCTCTGAACAATGCCATAGCCGAGGTTAAAGAAAAAATTGAAACACTTGAAAATTTTATGAACAACTTGCCATCTTCTGATGCTTTGAGTGCAATAACTCGCAGTGTTGCAAACATTAAGCTGCAACTTGAAACATATGAAGATTTTGGAAAAATTCAAAGTACCATAACCCATCTTGAGGGTACAATAGCAGCAGTGCAAAGTGATTTGACAAATGTACAAGAAACTCTAGAATCCCGATTGCCTGGGATTGTAGATACCCTTGTCAGTGTCCAGCAACAAATCACAAAGCTTGAAAACCTCAACACTGAATCTGAGCTATCTCATTTTCATCACTTGATTGATGATATCCAAACAAAGCTTGAAATTTTACAACAATCAACACCCTCTCAGGCAGATATAGCCCTGCTCCAAGATGCTATGCGTGGTGTGGTTGATGCTTCTGAATTAAATGATGTGAAATTGGCACTTGAATCTTTGCAAAATACTGTATCAAATCTGCCTACATCACAGGAACTTAAAAATATAAAGAGGGCAGTGAATCGCATATTGAAATCAGAAGATATCAAGAATATCCAGACAGAGATCAAACAACTTACTCAGACAGTGGCCACTCTTCCAACTAATCAACATATTAATGAATTGCATGCCCTGTTTGAGGATATCAGAAGACAGGTCCATGATCTTACAGCTCAAAATTCAAAATTGGCAGTTGTTGAAAATTTACAGCAAATTGTAGCTAATATCAAGCAACAGCTAGGGACCATGGAATCCAATCAAGCAAATACTTTGTCTGTTTTTGCCACCCAGCTACAAGAGATTGTGCAACAATACAAGAAACTTGTTGTGGACATAAAAATCAAGCCAGGCCATGATGATGTTGTTAGGACTATCAATGAGCACCTTGAATCTGTAACAAGTAGATTGCTTACAGCAGAAAAAGAAATAACTGGCATAATTGAAAATCCTAAACATACAGTAATTCTTGAATTGTACAGTATCCCCAACAAAGAATATGATTCACCATTTACACCAGGTGGCAAAATATATATGCTGTCCCCTGCACAATTTTATTACCAGTTTTTTGTTGGGGGCACACTGAGACCAATCAAAATCAAATATTGGCTTCAACCACAGGCACACCACTACCCTACCTTATCAATAACAAATGCTGATAATAAACCAAAAATCACCAGTGTAGAATTGGAGGATTTTACAGATCCCAATACATTAGAAACATCTTATGTTGAAGATGATGGCTCTCTGGAATTTCATATACAAATAGGAGACAAATTATATTTAGAAAATCCTGTAGTATCAGCTGCTGAACACCCCATAGTTGCAATATTCTTGTTTTCATATTATGTCTAGACAAATTATTGTTGATGAATTACACAGACAAGCCAGACATAATTATAAGAGACTGCAAGTAGTCACAAAAGGCATAGATGATTTATGGCAGAGCGACTTGATTGAGATGGCAAGTGGACAGCTGAAAAACTTAGACAAAATCAACAAGGGCTACAAGTATCTACTCACTGTAATAGACACATTTTCAAAATTTGCCTGGGCTGTGCCACTCAAATCCAAGACTGGAAAATGTGTTACAGAAGCCTTCAGGACAATAATCAATCAGAGTGGAAGATCACCGCGCTATTTGCAAACAGATAATGGCAAAGAATTTTATAATTCTGTGTTCCAACAATTTATTAAAAGCCAGTCAATACAACATTATTCGAGTTACAGTGATCTCAAGGCCTCAATTGTAGAGAGATTCAACAAAACCCTAAAAAATCTTATGTATAAACAATTTACACTTCAAGGTAATTATAAATGGTTCAGTATTCTTCCAGAACTTCTACAAAAATATAACAACTCGGTCCATTCCACAATCAACATGAAACCCTCTGAAGTAACTTCATCTGATGAGCAAAAATTGATCAGTACTGTTTATTATCCTAAATATCAGCCAACAACAAGAAAAGCCAAATACAAGATTGGTGATCAAGTAAGAATCAGCAAATATAAGCACTTATTCAAAAGAGGCTTTACAAGAAACTGGAGCACTGAATTATTTACAGTGGTTCAAGTTAAACCTGGGACCCTTAACACATATATAATAAAAGATCACCGAGGAGAAATTCTCAAAGGCAGGTTCCATGAAGAAGAACTCAACAAAACTAAACAGCCTGACACATATCTCATAGAAAAAATCATCCGCAAAAAAGGTAACAAGTTACTTGTGAAATGGCTAGGACTTCCAGAACACAGCTGGATCGAGGCAAACAAAGTGATAATATGAGCACCTGGGATGTTATAAAAAGGCTGCCAGAACCTGAACAGCAGAATAAGAGAAATGGCAAGTTGCTGCCTGAAAATATTAGATGTCTTATTTGTGGGCCATCGTCTTGTGGTAAAACTACACTAACGATTGATAATTTTTTATTGGCAACCAACTGGTTAGACTGGAAAAACAGGCACTTGTATGTCTTCTCTAAGAGCTTGGAACAATTAAAATATCAACAGCTGATGAAGCTTTATGATGGATTGGATATTGCCACTTTTGAATCAGATGTTAAGCCACTCCATGAATGTCTCGATAATTATGTTGTTGTGTTTGATGACATTATACTGGATAATCAAAACAAGGTTAGAAATTTCTTTACACAGGGCCGCCACAAAAACATTGATTGCTTCTACCTTGCACAGACTTTTTCAAAAATACCCAAGCAGCTGATCCGAGACAACAGCAATTTTAGATGTGTGTTTCATCAAGACCATACCAACCTCAAACACATACATGATGAATATGTAGGTGGGGACTTGAGCTACAATGATTTTTCCAAGATTTGCAGTAGGTGCTGGAACCAGGACAGTTATGGCTTTGTTACAATTGATATGACAAGAAAACCCAATAGTGGCAAATATAGAAATAAAATCAACAATTTTCTAGACATTAAAACATAAATAAATAACCATGAAAAGGCCAATCAATGATGATCTTAAATTAAGAGATTATCTTGTAAAAAGATTTAAGGGATGGAAATCAGAGAACCGAGGTTTTTATGAGCAACACAAGCGCTCAGAACAGCCTATTATTGATGCTATTGGTGAATTAGGTAAAAATATCAAAACTGTTACCGAGCAAAATCAAAATTTGATCACAGAGCTTGTACCTGTAGCTGCAAGAAACGTATTAGATTATCCATTCACCACACTTTCTAGTATTCATACACCTAGTCCTCTTGCTCCTAGAAGAATTGAAGCTACTCAGGATCCTATTGAATTGGGTCTTCTTGCTCAAAAATATTTAAGCACACCTAAGGACAACAAAGATGAGGTGTTTGGCTTATATGCTGACACAGAGCGTGATGGTAGCATCATACATAGAATTGGCAATTTCAGAGTAACATTTATGGGAGATGATCTGATTGTATATTCAGAATCTCGTCTTGGAGAAAAAGGTGCTTTTGTTAAGTATCCTGGAACACCTGGATTGTGGGAACTGATGACTAGGAAGAGACCTGGCAGCTATACAGATCAAGATTATCCAGGTATAACCTCCACAGCTTTGGCCACACTAAAATTATCCAAAACCGAGGCTTCTTACTACAAAATAGGTGGATTTGAGGCTGGTGATAAAAATAATATCTAAAAGCCACACAGTGCTGTTCCCCATGCGCCTGTTGCCAGGATTCTTCTCAGATTACAAAGATATTATGTGGAAGGGTGGTTTAAGAATTACATTTAGAAGAGCTGCCAATGATAATAATGCTTTGATGAGGTACAGCACATTAAACTCTACAGGGGAAGCTCTGCCTAATACCCTACCTGATGAGGGCAAATGCATTATTCAGACTATGGAGCTAAGAATGCCAGTTGTTGAATATGAGGCCAGTTATGCTCTTAAATACAAAGCTGATATAATAAAAAATCCACAGATTCCTCTACAATTTTATACATATCAATGTGTACAGAAGCCTGCATCTGGTACCTATTATGAGTTTGATGCTACAAATTCATTCTCCAGTATACAATATGACATGCCGGATTTTGTGGTGGTATTGTTTCAGACTGGAAGACACAATAATCAGGAAAAAAATTCAAGTAAATTTGATAACTGCAACATCAAAAACATATATCTTAAAAATGGCAGAAATGAGGTATTTCCTAGAGAAAATTATAATTTAGACATGTCCAAGGATGATTTCCTTAAATTATATGAGGCATTTACATCATACAAAAGGGTCACTACTGGCAATACTGACATGTATTACACACCAGATGAATTCAAAGCACAGAGACCCATGTTTGTAATCAACACTTCAAAAAGGAAACAAGTTGTGGTTAATGACAGGACAAACATTAAAATTATCTGTGAATTCCACGATACACTCCCTGATGACACCATATGTAGTGTTATTCTCATAGGTGAAAAATCATATGTTTATGATGTAAGAAATGAGAGAGTCACAGAGCAATTCTAGAGGGCCGACTCAAACACAGAAGCCCCTTGATTACAAGGCAATAATACCAACACTTTGCCGTCAGGGAGGCCCCACACACACTCTACCAGGTTTGAAACCTGGGGGCCTCTTTATTATAAAACATATAGGCCATGGAATTATGTCTACAGCACTTCTGCCTATTGCAGGGAAGCTCAAATACAGCACATCTGCTTTTTGCAGGGAAGCTCAAATACAATTCAAAGTCCCACTTTGAAATGTGCAATAAATATTCAGAGTCTCTCTCGGGTTTATATTATGAGAAGAAGGCAAAATGAATTGGCTCGGGCATGCAAGAATAAAGTTCTGTGCTCTTCCAGTAAATTGGAGATTATATCTGCTGGCATGGTAATTTTCTCTGAAAGATGAAAAGGCACAGTGTTGATTTTATATGCTTGCATGCAAGAGATAAAATCTCCCAGGCATGGGAGATTTATTGCTGGCCAGGACATGGGACTGATCAAAGATTAGAAAAAACATGCAAGCAATTAATTATGCACGCCTGCCCTTGTGCTATTGTATTGATCGGGAAGTTTTGCTTGCATGCCGGCATATAAGTATTTTTCGCTTAATTTCAAGTATAGCCAATACAATATGAAGGGGGCATATTTTTGACAAGCTTATAGACAACAAACTGAGAGATTCAGCCTTTGTACACATGGCGGAATCAATCTGAGGGGGGGGGGCTCATCTTTTTTACACTAGAATTCAAGATTCCTGGGATTTTGACAGAAAAACACACTATAAACAATAAGATGATATGGGAACTTGGCATAGTTTTAAGTGTAGGCAAATCTGTCTGAGGGGGGTTCATCTTTTCTACACTAGAATTCAAAATTTCTTAAAATTAAGAGCATATCACACTTGAAGAATTGGGGTATAAGCCCCTCTTGGCATTGTTTTAAGTGTAGCCAAATCGGATTGTTCAATCAAATAACCTCTTCTTTTCTACACTTATAAGTGGTCCTTGTTATAGCATCAATTATACTACTAAATTTATAATTTGCAAAGTAATTACAAATATAAAAAATAAAATACAGATTTACGTCAAATTTCTCTTTTTTCCTTTTTTCTGAAAGGAATCTCCCAACGGATGGCACCACTGATGGCTTGAGAAGCCATGAACTCGAACAGAACGTGCAGCGTAATCGCCACACGAAGGGTAGGTTGAGGCATTCCGAAAAGAAAATTCCTTCGTGGTTTTCGTCGTTGAAAATACACGCAAGGATGCATTTATAAATGCATTTTATTCTTGTGCTTATTTCCTATCTGTTCATTAATCACTATAGACCTAGAGCAGTGCAAGTTATCGATGCCTCTCAGGGAGATGGGCTCTCATGTGATGTTTTTGGCAATGTTTGGATGGCAAGACATGGAAAATATGTGACAACAAGTCATAACTTTTTGCCTTTTGCGTGTTATCAAGATACGATCATGTAAATGGAAAGTTTTTGATAATTTTAACTGTTATTATTAGAATTATCACTTAAAGTAATTCTGATATTAATTGATAATATAATTACAGCTATTAAATTATATTTGAATTTTTTAATAATATAATTATGAAGTTGGGCAGGATTTAACAGCATTACAGGATTCTATTGGTTATTTGCTCATCATTAACGTTAAATGGGATGATGTTTAGTCGACCTTTGGGGGCTAATGGTTTATGGTTTAATATGGTGACATTAAGACAGCTGTCGGATACTTTGCGAATTTTCGTGACTGGAGGGACACTATCGCCCTCAGACCCACTTCGAGCACTGACCGCAGCTGAGTTGGCAACTGATGTGTATGGTTGTAGGAACGACAGAAACACACAGTTCGTGGAGGAACGTGGCCAAGTGGTACAATTCGCGATAAAAATTATCCGATATGCCATCTGGTGGGATTTTCAGGAACTGCTCGATGTAGTATACTGTGTTGTGTTGATACCTCAAAGCATGGGAAATGTGTTCGAAAGAGTAACGTCTACTGTTCAGTTTTTCGCTCCAAATCGTTTTGTGGGTGAGGACAAGTGAAAAGTTTACGTGTTTCCACCCCGTGGAATCAACAAAATGAAATTTGTAAATAAATCAGGGAAAACAGAATTGTTTGACAGAAGATTGGCATGGACTGATAACATTGAAATGCGGTAAGGAAATTAATAAGAATGCACGAGTCCATTCACTTTATTTTCCGAACGATGATTCCAATTGCCACGAAAGTAAAGTTTTAAATTCTTTTTTATGAATTAAACTTTTTTTTTCGAAAACAATGTTTTATCCCAGACCTTATTATCTATTATGTATGAAATTTGGAACAGGTGCAAGTGAATTAAGTGCAAGGATGAAAACAGTTTGAGAATTAATTAATGTCTGTAATAATAAAGTTAACCAGAAAAATAAAATCGATATGCTAATGTTGCTGTTTCATTCAGTAAGTCCTTTTTTAAGTTAAGATAGCCTCGATGAAATTTTGAATTCTATTATTATTATTATTGTGTTATTATTAAACCAGCCTACCTCTTTGGGGGAAGAACTGCAACAGTATGTTTAAACTTTTCTCATGTCCAAGTTTTGCAAATACAAGTTAATTGCTTTATTTTCAAATCATTTCCGAGAGCCCCAGTTACAACCTGAGATGCAGATGAAACAGCACAGCACCAGTGCTTATACATTACTTTCGTCTGCGTTTTCGTGTTATTTTTGCCTATCATAACTAAATGATTCGTTCTCAGCACAGCTTCACCTTCGTTAAAGTTCCTGGAATTCACATCGCATTCGTAATATTTAAAAGTATCGCGTAATTTAAACGTTTCTTCCATAGCAGCCATGACAACAAGCTGCTATTACGTACTACGGTACTACTACTGAATGTAAACAAGGATTTATCCTACGTAGAGCGACCATATTGGAAGCGACACTAGCGCTCGGGTGGTAATTTTAATCACGAATACCCTGACAGCGCGATTTACCAGAATCGACGAGGTGGATAGCCATAGGAAGGTTGGAAGATGGACAGACACAGCGACAGGTGGCAGTAGCCCTTGGAGTGTCCCAACGTGCCACTTCCCGCCAGTAGACTCGGTTCCAAATAACGGGAAATGTGGCGAAGGCAAGATCAAGGCCAAGGCCATCCGCAAGCAAAACAGCAAGAGACGACCGGCATCTCTTGTTATCAACCCGTCGAAGCAAACAACAGAATGGAACGGAACTATAACGTGCAACAGGAAGCAGAGTGCCATTTCAAACTGTACGCAGGGGTGTGATTATATGTCATTCAAACAAAGTGATTTAAATATTTATTCAGTGATTCAACTGTTGCTGCTGCTGCTGCTGCTGATTACTATTATTATTATTAGCAGTAACATTGTACTTATACCTGCATTAATGTTTCTGCACCTTCGTACGGAGTAAATTTGCGTCTACATACCGTGCATTATAAGTATGTAATGTTAATACTTAATATATGATAATGCTGTATTAGTAAAATAAAAATAATAATGGAACAGGTAGTAATAAAATATAAATATAGGCTGAATGAAATCATAACTGATTAAGTACTAAACAAGTAACTATAAAGCAGTAATAAAATATGAGCATTACTGCTTTTTTAATTGTAATTAAAAAACGATAATTACGTTTGAAAAATGCTAATGGAGACTGGATTACAATTTGTACATGTTTATCGCCACCTAATTTGCAAGAGAGGATTACTTTATTGCAATATGTAGTGAAGTATAGTTTCTTCCAGATGTACTAATTTATTATTGTTTGTTATTATTACAATTTAGATGAGTGCGGAAGGGTGTGCTGCCGACCTGAATGCAAGAGGTGCGGAAAAAACATCTTTGCACTCCCTTCCTGACGGAACCTATCGTAACGCAACTCCCATGCTGCGTTTGGGATCGAACCTAGAACCCCTAGATCGTATTGGGTGGTGTAATTATTCATCGTTCATCTCTCGTAATCTTATTACCCGCTTAGCCTAAAGTGTATGCGAGAGGTTACCTTCCAAAGGAATGGCAATGGAAATTAACTTAGATTAAATATGGGTTTTATACTCTCCATGACTGAACCGATATGGATTGGTTAAGGAAAGGATATTGTTTTTAGATTTTTATATTTATATTAAATATTAATTAAAATATGTAAATTTATTATACTGCATTTTTAATATTACATGAATACTTACAGCATGATGAATACTTAAAATGATGACGTATATAAATATAACAACACACATTTATTATCTAATTTGCGTGTACTTAAGATCGCCAAATTTGTATAAGAACAAGGAAATTAATGTCAAATAGATAAAGAATTGAATATTTATTGAATAATAAAAGAAGGATGTATCGTAACGCAACTCCCATGCTGCGTTTGGGATCGAACCTAGAACCCCTAGATCGTATTGGGTGGTGTAATTATTCATCGTTCATCTCTCGTAATCTTATTACCCGCTTAGCCTAAAGTGTATGCGAGAGGTTACCTTCCAAAGGAATGGCAATGGAAATTAACTTAGATTAAATATGGGTTTTATACTTTCCATGACTGGACCGATATGGATAGCGACAAGAAAAGGATAATACTTGACTCACAGATAGATGATTGCTGTTCCATGGATCGTCCTCTCAATAATGGTACTTGAAATGCATCTGACCTTCCAGCTAGAGTTCACTCTCCTTATGCACCACCGTCCCTCTATCCTTCCTTGCTCTATCCCGTCCCCTTGCCAACTCCTCACAATCCGCGTAGTAGTTAGGTTTTACAAGGCACCACATTTATCCGTCTATATTCCGCAATTTCTAGATTCGTAAACAACTGACTACTAACTGCTTAGTACGAGTAACATTAAAAATATTGTGTTATTTCAGTATTTCAAGTGTCTTTCATCATCGAATTCTGTAGCATTATTTTTAAAGTTTGTAAACGGAAGTAAGTTAAAATGTACAAATCATTAATTTTGCCTGTAGAATAATGGATGTGAAACTTGGTCCGTTACATTAAAAGACGAACATAAATTAAGAGTATATGAAAATAAAATCCTTAGAAAAATATTTGGACCTAAAACGAGGCAGATGAGTCAATAAGGTTGAACTGCATAATTTGAATTTATGTCCGGATATTATTAGATAGACCTAAAGGAAATCTTATCTATAGAAAAGATTAGATTGATCTTGCACAGGATATGCACATATGGAAGGCTTGTGTTGCTGCAGCCATAAGCCTTCGGGTTTAAGAATGCTAGAGAGTTAGTTAGTTCGTTAGGTAACCGACTACTAACGGATCAAGAACATAAAGATTGTATTTTTTTCAGAATTGCAAGTTTCCTTCATCTTTGAATTCTCTAGTACGCTTTTTAAAGTTTGTGAACAGAAGTAAGAATCGGCGTCTCGTCCATTAGAGTGTACACTTATACATAAATGAAGATGGAGAAATTAAAATAAATGATCATCTTGCCTTTCCCTCACAAGCAAACCAATAATCTGTTAAAAATACCTATATATTCTCCAGTGCTTTTCCAAAAATTCGTGGAATGGTCATATTTGTCTCCGGTGGTAGTTGGCAAATGATCTAATTGTTACGAAAGAGGCCAAGTTCTTTTATGGATTTATTGCGACCGGGAGTAGCGTGCCGAAGTGCACAATCTCCAACAACCAAAGTGCAGAAGTAAGAATTCTTAAGACTTTACAGCGCAGTAATTGGCCAGATAAGGAAACGCAAACGCCCGCAAGTCGTCCAACTACTTCACAGGAAGAACCTCGAGCTTAGAAACTTCTGCTGAGATAATGGGGCATTTCTAACTTTGTCTGCGGTAGATAAGATTGAGAATGTGACAAATTACTCCCCTTTTTCAGTGCTTATCGTAATAAACCTTCGCAAGCAAATGTAATCGCGTTGCACGCGGTTGAAACACGAATTAGAACGAAAATTACTTTTGGTGCTGGTAAGCTCACCTATTCGATGGCTTCCATGTTTGTAGTAAAGCTATGTAATAAGTACGAGACTATTAGTATTTGCATCTTCATATTTATAGATATAGGGCATTCCATGCATTCATATATGTGCATCAAAAATAATAAATAAGCCGTGGCGCAACAGCCCATGAGGGCCAAAGTCTACCTACGACTACTGGCCTCACCCCCATTTGCCGAGTTACGAGGTGACGTTAGGTCAGCGCGACGAACCGCCAGCCATTGTTGTACTTTTCCGTGACCGGTTACGCGGGTTATAAATGTGTAAAGTAGACTTAAAACAATGATTCAAACAAAGAAACATGTCCTCCTCAGCAATAAAAAAGTTTTATGGTAACTACATGAATACATAACATAATCATATCAACATGTATCTCCGAACCTCATACTGCAGTTATGTGGGTTCTGTATAGATTCACTCGGAAACACATCTTAATGTAAACATACTGATAACTCCCAAAACAATAGATGTCAACACAAAACCTCAATATATCTTAGGAACAGAAAAGTTGACAAGACTGATAGATTGATGATTGAATTTAAAATTTTGTGTGCGTCACCACTTAGGCTAATTTGCACGCGTGACATTATACGGGGTCCAGCCCCTTACCGTAACATAACTGTAATGTCGTATGACTAAAATATTCGTACTTGGGTTAAAAGCTGAGGCTGTAAAGGGGCTCTCAGCACACAAGGACAAAACACAGGACAACAAACACACAGCCCTACAGGCCATAGGACCAAACGCCAGAGCCTTTTTAGTCCGCAATATGCAGGCCAGGGTGTACTACATGGAAGTGAGGTTGACAATTGGGTGTACTAAGTGGAAGTGTCACCCCTTATACCCCATCAACAAAACTGAATAAGTGACCATTAAGAATATAATTTTCTGAGGAAAGTTAATAAGCAAACATGTCACTGTGCTCGGAACAAAATATAGATAAAAAAATAAGCATCTTTGACTAGAAATCGCTTAAAGGCGATGTGAACAAGAAAAGAAGAACATAAGATAATCATTACTGCAGCAGAGAATAAAATTACATATGACCATTATACGTAAAACCAATAGTATCCCGAATTTATGTTAACTTGTGGCGCACTTGTTTCATGCTCTCAAAGCAAACACCGGGACAAGTCCCTTTGTAAAGATAGTTACGTTGATTAGAAAAGCCAACAGAAAATCCAATTTGTCTCGGCTTCATCTAGTAGTTCCTTCCTCGGATAGTTCGGATAGGCAGGAAAATCCGACATCTTAGCTACTAGATAACATATTTATTTCCCCCTTATCTCTGCCCGGTTAGCGCAAAGGAGTCACCAGCTGCATGGAGTCACCTCGACCCAGCTCGGGGGCAATTTAATTATGAAGGTTTACGCAGCCCAAGTTGGGAGACTTCGTAGGATTAGCAAAGGTGGGATTAGGGAAGAGGGTCGAAGTGCTTTCCCATCCTCTAAATAATCCCAATATCTACTCTCCGCTGTGGGGCCGGATCCGTCAGTGTTTTTGGAGACCCACTCCTAAGTGGCCCCTGTTTGCTGCTCGAATCTCTTTTCTACGTTTCAGCTTCTCGACTGCCTTTTATCCGGTTGACTCCTCCACGTTATCCTGTGAAATGGACTCGATGGTAATCCCTTTAGATCCCGTGTTGTTGTTCCCCTTTTTCCTTCATTAAATTAATTGGAACTTCGGATCCTCTATTTAATTCCACATGCTCGTTCCTAAGAGGATTCCAACTTAAGTGCAAAATGCATTTGGTCATTCGGTGAGCCCTCATGCGTTTCTCCATCTCTATTCACAAATACACTCGTTCTATCTGTTTAGGTCCAACTGGAAATTTGGGGAAATGGCCCGTAGCCCCCTTTTCTGGTGATTGTTTGATCCCCTTGTCGGCTAATTAGAATCGCATGTTTTAGATTCACACCGCAAAATGTAAAAACATGTCGTTAATATGACTCGACAAAGTTAAAGTGCGGCAGTCAATGCCACCGTGCTATAAGAATTGTGGAGATCGGAACCCACGGTCCCTGATATTGTAGAGGAGGTGTGTTCAGCACCACGCTCCACTGCCTTAACCCTCCCCCTCTTCAGTTACGCCAGGCCGTCGCGAATATCTAGTATAGAAAAGGGTAGCAACGGAGGAGCATAATGATTTTGCAGAAGCAGCGATCAATCTTTCTGCTGAGGCTAAGTAGACAGCACTAAATGAGAGCCTACTTCATGGAGTAGCGTTATTGTCGTCGTCTTGTGATCCAGTGATCACGGGTTCTATATCGGGGGGAGGTATATACTGGTTCGGAAGCCACTTTAAGCTGTATTTTCAGACCCGATTAGCCTATATGTAAATATAGTGGACTTAAAGACAACATTAAATGAAAAATCCAAAATATTTGTAATCTAAATTGTAAAATAAAAAGAATAATAATTGTTGTCCGAGGATTTCGATAGGTCTTTCCTTTACATCCCTAACTGGGAAGGTTCATAGTGTGGAGTATCGTAGCTCTCTGCAAAATGAACTAGTTCGCATGTCTAGTAACGAACGGTACATCATTCAATTGTTTGAACAGCACAGAAACACAGTCGTGCCAATCACGATGATTTATGTCACGTAAAACTTACTTGTGTACTATTCTTCATTTATAGAAAAGTTTAGATCTTAAAAGATGCCGACAAATCACTTTGGAACAATTGTTGTCTCTAGAGGCCAAAGGTAAAACTAATCGAGTTGTTTTTTGTTGAGTTGAGCTGTTATTTGATTGGTCTACCAGTCCACTATTTTTACTTTTATTCCAGTTGTCATGGATGGACAGACACGACCGTTGTATAAGGATGTTTCCATCTTTTCTGATTATAGTGAAAGCCAACTAGGAAGAAGGAAAACGGAAGAAGAGAGGAAGAAAGAGAAGCGGGGAAGACAGAAGGAATCAGATAACGAAACGGAGGAATAGAGAAGGAAACACTTTCGTCAGTTCAGATTTCTCTTGCCATGTTCATGTACTTCATTCATAGCTTTTGTGGAGATCAAAGACAATCTGCGTGAATTCGTCCAGAAAGACTGTTTTAATCACTTCTGGCCAACCATCTTCCTGGTGGAGGCACGTAGAGGTTCGGATGCCACATTAAACTGCAGATCCAGTCCCGATTAGCTTTTATGTGCATACAGTGGACTTAAAAAGAAACTCAAGTAAACGAACCACCTTCCTTAAACGCTCGAACTATACTACCGTAAAACTGAACGATCAATGGAGAGCAAGATAACAGCACAGAGGTTCATATGGAATAGGACAGTAGGCGACGTTTTGACGTCCGCATCCAGTTCGTCACTGCTCGGCTATTTCCGACAAATGATCTTAAAAGAACTGAAATATATAGTTTACTACAATAAATTGGTTTCATGAACTTACTGATGAAGACTATTTTAAATCACTTACACCAAGCTATTAAAGACATAGAACAAACATTTTTGAATTTTTTGCATGTACAGATCAGTAGAATAGAACCAATGGTACGACTAATTGAGAGAAGTGGAAGAATAGATGAGGAGGTGAACAGAAGAGAACAAATGGATGGTGGATATATCAAAGTGTGCGAAGATGAATTTCGAACAGGGATGATGTACCTATGAAATACAAGAAGGTAATATACAACACATACTATGTGACAATAATTATATATGGGGCAGAGAGAGACAAGAGAACGATGCAGGCAGTGGAGATGACATTTTTAAGGAGTATATTGGGGAAGACTAGAAGCGATAGAATAAGGAATGAGGAGATCTAACAAACAGTGGGTGTGGTGAAGCTTCAGGACAGGATTGATCAGGTGGTTCGGAGACATGAAGAGGATGGATGCAGAAATACTACCAAGAAGAGCTTACCATGCACAAGGAGTGGAAATAATGTCAAGGGGGACCAAGATGTCGGTGGAAAGAGCAGATAGCGGAGAGTGTTAGGAGAAGAGGACAAGATTGGAACACCGTGGAAAGAGAGGAGTGGTGGAAGACCAGGAAAAAACGGAGAGGCTTGAATGACCAAGTTCCGGGAAGCTCTGGAGCAAGAGAAACAAAGCTGGTCTCTGCGCAAATAGAGGGCTGGACCAACGAGCAAGTGCGACGGAACGTGATTGCGTGGAAGGGGAAAAGCGACTGCAGTTACCAGTCTTTGCAAGAGCGTTTACTCCGCCCACTCGTTTTCTACCCTTCTCTTCTGTTATGTGAGACGTTGCTCCACAGCTTCCCGAGCCAGAGTAAACCTAAGTCGTAAGCACCAAAGCACTACTCAGGTCTGTTACGTGTTTGCCCTGTGCTGGTTGGAGACAGCAACTCACACAGAATGCGTTGTTATTATGTGTTTTGTTTCTTTAATTACGGGGAGAAAATCTAATTTCGTGCCTATTTTGCGCATTATTCTATTTATGTTTTGATAGTTTAGGTGCGTTTTCTACTTTGTGGGTCAATCACGATGATGACGATGATGAACGGTCATGTAATAAAACAATATATATTTCATAATGTAGGATTGGTTTTATACACAGAATGATGAAACACGTTCAAACATTTTGTAATGTTTCGAATAATGCAAAGTCTCATTAAAAAATGGAAATTTATCATCCATACATATGCAACTATGCACATGCTTCCCTCTAATATTTATTTTTTCTATTGAAAAATATACTAAATCAATATCAAGAAGGAAGATTAGAAGAAACGTAGTGAAGGTAGGATGTTCCGTTTTATCCTCTAACCTCAAATCATGTGCATCACCATCCATCTATAGCATATCATTCAGGTATACCTAATTACAACGTCCGTACCGTGTCTAACCGGAAAATTTAGTGCCATTGGCAACTGTGGATGTATGCCAAGATGATAGAAGAATCTTTCTTTTCGTAGGATCCTGATCATCTAGCATATTCCTTGAGAGTTTATTGGTCTTTAAAATTTATATTAAATAACACCCCAGGGTATGTTACCTTCGATTTCGTAACAACATATTGGCAAACCGAGCAGAGTTGTTGTTATTCACAGGGACGATTTTGCGCTCTAGCAAAGCGTAAAAAAGCCGACCCATTTGCTTACATGAGAAATATTCAGTGTCTCCACACACACATACTGTATGCTTAGACACCATCATCCACAACACATACCCACGCACGCGCACATACATACGTACATACAGGGTGTACCAAAAGTCCCATTACCCCCCCCCCCCGCCCCTTGAATTGTAGACAAACCTGCAAAATGTTATTTTAACAGCATGAGTATGATGTGAGGATGGTATACGATTAAATCAGACCAATGACCACCATATACTCCAGAGGATGTGTTGATGTGTTCAGAGACAAATGGATTGGGCGAAGATCGCCAAATTTACCAGCACCTCTAAAATGGCCACCACAAAGTCCAAATCTGACATCTTGTGATAATGCGCTATGGGGACACATTAAACAGAAAGTCGCCTATAATCGTTATCAGACAACTGGAGAACTTCAAGAAGCTGTTCGCAGTGCGTTTGCTTCCCTCACGCCAGCCATGTTACGGAGGATTTCACATCGCACCTGGAGGCGAATAATACTGTGCCATGAAAATGGCGGTGTGCACACATATCCTCTGGAGTAAATGGTGGTCATTGGTCTGATTTAATGGTATACCATCCTCTCATCATACGCATGTTGTTTGTCTATAACAAAGGTGGGGGGTTATGGGACTTTTGGTACACTCTGTACATGTAGGGAAGATACAATAGGATAGAAGTAAATACATTAGAGAAAGTGAGGGAAGAAGGAAAGATACATGAAAGAAAGAAGAAAAGAAGTAGGGAAAGAGATCAATAGAGATGGAAAGAGATAAGGAAACGGAGGAAGAGGAACGAAGCAAGTAGAGAAAAGAAGGAAGAGAGAAGGAAAACAGGTGAGGAATGGAAGAAAACGGAAAGACGTAGAGATCCAGAAGAAAGGCAATCGGGAAACGCAGGAAGAAAGAAGCAAAAGGATAGACAAAATGAAAGAAATAAAGAAACGAAGGAACAGAGAAGGAAGACGACAAAGAAGCGTGGTAGAGAGAAAGAAAGAGATAGAGAAACGGAAAGAGAGGATGATACAGATAGGGAAAGGGAGGAAAAGACAAGGAAGATACAGCTAACAGAGGAACACAGAAGGAAAGCGAATAGAGAAGATGAAAAGAGAGAAGAAAATGTATAGGAAATTGGGAAAGAAAGAGATATAGAAGGAAAAGGAGTGACAGCAGAAGCGAATGAGAGAAGGATAGAAAAGGTGAAAGAAGAAAGAGTGAGAAGGGAAGAAAGAGAAAAGGAAATAAAACTAAAAAAAGAGGAAGAAAGTAAAAGAGACAAAAAAACATGTATGACCAACGAAATAAATTCAACTAGAAAATATTCCATCCACCCTAACAAATTTCGCCGTCGCCACTGAACAAGAGCTCGGTTATTACGTAGGTACATTCTTTCGGGTAACTCTCGTATGTAGTTATATTCCCTTGCAAGTTGTGCCTATTAGGTTCATATGTAATTCACACAAGACATAAGATTCTGCCAAAAAATCATTTTATAGAAATCACGTGAGAATATATTGGTTCAATACCTTACTTAAAATGGGCGAGTATATGGATCTTGCAGCCTGTTAATATAGTTGGTTAACAACTTGATGTAAATTGAATTAATCAAACTAGTATGTATAAAGTGTTTTTACAAATCTGGAAGCTATTTTGATACCAGGTTATATCCGGAGGTCACACACAACGAGCTCCAATAACGAGCTGGCTGTTGTTAACAATTTACGCTCCATTTAGCCAATTATAGCGAAATTTGATGCTCAAAAGTTCCATTCGTATCTCGCCGATTATTGTGAATACGAGATGAACATTAAAATTGATTGCGAAGTTCACAGGCCGCTACTCAAGTGGATGCCAGAATGTTATGTGAAAACCTATTACAAATGGAGACGTACCACTTTGTAGAATTAATATTTTACACACCACCAGAATATTGAATATATTGAATATTCGTTCAGGGTGTAGTTACAATTGGTAACTATGATCGCACAAATACAGTAGCTACGCAAAGGCCAACAATGTGCTCGTTCATTTCTCGCCCCTCCCCCTCATTGTCCATCATACATCATTAGCAGGGAACAGATTTATATGTAAATATATATTTATGTATGAAGCTGAAATCAGTTAAATTTTGTATTATCTTTGCGCATCATGGCATGTAGACCCGTAAAAATCAATTTTTATTTTCCGTATTTGTACATATATTAGATTTTGACCCACATTTTACATGTTATTTATTTTTACATATTAGATCCATATTTCAGAACATTTCTCAACATATACCCCATATTCGCGCATAAACTACATATCCCCGTGTGACAGAAAGAGTTATTATTCTTGCGATATTGAACGCAGTTTTAGTCAAAATAAATTCATTTTAACAGACAACAGAAGGAAATTCACTTTCGACACTTACAAAAAAAGTTTGTATTTCATTGTTTTGCAAACAGAAAATGAAAAGAACATATTATGTGTTGTTTTACAATTAATGCCACTGTAAGCGTACTGTATTTTATGTACCTTATGTAGTGTCTTATAATATTAAAAAGGTGTTATTTTCACAATTTTAAGTCCATATTTAACTCCATATTATTTTTGTACATATTTAGCACATTTTTACTACATATAAATCCGTTCTCTGAATCATGAGAAACTCAACAATAGCGCCGAGAATGTGCTAAAAGTTCTGAACTGAACTAGGAATCATTTAACATAATCAATCTAAAAGACTTACAATCTACCAGTAAAGTGTTTAGAATTGTATATAATATTTTTAAGAAAGGACGGCCTTTTACAGATTTACCACATGGCATAACTTGCAATAAATGAAACAATGTATCAGTTGGTAGGATAACTCAGTGATAATGCATGTTAATTTTGTGGCTGATCTTTGTGGTATTAGGAGCTTCTGCAAGCGAGTGGTTTAATGTTTAATACATTATTATCTGTTACAGTTTATGCGTGGCACAAATATGAAAAGGATAAGAGAGAACGAATGAAAATCAATGTATTGCTTAAGAAATCACAAAAAAGGATTGTATCAAAAGACAGATCTGTGCATACGAGCATACCGGTAGTAATATATTTCCAATTCGACACTGTACACTCAACGGCGAAAGAAACAGTAGGCGAATTGTCCACCACCATTTTGATTCGGTCTGAATTACATAACGTGATGACAATAAATTGAAATAAAGACGTCAATAATCAGAGAAGAATGCCTGCTTCGTACCAACATAGTTTCATTCTTTAAAACAACACAGGATGTAGAATAAAGAAGTAATGAAAATAGCGGTGGACAAATCGCCTACCATTATCTTTGCCGTTGGCTGTACCTATCCTAACAACGAGAACACGACGGTGCTCAATACGGTGTACAATAAGTGTAAAGCCGTTGGTGAACGCAGGCCGCGCTATGTGGCCGAAGAACTGCGCTTCGGTGAAGGTAGGGGCGTTGCTGTAGCTGCAGAGCAAACACACCAGGGTAATTCTCGGCTCATGAAAGGAAAAATGGGTAGGGGAAAGTGTGAGCGCAGCGCTCACGCGCGTGGGAATTCTTCTCTCATGCTGTTCATTGCACAGCATATAGTCTGCTTAAAAATGGGTGACATGGGAGGGCATAACTACACTGAAGCGGACGAATAATTAAGATTTTTTAAACACTGCGTAGAACGTAATTCAATTACATTTCCAGAATTGACATAGCCATCCAATTAACATCCCTGAGGAAACCACAACCCAAAGGAAAAGAATCGAGAAAAACTTATTCTGGAAGCCCGAGCGCTTGATTTAAACACGCGTCCTGAGGGATTCTAACTTATCCAATTAACTCCATTGACCAGTTCGGTTATGTGTGTTACTACGCAATGTTGTTAACAATAATATTATATGAGGTATACTTAATGCACGTTTATTGCAATAAACATTTTTAAAAAGTAAACTTTCATCCACATGATATTGCACTCGGAATAATATTTTCAATTGCTGATCTATTGAACCGTGTGCAAAAATTCTTGGTCGATTTTGTACGTCCATACTTTCACCAATAGTGAACATAAATTCATGATATTACCACCATTTGAAAGAGAAATATTTGCCATTTTACACATACTTGAAATGGATTCGATCTACGCCCCACGTGTGGTACCACAGAAGTCCAAACTTTCTCAAGCATGTCTTGGTGACGTTCCCGATGGGACTGAGTGTGCGATTATTGCCTGCCGGGTTTCAGCAAAGAAAATGTTTACATTCCTGCCAAAATTGCGAAGGTGAATGGATATAGCCAATAATTTTTGCACATCCTGTATATTAGATGGCATTTCTGTTCAATTTTAGTTCTTTGCTTCTAAAGCAGAAGGGGTTGGGAGGGCGGAGTAAGCTTGAATTTTGATTAAGAACATTACAATTAGTTTACCCAAACTGCAGTTAGAATACACGAAAACTCAACTTGCAATAAATATCGTTGCGTCTGGAATAAACGGTTTTAAAAGGAATAACGCCACGTACAAATTTTCTAGGATACATAACCGTATTTATATTTCGGTCGCGTGTTAACCACGCCCTCAAGAGAGGCAAAATTGCTGTGTGTTTCATCTGAATCCATTTTTTCCCATTAATATAACTAGAAGTTGTTGTTGTCATGGAAACAAACTGCGGCCCTGGGAAATATTTGTTTATTCAATGAATTGGATCCTCCAACGCGTCTAATTTACAACCCATGCATTTGCGTATCCAGCTTCTCTCACTTGGTTTAGAACAGCACAAAAACAAGTCCTTTCTGACCACCTGCGTGAAAGTTTCAGGGATATACTAAGTTTTCTCTTCATGTCATGCTCATTTTTTTTTGTGTTGCTAGTGGCGGAGTTATTGTTATCATGCTGTGAATTTGTAATAACCAGTCTATTTGTTCAAATTGTTGTATTAAGTCCACTTTATGCATATAGGCTACTCTGAATTGGACCTACAGTTTAAAGTCAGATTCGAACCACTGTGAAATGTTCCAAACACGAGACCCCTAACAACCAGTTATTATTACTATAACCCTGTCCCAGCTAACTGTAGAGCAGGGCCACGCATATTGACAGAGGAGGAGGTGGAAAATCGAGTGGTGAAAGCGCAGTGTTGCCAACCGTACAGTCCAGACCTTAGTCCGTACGCTAAATGCACGGCTTGTGAAAATTTGCTCTTGCAGTTTTATCCCTAATATTTCCCTAAGAAATTCTTCAACCAATCGCACGGACCTGGAGACAAAAATACGGTCAGTTGCCATGTGCGTTCGGTATTATCCTTTTCAAACGTTTGCAACGCTGCGTAGAAAGTCGGGTAACTCCCGTCGCCTATTACACAATCCCGTTTCTGATATATATTATAAAATACATTATTGTATGTGGTGAACTAGCAGTTATGGCCAATGTACATAGTCTGTGCATAGCAACGATTATGTATCTTGTTTATGTGTCTGATGGATGATTTAAGTTTTAATCATGTAATCCACCTTGTTACAAGTTTTAATATATTAATTATGAAGTTCCAATCTTGAGATAATTATTTCTGTTTATGTCATAAATATTAGGACATAACAAAATGGCGACGAGGATTAAAGAAGATAAATAGTTACTACTGTAAGTAGAATTATAGTAATTAAGTCCAAGTGAGCCAGTATGGAAAAACACACAAGTTTTATACCTGCATTTGAGGCTTATAACCCAAGCCAGGATATAAATTCGTATATTAAAAGATTCAAGGCTTTTATTGAGGCTAACGATATACAAGAAAGGAAACGAGTGTTTACTCTTATTTCTGTAATCGGTAGTTTACCATATCAAGAGCTGGAACACAGATTGAGTCCAAAGGATCCACAAGATTGCACCTTGGAGGCACTCTTTGATACATTGCGAAAAATATATGCACCACAGGTTAATAAATGGATTCAACGATTCGCTTTTATGCAAATAAAGCAAGAGCAAAATGAGACAGCTACATCGTACATAAATCGTTTAAAAGTTGCTGCAATAACTTGTGAGTTTACAACAGATGAATTAGACACTCGTCTTAGAGAAAAACTTGTGTTTGGACTACCCGATAGTATACTAAAAGATAGATTACTGTCAGACATGCCCAACACATTCGAAAAGGTTTGTGATGTAGTACTCCAACATGAGATAATACGCACAAATAAAAATAAAGTCAATCAAAATGCATTTTTGGTAGGTGAAAATAAACAAATACAACGCTCACGTACATTCGGTACAAACAATTCGTTTGCTAAAGCTCATTTTTCAAAGAATCAACAAGATACAAGAGAATCAAGATTCGGAACAAATAATGCATACAAAGGCATGTCACAATCTAAACCCCATACTGCATTTAGCCAAAAATTTGTATCACGGCAAAATCAGGCAAATGATATAAAATGTAAGCGCTGTGCAAGGTTAGGTTGTACATTCAAAGAGAACTGTCCTGCATTCAATACTATTTGCAGTTTCTGTAAGAAGAAAGGACATTTTTTGGCTGCATGTTTCGAAAGAAATAAACAATGGAAGGAACCTGCAGTCAATTTATCTAGTATGTATAAAGGAAATTGTGAAATGAGGAACAGTAATTTGGATACCAAAGGTAATGTTTATGGAGAATGCAATTCTCAACAAAGCTTATTCTCTATGCAAGAAGATAGTGCGTATACTTTTTTAACTACAAACACGCAACAAATGTACAATAAGAAGGCAAACGAATCTATTTCTAATTTGCAACACGCAGCTGATCAGATTTCATTGCGAAATGAACGTTTACCTTTGTACATTGATATTATAATACAAGACCAATGTTTAGAAGCTATTGTCGATTCTGGTAGTTTTGCTAATTTCATTTCAAAAGATTTGTTAACTAATCTTATTGGCAACTTCACACTGAGTCCGTTATTAAATTCATATACGTCGATATCAGGTGAAAGATTGTGTTTATTAGGCCAATTAAACTTAAAACTTTACTATCATGGCAAAATGTACATGATGTCTTTTGTTGTTGGCGATAATATCAATACAAATATATTAATTGGTAGAGTTGGAATGAACATATTATTTGGTGATTGGCGCAGCAAACTTCTAAATGAGTTTCCTGAAACTGATTATGTTCAAAAGGAAGATTCTACACATGCATGCTTAGGTCTAGAATCAAAAGATTCGCTACCAGATGCTTGTTCGAAAATTCAGCGTTCAGGCATAATGGATACTCCAAAGGTACATGTACAGAAGATTGATGACGTGGGTGAATGTTCACGAACATCAAATGTGCAAGGGCAAACTAGCAAAGTCATGATTCTGAACAAACATAAAGCCAACGTACATAATTCAAGTAATGTAAAACAAATGAACATTGAAGACTGTCGTTCACAATTACTGACATCTTTTGCAGAATTGTTTAATGAGGATATTAGTACACCCATTAAAGATTTCAAGGTATCAATACCTTTACAGAAGAATGCTAGGCCTGTGTTCAGGAAAGCGTACAGAATAGCATATTCATTACGAGATCAAATAAAAGAAGAAATAGATAATATGTGTAAGCAGAATATTATAGCTCCTATAGAACATTCAGAATGGGCAAGTCCTATTGTGCCAGTTAAGAAATCAAATAATTCTATACGTATCTGTGTAGATTACTCGAAAACGGTCAATTTTCAAACCGATGGTTTGGTGTATCCTCTACCAGATTTTCCTGATATTTTACAAAAAGTTAAAATAGGAAGGTACTACACCAGGCTTGATTTACGTTCAGCATTTTTACAAGTTAGTTTGCAACCAGACTCACAAAACATATTATGTTTAAATTATGATTCTCACTTGTACAGAATGCAACGTTTACCATTTGGTACAAATGTTTCGTCTCAGCTTTTCCAACAGGTAATTGATTCAATTTTAACAGGATTGGAAAGAGTTGCAGCATTCATTGATGATGTTATCATTTCTGGAGATAGTCTACAAGAATGTTTCCTAAGAACAAAACAAGTTCTGGAACGCTTTAAATATTATAATGTTAAGGTCAATTTAAGTAAATCTGAATTCCTAGTGCAAGAAGTGATTTACTTAGGAAGACGTTTTACGGCAAATGGAATCACACCAACTGAAAAGCATGTGCGTGCTATTTTAGAAAGTCCAGAGCCAAAGGATAAGGTTCAACTACAAAGTTTTTTAGGGATGGTTGCATTTCAAAGCCGTTTTCTACACAACTTGTCATCTACAATACCACACCTATATCGACTTCTGAGGAAAGGCGAAAAATGGTTGTGGTCTAATCAATGTGTGTCGGAATTTAAGGCTGTTAAAGATAAGATTGTTCAGACACCTGCAATAATTCCTTTCGATCCTTCAAAAGAAATAATCCTAGAAACAGATAGTTCTTGCTACGGTGTTGGAGGTCGATTAGGGCACAAGATAGATGGCGAACATCGAACAGTGGCGTGTTTTTCAGCTACACTTTCACCTGCTCAGAAGAATTACTGTCAGGGAGAAAGAGAGGCATTAGCCATTGTTTCGTCTGTGAAACATTTTTACTTATATCTGGCAGGTCAAAAATTTACAATATACACTGATTCAACGACTGCGAAATCATTGCTTGATTCGAATACACCAGTGCCAATGCAACACAATGCACGTTGGCAGAGATGGAAAATATTCATGGCATCTCTGAATTACGAAATAGTGTATTCTAAGAAGGTTCCAATAGCAGACGCTTTGTCAAGATTACCACTACCTGAAGAATTGCAATCAGATTTGGTTTTGACAGCGTATGCAGATCTAGAACAAAAGTTACAACCATTACGCATATCTGAGATCAAGGAGCATACAAAAGGCGATAGTTTGTTGTCTAAAATAACAATTTACGTTAAGAATGGTTGGCCAAGAGGAATTGATCCACAAATCAGTGAGGAAGCAGTAGCTTTACGGAAGAAACGTCTGGAACTGTCAACAGAAGATGGATTGTTGATGTGGGGAAATAGAATTGTATTGCCAGAGACACTGCGATGTAAGTTTCTCACTCAAATTCATGGTCTGCACAGTGGCGTAGTGAGATTAAAACAGATTTGCAGAGATTTAGTTTGGTGGCCTAAAATGACTTCTGACATTGAAAGTTTTGTTGCAAAATGTGATGCTTGTCAGACGAATGCAAGAGCTCCAGCAAAACGACAATTTACATCATGGACACCGACATCACAACCCATGGAACGTGTACATGTCGATCATTTCTATTTCAATGGTTATTTATTCCTGTTGTGTGTTGATGCTCACACGAAATTTTTGAATGTTTGGCAATGTTCTAATTTAACGGCTCAGGAAGCAATTAGACATTTAAAAAGCCAATTTTACATACTTGGTTCTCCAAAAGAGTTAGTCTCAGATAATGGACAACCCTTTGCAAGTGAACAATTTAAGATGTTCTGCCAAAGGTTGGGCATTGAACTAAAGCATTCCTGCCCATATAAACCTTCGGGAAACGGGTTGGCTGAGAGAACAGTCAATACCGTGAAAAGGTATCTAACCCTCATAGGAGATTTTCCAAAAGGGGATGTAAGAAAATTAAATACTGAAGTAGAATCACTACTGCGTACAGTAATACACTGGCATAACAACACTCCATTGCCATCAACTGGAACATCTCCAAGTTCATTAATGTTTTCTTACAACACTGCAAGTAATATAATCATTAAAGATGACACTAAAAATGTTCATTATGAATGTGAGAAATTTTCAATTGGAAGTAAAGTATATTATTACTGCCCTGAAAGAAAGATATATCGGAAAGGAGAAATTATTGAAAGATGCAGTTTTGCTGTGTATAAAGTAAGAGATGTAGAAAGTGGCAGATACAGAAATGTACACTATTCATTTTTAAAGATTCTTCATGAAACAGGAGGAGATTCAAGTCAGTCAGAAATACCCGAGGAATATGACGATAGTGCATATCATGCCTATTTATATCCTCCGATTAAAAATGAAATGCATCGGCAGGAACTAAGCGACAGTGAAGAACACAATGCTCACAGTTCGTCTCCGAAGCAAGAAAGTAGATCATATTCGAAGGAAGCGAGCAGACTTGGTCCAGGAACAAGTTTGTCTTCGAAGGGAGGAAGTGATTCTGTAAGAAGGAAATCTGAAAGAGTAAAAAGGCCAAGAGTGTTTTACCCCTCATAAATTTGTTTTCTCTAGAAGGGGAGAAGATTGATATATATTATAAAATACATTATTGTATGTGGTGAACTAGCAGTTATGGCCAATGTACATAGTCTGTGCATAGCAACGATTATGTATCTTGTTTATGTGTCTGATGGATGATTTAAGTTTTAATCATGTAATCCACCTTGTTACAAGTTTTAATATATTAATTATGAAGTTCCAATCTTGAGATAATTATTTCTGTTTATGTCATAAATATTAGGACATAACAGTTTCTCTGACTGTTCATTGGTGGAGCCGTCTCGCGTCACTACTTGCGCAGATACTTGTTCTCGTTCGCCTGGTCTACAGTTAGCTGGTACGAAGTTTAGAATTGTTTGCGTTAACATTTATTTAGCACGTTTTATTTACTTTAATTGTTAACGAATTAGCACGTTTAGGTATTTCGCATTTAAGTACACGAGAAATCTCTTTTTTCTTTCTTTCGGAACATTATTTCAGGACAATATCTTGTCTAGAGTGTTTGGGGAAAAGCACAAAAGTCACAAACTGCAATTTTCTGTTGTTTTGTGTTAAGTCTCACTGAATCAATTAAAGAGCATAATTAATTATGTTAAGCTCTTTCCACCTGCTAATGTTTCTAGAAGTCTGTTTCCTTAATAAGTATAATTTTATATTTGGCATGTGTAAAGATTCTAATCATTGATATTCCAACATGTATATCATGTTGACAATGTTTGACATTAAAAGAAAAAAACGTAAAATCTACCTGCTATATTTTCTTTTTTTTACTTAAGCGCTTTTTCCGGAACAGAATAGAATAAATGACAATATAAGTGCCTCTGCACAGACACGTCCGTTTTGACGTAACAACTCTTTGGCTACCCCTCTGACATGCTGACAACTCACAATAATTTATCTAAACTCCTCTTGGTCCATGTAATGTAGGAGCTGGATGATACGCGAAGACACCCTGGGTGCAAAAGCCAACCAAATGTTTGACATCCGATTCGTATTCGAAAAGGGTCGGTCGCCAGAAATACCGCTAAAGGGATTAAGCGCGAAAGTGTAATTTTCTCGGTTAATCCGTTTCGCGGTTCTTCCTTTCGAGCTTATTCCACTTTCCAATTTTGTTTCTCGATTAATCCATTTCGCACTTGTTCCGGTGTTCAATTTTGGTTTCGTGATTATTCCCTTTCGCAGTTTTCCTTTCGCGCTTATTCCGGTGTTAAATTTTCTTTTCGCGATTTATCCCTTTCGCGGTTATTCCGGTGTTCATTTTTGGTTTCGCGCTTAATCCATTTTGCGGATGTTCCTTTCGCGCATATTCCGGTTTTGAATTTTCGTTTCGCCATTAATCCGTTTCGCGGTTGTTCCTTTCGCTCTTATTCCTACTCGCGCTTATTCTTTCGCGTTTTTTTTCCGTTCGCGCTTATTCCGATTCGCGGTTAAACTTTTGACGCTTGTTCCTTCGCGTTTATTCCTTTCGTGCTTGTTAAGTTTCGCGGTTGTGCTCTTTCCGGCTTAGTCCGCCACGCTTAATTTAATTTGAAATTTTCAGTATACCGCACTATAAATACTCTTTGAAATAAATAAATAAATATTTGGAGACTTGAAGCGAGACAGAGACTTACCCTTTGCGACACATGAACGGGATCGAGTTTTGTAAATCGAGACGATGCCGAAATACTTCCAAGTCTTGTCTCGTCTCGATGACATCTCTAAATAAGAGGATGCCAAGCTTCTCTCTAACTCAGTTTCATGACATTATCTTCCACTCCAGTTACTTCATTGCAACAGACCTCATCGAGCCATTCTGTACTTGATATCAAGAAACAGCCAAAAGCCTAGGGATTTAATGAAAGACCGCGGAAGGGAAGTTCTTCCTGTCTCCTTGCAACACTCTATTCTTTATGCTCCGTCTCCCTTTTAAGATCACCGCCTAAGCGCATGTCGGGAAGTTCATTTTCCCCAATGTTTAACAAAGAGAAATCCCAGGAAGGGAAAATGGCGGGAGAAACCCCTTCGTATTGAAGGAGCCTTTCTTGTGGCGATTGAGCCGTGAAGCTTTGTCCCGAGGGAGGAGGGATGAGGCAGCAGTTTTCTGCCCTTCTGGATCGAATAGGGAGGACGACCACTTGGCGGCGTCATCAGTTCTTGAGACGGGAAATGGACCAACCAATTGGTGTGGAAAATTCTGCGGCAAACTCTTGAAAATATTCCATCAAATGTGAGAGAGATCTCATATTCGGAAATTGCAATCCAACTGCACTGTAGGAAACGATATTGACGTATTCTCCATGTTATCGCGTGCACTGTCAGTAAACTAACTTTTATTTTATTTTATACATATACCTATATAGGCTATATGAGACTTAAATCAAACTTCATTACGAAGAATTATAGCTTTTTCATAGATTAACCACATATCGTGAATTATCCTGAGAATAACATCAGAAGATAACACTTGATTAGCATTTAGCTTTAATATATGGGTAATTGCTCATGATTGATTATGCAAACTATTGATCGATTGATTTGGTGTTTTAAGTTCACTTTATGCACAGAAAGGCCAATCAGGACTGGACCTAAAGCTTAAAGTGGGATCCGAACCACTATGTGGCTCCACCTGATATCGAACCGGGGACCCCTTGATTACAAGGCGACGCCGATACAACAACGTCATCTGGAAGGCTCATGTAAACTATTAAAACAAGCTTCTAAACCAGAATGTAGGTAAATTATTTAGAATACGCCACTGATAAACGATTATACCCCGTGTGAGAATTAGACTTTTAATGGTGGAAGGGAAGTGATGTACGCTCATTGCTTCATTAGCATGTAACTTTTATAAACCTGCACCACTGTATATCATTTCCTCAGACTGGCTACTTTAGCATTAACCCTCAAATCTACTCTTTACCCCATTGGGATGCTTTGTACTTAGCTAATATGCACTGTTATTGCATATTCCATCAGACACAGTCATCTGGCACGTGTCTTTACGTTTCTGGGACATCATGTTGCGTTTTAAACTAAACGAATAATTGAATGGCGAAGAGAACATGTAAATTATGGCACATATGGTGGTCAAAATAGGCTATTGATTGACTTGCTCTAAAGTTGACAAATTATATCGGCCACAAAAACAGAATATTTCAACTTTCGCCTCAGCGCTCCAAGCATTATATTTCAAAGGTTTTATAACCAAATGGTAGTGCAAGTAATGCCCTAGCATCTCTCTGAGTTTCGTTCCATATGATTTAAAATAATAGTAGATACGCCAACTTAACATAATTTTTGGGGGGGGACAAGATCGACATAAAAAATATTTTATACATACATAAAATATGTCCTTCTATATGAATTGGGGGGAAGGGGATGAAAGTGTCTTGCCTCAAAGTCGGCGCTATGACTCATAGTTTGACAAAGATCAAAAATAATTTTAAAACGTGCCCAGGTTACAGGTATAACGATATATAAAACATAGTAATAGCATATTTATTAATCTAATAATTCACGCACACCATGTCTTGTGCGCTTGCGCGCTGAGATTGGCACATTTTTAGTCTTACGGTTTAACAATGTCACAATATAATCTTCCACTTTACCCAAGATACATGAAACCCTAATCCCACTGACTCAATCACTCTCTGACAAATTTTTGCCACGAAGAAAGCCTCGGAACCAAAAAATGATTCAATACGATCCTTCATGAAATTATTAAGAGACTGAGGGAATTCAATTAGTGCTCATTTTCTATAGTTTTCAGGATTGATATGCCCTTCTTTCAGAATTTACTCTGCACGTGACGTTCACTTAAGTAGGTAGCATGCTAACGTATCAACAATAAACGACAACCGTTTCTCTGATAACGCTGCGAGGGACCCCAAAAATATGGAAAATGACAGATATTTGAATTTTCACCTATAGAGGAGGTAATGAAGTATTTCTTGCCTCCGAGGCAAGAATTTATGTCAGTGACTTAGTGAGTCAGCAAGATTGGAATATTTTATATGTTGATTAAAATATTCAAATATTTGTGATTGTTCTTATTAGTAAGTAATGAAGTTTGAGATAAAGTTGAATGTGAGCTTTGAAATGAGAAGAAACGTTTGGTTAAATTTAATTTAAGTCTGATTTGTGAACATGTGCCTGACATATAATTTAAAATGGAATACGAGTCACTAAAATGTATCCTACCGAGAATAGAACGCCGTATGAATATAAGGCTCAGGGATATTTTGCACTCTTAGAAAAACCTGGGAACATGTGGAAGAATCTTGGGTCCAAGTTTCGGATGTGGAGTGGCTTAGCAAAAGTAAAAGATGTAATTGAGGACTAAAAGTGGTAAACGTTGTAAGTGCCAAAAGCGAAAGTGTTGGAAAATCGCATCGTTCCGCACACCAGCCCGTAAGAACGTGCACACTAGTGACCTCTTTACACGCCCTTTTAACTACTTAGAGGGCTATCAGCCACTTTTCACGTTTACCACATTATAGAGCATGGCGCATTTCACAGTTTAACTTGGAAAACGGTGTTTGAATTATTGTGGCACTTACAGCGATTACCAATTTTCGTCTTCAATTGGCTTAAGCTTAAGCCAATTTCATCTGAAAGCAAGAAATGAAGATCTATTATAACTTGAAAACTTATAACATGCAAATAGGTTCCAGGTTAATTCAACTTAAATGAACATTGAAAACCTTTTCCCTTGAACACTAGCTGTGAGGGAGACCACTGGCAACGTAGTTTGTAAACAAATTGAGCACAGGCAACCTTTGTTTTTGCATAAAAATCGAAACATGGAAAATTATAAATATGACGGTAAATATTCAGTAATTATATGAAACGGAATAATGCATGTATTATACGATGCTATAGTTATGTAGAGAAACCCATCGTTGTCAAACTGTTAGTTGAAACACACGAAACATAAAAAAATTACACATATCTTTTTACTCCAATGACACATTAAAGTGTTTAGAATACTGGTTATGCACTTATATGCGTAAAAACGCATCAAATGATTAATCTAAATGCACCAAACTGAAATTTGCACTTAAATGAATAACATTTCCGGAATCAATTCATGCATTATAGTTTTCCATTTACTTATGGACCCAAACGTGTTGTCATTTTATGCAGGTCGGAGTGGTTAGCACAGCACGTTACGACACCAGGGGTTCCGCGTTTGAATTCTGGTCTGGGCATGGATGTTTATTGTATGTGTCCCCTCTTTCATTTACATCATATCATCATCACTCATCCTCATCTTTACGATTAGACAAAAGTGGTAGAAAAGTTAAGTAAAATAAACGGCAAAAGTGTGTCGAATGCAAGTGCTACCCTCTCTGTCCCCTATACCACAGAGGTCTGAACACAAATAGACGGCTGCATATTCTTCCTTTTACCTACCCACTGCCCGCTTGCTCGCGAGGACAGGTATACCTGCTCGCCTGCCCACGGCAACGAGTCGACTTGCGTCTTTACCCGGGTTCTTGGTCTTCAAGGCGCTCTGCGCTTACAAGGTACCTGGGCATTCAGCAAGACCCGGGCGCCTGCAAAACCTGCTGGAAGGAAACAGCCCTCCGGCAGCGTGTCGCTCCAGGTGTTTCATCACCACGTGGACGGCTGCAGCCAGTGTTGCCTACTTACGTAGCTCCTAAATCCTACGAAGTCCTAGGAGGAGCTCTCTGCTTTAAGGAGAATTTACAGTATATACTTAGTGATTTCAGTTCATTGTAAGCAGTTTTTATCTTATTGCCAGGAAATGCACGCAATATTACAGCTTCATTTATCTAAATGAATGATCGAGCAAATAAAAATCTCCTCACTGAAAACTAATTGTTTTTCATTGCATGGTGCCTTAACCAGGCACGCAGTGGCGCAACCAGAGGGGGGGGGGGCAGGGGACATTGCTCACAACCTTGGACGGAAATTAAGTCTAGCGGAGGGATCAGGGTGGGGGTCAAACATTAAAGCACAAGAAAAAACAGGCTAGCAGAATTAAAGAGTAGCAGGGCTAAAGGGTACTCAAGATGGAATTAATTTTCATATTTTTCTTGCATTTTCCTTCCAGACGGCCAAGGGCACCTGCAGAGGGGGAATGGAGGGGTAATTGCAACTCCTTGATTTCAAATTTTATGAAAGTAGAAATATATTATAAAATATTATACAGTCTCATCAAGTTCAATGCCGTAGGAAAGGGGTAGCGGGAGTCGGCCCTGAGCGCCGAACGATCTAAGTGAGAAAAGTTTTAAAACAGAGAATGCTATGGCGGTCCGTGATATTATTGGCTATTAATGTTTGTTTGTTATGAGTTGGATGAATTGATTATATAATACGTCGCTCCATGTGAAAAGAAAATATTGTAGATGGAAATTTTACATGCCATATGTATGTACATTCGGAATGCATTTATCATGCACTTTCTTTCTTTCGAAAACAGTTTGTGTGCTTGTTTTCCATTATTAGCTAATGTGAAATTGACGTGTTGGAAAAAAAATATTTCCAATCCTCTGTTTCAACACAAATGCGTGAGAACCGACTTCTACCCTCTTTTTGCATGATTTATGAGGATAATAATACCTTTCATGCTACTTTATTACTATTATTGCGATTGTTGTTGTTGGCACGTTTATCCAAGTACTTGCCCCCCCCACCCCAAACGACAATGCCCCTGGCTGGCTACGGCCCTGGTGTTCGCAGTAGAACAGTGTGTTGTTCGACTCGCGACCTCAGCGTCGAACGTGACATGTTTCAGTCCTGCCCTATATCACTATATATACGTATATTGGTTGTTTACGACATATACTTATGGATCCTGTGCCACGGAAAACCTATTTCAATGTGTGTGTGTAGGGGGGGAGTAGCAACAGTCGTAATCTAATTTCATTGGTGATGTGGCTTACGAAGCTTTGAGTTCCGTTTTTTAAGTAGTGAAAATCTATTGCAGTTGGCAACACCGCAGAACGGTGTGGCCCCGGTGCAGTTTCTACTCGAAGCAACTACGTCATGCAGAGGGAGGGGTCTGCAGTTGATGGAAAGAACGAACTGAGACCTACTAGGTATCGTAAGACTGCGGGTACCCGGCGGGTCTACAATGCCTGCCAGGAACGATCTGGGCAGGTGGGCATACAAGCTGCTCAAGCGAGGGTGTTGCGCAGGTTGCATGGTATTTTAGGAGCGATGTCTCGCGAACGGGTCTGCTCCGGGTCTTGTGCAGGCCTCTGAACACAAAATAACACATTTCCATCGCACCATTTCAATATGTACCTTTCTTTTTACCACAATATATGAAATTTCAAATATTGAGCAATAAATCCAAACAAGGGTTATTATAACGTTATAAGAACTCCAATATCAAAATACCTTTCTACATGAAGATATGACCCACTCAAATCTTAGTCAGCCACACATTGACCCAAAACTTGTGGAATGACACATCTATACTCAATCCCGGCTATGCCAGGAGCAAACGAACGAATGGAAGTCTCTGCGCAAGTGAGACGGCTCCACCAATGAACAAGTGAGAGAGTATGGGATTGCGTGGAGGGGGAGGGGAAGCAACTGCAGTTACCAGCCTTCTCAGCAGCGTGTGCTGCTTCGCTCTGCCCACTCGATTCCCTCCCCTTCTCTGCCGCTATGTGCTGCATTGTTCTACAGATTTCGGGGATAGAGTATATGTGTGTCTCAGCTTTTCTTTTCGTGCTTATGAAGGTTGCATAACCTGCAAGGGAAAACTCTCTGGGTTATTTCCCGGAGGGTTCCAAAAGTTTTCTCTCTTAGTCCAGCTTCCTGAGGACAAACGGGGAGCTACTTGAAAAGAACAAGCAGCGACATCTGGACTAGGGAGCCAGACCACAGCTGCAGTGGGACTTGATTCAGTTATGGCTGCTTGGAGCGACGGGTAGTTGTCCCCAAGAGTTTAGTCCATTACGGCACGCAGAAGTTCATATAATTCTAAAATTAATTACAAAACTTTTACTTGCCTTTTTGGAACGGGCAGTTTGGGGCTAGGCGTGGACAATAAGGGTTCTTCTCCCTTCCCTCCGGTGGCGTCATAAAAGCGATACAATTTTACACGTAAA
Organism: Lepisma saccharinum; assembly: GCF_977018435.1. Lineage (NCBI taxonomy): Eukaryota > Metazoa > Arthropoda > Insecta > Zygentoma > Lepismatidae > Lepisma > Lepisma saccharinum. The sequence continues at coordinate 8,351,793 of NC_139236.1, read as the reverse complement.
ACGAGTGTAAAATCATACTATAACGAGGCATAACAATAAGTTACGAGGTAGTTTCAGAGAATGTCTGCCGCCACTCCATGTTAATATTTGGGAACGCACTGACCTCCCCCAGGCCTTTCGCCCTTCCTGTTACCCAGGGAGGAAAAGGTCAGCTTCATTAACCAACACAGAAACAACAATTCTAGCACAACAATATCTCTCTTTGATACCGTCAGTGCGGCATATTTCCAAAACAACCACAAAGAAACGTTTAATATTGGGTCGAATCGCGGCATCCGTAAACGCCATAAAACCTCAAAATCTTTTGGAATGGAGTCATGAAACAGTCATTCCTCTGCCCGATATTATATCCCCCCCCCCGCTCCAGTCTGCATCATATAACCTCAGAAGCGGATTTCGTATTTTTGGAAAAAAAAAAATCCCATTACTACCCCCCTCCCCCCCAAGCGGGCTCCTTTATGGCCACCTCTATCTGCTGTTATGACTGCCGCGTATAGGTTTTCAGCTTTGGGATGATTTAATATCACCCTGTAAGAATAAAGGGTTCAGCTGCATCGTTTATGCGTTGGCTTGAAAAATCATCAGCTGACAAGACAAACGCTCTCAGTTTTATATCCCATATGCAATTTCCTTTGTGAGTATATTCTATTACCCTATACTTTATATTTTACTGAGAACTCCTTGGTTTTTTCCCTATTGTTGTTAATAATGCATTGGTTGAGTGCGCGTGACGCCGTTTCAGGTAACAGTAATGTTTTTCAGTAACTTTTAGGACTGCATTTATGCATTTGTCAAACCTAGTCATTGCCTAGGGTGGGAACGTTTTCATTCCTATTATGCGAGGGGAAGTCAGTAAATAAGTCACAAACTGATGTGGTACAACTGAAAATTGTAGTCAGTAGATTCTAAAGGTGCCATTAGATGGCAGCATAATCCAGCTTGATGATATTCAGTTAGCAGTCGCTAGATAGCAGGCGCACGCATGGGCAGCTCAGTTTAAAAATGGCTTCCTTGCTCGAGGACTGTACGTGCACAAGGTGACACGCGAGTGACAACAGACAGCATAGCAATTGCTCATGGTTTAGCCTACAGCATAATGCACGATCGTTTGAATTTCCGAAAAGTGTGTGCACGGTGGTAGCGAACGTTTCGCGGCTGATGAAGATGTTGAACGTGAGGTGCGACTGCGACTGGGGCAGCAGGCCAGAGACTTTTATGCAGCAGGTTTTGGGGAAGATTTGCTAAAGGAAACCTCATTTCACAAAAAGAGCAAGTCCTAAATGGATAGAGAGAATACTTTGGCAGCGTATGTAATGAGAAAGAAATGGTTGATATGCAAGTACCAATGGAGGAAAATGAAAGTGATGCACAACAGTTGAAACCCCCGACCTGGGATGAAATGTGCGCAGTAATACAAAATCTAAAAGCGAATAAAGCTGCAGGATCAAATAATATACCACCGGAACTAATTGTGTGTCCAATATACAAAATAGGTGAAGACTAAGATGTGGCAACTATAGACCAATACCACTGTTAAACAGGGTACAAAAGATATGCCATATTGTTAAATAATAGATTAACAGAGATCATTGAAAACAAACTAGAACACCAAATGGGATTCCGACCAAATATATCAACTATAGACAACATATTTATAGTAAGACAAATATTTGAGAAATTCCACGAATTGCCATTGACTTGCACAACATATTTATTGATTACAGTCAGGCATTTGATTCAGTCTACAGAAGCGAGGTCATAAACTCCCTGAAATTATACGAAGTACCATACAAATTAATAACACTACTAGCATTGACCCTAAATAAGAGCAAAGCAAGAGTCAAAATAAATAATGAAGAATTTAAAGTAGAGGTAGGAGTGAAACAAGGCAACATTATTTAGTATAATCGTAGATTCAATTATGAAACACTTGGATCTAAGAGGTAATATACCTAAGATACTAAAATAATGTATCGCTTATGCAGACATAGTACTCACAGCAAGATCTAAAAAATACTTAATTGAAACATTTCAACAGCTGAAATATCAATCCAAGCAAATTGGCCTTGTAATAAATATGCACAAAAACAAAATACTCAAGATGTGCTAGAGGGAAAGGTGGAATGGAGGACCTGACCATAGATGATGATCATATAGAACAGACAAAATCCTTCCTAGGATCAATAGTGAATGGAGATAACACAATTGAAGATGAAATCAAATATAATTGTATCCGGAAACAAAGCTTTTTATGCAAATTTGGAGCTATTCAAAAGTAAACAAATATCAAATAGTGTAAAACATGAGGCTTTATTATACCATAATAAGACCTATAGTTACATATGCATGTGGGACACGCAAAGACTTCTGCAAACAAAAATTATCAGTATTTGAAAGAAAAGTAATAAGAAAAATGTATGGCCCAATTAAAGAAGATGATGGTACTTGGAGAATGTAAAATATTAATGAAATAAACAGAATAATTCAAAATGACAACATAATAAACTTTATAAAATCTTAAAGACTAAGTAAGCTTGGAGATGTTCATAGAATGCCACAGGAAAGGCCAGTGAAAGAGATACACTGATGGAACCCAGTAGGAACAAGAGCAAAAGGCAGGCCAAAAAAACAGATTGATAGATAATGTTATTAAGGATCTGAAAGATATGAAGATCAACAAATGGTGGAAGTGTATCCAGGACATAAAAAATGGTGAGAAATTGTTGAGAAGGCCAACACTTTCGTTATATGAAGTTGTAGTGCTTTATGAAGAAGAAAAAGAAGAAGGTTTTGGGGGACTGATAAAGAGATGGGATAAGTTGATTGATTTGGTATGTTAAGTCCACTTTATGCACAGTAAGGCTAATTGGGACTAGACCTACAGTTTAAAGTAGGATCCGAACCACTGCGTCATCGGGAAGGCCCCAGATGGGATAAGTGTGTCAATGTTGATGGCGGTTATATTGAAAAACAAGAAAGATTTTCAAGACAGTATCTCATTTAGTATTAAAACAAAACGTTTGTGACTTACTGACTTCTCTATATAACATACAGAGAGAGAGAGAGAGAGAGAGAGAGAGAGAGAGAGAGAGAGAGAGAAAATTAAAAAATAAGACACACACACAGATGAAGAAAAGAGGCAAGAAGAGAGGATGAGGAGAAGTAAAACAGAAGACAGAGATAGGCGGAGAACAAAATAAGGAAAAAGACTGGCAGAAAGGAGAGCGAAAAAGTGAAGGAAATATCTCATACTTTCGTGTCATTTATTTTTATTTCAGTGATATTATTACGGTCACATACTTATAATTTTACGTGATCAGGAACATAATGTTAGGGATCACCAGTTGATTAGTTTCAGCCTCACAAATATGTGAAGATATTGCTAGAAAACAACCATGCTGTAAACGACAGTAATTATGAGTTTTTGCAAAACGTTACTGCGACTAATGTGGTGAAGTATCAAAGAGGCACTTTGGAGTGTCTTCGAGTAGATAGGTGGGAAGAGATCAAGAAGAACACCTTTTTGCTCAATATAAAGCAGTGCCGTGTTCAAAGTGTTTTTTCTAAAGTTTTTCATTTTCAGTACACAAACTCACAATTCACAAAATAAATATCAACAATAAAATAATATAAAATAACAGTTTGTACTGTAGCCTTTATGTTTAAATGCAATCATTAAAATACGTTGTTTCCTATGCTATTTTTCTGCCAATTATTGACATATCATCATGATCATTCTACCAACAATGACATTTTTCTGTAGAATATAAATGATTTCATCCATATATTTAACGGGAACATAATCCAATGTTAATGGTTTGAGTTTGAAATGGTGTTTTTAAGTCCACTTTATGCACAGTAAGGCTAATCGGGACTAGACCTACGGTTTAAAGTGGAATTCGAACCACTGTGTCATGTAGCTCCACCGAGTTTCGAACCCGGGACCCCTTTCCAATTTTAATGAAAACTCTGGTCTGCATTTCACGTTTCACTAAACTTGGAGTATACCCAATGCAATACTGAAAACTTGTCCTCCAAATTATTTTGTATTGTGTATATTTCAATAGTAAAGAGATACAGAGCACGAAATTGTTAATAATAATTACGCTGGCTCATGATCTTTTGCACGAATATTGAATTTGGAATTTTTTAAAGTTTTAAAATATGGTGGCTAACTGTTAGGGTTATGAGGTCACATGTGCACATGAATCTATCGTTCATCTGAAAAGTTCAGCTTTCTTACTGTTAACTAAGGATAATATTTGAATTACGTTAACAGTATTTCGATATCAACATTCAATTGTTTGTAAAGTTGTTTATTACAAAAATGTAAATTCAGTCATCTTAGAATTTTTTTTAAGTCTGGCATTAAAATGTAGTTACTATGTATCCTCGCGTTAATCTTATTTTATGAAGTACCTACGTGTGTGATTAAATTAACCTATGTGTGCATGCACGACACCTACGTGGAACTGTTGTTGGTATAATATCGCAGTTATGCAAAAGCGTCAACCACAGAATAATAAATGTTAAAATAACTAAGACCGGGTTGCAATCTCAACTAAGTATCTCGATTAAGTAAAGCTCTCCAAATAGAATACTATGATCTACATACTTTCCACGCAATCAAAGCTTTAGTAAATACAATATATAGATGGCGCTTCATTAACACATAAATTAATTACTGAAGATGTAGCATAATTAATCAGTAATTAGACCTATAATGTTATCAATATTGTATTGCCTAAGAAAAGTACTTTGATTCAGAAGTGTTTCTTCCAGATGCTTCGAAACTTGTTTATCCTCGTACAGCATATTGTATAAACCGTTATTATATAATATATAAATTTATAGAAAAAGTAAATCAAATGGTATAGTCCACGTGTTTACTTCGTTAACGTCAAAGAACTAAAGAATTTGCAACTTCAATATGGAGACCGTGGAAAGGTGGTTGTGCGCGGAGGAACAAGGTGGCGTAGAGTAGATGTGTGGCAACACTGTGCATTGAATGTGATTGTTGGAGCTGGGGGGCGCGCTCCGTCGACTTCAAAGCCAGCCGGTCGTTAACGTAGCTAGCGCGTCGACTTTACAGAATGTTCCAAGAAGACTGTGGTGGTTGTTTCCCACTTCAACACTAATGAAATGGAAATAAAAGCAATAAGAATAAGTGGCAAGTGTAACATGGATAGAAATACAACAAACTTTCAATGTATCTATGTGCTTGCTTGCTTCTATGTATTTCTTTATGTATCTCTGTCTGCCAGAAGCGCCGACTTCAAATAGAATTAGATGGTAATTTGGGGGAACGGCAGAGAGTGCCTTGTCTAGGTTGGTTAGATTCCGCAGTGATAAAAAAATAATACTTCAGTATATACCTTAATTGAGCACGACTCTAGAAACGTTATGAACAATTTTTAAATTAAATTCTGAGATGTTCCTAATATTACACGTAAAGAACTTTGACCGTCCGATTTGCTATATTTAACAAATTACTCAAAAAATATTACATTTTGAGCTCCATCCCTTGTGACACCGATATATCTAGGTGAAAACCAGGACGTCTGGTCACTCTAGTTTTGACCCCCTAAAGTCCGCACCTTGTGTGCATATGCATATTTCTTATGCATCAGCGCAAACGAGGAGTCCCGGGTACGATACCCGTTGGAAGCACATAGTAGTTCGGATCCCACTTTAAACTGTAGGTCCAGTCCCTATTAGCCTTACTGTGCATAAAGTGGACTTAAAACATCAACTCAACTCAACAAGTAAATACAAGCTTTCAATTATTGAGTTTACTACCGAATAATGAAATAACAAAATATTGAATGCAGAAGTTTGCGAAATGTAAGAGTCTATAAGATTATTATAGTAATTTTTATTTCAATCATGGACAGACCCAGTACTAGGGAGGGGCAACTCGGCCTAGGCCCCACGTTTCAAGAGGCCCCGCGTCAGATAAGAGTAATTGCTTGTGTAAGGTTCAATACGAGTTTACAAGATGGACACTGGTGCTACCGATAAAGCAAGTGATCTAATTTTTTCTGACTTCTGATTGTTTTGTCATACTTAGAATTATCCAAAATTACTGAAATCTAATCGAAGTACTACATACAAATCGTATTAAAATATTTCAATCAAAAATAGTTAATATGCAGTATTCGTTTATTTATAGATGAATTCATTAAGAGAAATATTATTTCATGTGAAGTACAGCGTAAAAATTCAATGAAATGTAAACGAAATGCAATTACGATAGAGTATGGTACGTATGATAATGGTTTGATATTGTACAAACTCAGTTTTATAATTAAATATAATTAACGTCGTACCAGTAGCACATCGGTAATTAGGATGTAATTAGCCACCCATAATTCTTTATTTAAATCTTCAACATATTCTGCTTATTGCTCTTATATAATAATACAAAATATGTTAATTAGTTGTTTATTAATGTTTATAATGTGATTATATGGACACCTGTACTTCATTCACACAAAGTAACAAAATACCCCTATTTTTCACACCTAGGCCCATACCCATTTAGGACCGACTCTGGTCGTAGACAATCGAACTTGTATTCAGGAATGAGGAAATGACAATTACAAGCTATCAGCAACAAAATAATGTGACTGATTAATAGCGCAATTCTTTACCACTCATAAATTAAAATTGGACATATTTCATTGCACGCTGGTGCACACGTCTACCGATCAACAACTCTCTCAAAAATATTTCTAACTCAGCTGTTACCATGCGCCTTTCAGTGAGTCATTACTGGGAAATATGCCAAATATTTCTCATAGACCTACCTGCTTCTCCCCAAGTAGTCAATCGCGTGTGATTTACTCAATTTAGTCAAAGAAGATATTTATTTCTTTTTTCGTGCTTTCGTAGCTTCGATTTGTAGATGTATTATTCAGCATCTACTACTTTTGGCTAACCGCGACGATGAGAATGAGTGGTGATTAGAAAGTTATGAAGGGACACTCGCAGAGAACACCCATGGCCAGACCGGAACACAAACCCAGGAACTTCGATGGTGAGATCCTAATTTGACCACTTAAACACGCTTAGCCACCGAGTCTGAGAGTATCATATCAAAATTAAAAAGTTAATACTAAATATGCACAAAGTACAATATTAAGTAGTTGTCTCTATTTATCTCACGAAGATTTTAAAATTCTAATATGATTGCACAAACACACACTCCTTCATGTTGCATACACACACACGTATGCATGTATTCTCTCTCTCTCTCTCTCTTTCTCTCCCTTTCTAATCCTATAGAACAGCACTGAGATGATAATAGAAATGAAACTTTTATTTCCATTGAAAACCTCTCGCACGCCTGTATTCCCGTTCACACCGGCACGTTTCAAAGCACACGGTCTTTAAACTTGCCGGAAGTACAAAAAAAAATGTAAGATAAGAACTAATTTTATTTGCTTTCTTAAAGACAGGGCTTGCGGAGGTAAAATTTATACATTTTGCCTTCCAATAATTAGTCTTAAACAAAGAAGAAGAAGAAGAAAGTTGAATTTTTAAAGATGTTGGCATAAGGCACACACCTGTACCTCCCTCAATAGACCGAAGTAAATGAAAAAAAAAATGTTGTATGTAGCGGTGGCACATTCCTACAACACTGCAAAGTTTCGTTGAAATCAGGCTGATACTCCTTTAGTATAAGAAATAATAACCTTATATAAATCGGCCGTGTTGCCAGCTTCCCGACAATGTCCGGAAATTCTAGAATCGGCCCTATGGACGCTGGATGGACCAAACTTAGACCGAAGCACGATAAAAGAGCATATGAGCATATTAAATGCACGTGCCGCAAGTTTGAAAGAAAAACTGAAATTACTGGGTTAGGAAATTTTGCGTAATTACGGAAAATTTTGAACTTTGGACCTTTGCTTCCTGGATCTTTAATTTTCGAATAATACTTAAAATCTTGCATTTTACTCATTATTACATTTAGAATTTAAATTGTTTAAAAAGATGCAGTAGTTCAGCAGTTATAGCGTTTTATCTTCAATATATCTCATAGTAACAAAAGGGAAACAAAGGGCTTTTTCAAACAGCGCTTCTTAATATAAGTAACAATCGATATATTGTTTTGTAATTACAGTATATAATACTTTTGTAAGTAAATAAATTAACAAAAAAGACAGAACTGAAATACAGTGCATAGTTTTCAAGAAATTACGCATTTATTGTTGCTGTGTGCTAACATGTGGTCGGGTCAAATTTCTACAATGGGACCTTTCCCCCGCGTCCCACCATAATTCCTAATTGTCGGACGTCGGTGGAGCACAACCCCGTGTATTCGGAGGTTTTAAGAGAATAAAAGATCTCGTTGTAGAGTTGTGAAAAAAAAAAACAACTGACAGTATTTGCTCGATAGGTCAGGAATGATACAAAAGTGCCCCTGAGAGAGATTGGTCTGACGCTCGAACTAGGCAACGCAGCCCGGTTGACGTTGCCACACAGTGCGCGGGAATCAGCGACCCTTGTCCCGCTGTCGCTTTGCTTTTCCCACATGTGGCACCAGCGCAATTCTGCTCAGTCGCTTATTTTCAAGGCGGTGCGTTTAGTCAACTTTTTACAGTGTATATTAGAGGTACTGACGCATTATGTACGATGACTACTCAGTTTGCCACGTTGTTCAGTCTCGTTACGTTAGTACATCATTGAGAAGCCCAACGCAACGTCCTTTTCGGCTGAAATACCTTGGTAGTTTCTCTAAAGTAACTAGTGGTACCAATAAAATAAGTTGCGTACGATATTTTCTACGATCAGATTTCCAACGTTTATTCTCTGAAATCCAGAAATGAAACGGAAAGCTGGATGTACGAGTGGTATGATTCTGAAAAATATTTCATTAACACCTGGTTTTAGGATATCGCCAGATTCCTCTGATGGGAAATTGAGCAAATGGTGGCCACCAAATTCAGGGCCCAACACAGAAATCCAATTAGGCTGCATTTCAAATCACAGAAATCGGTTCCAAGGTCTTTTCAGTCCATAACATCAAAGGGGTTATCGCTCTAACTCCATACGTTTGAAAGGGAGGCTTCAAACATTTTGGACCTTCTAGATGGCGTACCGATAACAATGTCGCCTTGTGATCAAATGGTTCCGGGTTCGATCTTCGGTAGAAACACATTGCGATGTTGTACCGATTCTACTATCAGCTGTAGGTCAAGTCCCGATTATTTGGAAATATTGAATACTGATTTCCTCTTGAACGAATTCACTCTGTCTTTCTTTCTTTCTCTCTCATAAACACACACATATTTTATTTCTTCACGTATAAAGAGAAATCACGAAACACGTAAGTATTTGTAAAACCAGTTAATATGTGATTACAGATTAATAATTATGAATACATGCATGAGTTTTGTTATGTTACAATGTCATTAAACATTTGTATAAATACAGATTGAGGCAGTCAAACGGGAAAATTTAAAAAAATCACAAAAAATAGAGAGAGCAAATATTAGTTATTTTTAACATGCATGTACTGTACATGAGTGGAAATTACTAGTGTACCTGAAAAATGTTCATTTTTTTTTAATATGATGGCAGTATGATGGCATCCTTGGTTTTGCACACATTGTCGGAGTCTCAGAGTAAATCCGCCCATAAGAAATTAATCCACACACTCTCCATGAAACTCCTCTCTATTCAGAAAAAGTAACAGTGTGGTGTGCATTATCATCTCGTGGAATATTCGACCCCTACTTTTTCGAAAATGAACACGGTAACACGGTGACGGTAAACGCTGGACGTTATGCTGACATGTTGGTAACCTTTTTCCTGCCTGCCCTCGATGGCTATGATCCAGATGAAGAAACACTCTTCCAGCAAGATGGTGCAACTAGCGATACTGCCAGAGTGTCTATGGATGTGCTTAGACTCGCATTTCCTGGCCGTTTCATCTTATCAGCAGATTCGGCGATATTCCTTGAACTGCCCGTTCACCCGATTTGGCGGCTCCTGACCGATTTGGGGTTACCTCAAATTCAACCCTCCAAGAACCAGGGATAATTTGATCCTTCAAATTGAATTCGGCAAGAAATCCACAACATTCTGTTGGAGATGCTACGCAACGTCATGGGCGGATTTACTCTGAGACTCCGAAAATATGTGCAAAACCAAGGACGCTATCTTACTGACACCATATTCAAAAAATGAACATTTTTCAAGTACACTAGTAATTTCAACTCATGTACAGTACATTCATGTTAAAAAATAACTAATATTTGCTCTCTCTATTTTTCTTGAATTTTTTTAATCTTCCCGTTTGACTGCCTCACCCCGTACAATATGTAAAATGCCCAGCACAGTGGCGGAGTGGTTACCACAGTGTGCTATAATGCCAGAGATCTCAGGTTCGAATATCGGCATCGTATGAGTGCAAGTATCCCTTTATCAATTTCATCATATCTATATTCATCCTCATCGTCGCGATTGGACAAAAGAAAGAGACGGTAAATACACAGACATCAAATCAAACAATACTTATATACAAACAAAAGCATTTATGTTATTCAATACTTACACAGATAGCAATACTTTATGTCTAAAAGCTAAGGTAATCTTTAAAGTCGTAATCAGGATGTAGTTTTAACAAAAGACACAGTAAACATGGCTAAGCAAACGAACTAGTCACTGAATGTTACAGAACATAAGTTCTATAGGTTCTGCCAATCATTCTTCATCATGACAAGCATGCAATTGTTCCGGCAGCTGCATATCGACTAAAAGGGTACCAGAATATGCAAAGATCATAAATACTCATTAATGAATTCCTTCTTAACGCACAGAACAGAGCTGAATGATAATTTAATCCATTTTGGTTGTCGGAAAGCCGACGATAAGACAAACACATTTCCTACTAAGAAGCCTGTTCTGAACTCTCAACATTTTCTCGCTGCACAAAGAATAAGGCAAATGGGATTTATGAAGAATGCAAGGATCTTTGCTTGCATCCAGAGATTAGAGGATTTCTGGATGCGACAACACATTAAAACTCAAGCCCAAATGCATCGGCCTCCTTCGATGAGTGATCAGCTTATGCTCTACGAAGAGATAGAGGTCGCAGCTTCGAACCCTGGTGAAAACACGGATGTATGGTTCTGCTTGTCAATCATTCATTTCATTAGTTCTCTATTCAAAACCTCATATTTGCGATTCACCAGGATGTAGAAAGGCAGATCAAAAATACAAATAAAAATGTTAAAAACAAAACCCTCAAAGTTAACAAGATGATGAGTTGATTGTGTGTGAAAATAAAAACCTGGGTATCTATATCGTTGGATTTCATAAGGATAGATGAAAGTCATTTCTCGTCCGATTCTAGGGAGAGGAGAAGGTTACTGGAAAAATTTGTTGAAGTATAACCTTTACAAATTTTTCAGCACTATGAATATCTTTGCGACTACATGCTGTTTACATAGATTGAGTTGGTTGATTGATAGATTTGGTGTTTTAAGTCCACTTATGCACAGTAAGGTTAATCGGGACTGGACCTACAGTTTAAAGTGGGATCCGAACCACTATGTGCCTCCACCTAGAATCGGACCCGGGACCCCTTGATTACAAGGCGACGACGCTACCACTGCGCCATCGGGGAGGCCTGTTTACATAGAGATCGCCTAGTTAGAGTCGGAATATACAGGTTGGCTCATATTGTATCTACAAATTTGAGTTGGCAATCCTGCCATAATGCACGTGCGCATATGCTGCATATCTATATCCATGGAGAGTTGGGAGTCAGGCAATTAGAATACCATGGAGCGTTGGCCGGTGCAGACGCGGATTGCGGCGGCCGAAGCCTTCATCCCAAGAGGCACTGCGGCGGGACAATGAAGATCGCCATGCACTTGTTCCAGAAACACACACAGCATTCTGAGGTGGGTTATACGGTATTGTTGTGAACTGTCAGTCGCCATGAAATAAGCACTATTCCACAGGACATGTTGAGACGCGCCTCGTGAAAGCCTTCCCGCATCGCGTCGAACAGTGCGTCCAAGCAGAAGGAGGACATTTAGAGGACGTTATTTTCAATGTGCACTGATGTCTGTATTGTCCATATTATACAATGTATTAAATGCCTATGTGTATATATTTCTTTTCATATAAAGTTACTACTAGCACTCACCGTCTATTTGATGTTTCTAGATACAATATGCGGCATCCTGTATTTTAGTGGATAAGATACAATTATAGCTGATCTTCCATTTCTGATGGACCTATCTCGGCACAATGTGAGCTCAATAGATCTTCTCAAATTTAACTACCGTTGTAGGATTTTCGAATATATTAATGGTTCAAACATAATCATATAATTCCAGATCCTATTAATCGCAGAGGCATGTGTTGTAGCCTTTTTATTTTGGATAAGTGCAGGGCAGGTTACCTAATTTTTACGTTAATTGTGCTAGATTTTATTAAGCGCATCTGTATAGTTAACGCGGAGGAATAAAGTATGTGGGTTGTGTGTGTGTGTGTGTGTGTGTGAGAGAGAGAGAGAGAGAGAGAGAGAGAGAGAGAGAGAGAGAGAGAGAGAGAGAAGTGGCGAGGGAGAGAGGGAATTCGTTCAAGAGGAAAGGAGTAGCTACTAGAAATGCTACAGCAATGCCATCTCTGATATGGAACATTTCGAAACTCCATTACACGCCCCACATCTGCCTGCACTTCCGGAACACCGTTACGCTATTTCCGGGTGGACCTTGAATTCTTGTCGGAAATGGTCTGGAGCGGCTATTACGTTAACATCCAGATCGACCAAACGCTTTTATGCTATTGATTCGGTACAGGGAAACAAATCGCTAACCGTGTCCGGCGATTCCTTTCATCCACTTCTTCATCCCGGTCCAATTGCCACGTTTCATGACAGATTCGCCATTCAATAGCCTCTCCCTGGTGGAACAGTGTAGCTAATGTTCATTGTATTTGTTGTCATTGCAAGTGAACAGTGACTTCGATTTGTCAATCTGCCGCGTTAGAGAGGGTTCACTGTAATCAATGAACGCAGTTAGATGTGTATTTTTGACAGTTAGTTCCAAAAGAACAGGGAAAGCAAAGATTTTTCCTCTAATTTCCCAAGAAAGGAGTTTTGTGTGCAGACCGTATAACTCTTTTTCTGACATTGATAAATATCCTTCAAAAGACAGCGTAAATTGCCCTTCAGTACAAACAAATTTGGTCATGTAAAGGTACTCTTCAGATCTCCGTTTTGGACAACGCTACTATAGAAGTCGAAGAAAACATATATTCTCAGAATTCATCCAAGACATGTACACAAACTGGTGGGTCAATGAGGATAATGAGTGAAATTAATTGGTCTATGTTTATCTTGGTGCTGTTCTGTTTTGTCTTCTTTTTTCTCTCTCATTCTTCTTATTTTAGCACTGGTTTACTCTTTACTATTCTTAATTTCCGGTTTAAACGGAACGGAATTTAAATAAATAAATAAATAAATGTAAATATGTGATTTTTCAGAACATAACTCAGAAGTTCTAGAACGTACCGTGTTTCCTTACAAATCGGTACATGCCATTTGTTTATATATATATATATATGACAACAGCGGCCCGACCCTGTGGCCAAGTGGTTAGCACATCGCGCTGCGACGCCAAGGGTCCCGGGTTCGAATCCCGGTCGGGCTTGGTTGTTTGTGACTGTCCATTCATCAATTTCATCATTTCATCACTCATCCCCATGTTCGCAAATTAGCCAAGTGGCACAAAACGCCAAGTAAAATAAACTAAATCCATCAATCAATCAATCAAGACAACAGCGCCAAAGCGCAATGCACTTGCACACAACACACTTTCTCCCTTGACGTCCGCCAGAACTGCACGTGTGTGGCTTCATACTCCCTTTGTTCCACCAGCATGTGACTCTATCAGTCTCATGACGAAGTTACCCTCAAAGAGTATATACCGTCAAACGGGATAACTTCGTCTATGAGGGTAACTTCGTCATGAGAGTGACAGATGTCGGTAGGAGTCACATGCTGGTGGAACAAAGGGAGTGTGAAGCCACACACGTGCAGTTGTGGAGCGGACATTAAGGGAGGAAGTGTGTTGTGTGAAAGTGCATTGTGTTTTGGCGCTGTTTGCAGCATTTTCTCGTGCACGATGCCAAGGACATATAAGAAGGCAGTTGGTGGTTGGAAATATCAGAACTATACCTCCGATCAGGTGCAGGAGGCTCTACAACTGATCGTAAATAGAAAAACGGTCGCGGAAGCGTCACGATCTTACCTCTTCATGGGGGTAATTTTGACCTGATAGGAACGTAAGCAGAGATGACGAAGTTACCCCATTTGCTGAGGTAACTTCATCACGAAAATGCTGATGTATTGACCGCTCCCTCCTAATATTTTTGAATTTCTTTGGTAATCCTTCAGTACATTTATGAAGGACAAAGTGTTCCTTGCGTATAATTTTTGTGCTGTCACTCGCCACGGATTTTGCAGGGCACATTAGAATATGCCAAAATCTGTACGAAGTATATATCAACAATTATATGCGCCAGTGGAGACACATAGTGGTTCGGATCTCACTTTAAACTGTAGGTCTAGTACCGATTAGCCTATAAGTGCACAAAGTGGACTTAAAAAGAACAACAACATTGACATGTGAAACTATGAAAATATAAAGACTGTAACGCATGATAGTTAAAAGAAAATATTTTTTATTGCACGGGTTGTATAAACGTTTATATGTAATTCAAGCCAATATCAAACACTTTAAGATTTTCTTCAGTTAAATTCTCTGAATGCTTAGAGATTTTTTCACACAATGGAACATGGACACCAGAGGCTCCGGGTGCGAATCCTGGCTTGGGCATTGGTGTTCTTTGTGAGTGTCCATTCATAAATGCCATCATGTCATCACTCGTCCTTAACTTCTAGATTACCCAAAAGTGGCAGAAAAGCTAAGTAAAATAAAGCAAATCAATCAATGAACAATGTACACAATATTTCCAATATGTATGTTTAAAAAAACTGTATCAAATATTTATGTCTTGTATTTTCTGCACATCACGAATTAGCCGGCTCCCGTGACGAACTGGTTACCACATCGCGCTACGACGCCAGGGGTTCCTGGTTCGAATCCCGGCCTGGGCATGGATGTATAGGTCCATTCATGAAATTCATAATATCATCACTCATCCCCATCTTCGCAAATTAGCCACAAGTGGCACAAAAAGAGAAGTAAAATAAAGCAAATCAATCAAACATCACCAATTAGCCTACTGGAGGTTCTGATTCGAATAACAGTTATTCATTGGTTTTAACATTGTGAATGTTCCCTTCATCAATTTCATCTAATTATGACCGGGATTAGTCAGAAGAGCTAAAAAAATACTGTTGAGGCTACCTTGAAAGCAGATTAAGATTTGAATCATATTTAACATATGACCATTCACGCAAAGATAATCAATATTCAACGAAAATGTTTCAGCATTTTCAAAGAAAGTTTAGCCATTTCAACCCTTTTACAACAAAAATCCAAATCCAAAATCTGTTATCGAAAATACCTCTGTTCTCTGACTGCAATATCCATAGCTTTTAAAAATGAGAGTCGCGATTTCAAGTAATTCTATTTCCGCAATCCATATAGTCCAACGAATTGAAAGAAGAGTGCATTAATCCTGGCGTCGAGAGGAACGTTTTATCTTTTGACTGGTTTTATTTACAACGTACAAGAGAATTCTAATGGATTTTACTGCGAAATGAGTCCCCTTTCCCTCTGGCACGATGTCCAGCTGGGACAAAGAAATGAAGATTGATTCTGAAAAACCATTCCCTTTCCTACAATTCTAATTATACATCGCGTCCAAGGATAAAAGACTGGAGTTTAACCAGATACATTCGTATCTTTACATCTTGATTTAGAATGTCAGTGTTCCTCCCGTGCGAATTCTGGGAGAATAAGTCGATAGAATGTATGGCTCTTTTTGCCCTCTTGGTTATTTATTACTGTGTTCAGTAGGTACACAGAAATCTCCATAGTATTCACACTTCTCACGCTCGAATGGAATTACTCAATTTTTTGCTGTACTTTGTCTAACTGGGTGATAAAAACTAATCTGCTCATTTCTCAAGTTTTTGTTAAGTTTACTCCAGTTGGTGTGGACATAGCCAATGAAAACCTGTTCACACAAACACTTACGAGTAGCCACATAGCTAACACGCTCATTTTCGAAGTAACTATACTCTGTCCCGGGAAACTTTGAAGCAAGTTAAGGAAAAAATGTATTTGCGCAGGTAGTGACTCAAGAGAGCTCGACCAAAGAACGCTTGAGATGGGAAGTGAGTGCATGGATGGGAAAATGCGGCTGCAGCTACCAGCCGTTGGCAGCAGCTCGTACTGCTACGCTCTGCCCACTCGCTTTATCACTTTCTCAACCGTTGTTGAGCCTTGCTCAACATATTCCCGGGATTAATTTCCATAGGAACCTTTTGCCGTCCCATCATGAAATTTTGCACACAAATAGTCAATTGATGTCTTCAAAAAATATATTTTCTAAAAAACCTTTCTTTCGAATTTTTAAAAAATTACAAGATTCAAATACCATAGTAATGTTGCATTTCTATTTTAAAGCTCATTAAAAGCAGAAGAGAAGACACCAACTTGGGCTCGGTAGGTCAAATAGTACGTGATCTACAGCTGTTTAAATATTTCAAAATGTCGTGAAATTTGGGATTTTTGCTTTTTTGAAAGTCAATGACTCAAAAACCTAAAAGTCGAAAAAATCTGAAAATTCGCAATTTTCGTCAACTTTACTGGTGCTACCACTGCCCCAAAATTTATCAATTTTTGAGATGTCAAGGTTCAGACCTTGATTGATTTGACATGGAATGACTGACCTTCTTACACGTATATTTCAATGTGAATAAAAAGCTTCTTGTGACTAAAGTTTTGATAAATGCTAAATTGATTGATATTTTCTGCAAAAATAGCTGAAGTTATGCAATGAGCTATGTGATACCGTGTAGTAGTCTGATTCAAAGACTACAAAGGCAAATGATTGTAAAAAGTCAGCTTGCGTCCATTTTGTACACTGACAGACCTGAACATAACATTTCATTATTGATTTGGAAAAGAAAGTTCCCATTTTCATGTGTTCTTCTGTAACTTTTTTAGTGCAATTTACGTAATAATTTACTAATCAGTTTGATCGATTGAGTTGGTGTTTTAAGTCGTTTTAAGTCCACTTTATGCACAATCATGCTAATCAGGACTGGACCTACAGTTTAAAGTGGGATCTGAAACAATGTGTGGCTCAAACGGGTATCGAACCCAGAACCCCTTAATTACAAAACGACGAGGCTACCACTGCGTCATCGGGGAGGCCCGGTAGACTAATCGGGACTAGACCTTCAGTTTAAAAGGAATCCATCCGAAACACGATACGCCAGAACAGTGTATTAACTCACGACTCCTTAATTAGGAGACAACGGCGTTAACACTAAAACAACGGGGAGGATGTTATCCATGTGGGGATTTTATAATATGTTAAGTACAGGCTAAACAACTATGATTTAAACGAAGATATGTCACAAGACATCAAAGCTAGTGTTCAAGAGACTCAATTTCGGTTTCATGACAAAAGTGAGCCCTTAACAGGGCAACAAGTGTCTATCAGACACTGTTGCTTATATTTTTTGTCACATAATCCAAACGATTCTTCCTGCGAACATAATATTTTTTGACTTCGTTTGTTTCTATTTTCTCATTTCACAATATTTGACTTTGTTTGATAAAGAAGGCCAGGTTTAAAAAAATATTTTCCATTTGATTTACGTAAACAGACAAGCAGTGTTTGTCCGACCCAGTGTGCAATTGATATGTAAAGAAGTCTATTTGAATATGTATTAGCAAATGTTTATAAAACATAAAGTATTTAATAAGATATCACATAAAAATATTATTAACTCTAAAATAGAAATGAAAAATATGTGAGCAAATAAAACAAATTCCTCACAATACCTTCTGGCTTAATATGTTTCATATACTATTCTGCAAATATTACAACAACATGCAATTACGATGATGATGATGAATGCAAAAATTATTGACATAACAATGATGATTAGGATAAATATAATGTTACTCGATTGTTTCCACAGCGATGAAACATAAAAATCTCGCATTAGAAGGGCAAGATCAATTTAAAACAATGCAGTGTCTGACAGACACTGCTTGCCCGGACACGTTACAAAAATAGCTTGCCCGGATAAGGGTAACTACATACCATTTCTGATTGTTGAACCCTATTTTGTTAATTGTTTCACGCCTAGGGCGTAATATTTTAACCCAAAAAGGGATATCCCAAGGTTGTCAGTTTACTCTCTCCCGAAAAATCAGGCCTAATTATAAAATTATTGTTATAATTAATGTATTATTTATTAAAGTATGGATCACATAAATAATAAATCATATTCAATGAATGAACATGATCTATCTTTGTCAATACGAGTTACATAGTGTTTCTGGCCCCTTCTGATCAACCTTTGATGTTAGTCCTACGCCGAAGTTGAGGAATGCTGTTGAGTTGCTGTTGAAGTCTACTTTCTGCACAGATAGGCTAATCTGGACTGGATTTGCAATTTTAAGTGGGATCTGAACCACTGTGAGTCCTTGATTACAAGGAGACGAAGTTAGTAGTGTTACCATCAATAGCATGAAATGTTTCTGAAAATTATACATGGTTTTCAAGCTATCTCCTAGACTTTTATGCACCAATGCCCCTCAGGGGTACTTTCGGTGTGAAAATTGCTCAATAAACTCAATAAAACGAGACAAATAGAAGTATTTTAATAATATCGACGGGACGGCCGGGACACGACTCTTGAAACGGGACTGTCCCTGTCAAAACTAAGTGTATGGTCACCCTATTCACGCCACAACTTTATAATGTAGGACAATATGCACAAAACACAACTCTCTCTTATTTAGTGCTAATTATAATTTTCACTTCATATGAAAGCTTAAATTTACATGTGATTCTGGATGATCGTCACCAGTAACTTCAACAGACTAATCATAGTTACTCCCTTGTACTCACAGGTGGTGCAGCTATTCCCTTGCTCGTGTTAACATTCCGTTTGATTTCCACACGGGGACGCTCCGCTGGCTTTCAGGGTCCTGGTAATGCAGTGAAGTCCCTCCGCAGATAATGAACCATATTAAGACCCTCCTACCTTCAAAATTAACACCAGAGGAAACTCAAGGAGTCGGTGAACACACGTTCCTCCGAAAGCCAATTCCATGTTTACGAAAATCGATTCCAAAATTTGCTCCGTCACAATGGAACAGAAAGGAAACTGGCACGCTGCTATAGCTGACGCCACCAAAGTAGACTAATCAAGGTCACGCCACCCACTTACAATGTTGCCAACAATTTCAACTTTAAAAAATAATTCCGAAAAAAGTGCCAGAAAATAGTACTTAGCGTAAAGAACATAAAGAGGTAATTTTTTTTAAATGAAATACCGGGCTATCCATTTGGGTATGAATAAAATAAAACATTAATAAAAACGTAAATGTGAAAGTAGGAAAATGTTCGTGTTGGTGTTTTCGTGCGTGAAACATGGAAGTATTGCTGTAGTGTGTTGGCAACAATGAAGTTTGAACTGATTCGTTATTGTTAAAATGGCGTTTACGAACCAGCAACGGGCTAAATGTGTCCTTTGGTTGGTATGCTAAGTGTTACACATGTCCAACGGGTCGTCAGTAGGGTGTGTGTAAAGTACCGAAATACGATTCCATATTGATGATTTGAAACTCAAAATCACACAGGCTTTCGACAGAATCACTCCAGAGATATTACACCAGACGTGATTGAATCACAGTTATGAGTTGTGCAGAGTTCGCAATGGAGGCCATGTGGAAAACTGAAAAGTGTACCAAACTGTTAGTATTGTATGAAAATCAAAACTCCCACCTTTCAGTCTTTTGTATACAATCCTTCATGTAATTACATTCGACCAAAAAAAAATTCACATCCGTTTTATTTTATCCATACCCAAACGGATCACCCTGTACTTTCTTGGTTGTTCAGAAAAAAATGAAAACATATTTCCATGAAATTCATAAGGATTTATTTTTTTACTTCAAACTGTAAAAAATGATAGAAGCAGTGACACAAGAAGGTTGAAAAAAATAGTGAAACATTCTTAAGGTTCATAGATCGCAATAGTAGGAATTTTATACACAGAATGTATAAGAATTTAAAGTAAGATAGTAAAATGTACCGAGAATCCAAGAATTTTCCGGTCATGTAATGTAAAATATCGTCCCCGGCAAATTTCCGTTGTATTCGATCACATAAAAACTTTCAGCGAGAAAGTTTGTAATAAAATATTGAAATTAATTTTGAAACCACGTACAACGTAGCGTGACGTATCAGCTATATTTTGTGTTTTTCTGAACGATTTTTTCTGCGCATCGATCTTGCGCTCATCTGAGTGCTGCCTGTGACGTGTGCCAGGCTTCATTTACTTATTGGGGGAACCAAAAATTTCCCGTATCTCCACAATATATTATACTTGTACCTCTTTATAGCCGCTGTGGGGCAAGAAACTTCTTATAAGGGTGTGAAGTGCAGAAATGCTGCCAATTCAAGTCAGGTGAATTCACCCCTTCCCTTAACAAATTTAAGAAATGAAAAAAATAGCTTTGGAAACGTTTTTGGTCTTCACATGACCTTCATATGTCAGCGTAACACGATTGATTTTGATTGATTCATTGATTTGCTTTATTTTACTTCGCTTGCGTGCCCCTTTCGGCCAATTGCGAAGATGGGGATGAGTGATGATATGCTGAAATTGATGAACGGACACTCACAAACATCCAAGCCGGGATTCGAACCCGGAACCCCTGGCGTCGTAGCAAGATGTGCGAAGAACCACTCCGCCATGGGGCCGGCCAGCGTCACTCGAATTGTCCACAGATTTTCATCTCCTTAAATTCTCGCTGTTCCTTTTGAATCACTAATATATATTATATTTTATTCATCACAGAGTTCATCAGCAATTTCCTTGTTTTTGTAAGAAAAAACAAAAAGTAGGTTTCTATTTAAAAAAAACATAGGGTGACCTTCATATGACCTTGATAATGCCCCCCTACTGAAACATTTTTTTACTAAAACATATGTAATGACATTCACTTTCCCCTTTAAGTCAATTAACTTTTTCACAGGTAGGGGTTACTTGAAAAGTAAAAAGTTATAACATATATTCACACTATTTCATAAGCATCGATTTTTTTCCAAAATCGAAGAAAATAAGTATGCGATTACACACTGCAACGAGGCCCTCTCGGATAGTGTGCACGCTCATTTTGTCGCATTGTAAGGAAAGGGAACCTGCACAGTGGTTCAAACCCACTTCAAACTCTAGGTCCAGTTGCGATAAGTGAATAGCAAACAGCTAAGGTAAAACAAAGTTTAATTCAAAGTGCTTCACACATTTTAAGAAACACGGAGGGTGCGCCTACAGGTGAACAAAAGAACGACGGCAGTTCTTGGTGAGGACTGCACATGCAAAGGTACGCCGCATATATGATTCGTTGATGACGTCATGTCACCGGTTTGGAACCACTAAGAAGATTAACTTAAATAGTGCACATAATACAGAGGCAGAAAGGCTTGCTACAACAATCCCTTGTATTTCCGGTGGCATTTGAGTCCAGTTTCGCTTACTGTTGTAATGGTCCCTTGAATCCTCACATTATGATTATAATGTTTATTACAATTATTAATTTACATTAGACAATTCACTTTCTATTACGAGTTGAAGTTTGTCCAACGTTGACAATGTTGCAAACTTAATTTCTTTAGTTTTGGGTATAATATTTTCCATACTTATGAATTAACATATGAATTTCTGTGATCACTTTTTACATGTCAAATATCTTTGAAAGTACGTGTTGGAGAGAAAAAAATTGTCTGTAAAAAAATTGTTTGTATTTGTAATTTGAATAAAAATATTAAACAAGAAAAATAGGTTTCTATTAGAAAAGTTTGAGTGACTGTTCAAATAACCTTGATAATCAACCCCTACTAAAAACAACCCTCACCATATACTAGTAGATACACAACACATCCGTTTATCTTTTCTTTACAGGATTGTGTCGTTCATTTCAAATATGTTATTATGATATATGAGAAAATGGCCAATTATATCACATTTTCATGTTTTAAGAGCGAACTTTAGTCATTAAATGTAACTCACTGGTCTTTATTTGGGATATTTGATCCTGAGATTAACAGCCCTCCCCTCTTTTCCCTCCCACAGAGACTGTAGACTGGAAGAGGCTCCTCTGGGTTCACTCAGAAATGGTAAATCAATGTTTTCGAAAGTGGGCGATACCACCCCCTTGGGGACGATGGAGTTTACCAAAGGGAAGTTAAAAGAGACCACTAATCGCAGAGAGGGCGCCACTGGCGTGTTTCTTCTTGCACGGTATTAGTTTATTGACTATTGCCCAGGATTACGAAAAGCAAATTTCAAGATAGATGCTTTCCTTTTTAGATCTCACGTGTGTAAAACTTTGAACGCGATTCTTTCAATTGACAGTTGTTCGAATTTAGTAAGATTTCTGTAAAATCTTCATCTTATCGCTTACTCAATTGCACTTTTTAAAATGGGGTGGTGTGAGGAGATAAAAATAGGTTAAGGAAATATAGGAACTAGGGGGTATCTAAAAAGGTGTGGAATTCACTCGTTTCCTTCGAGATCCATTATTTTAGTTTATAAATAACTTTATATCTCCTTTCCTTGCTTTCTTCAGTTTACTGAATAAGAAAATTCATGTTTTGCATTTCTTTATTTATACGAAAAATGCAGATGCTGCCATTGAGACCCAGGGCCATAGATCCTTCGCGAAGATTCTATTCAATTCACGAAACGGATGTTCCATCATCTTCATTTCCGGTTCCCTTTTGGTTGCACTTGATTACCAATACCAGCTACAAAATGTTTTCTTTTATTCACAATTCCCAGGGAACGTTTCGTAGAAATCTCACTGTGCATCTCTATGGCATCCAAATAGTTGTATCTCTAAACTTTCCACGAATACCAGTTTCAAATTATTTTTCCTACATGAAATAATGGAAGTTTAAAAATTAAAACCTTGAGAACGAAACAAATATTTGTGAAATCTTGAGAACAAAACATTTTTTTAGAAACGTTGAGAATTTAAAATGAAATAAAATCTCTTTGAAAGTAAAATGCATAAAATAATACACAATCACAAGTAGTGAAGTGGTGAAGTGGTTAGCACATCGCGCTACGACGCCAGGGGTTCCAAGTGCATGGATGTTTGTGAGTGCCCATTCATCAATTTCATCATATCATCAGTCAACTCCATCTTCGCAAATTAGCCAAAAGTGGTACAGAAACCGAAGAAAAATAAAGGAAATCAAGATCAATACAAGCATCATCCAACATGGCTGCTATCTATCTTGCTTCTAGATCGCTAATTTGCCGTGCGTGTAACATCTACTAGTTAAATTGGCGTGCGCACTACCAGAAAACATATTTCCACAAAAAAATCAAATTACGTTTGTTTGTGTTTTATCTATGTTTGAAATCGCTTCGAGACACATGTAATAAAACACATTTATGACTGAATTGAACCCATAAAAAAATCGTAAATCGCATAATGAAAGAATTCGCACTGATTGCTCCATAAAATTGAGGCATGCTGGTTTCGTTCAAATCTTTATACGTGAAATGAAGAAAGCTTGATTCGCCACGTCCCAGTAATAAAATTGTGACTAAGTGACAAAAAAGGCCAAGAAAGAAGAAATCAATACCCATCCTTCAATCAAATACCTTTTTTGGTAATACAATCACGATTAGTAATCATTAGGGTTCGGAAGTTGAAGACCTATAAATTGCCAAAACAAAGACCTATAAAAAGACCTAAAATACCAAAGAAAGGACCTAAAACCGGAAAAAAGGACGTATAAATCTGATCCAAATTAATTAATAATTTCAGTTTTAATTACATATTTAATGAATATGCGCGGCACCTCCTTATCTGACTTGAGATCTTTTCAGGCGCGTGTTGTCTGATCGTATACACCGTGCTGAAAGCTTCAAAACAAGAGAAAGTTGCCACTTACAGCGCGACCTTTCAGACAAGTTACGGTTAAAGGACCTTGTACCGTACCTGCATCAGTCGTCCAAAAATGTTTTTCTCTCGTTTCAGGGATGGTTCAAATATATGTATATATTTTTATTTCTTTACTACAGAAAGTATGTTTAAGAGGTGATGAACTGATGATGATTCGAATTGAGAAAGGTCAGTAAAATCCTAGTCGAAAGAAGGTGAAATTGCAAACAAAAACCGTAAAGACCTAAAAATAGGCTAAAAAAAGAACCAATAAGCCAAAAAACGCCGAAAAAGGCAAAAAAGGACAAAT
This sequence comes from Lepisma saccharinum, assembly GCF_977018435.1. Lineage (NCBI taxonomy): Eukaryota > Metazoa > Arthropoda > Insecta > Zygentoma > Lepismatidae > Lepisma > Lepisma saccharinum. The sequence continues at coordinate 8,327,334 of NC_139236.1, read as the reverse complement.
AAAACCCACCTTTTTCTGGCCTACAATGACCCAAAATGAACATATATTATGTTGGGCCTCGTCTTCGGATACTAGGAAAAAAAGGATATTTCCTCACCTTCCGAGCCCTAGTCATCATTATTCACAAGTAAACACACACGCTTGCACCTTCTCTTCAACACACACACACCCCACCCACACGCAAACATTCACCATGCACGTTCGAGCAATAACGTTTCCTTTTTCTATTGTTCTTAGTGTTTACACCAGGCCCGGATTTATATATGTGAAGAGCCTGGGTTACCAACATCGTGAGGCCCAGAGCAGGTTCTAGGGAAGGGCAACTCTGGCACTCGCCCAAGGGCCCGCGTTTCAGGGAACCCCGCGCCTGATAAAACTTATTGTTCGTGTTCGATTTATTGCGAGTTTAAGGACAATGGTGCTTCCAATTAAGCAACTATTCTGATTTTTCCTGACAGTCATACTTACAAATGTCCAAAATTACTGAACTTATATTCAAAACAAAGTACTGTACTCATAAAAATGGTATTTAAAAATATACACTATTAATTTAATTATACCGGACGTGTCATAAATATTTCAAGGGTTACAAAAATTTATTGCAAGTAAACTATTAAACTTACGTTAATGAAACCAGTTCAGATCAAGAACGGACAAGGAATGCAAGCAGTTTCTGCGTGTATGTTTTGTTAAGCTGAGAGTTTATATCCCTGCCGCTAGGTGACACCCAAATCACCCACATCACTCACAGCATTTTGTGCAATGTTTTGGTCCTCAAGATCGTTGGATCTTACACAGTGTGACTTCCTTTTGTGGGGTGTCATGAAAGACAGGGTATTCGTCTAACCAAATGTCGCGTGATATACCCGCGATATACACTATCGACAGCCCCATGTTGATGTGATAGTGGCAAGATCTAAACTGACGTGTCGATGCGTGCCGTGTCACCCGAGGTGCATATATTGAACATTTGTAGGTGTCAAAATAAACCGTTTGATTTCCTCGTTCGTTCTGGACTGCTTTTATTAACGTAAGTTTTTCTTTACTTGTAATACATTTTTGTTAACCCACAATTATTTATGAAACACCCGGTTGAATGAAATCATGAAACGTAAATATTGTTTTCTTTAAAAGATTGAAGATTTACATTAGCATGAAAATTTAATGAAAATTAAACAAAAGCGAATTATGATAGCGAATGTTATTGGTTATGATTAAAAATTGTCATTTTGATCCGTAAAATAAAAGTTTGATATTGAACACATCTAGTTTCGTAAGTAAGTACGATGAATATTATATGGTGCAGCGGAAATGAAAGGAAACATAGTTTAAACACTTTTATTACCCTTTCATTTGGTTTCAAACTTCAACGTGTTATGCTGTTGGGTAATAACACAATATATATATACCTCGTGAGGCACCTAAAAGTACCACCTGAAATAGCGAAGAAACCAGAATCAGTAGCGATGTGAGGTTTGCGGGAAACAATAATATCAAATGGGCTCGTAAATAGGAGGTATGGGGTGGGTCGAAAAATATCGACAAATTGGGCATCTGGAGCAAAGTCATACTTTTTTAAATGGAACGATATACAATAACATGCATAATATAAAAGAGCACACGCAGAGAAACACAACGCCGTTGGTCTCATGTATCTACTGCACATAGGAACGAAGATATGGCCATGTGAAAATATGTAAACAAACTAACAAGTGGCCCACTTGACCGTCAGTACCACGGCATGTAAGACTTCTCAGGTGCCTGACAGAACTGCCTTTACGCAGAGCAAGTTTTGATAGCAGGTCCACGAGATCGTTTTAGTTCATAGCAAGCAGTCGTAGTGGTAAGAGCGAAGATTATGGTGTTCACAAACATAGAAAAAGCGGACATGATCCTGATTTATGGGGAATGCCGAAATAATGCCTCAGAAGCCTACCGTGTGTACGCAGAGAGATATCCGGACAGACGACAGCCATCTCGACGTCTGTTTGGTACGTTATTTATTAAGTTAAGAGACACCGGAAGTGTAACACCACGAGCACGTGTGCGGAACAAGTCAACTACAGGTGAGGCAGGTGCAACAAATGTTCTCGCGGACAATCTGTGAATCCGCACGTTAGCTCCCGTGAAATTGCCAGGGATGCTGGGATGAGTCAGCGAAGTGTATTGCGCATTCTGCACACACACAGGTTTCACCCATATCATATCTCCCTCCATCAGGAACTTCACGGCAATGATTTTGTGGACCGTGTTCGGTTTTGCACATGGATGTTACGACACGACACACCCGATTTGTCACGTATCCTCTTCACTGACGAGGCAACTTTTACCAATCATGGAAATGTCAACCTAAGGAACATGCACTATTGGTCGGTGACAAATCCACATTGGCTTCGCCAAGTGGAACGCCAGCGCCCATGGAGTGTGAACGTGTGGTGTGGTATAGTGGGTGAACATCTCATTGGCCCTTTTTTATACAAGGGACACTGAATGCTGACCGATACATACAGTTTTTACAACATGAACTGCCTGTACTATTGTAGGACATACCACTTCAGACAAGGAGGGAAATGTGGTACCAACATGACGGGTGCCCAGCTCACAGTGCAAGACACGCTACAGCATGTGTGAGAAATACATTTCCAAATCGTTGGATTGGACGTGGAGGGCCTGTCAAATGGCCGGTTCGTTCCCCAGATTTGACACCGTTAGACTTTTTCCTGTGGGGAAAGCTGAAGGACATTGTCTACCGGGATGTGCCAACAACCCCAGAGGATATGCAACACCGCATTACTGCGGCCTGTAGGGACATTCCCTACGAGATGCTACATTCTGTGCAACGATCTTTGCGTGGGCGCCTCGTTGCCTGTATCACAGCTGACGGCCACCACTTTGAACACACACTTTGACAGGTTTTCGCTTCTTACGCAGTGGTTCTTCGACATACTGTCATGGTCATTTTCATTATGCTGTAACACTGTCAAATACATGGTGCTGACGATGCCTACTGTATTTTTCTTCCTTTAACACGTTCTGTCTTCATCTTGTTCAATGGCTTCCGACATCTCATACTTGTACATGCCGTGGTACTGACGGTCAAGTGGGCCACTTGTTAGTTTGTTTACATATTTTCACATGGCCATATCTTGGTTCCTATGTGCAGTAGATGCATGAGACCAACGGCGTTGTGTTTCTCTGCGTGTGCTCTTTTATATTATGCATGTTATTGTATATCGTTCCATTTAAAAAAATACGACTTTGCTCCAGATGCCCCATTTGTCGATATTTTTCGACCCACCCCATACCTCCGATTTACGAGCCCCATTTGATATTATTATTTCCCGCAAACCTCACATCGCTACTGTTTCTGGTTTCTTCGCTATTTCAGGTGGTACTTTTATGTGCCTCACGCGGTATATATATATATATATATATATATATATATATATATTATATATATATATATATATATATATATATATATATATATAAATTGTAACGATGTTTATTATATATATTTATTTATGTATTTGACATCTGCACTAAGACTAATGATCAAAAATATCTGATTTTTTTTCAGAACTCTGAATATGCGTGTATTACATAGGGCTGGCCCTTGTGAGGTATTTCCATTTGCATTTTCACGTGTAATGTTTAGCGAATTAATGTCATATGGTTACAATATTCCCATGCATCCTTACCACATTTCAAATACATTTTGTGGTCCTTTTTAAATCACTTTCCTCCAATGGCTTCCTTTGCAGGCGGAGGCTTGGGGATGTAGCCCCTGAATCCCCTCTAAATCTGGGCCTGGTTTCCACACTTTCCTTGCTTCGTTCTTTATGGCATCATGCAGGCTTCGTTTTCCAAGTTGGTCCGAAAAGCTAGACGCATCCGACTTAGAACACACTTCAGCCCTTCTTGTTGACGTCACGCTTATAATATCGGACACAATCTAAGCGAATGTTCGGCCGGGGTCGTTTCATTACGCTTCCTTTTCCGAGATCAAATTCAGAACTTCTCTTATCAAAGACTGGAAGAAAGATTCCCAGATTAAGACTCTGCCATGTCGTCGGTTGATTGGATTTCGTGACTACTAGTCTCCGTCGTAGACCCACAGCAAGGAGCGTGCAGACTGGAGATATTAATCTCACGAGTCGTTCTCATTTCGTGCACTATTAATAAGGCTGCCTTTACGACTGCACAAGGGACAAAGGATATGGCTGGCACTTCCCTGCTGGAGGATCGGAAGGAGATGTCTGGAGACGGAGCAATTAAATGCACAGGTAATACAAGTGTGAAGAACATTATCACCAATCGATAATGCCACCTTGTGAAATTTATTGATTTTGTACCAAATTGACAACTGTAGCACGTGGAAGGAATTTCCTTTTCTATATCGGTTATCTTGCCTTGCTTTTCTATCTCTACGGTTAATTGAGGCGATGAGGATGAACTGACAAAATGGATGATGGAACAACATTCGAACCTGTGACCTCGTAGTCTCGTATGCAAACGTGTGTGGAAAGTTCCACAGTTTCTCAAGTTTGTCGCCGACTTCCGTAGCAGAGTGGTTAGCATTAAATTTGGGCATGAGTGTTTTTTGTGTCTCTTCATCAATTTCATCATATCGTCGCTCACCCTTATCTTCGGGAGTGGCTAAAAAGGCAAAGTTAAATAAACCAAAACAATCATTCAATCTTATGATTGCCGCATAAATTTATTTTAACTACTTGGGATGTAAAGGGGTGACCCTTTGCAAGGACACCTAATTCTCAACCTAACTAACTTCCACGTAGTACACCCTGGACTGCATTTTGCAGATTAGCGTGGCTCTGGCGTCTGGACTTGCAAATATGATTCTCACTGGGGCTCGTGAGGTGTCGTTCCTATGTGCACAGATAAACGTCTGTGCTATGTGTATGTGGTCGTCCCTTCATCCATGCCATTTTATCACCACACATCGTTTGTTTTCCTAATTAGCCAAAGAGGGCAGAACAGAGAAGAAAATTAAACGAAATCAATCAACGAATTCGGCCCCGGTGGCGGAATGGTTAGCACATCGCGCTACGACGCCAGGGGTCTCGGGTTCAAATCCCGGTCTTGGCATGGATGTTTGTGAGTGTCCATTCATCAATTTCATCACTCATCCCCATCTTCGCAAATTAGCCAAAAGTGGCAGAAAAAGAGGAGTAAAACCATTTGACCAACCAATCAACGAATCAACGAATCAATCAACCAATCAATCAACGAACTAATCAGCCAATCAATCAACCAACCAATCGACCAACCAATCAATCAACAAACCAATCAACCAATCAATTAATAATTTTTTTAAACTATTTTGATGGGTATTTACAAAGAGTAAATAAACACTATACCATAAAAATGAAATGAGTTCGCATTACAAAACTAGCAATAGTGTGAATATGCATCTATAAACTTAGCTATGACACTAGGTGACTAGGCAAAACTTCACTGGTGCCACATACAGAAAAGAGAAAGCGAGAAAAGGCCAAGGCTCTTGACTCCTGCACCCAATGTGGCAACATACATGCAGTGTAGCCCAATCCAAACCTGAACCCTCCCTTCAATAAGAAATAGAACCGACAAGTTTTAGCCGCTTTTGTATATAATCAAAGAATCTAAATGTTAAGAAGAACACTCCACATAACATTTTATACGGTTAGACAGTTGAATTATGTGCCACTCTGAAAGGAGTGTACAAAATAGTAGCCTGCAGTTTCTCATGGACGTGAAATGTCGTCCCTTACACTAAGGGAGTAACAAAAAGATATTTCAAACTAAAAGAGATAAAGTACGCAAATAGAAAAGGTTACGTAATATTAAAGTGCATGATTTATATGATTTATTCCCTATTCAGGAACTTTGGAAATTCCAATGCAACCAGTTCGATATTTCAGTGAAATGTCTTCCCAACTAAGAAAGTCCTGCTAATTGCTTTGGGGGAGGATGAATTGGCGTTTGAAATAGTTGACATTACACTCCTGTGTAACTGCTAACCTAATTTAACCTAACCTAACCTAATCTACAAGCAAAATATCGGCAATATAATCAATATATATTAGAGGATAGAAGAAAGTCCCCGTAAAGCATATGTTCTGGAAATGGATATATACAGGGTGTTTCATTAAGGACTTTACAACTTTGTACTGATATATAAATTTATTCACACAACCTACAGAGCTGGTTTTGGTGTCATTTTGTAGCAAAATACATCACTGTTTTACCCTATAAGTCAGTGAGGTTCAATGTGAGTCCATTGCTAATTTGGCAGACATCCCATCTGAAGTCAATTTCTTGCCAAACCCGCTAGAGCATGTCAGGCGTAACTTCCTCAACTGCATCATAGATTCTTGCTTTGAGATCAGCGAGTGTAGCAGGTAGGGTTTATCTGAAAACTTTATCCTTGATAAATCCCCAGAAGTAAAAACCAATAGAAATACAAGTCTGGTGAACGAGGTGGCCATGCAATCGGTCCACCTCAACCTATCCACTGATTTATAAAGCGGTTACTGAGGAAATCCCGGACGTCGTTGAGGTAGTGCGGCGGTGCGTTATCTTACTGGAATTGAATTTGCAAACTCTGCAAACACTCACTGGAAACCAGTGAAGGCAGCAATTTTGGTAAAACTGTCGCTAGCACTAGCGGTACTGTGATTCGGAACTAAGCTACTACGTGAGTCAAAACGTGATGTATTTTGCTACAAAATGAAACCAAAACCAGATCTGTGAGGCGTGTGAATAATTTTATATATAATTTCAGAGTTGTAAAATCCTTTATGAAACACCCTGTATAGTATATACACGCAGTATTATATGGCAACGTGAGCAACGATAATAACATTCTTTACCCCCCCCCACCTCATTCCCTCAAATAGGATTGGTTCCTGAGTTGGTAAAATTCCACTTCAAACTTTTCTCGTGAAAATGTCAGTTCCTGAATTGGTTACTTTCGTTACAGTTCCTGATTTGGGACTTCCTGAGTTGAGTTTGATTCATAGAATTGATTTATTTTACTTCGCAATTTCTGCAACTTTTTGCTAATTCCGGTGATGAGGATGAGTTATGATATGATAAAATTGATGAAGTGACGCTCACAATGAACATCCATGCTCAGGCCGCGATTCGAACCCGGCACCCATGGTATCATAGTACGCTGTGCTATCAACTCCGCAACGGAGGACGGCGATAGTTTAGGAATGCCTGATAAAATGTTATACAGGGTGAGACAAAGTTCAGGTTACATATAGATTTACAGGGATTTAAAGTATATCCTCAATGTGTGCACTTTGAACATCAGTGCATTTGTACATGCTACGTTTTCAATTCTCCACAACCCTTCGCAAAACGTCCGATATAATCATAGTGCACATTGCACAATGCGTTCCTTCAGATGCTGGATGATCTGAGTAGACGAGAGCCTGTAAATGACTCCAAAGGCGAAAAATCCATTGGTGTCAGGTCTCGAGACCGCGGTGGCCACTCAACGATCCATGCACCAGGAAACTGGACATTCAACTATTCACTAAGACTAAGGTTATCTATGTAACCTGGCTTTTGACTCACCATGTAGAGCGTTGTGAGCAGTTTGATTATGAAACGATATGGCAACATTGCAATTTCTATCAGCAGCTTCATGTCATCTCCCTGAGAATAGACTTATCGTGGACGAAATCAGGCAACGTACACATTTCTCGTCGTCAAATGACATCAGTTAATGAATCTACGACGCAGATGGCGATGTCCAAATAAAAAAAGGAACCTCACTGTGGAAAATCATTAAAAAAGAGAAATTTGAACTCTGGTATTCAGATCTGTAACAAAAGAAGTGACAGAGGAGCGGAGAGGGCGACATGGAGGTACGATTTCAAGGCTGGCGCAATTTCGTTCTGCTTGTGAGTGGAGAAGGTAATATCCCTCCCCCTTTTTTTAGAGTACCAGCTGCAGGGGAAAGATAAAGATTAAAGCCAAAGTCACATCCAACAAAAGCGTGTCAGGTGGTCCTGGCGTTCTGCAAAGTTTCCAAACTCGACGCATATTTCAGTCAGAATCCGGAGCAGGAACGAGAAATACGTAATCCCGGAAAAGTGTACTGCTCAACTGTTTATTCATCGCTTAAGTTGAATAGACCAAGTTTTCCTTTTAAAAGTGAAAAATTGATGTAATTATATTAAATTTCCTAAAACTCCATGCGTGTCTTTTATTTTAACTTATCTGACAGTTCAGGAAAAACACGGTCGGTGAAATCTAACTCAGAATATGTTTTTACGAAGAAATTTCAGCGAAAAATGCAGGCTTGACCAGGACTCGAGGCCGGTCGCACCATACCATTGTGCTCTGGCAATTCAATAGATGTCATTTTCTTAAAGGAAGAAAAATCAAGTGCTACTGAAAATGATGCTTCGCAGCCAATAGTCATGGGTTCGAATCCCATAGGTTACCATGAGTTAATTCTTTGATGTCTTCATTGGGGTGGTCAGAAGAAGTCTTGAAATCAGAAGATAATACGTATTTTAAACAACAAACAATACCAAGTCATGTTATCTTGATGATATCACGTTTATTACTAGTTTTCCCATCTTCAAGTAGAATTCCCTAGTAAAGTGGGGAACGATGCAGCCGGTGCTGCCGAAGTCTTCTGATGCAGACGGCGACTTTCTCATCCAGCCAGCCAGGAACCTGCAGAATATTTTTCGTTGTTAGGATTCTGACACGTGGCAAGCAGAGTGGAATGAGATAAGGGGAAACAAGCTTCGAGCTACCAAGCCCATCACTGGTGCTTGGCGTCCTTCATCCCGTCCCTCCCGACGAGAAGAAGTAATCTTAACGCGACTCCGCATTGGACACCTTCGTCTCACACATCGCCATGCTGCTAGGATTGGACCCTCCGTTGCGCCGTATTTGCAACGTTGTTTAAAGTCCTCGAATGGCCTGATTTGAATTACCTCAGACTGAGTTTTAACCTTCCCAACGATTTGTCTTCTATGTTAGGACACAATTAAAATGTTTTAGCCAACATTTTTAGCTTTTTGAACTATTTATGAGCTTGTTTTTAAACTAAGGTGCCTAAACCCAATATGGCCTAATACCCAACATGACCTATTTTCTGTTTCCAAGTAGTTACCATTTTAATTCAACAGATAACGTTAGTATGGCACTTAGACTGTCCGAATGATGTGACCTGTTGACTGCACATATAGTGCAGTAACTTAAGACAAAAGCGAAAGTGCTAGATTTCATGATTGTGTTCTACATTATCTAATATTGCATATGAAAGTTATTACTTACTGCATCTTCCAAGATATAGTTGTTTATATCTGTAGTCCACAATATGATAGTTCATAATTTGTACTTGACAATAATGTACTTAGTTTCGACTTTAATCTAGTCCTGTTAATAACGAAGGAAAACAAAAATGCTGTGGACTCAATATTTAATTATTAATTTTCGATTAATATGCTATTATTATTTACTTGAAATCACTATAAGTGCGTGAAGAAACCATAATATACCCCTAGAAGTATATTTTGGTTATGATAACAGGGCTATGTTCACAAAAATATTCATCGATTGTAAACGGCACAACATGGCCTCTTGAGATAACATGTTCGACATAATTTACGAAATGGCAAATTCTCATCTTCACTTCAGCATGCGGTTTGCTGAGCAGGCAGACACGTTTTAATCCGGGCAGAAGTTAATGTCACAGCGCCAGATTTATGACTGTAAGTCCCCCCCGCAACATAGACGCACAACCATAGGAACTTGCAGCCCCGGTGCCGGGAGCTGATATGAGGGTAGCACATGAATCACGTCTGAGTAGAGGAAGACGTCGCCGTGAATTCATCCCCCGCTTTGGCGCATCCGTTTGGGAGTTGAATGGGATCTTTTCATTACCGGCTGCTTCATTCGAACGTGCAAATTTAAACCGAGTTTATATCTCAATCCAGCAGCTGGTGCTATACTGAAGGACGTTTTGATAAAGAACAGAAACAGATTCATGATTCCTTGTCAACCTTGACACATGTCTTCAGTGCCTACGGGTCTGTAGTGTGACGTATCTTCGCGCACTGAAAGATACCCTTGTTTCTTTAGAAGTAAGCAATGAAGGACTAACTTTAGTGCGTGGGCACTTATGGTAACTTTGCATCTTTCTAAGTATACGAGGAAATATCCCCTTACCTAAAATCCTTACCTTAGAGTTTCGAGAGGGGTGTAAAAATGCCCCTGAGAAAAGTTAAAACATCCATCCCCTTTTTCAGTCTGTCATGTTGTTGAGAAAAGCATTACAAGAACATTTTATTATAAATAGACAAACAATGATAGTATTATTTGGGAGAAGTTTGTTCATCTAAGGGAATCAATTCTTATCATCTCAACTCAATTGTTTTTTTTTTTTATGTCGGAAGCATTTTCGCAAACTTACATAAAAGCGCAAAACAAGAAAAATGACTGTCACGTTTAGATTTTGTTTATGTGTTGATGTGATTATAACAATACTGCTCAAGAGCTACAATAAATATATCAGTAAGATCTGATAATTTGGACATATTGATCTAATTTGAAAGCTCACTAATATTATTTAGTTTTACTTTACGATTTACCACGCACAGGAAATATATTATGCATGTATTTAATCGAAAACTGCAGGGTCGACCAGAACTCGAACACAGAGTTTTTTCATGCTGTGCCATTGCTCGACCAACTGAAATTTCTACATTATTTAGCTCTTCCTGAACTATTAATAGAAAGCAGCGGAAGTCGAGCCGCTTGGGCGTTTAATTACCAGTCGGGAGACATGTAATAGCAGGAATTGCTGTTACCACTTTTTCCGAATATCTGTGAAATTATGCGTTCAATAGAAAAATGGTTTCTACAAAAGTTGATTTTTTTTACGACGAATAAGAACACTAGACAAAAAATATAGGTGTCTACTTCAAAATGGCCCCCTAGCAAAACATACATATTGCCATTCGCTTTCCCCTTAACGTAAAATAACTTTTATTTGAAACATTTCTTTCTAAAACGCATTCATTGTAAGATATTTCGAGTTATAAATTTAAATAGTCCACCCTGTATATGATGTGATGTGTTGTTTGTCATCATTAAAACAAACCATCGAAATAGGTTAGAAATGTGAAATATCTATACTGTGCACTTTTTGAACACAAGTTTATATCAAGTTAGTAATAAATCATTAAAGTGGCAAAACTGGGAGATAGTCCGATGAGACAGAAGAAAACATCGGCTATATGAGAGGATGGAGAGTTAGAAAGACACCTGTCTACTGGGATATAACGTATTGTAAGCAACGCAATTTTAATTATAAAGGGATATACGCAATAGGCTGCATCTACGTACACTGTCGTCATGTGATGCTGCTGGTTGTAATTGATATAATCCGCCTCTGAGCTGCTGAAGAGTATTGACAAGAGAGGACGCAGGTGAAAGGGATTCACAAAGATTATTAACATGTTCCACGATTAAACTGGAACGAAATTAAGCAAGGATTATAAATGAATGAACTAGCTCAAATGTAACAGATGGGGATTTGTTTTGAGTCAGTGTACATGCAACGAAACATACTTTATTAGTATTTAAAAAGAAAGCAGCTGAAAATAAATCTGCAGAGGTATAACAAATGAAAGTATACCATAACAATTTCAGATTATTTTTTAGAGCTTTGTGCTGGTTATATTTGAATATGTCCTCTGCCAAGCACAATATAGAACCCCATGACATCGTTACGTCTTGTCAAAGGTTAGTTTGCTAGTTGCCAAAGACAACGCACCAAATGAAACCATAACAGCGAGCTCACGTTGTTATGTGGATACAACATCAATAATTTCGTTTGGCGGAATCTGTCAGCTCCATGTTACACACAGCAGAAAGCAACCTGTTTGAATAATTACAATGGATGTAATTGATTTAATCATTAAACTAGAAAGTGCACATTGGACAAAATATCATGTATTTTAGATACACATTCCATTATTCTATGGTAATTGCAGTCTGTATTTTAAAACATAGTACGTAGTTAACGAGGATATCAATTATGCATAAAACAATAGATACAATTAATGTCCATTTTAATAAATTCAGTTTACTTATTATGTATACTTCATACATTAGTCATTCTCATGTCAAATCAACTGGACAATGGTCACAGGTGTCACCCCCTCCCCCCAGATTTTGATAAATTGATTTAACATATTTGCACATATTTTATTTCTATCTCTGAAGGAAAATTAATAATAAATTATAGAAAAGAGTTGAATTGAGAAAGATATTATCTGAAGGGAAAGATAGATTTCAGTATAAGGTGAAGAATTTATTTATTAATTCTGTATGTATGTATTTGTATGCATGTGATGTAGGATAATCTATGTAGTTAATATTGTTTGTGTAAATCCATATGTATTTCATGCTTATTTCTTCTTTTATGTCTCTTATTACATGCTTCATGACCCGACCTCCGTGGCGGAGTGGTTAGTGTCCCAACCTTCGAATGGGTGTTCTTTGTGAGCATCCCGTCATCAATTTCATCACTTCATCACTTATCCTCATCTTTGCGATTAGCAACATGAGGCGGAATAGTGACGTAAAGTAAATCAAATCAATCAATACATGCTTCATGGTTTTCCTTCCTAAAACAACCGAAAACCGTCAGATATAATTATTTTCCAGAAGTGCAAGGTCTAACGGGTGCAACATACCCTAAGTGTTGACACACCCAAAATTTTAAATTCAAATTCAAATCAAAGGACCTGCAAATTTCCTACTTTTGGTAAATTAACACTTACTATAACCATATGTGACAATTTAAAATGGAATACCTTTTTGTATTACCCCCGATACCAATACCGATATTTGAAAATTGAAATAATTGAAAGTTGTTCCAGTCCAATTACTTGAATAAATTTACCAAAACATTTGTTTCAAAATATTCAAGAATTTAATCAGACAATTACATGTTTTGTTATTACAAAATTCAGATTTTTCACACAAAACTGGTGCAAAATGAAAAGAAATTTGAATCTTTCTAATTTCAAGGATAATTAGACTGGCGTGGCATTGTCAAAAACAAAAATGCCGGAAAAGTATCGGCTGGTATCGGTAGATGAATTCCAACCGATACTTTCCGATACCACTTGCATCGGCCGATTCCGATACATCGGCATCGGTGTCAGCTCAGCCATATTTTGGTATTAAAATAAGGATGAAGTATCGAATCATTTCTGATCGAATTTCTTTACGGAAATTAATCAATACAAAACACTCGCAAGGAAATTTTTCGCTCAATTTCCGAAGTAATATTTTGAAATTCATAGAGATCTCCGCTCGTACAACCCTGACCTCAAGATTCCGTGTGATGACTACCTCAAGACCAGGCTCTGCGACCGACTTAGCACGCACGCACAGAATGCAGATCGGCTGCAGCCAATCACCCTCACGAACCCTTCCGTGAGAGACTTCACAATGGAGGCAAAAATAGGACGCCATGTGCCAAAAGGAATATTCGCTTTCAGCTTCTTTAACAGTGAGGAAACCTGCCTTCTAAATACTTCACAGCTTTCCATGCTTCAGAACTTAGCCCAACTTCACGTCATGCCAGTATAATTAAACAGAAAAGAAAGTTAATAAAACCAACAGATGTTGGTGAAGCCAAAGCTTTTGTACCCTGAAGTTTAATCTTGATGATGAAATATCTAATGGAACAAGAACAATGTAACATCCTGCTATTACCCATAAAACGAACCATTAACTTCTGGCATAGTAGCTCGCAATATATGGTGAGGGAAAGACAATAGAATTAGGCCTATGTGAGCTTTATGTTTTTCGAAAATACGCATGCTTTTAAAATCTGCCAAATATTATGTTGAAACTGAAAGTAGCCATGAAATAAAAAAAAAAAATAAACCAAGTTATTTTGTGAATCTTACTTTCTCATACTAGCAGTCCAAAGTTATGGTCATTTCACTTCAAAATTTGAGAGTTATGTCACCTTGTAAGTACAAATACATACATATATATATATTGGGATGTAAGGAGATGGCCCTTCCACGTAGTACACCCTAGACTGCATATTGCAGACTAACGAGGCTCTGGCGTCTTGACCTACGGCCAGTATAATCCTCTGTAAGGCCGTGTGTGTGTTGTCCTGTTCCTTGTTGTTATGTGTGATGAGTACCCCTTTACAGCCTCAACTTTTAACCCAGGCAAGAATATTTTAGTCCTTAAGTTTTAATAGTTATATTTTAATTAAGGTAAGGTGCTGGACCACGTAAAGTAGGCTAAGTGCTGACGCACCCACAATTTCAGATAAAATCAATCAATATGTGGAGTTTGAACTTTGAAGTTTGTACTCCCAAATCGAAAACGTTTTTATTCACTAATCATACATATTTTTCATGGCCATTATTTCAGAATCGAGTGATTTCTATTTCTTAACGCATCTCAAAGTATTCTCCAACCCCCCCCCCTAAGGATTTACATTTTCACATGCTAAAAATCATACTATACAACAATGTATTTCGAGGAAATTCTGGATACATTGTTGCGATTACCATGAACTCCTAACAGTTTCATTGATCGATCAAAGATTCCTGGTTACGCCTTTGTTGGCATAGCATGCATCCAAACAATGCTTCATTGTTGTTTACGTGCAACCCATTGCTTGGAAATGAAAAATCAATTTCTTCAGCCTTCTTCTTGAATTTGGAAAAAAATGCATTCGAGGACACACTAGCAGTAACATTCCATTTCTAATACAGTTGTTGTATGAATCAGAAATAGAAAGAATTTTGGGTGTTACGAATATGAACAAGGACAATGATCAACTAAGATTTCACACTGCGTGGTAGACCATAATTAAATTATAAGTATAGAGGCAGAGAGTGAGAAAGTAAGATCAAAATAATACATAAAAAGACAATTAAATACCTAGGGTTATTCAAAATCATTGTCGGATTTCGTTACAATGTACAGTTATAACACCATTAAGCCTTGTTTCCATGATTATGAAAAACTAAATATGCTGACCAAGGCAGTAATTTATTTTATTAAAAACATAAACTAAACGTAACGTTTCAACCTTCTAGCAAGATCTTCATCAGACTCTGTATCAAGTACAAAAGTAACAAGATACACAAAAAGGCTTTATATATAGACAAACATTACTCCCTCCAGACTATTAGAAAGTTGTTAGGAACTTTCTAGCAGGTGGCTTTCACTTGCCAACTGTACTTTCACCTAAAAGGCTAAACATAATTACTGTCATATAGAATGTAGTTGGACTCTTTATCTCACGATATTTTCCTTTATTTTTCTCCCTTCTCCTCTCCTCTTTCTCTCTTGTCCTTTCCACTCTTTCTAATACCTTCTTTCATTCTTTGTGTAACTTGAGTCCCCCATTCTAGTTCATTGTGTCTTCTTCACCTTTCTTCTCTATTTCCTTGGCTTCCTTCCATTTTCTCACTAGGATTCTCCTCTTCCTTGCTATCTGCTTAGCCTCATCCCACTCTATGTCATGTCCTGTTTCTCTCGTGTGTTTAAATATTGCATTTCTCTCTCTTTTAAGTCGTACATCATCCCTATGTTGTTTCAACCTGTCTTTTAGCCTTTTTTCCGTTTCTCCTATGTACACACTCTGACATTCTTTACATTTCACTTCGTAGATAATCCCTTCCTCTTCCTCTTCTCTCTTCTCCTTTTTTTGCTTGCATTCTTCGCTATTCCTAAGATGCTTCTCCCTCCCTTCCTGTAAGTTTTAATTCCCGCTTTCCTAAGCACTTTGCATATCTTTTATGTGGTCTTCCCAATACTCCTTATTCAAAACCTTCTCTCCTCTTTTTCTTTCTCTTCCAATTCTCCCCTGCCCGTTTTCTTACTTCTTCTGTTTATGTCCAGTCAATCCTGCTTCTCATAGCCATATGTTTAGCCTTTTAGGTGAAAGTACAGTTGGCAAGTGAAAGCCACCTGCTAGAAAGTTCCTAACAACTTTCTAATAGTCTGGAGGGAGTATTGTTTGTGTGTATATATAATGCCCTTTTTGTGTATCTTGTTACTTTTGTACTTGATACAGGGTCTGATGAAGATCTTGCTAGAAGGTTGAAACGTTACGTTTAGTTTATGTTTTTAATAAAATAAATTACTGCCTTGGTCAGCATATTTAGTTTTTCACTATGTACAGTAGTACCACATCAAGCCGCTAGGAGCCAAGTCTTGCAAGTGTGTTGCCAATGTCAAGGAGAATAATTTTTTTGTGCCCAAGTTTCATGGAAATCAGTCAGTTACCATTGTCCATGGCATTTCCGAAAACAAAAATGAAAACATTGTTTATTAACTTAGAATAAAAGGCCATTAAAACGATCACCTCTGACATGCTGTATCGAATTTTGGACGAAATAGACTATCGTGTAGATATCTAAGTGACTAACGGAGCTTATATACAGCATCTGTTGAGTTATGTAAATCAATTAGAGGAGATTTCCAAGAAAAGAAAATATATGTGTAATAAAACCCTTGGCTCGACAGCCCTTGAAGAGCCTTGGCTTATCTCCCGACTGCCAGTCTCCCTCCCACAATCCTACCTAGAGGTGTGGAGATCTTCAACCAGAAATGAGGTGACGTGGGGTAAGCACGTCGAACCCTCAGCCGTTATAGGAGATATCCGTGACCGAGTTACGCTATTCACTCGTACCTCCTCAATTTCTCAAGAAGGGGGTTGCCACCGGTCCGAGAACCCAGAGATTGAACCCAGAGACTGAACCCATGCCGTCGCGCAGTCGGAATCCAAAGCACAGCGCCTTACACAACATGGCCACGGAGGAGGACTATAAAAATATATATATATATATATATATATATATATATATATATATATATATATATATATATATATATATATATATATATATATATATATATATATATGTAATCATATTTGAGGTGTACTACGCATGACAATTTTTCAAATCCAAACAATAATTTCGAATAACTCTCTCTGTATAAATAATGTTACCTTGAAAATTTACGCATGACAATTTTGAAAACCCCAAAAACTTTGTCAGTA
Source organism: Lepisma saccharinum (assembly GCF_977018435.1). Classification (NCBI taxonomy): domain Eukaryota; kingdom Metazoa; phylum Arthropoda; class Insecta; order Zygentoma; family Lepismatidae; genus Lepisma; species Lepisma saccharinum. The sequence continues at coordinate 8,310,236 of NC_139236.1, read as the reverse complement.
ACCTTGCATAACAACGGTTATTATTGACAACAATGCCATTGGGGTTGAAAGCGAAAATCCGATATTAAACGATCGGCAAGTTCGGTTTGGCACAGAATAGACTTCCATCGGCAAATTTACTTAAAGGAAATCGAACGGGAAGCAACCCATTATGATCGCCCGGTTCGATTCGATACGCCTCACTACACCACCACACAAACGGGCACGGCACTAGACCAGAACTGTTGGAATATCTCCTCGAGAATTAAAACCGGTCATGGTCGATCGTCCCGAACAGTCAGTACCACTCAGAACTCGCTAGTGCAGCTACTTGCGTTGTTTGAGAAACTAGGTAGAAAAAGTAAAAGGATTGTATTTTATATAGAAGCTATTGGAGGTACCCGTTCCTCTATGGCTTACTTGGAACTTTGATTTCTGGATTTTTTTAACAGACCACATACACGAAACACGCATGGAGAGAGAACGAGGGTGGGGTGGGGGACAGAAATAAATATATAAATATAAAGAAAGATGGAGGGGGAAAGAGAGAGAACGGAAAAGAGAAAAATAGAAAGAAAGAAAAAGATATATAGAGAAAGAGAGAGAGAGAGAGAGAGAGAGAATGAGAGATCAGAAATGAGAGAAATAGAAAGAAAGAGAAAGAAAGTGAACGGAAAAGAGAGAAATGGAAAGAAGAGAAGATAAAGAGAAAGAGAGAGACAGATAGAGATGAAGGGAGAAAGATATAAAGATTAAGTGAGAGAGAGAGAGAGAATGAAAGAAGAGGGATAGAAAGAAAGAGAGAGAGAGAAAACGGATAAAAGAGAAAGGGATAGTGATAGATTGATTGATTGAATTGATTTATTTTACTTCGCTTTTTGTGCCCATTTTGGCTAATTTGCGAAGACGAGGATGAGTAATGATACGATGAAATTAATGAATGGACACTCACAAACATCCATGCCCAGGCCAGGATTCGAACCCGGGACCCCTGACGTCGTAGCGCGATGTGCTAACCATTCTGCCACGGGGCCGGCGGATAGAGATAGAAAGAGAGAGAGATGGGATGAGTCTCTAGTCTCTAAAAGCGCATCCCCACTATGCCAGTTGGCAAGGCCGTACGCAAAAGCCGAACCAGTGGGTACCTGTCGTCGGTCTTGTGTCTACAGGCCAGTTGCCATGCCAATTCCAACCCGACGAGTAGCGGTTATCTTCAAAGGAAATCTTGCCGGCGCTCGAAGTGGGGGACGCGGCGAGTGGCAGGTTAGGAAATGATTGGTCTTGTTTTTTCAACTTTTAATCATTGAATAGGTTGGGCGGACTCGCAAGTTATAGCATTATTGAAATATAAAACATATGTTTGTAACATATAACTTATTTTAAACCTTTAAAACACACTACATTGTTTTTTACAAATGTTTAAAACACAGTGTTGTAACTTTTTTTAGACTTGTTTAAAACACTTCATATCTCGTACTCTGTGTATTTGCGTGTTTTGAAACTTTGTATTTCCATTTTGTGTTATTTTGTTTATTGTGTACAGAAGTCTGTTCAGTTGCTGAAAATATATCTAGTTAACAAAGAAACATACAGTAATGAGTACCCGTGGGGCACTTTTAAACACCTGGCTCTGTTTTCTTACTTTCTATTTTTTTTGCAAGTGTTTAAAACATTTATAAATTGAATAGTATATGGATGAAACAGATTTGTTCCGAACTTGGCACACTGCACATAGTTGTTAATGTCAATATTTTGTTGCATTCACGATGAAATGTATATCGGAAAACAGAGTAGCTGGCACGTGGAAAATGTGGATTAGTTGAACCTTCTCGAACCTTACATGCGAGATCCTAGCGTAAATAGTAGCGTCGTCGCCTTGTAATCAAGGGGTTCCGGATTAGATACCCGCTGGAGGCACCTAGTGGTGCGGATTCCACTTTAAAACTGTAAGTTCAGTCTCGATTAGGCGTACTGTGCATAAAGTGGATGTAAAATACCAACTCAATCAATAAATCAACCTAGCGTAAATAAGTATTTTAAGAAGTTAATCAAGTGTTTACTTTATATCTAGAATCACCGTGCTAGTCATGAATTTTCACTGAGTATTTCACATGTGCCACACTGATGCGTCTCCACACCGCGCAGTCTGTGGGGACGTCTATCGAGTTCGGCAAAGCAGAACGACTTTTGAGCGCGGCCTTGCCGGCTGGCATAGTGGGGACGCGCCTTAATACTTCCTAAAAATAACCTGTAATTTGTAGTGTCTCAGAAGGGAGGCGCCTCGAGAATTGTAAATATTAAAGGTGGGTCTAATTCATCTCTTAACTTGAAACAAAATTTGTATCAAATATTTTTTGATTTAGTCCACATTTTTACAAAACTCCGTAATAGGCTAATATTTTCAAAACGGATAACAAATCACAACAAACTTGATGTATCGTGATACGTAAACAAATAGCGCAAGTAGAATGGTGTATTTTAAAAATATGTGTCCGTGTGTTTTCACCGAAAATGTTATGCGGGAAAAAGATGGGGATATCAAATTAGTATTTTTTTATAGGTCTCTAATTTCAAGAAACATTTATTGATTATACCTAACAACGAGACAATTTACTACATTACGGTATAATTATTCAACCATTTAAAATTATTATTATGTTATATAGACACACTATAATAAATCACTTAATTTTTGTTTCGAAATGAAGATTATGATTTCGACATAGTTACAATTTCTCTAAAGAAGATACAACTATTGGGTAAATATTTCATCAAATATTACATCCGGTAAATTTTACTTTAGGAGCGTGCTACTGACCGAGAAATATTATAAAATCTTGCGTTGATATTTGCATTATAAAATTGCGTACTCCATACTAGTAGAAATATGATCTTTATTTTGTAGTAGTCTAAATATGCTTGAATTCCTTATGTTATTTGTAAATTTTTCTTTGTTGAACCCATTGATATGGTATTGATTGTGGTGTTTGACTAGAAAACTTTTAAAACTTAATATTTGTATTCTGTAGTACAAGTGTTTGCTGGAAATTTCCTTAGATATGATATTTGTCTAACACATAATCATTGACATCTTTGTTGAGAATTTAAGACCAAAACTACAATCAATTTATCTTGGTTCAGGGTATAACTTATAATAATCCTTACATTAATAATAATTATTATTACATATAATCCTTGGGTGGAGCAGGTTTAGAACTGCATAATTTGTATTCATATCCAGATATTATTAGAATGAATAAATCAAAAAGACTTAGGTGGGCAGGCCATGTGGCAGCAATGGGAGAGTTCACAGGATTCTCGTTGGAAAACCTGATGGTAAGAGACCTCTGTAGCAAGGCCAAGATGAAGATGGAGGGATAATGTTGAGATGGACCTAGGGGAAATCAGTAAGGATGGATAAGATTGGATTGATCTTGCCCAGGACAGGGACAGCTTATGTTGCTGCATCCATAAACCTTCGGGTAGAGAGTTAATTTAGTTAGTAGGGTATAACTAGTGGAGATTCATGAAATGAAGTGGATGAATTTGACACATTAACCTCCCTCTTGCTAATGTGAGTAAAATTGAAATATAATTCAGCATTGTTCATTACAGACATTTTTGCAAAGTATTAGAACGTAGTGTTCTCATTTCCGGGTGATGACTTTGTGGTCTGTGAAAGAAAACTGGGTAATGGAAGTGGAGACGGGAAGCCTTCAACAAGACCGCGGAACTGAAGCTTAGTCTCCTCGTCAAGATAGAAAATTAATGAAAGTTCGCGAAGATTAAAGCGATGAATTATCTAAAATGAAGGTCGACCCGCTGTTTGGAAACTCGATAAGTTGCTAATTCCAACTTAGCTGTGGAACTGCTATGCAGTTCTACGTCAAGACTGTGGCGAAATGGAAAATTATTATTTGTTCAATTAGTTGAAAATTGAGCGAAAAATTGTAACGGTGTAGCCTTGAAAATAAATTACGACAACTAACGTTCGAAGAAAATTGCACCGAGAGCAATTTCAGGTCCGAAATTCTCTACAGCAATTTCAAGAGAAGTAAGAAAGGAAAGAATTCAAATAAAATTAACACTCACATTAGTAAATTGGAGACAGAGTGCCGAGCGAAAATGGCATGGGAGATATACTGGTCGCATTTCCAGCTGGCGGCCGTGAAATAACGAATCAGCGATCAGTTGAATTCTCTTCGGCTGACATCGGACATTTTCGTGTCACAAGCTACAGAAATTTGATAGCGGGCGGAACAAACAAACGACGAAGGCACAGAATGTTGCTAAACGAGCTGTAAAACGAGAGAGAGAGAGAGAGAGAGAGAGAGAGAGAGAGAGAGAGAGTTGATCAGTGACGTTACTGGATATACGATATGTGTGGCTAGATGAGTGTCAACAACTTTAACATCGCTAATACAGAAAGCACCGGAAATTAGTACACAAGACACACAATCTCTGTACAAACAAGCTAATAAAAAACTGACACAAACGGGAATACGCTTAAAAACATTGAAACTGGAGAGCGATATTACCCCTACAGCTTTTGAAGTTTTTGAGACTCATCTAGCCACACCCATCCGAAGACGAAGATCAGCCGCCGCCAGTTGGTTTCGCGATCAGTATAGATCATTCGTAGGGCGTAAAGGGGCCACTCGATGGCCTAGTGATACCGTCATCGCCTTGTAATCAAGGGGTCCCGGGTTCGATACCCGGTGGAGGCACATAGTGGTTCGCATCCCACTTTAATCTGTAGGTCCAGTCGCTACTAGTCTTACCGTGCATAAAGTGGACTGAAAACACCAATCCAATCAATCGTAGGGAGTGAGGTCTGTAAGCACCCAAACGTTCACCTCTCTTCACGCAGTGCCGACAAACGAGGCTCTGGCGTCTGGACTCCCAGTTGTGATGTGTCCTGTCTGTTTGTTTGTCATAGCCCTTTTATCAATTTCATCTTATAACCTTTCATCTCCATCTTCGCGATTAGACAAAAGAGGCAGAAAGGTGAAGTTAAATCGTAAAACGAAAAATCAATGAAAACAACATTGGCCTCATTTCGACTGTTAGCATCAGAACTGGGCGAAGATTCGATTAAGATTCGGTCTGAAGAATACACGCAACGGGACTCGATGCAGTACCACACGCCAGTCAATTAAAATCTGCTTGGGAGGCTTTGACCCTCAAAGAGCTATTGCGACGCAAGGTTTAGATCGTTTCGTGAGATTGGAAACGGCAAAACGAATTGGGGCATTTGAATTATGATAACAACCGAAAACATAATAAGATGATTGATGATTCATAGATTAAATGAAGTTCTCTCCACACATTTTTCGAGATCGTTATGAAAAGAAAATTAGTAAGCGACTAACGATTGATCACATCAGGGGCTCTGCATTAACTTTGTTACTTTGCAATTGCGGGAGGTCTTGATCATAAAGACCCAGTTTTTCTTTATATAGTAAAGCATCATTATTAGGGGATGATATAAATACAATTAAGAATAATGCTAAAATATTTTTCAAAACTGCTGAAGAGATAGGTTTGGAAGTTAACAAAGAGAAAACTAAATATATGCTTACACGCCAAAACCAAGTGTTAGGTAATAATCAAAATCTAATTACTGATAACAACTCGTTTGAACCAGTTTCCAAATTCAAATACTTAGGAGTAATATTAACAAATGAAAATTATATTAAAGAGGAAATAAAAAGTAGGCTTAATTCAGGAAATGCATGTTACTTCTCTCTTCATAAACTTTTGTCTTCTCGTTTAATATCTAAGAAACTAAAAGTTAAAATATACAAAACAGTAATTTTGCCTGTAGTATTATATGGATGTGAAACTTGGTCCCTTACATTGAAAGATGAACATAAATTTAGAGTATTTGAAAATAAAATCCTTAGGAAAATATTTGGACCTAAAAGGGATGAGCAGACACGTGAGTGGAGAAAGTTACATAATTTAGAACTACATAATTTGTATTCATGTCCAGATATTATTAAAATAATTAAATGAAGAAGACTTAGGTGGGCAGGCCATGTGGCACGAATGGGAGAGGAAAGAGGAGTTCACAGGATTCTTGTTGGGAAACCTGATGGTAAGAGACGTGTAGGAAGGCCAAGCCGAAGATGGAGGGATAACGTTGAGATGGACCTAAAGGAAATCGGTAGGGATGGGAAAGAGTATATAGATCTTGCTCAAGATAGGGACAGATGGAAGGCCTGTGGTGCTGCAGCCATGAACCTTCGGGTTTAAGAAGGCTAGAGAGTTAGTTAGTTAGTTAGTAGTCAAGCATGTGAAATATGTACAGTCAGCGGCAAATAAAATGGGGCTCTTAGATCCTGAAATACTACTTCTCTGCAAGGTTTTGTGTGTGTTGCCTAATTCCAGGGTGATGGTATAACTTACCTTTGGAAAATTGACATTAAAACCACTCACCACGGTAGCGTTAGGCAACACAAATAAGGTCTTGCAAGGAAGAGATTAATTCAGGAGCTTAGTGCCCCATTTTTTATTGCCGGTCACTGTACACACACACACACACACACACACACACACACACACACACACACACACACACACACACACATATATATATATATATATATATATATATATATATATATATATATATATATATATAATAAAACACCGTGCCAGGAAGGAATATTTAGCAGACTCGTGGGTAGGGCTTCACACATTCTCGATCTCGGCCATTTTGGAGGTGATGTGATTAGCACCACGCTCCTGCCGCCTTTATCCCAAAGGGTTGCCCACGGTTACCTATTTATTTGAGGCTGGGTGAGCCCCAGAGGCGCTTTATGTGGGGACAAGACTGGAAAAGTCCAGACCTTAGACCACCAACCCAGAGAATCGAACTCGGGTGTTCCGCGTGGAAGTCAGACGCCCTACTGACTACATCACCGTGGCTCTAAATATGTGAGTGTATTAAAATATGCAGCAATATTTTTTCGTACTCTTCAAACGTATTTTTATGGCTGTGCGAGTTTTTGAGGTTCGAGTGAATTACTTGGAAATTTCGTAAGGGTCACTACCTGAACGGATCACCTGTAGACATTGTTCTCAGAAACAGTAATCATCCTTGCAAAATATGGCAGAAAAGAACAACAATGTACACATGTAGTCCTGATTACTGTTATGCAACTTTCATGGCAAATCATATAATCATAAAAGAAATTGAGAATTTCGGAAAAAATCATATTTGTCACAAATCATTCATGTATATTGATCCTAACAGTGTAATTCGTCGACAGTTGTTAATTTTACGTGCCTACAAAAAACTGAAAAAGCACGTAATTACATTAAAAAACAGGCCCCTATTGAAAATACATCAACGGCACTTCACTTCCAGGATATAAGAGTTTCAACCAAAAGGTAATACTCATTCTGCAGGTTCTGATAAGGTCAACATAGTGTTTTTGCACAAAATGACTTGCTTTGAGTTTTCAGCAAAATGAATGCCTAGCAGTTGAAGTAGGTTTCCATCAAGGTTTTCACAGGATTGATGTCTGGTTATGAGGAGTTCCTGAATGTTCTGGAATGACCAGTGGCGTACGCCTTCGAAGAAGGCGATAATTGTACAAAGCTGTGTTCCTTGGGGAAGGGGGGGGGGGTGGGAGGGGAATACAGTATAAATATTTCGTAAGTACCATTTCTTAGATTTAAAAGTTGTTCAAAGACAAAAATGATAATCGGGATTCAGTGTAAGACGAGTTTTCATTTATCATCTTGCATTTCCCAAGTTCTTCACTGCTTTATTTGAGAACTGTAATTTTTCTCAAAATTTGGGGAGAGGCTGCAGCCCCATCAACTCCTCCCTGACTACGCCAGTGGGTCCGTGTAATAAATGCCTTTGGCACGCGGGTATAGATATCGCGGATAGAATGTTTTTTCGGTAGAATCACACACACGTATATATACAGGGTGTATCAGAAGTGATAGTGCAAATGGAAACGGTGAAAAATACACGATAGTAGAAGCAAAATGGGCTCACTAAACATGAGGTCTTAAACGACCATTTTGCGAGGTAGTAGTGAATGTATGGTTACGATCCTTCACTGACTTGTTTGTACACATCGTACGCTTGACACTTTACAAGTGACGTGCCTGTTACGTCTTCCGTGCTGTACGCGACGTATGGTTTGTTTACAACGCCCCATTTCGGCAGTGTTCAGTTTTAAACAAAGAAACCTCGGAGTGAGACTTGTTTGCTTCTACACGTGTACATTTCAACGTTTCCTTTTGAAATATCACTTCTGATACACCCTGTATATATATGGTCGTTAGACTTACTTAAACTTACTGAAGGTTATCGGTTCGTATGTGCTGCTCTGTTAGTGTCCCTTCATCAATTTCATCCTCAGCGTCACCATTATCCAAAAGTGGCAGAGAATTGACGTTAAATAAGAAAATACAAACAACATATATAATGAGTTGCTGATGTTTTTCCTCACCTGAATCCGCCAACCGGCGGGCGTATACAAACTCCTCCCACGGCGTACTTTTTTAAAATTTAAACCGTGTATGTTGTTTTCCACATGGATGTGTTTGTGTCTCGTACCTCCTGTGTTTTGACCGGAACCCTAAAAATACCCTAACCTTGCAGTCTGTGTTTATTTCACAATCCGAAGCACTGTGTGCTGGCTAATGTCTTCTGCGGTGTCGTTAAAGTGACGTCACAGCGATTCTTTCTCAAGAAGAACCTAAAAATAGCCGCGCATTGACAGAGCTTCCGAGTGTGTAGCTTGAATGAGAGTCTTGGGCTTCCGAAGGCAATAATAGGCCAGTGGGCTTTGCTGTGTGGCCTCTGTGTGTCCTGTGGACTGATTGCGCTGTCTGTTGGGGCGGAATGAGAGTCGTTTGACAATCGAGTTGGAAAGAAGAGAACGGCGTTCTTTCATGTATTCAGACGAGCAAAACAGTTCTTGACTTCTATGAATATCTTGATTCGTCTTCCATTGTTCAGCGCTGGAAAAAACAGTCATTATAATCTTGGAGTGCGTGTCAACATCACATCATAGAGCAAGACATATTCGCTAGTGATCCATGCCACCACAAAGTATTGTTCGCGTGATATGTCAGTCACTCTCTGTTGTCATATGTCTTTCATTAAAGAGAAGTACTAAAATAAGCATTCGTTGTGTGAATGGTAGCTGTTTTAACGGTGGTGACTGGTGGGCAATGTACAATCACAGCAATTTAATAAAACTTATTAACGCTCATGCTGTTTAATAACATTTAATATTCTGAATTTATTCTTATATTTCATTGTTGCTGATGATAGGGTCTCTTTTAAGTGTAGAGCCGATTCAAGGTCAAGTATCTAGCCCCTAACCTTTGTTAAATTTCTTCTAAAAATCTCTTTATGCACAGCAACCTGTCACGTTTCCCGCGCGAGTGATCGCTCGACAGTTTCTGTGCCAATGAGAAACGAGGAAACAGTCATCTGGATTCTGCATAGGCAGACGCTGTTGCCACGTTGCGGTATAACTCCCACGTGTATTATTCGTGTCTGGAAGAAGCTTGCTTTGTAAGCCCGGAGCTGATTAGTGTGGTGCAGGGGTGTCCACCCCCCCCCCAAAGGTAGAACATCCCCCCGTTTATGCCGAATTAATTACTCAAATTATTTTTGTCAGACAAAATTTGCGGAAAAATATAATACCAGAGGTGCAACCATTTTTGTCGGGGGGGGGGCAAGTACCAAGATAAACGTAACAATAATAATAATACCATTAATTATGGCTTTATTATTATTACTACTACTACTACTACTACCCGTAGTAGTACTAGTAGTATCAAAGACGTTATTATCCTCATAAATTACTCAAAAAGGGGGTAGAAGTCTATGCTAAATCATTTATTTGGAACAAACTATTTGAAATATTTTTTCAACACTGTCAAGTTCACATTAGCTAATAATGGAAATCAAGCACACAAACTGTGTTTTTGAATGGCAGAAAATGAATGATAAATGCATTCCGAAGATACATGTGTAACTTTCATGCACAACGTATGTTTTACACATATGCAACATGGAGCGACATAAAATAGTAAATACATATGCAACAAGCTAACACTAAATTGTGTAGGCGTTCAAAGCTTATTCAACACAAATATATAACACATATTATTTAAATATATTACATTACACAAAGAAGCAGAATGCGAGCGAAGCGAGCAAGAAAATTTTAGATCCAATTTTTGCAATTGAAAACAATATTGATTTAATAGGGCGCAAATAAATTCATTGGACGCCATGGCATTCTCTCTTTTACAACTTTTTTTTTAGATTATTCGGCGCCCATGGCCCACTCCCGCCGCCCCTAGCTACAGCTCTGAACTTGACGAAAACGAGGAAAGCAGATAATGCGAGGAAGCAAGCAAGAAAATTTTACAAAATGTACTTTTATTTGCATAAAATTTGCCCCCTGCAGGTGCCCTAGGCCGTCAATGTTTGTCCCCCCTTGCTACCCTAGAATTGAATTCTGTCGAAGATTGGGGGGGGTGGGCAATGACCCCCTGCCCCCTGTGGTTGCGTCACTGTATAATGCAGACAAATTTAAGCAATGTATGTTTACTTTAGGCTCACTGCCATCGTTATTCAACCTTATTCTGCACAGTTTGTCTGCTCGACTAACCTTGTATTAATGCGAATAAAACCGATTCTGAAGGGTGGTGTTTCATTTCAATCCTATCGCCGCGATCACACACAGGTAGTTAGAAAAACTAAACATAATAACCAAAACTAAAAATCATAATAAAAACAAGTAAATCAAACGATACGATCCCCCTCCATTTTTGTGCGAAGATATATAGAATTGGTATAAAATTTTGTCCCCCAAAAAATTTCCATGACGCTGGTGCGTCATGAAACCCCGCTATGGGCACCCCTGGTGTGGTGTTGAATTTGTACATTCCGTGTATGTAATGTGCAAACTGACCTCGGCTTCTCCCAACATGGGATTCTCTATGTCTACAGCGGCAACGCCTCATGGTTTCTGCTACAAATGCCACGGGAAACGTGCCTCCATTGGATATCGAACCCGTAACTCCTCGATTAAAAGGTGATGAGTGATGACGCTACTGCATTAGGGAAGCCCCAAACTCTCCTCTGGACACAGTGTCCTCACTGCAGTGTTTCCAGTAACATAGTACTGGTTCTAATCACATCCATCTATCTGTATTCTGCCTATTGTACATATACACAACGGAATGAATAATTTTGTATTAAATTGAATTTGATATGCTTAATTCTAAAAAAAATGTCGCTATAGAATTTCATGAAACCACCACACCGACGAAAGTTTAATTTTTTCAATCAGTTAAAACAGAAAAATGCTGAAGTCTCACAGAATTTAAGTAAACAACCGCATTTTGTGGCCACCTAAAACGATATAACGTAATCATTACTTCGCGGTAAGACATTTTAATAACTGAATTATGGATGCAGTAAAACATTAAGCTTCTGTACCATTTTTTTAAAAAACTAACCCCAAATATTGCTCCGTCACATACAATTATACCACACAGTTGATAAAAACAGTAGCCTTTTAACAGTAAGCGGAAGTTAATCAAGGAGAAAGAAATAAGCATTTGCAGTTTGAAATCGAGTCAATTCTTGAAGCCTCCAATCTTATCAATCTACCTTAGTACCTATCGCTAACTTTCTTATTTACACTCTACGCTGTTTGTAGGCTCACTAGCTATAGTCCAGCAGTTAACTGTAGATTTTCGAAAATAATTTGATTTTTACTAAAATTACAAGTTACTGATTTATTAACAAGATCTGAAGAAGGAGAACGTAGCCTTCAGCCGCCTATTGGAAAGTAACAAATAATACGAATGTCTATTTTTTACATCACCGGCCTGCATTGGTTTGGATGACTAGCAGATGACTGTTGTTCCTGAATAATTTCAGCATGCTGATTCCAAAAATGAAATCCTTTTTAACCCATCACGTCTATAATTTACAGAAAATAGCAACATATTAACTGGTTTAATTTCATAATACTCATTTCCTCAGTAGATGGCTCTGTTCAGGTGGTGGTAAAATATTGGTTTTCTACAATACAAAAACTATAAATGTACATAGAATACTAAAACTTTAATCCACCTTCTATCTTCAACAAGACATATTGACATGAAAATTGTAAACTTTGATTACATAAGTACCATTTTCGAAATCCCTCAATTTTCCATCACAAAATGTTCAAAACTCAATGTTATAATGTGGTGGGTTGACTGAACTAAATGACGTGGAGAAAAATCATGTTGAAGGGAAAAATCCTGACGTGATGGGAAGAAATTTATGTCATATCCGTCATCAGCATTCAAAATATTTCCAGAATCACCTATTGATTTGAAATCATCCGAATTTTTTCCCCAAAATGCAGGGCTGTGATAATCGAAACATGAATTTCCAGCTGTAATAAGGATTCGGTAGCGGTACTATTTAAAGCGATGTTCGTTTCCTGAGTATGTTGCATGTTTGATTTAAAATGTTCAAGTGACTCAGACTATTTTTACCTGTCATGACATGAGAAAGCAAGCCCCTTATTAATGATGATATTAAGGACAAGATTAAAGAAAACAAACTTTCTGAATGAAAACGCATGGTGAGGGTCACACACTGCTCACAAAATTAAAATCTAAAATATCTGAGGAACCAAATATCCATCCCTATTTTGTAATAATTTCCAGGATTTGCTGCGTAAAATCGAGGTTGTCAATTGAGGATCCTTACAATCTAATATCATGACAATGTGGCGACGTAATACCAGAACTCTCTTTCGAAGAAATCTTTAAAGATACAAAACACAGGCTAACACATTTTGTTACAAAGTTTATGATAATAACAATTAAGTCGTTTTTTGACCTCATTATTGAATATTTTGAAAATATTATTATTCCACTTTTACAACAATGCCAGAATTATCCAGAAGTTCCCTGCATATTACATATACATGTTCATGCAACCTAACACGCAAGTCTTCAACGGGATAAATATTGGTGGGAGCGAACCCAGGCTGAGAGATGTGTATTGGTTGTAATTCTAATTACTTTTCAAAGTCAAGTGTTTTGCATAACTATTGCTATAAACGTGCTCATACTATTAATTATTTTGCAATTAAATGTAAATTATTTTTATGTATCTAGCTATTTTTCTCGAGATATAAGGTGAATGGAGAGAGATTGGCTCTGGCCTCTCTGTAGAAATTGTTATGGAAAAGTTTCCAATGCAGTGTTGCGAATCAAATTTGCTTCACCTCTGAGCTAGTGTCACAGCAAGCCGTATAAATCTCATTGTTTACCACTAATGGAGCAGAGTCATTTATATACGTATATTGACTGAGACCGGGAGAAACACCACAATTTTAACGTGCTAATTTTACAGAACTAGAAAGAACTGGAAAATAATTCATGATCTCTAGAAACTGCTGACACGTACCTGAAATCCAGGAGCCATTGAAGCGTGGAACGTTACACTCCTCGGTGGTGATGTTCTTCAGCAAGAACTTTTGACCTTTGACCCTAGGCCCCTCGTCCGGCGGGGAGAGGAGGGCTATGGAGAAGACTATGAGGCCTAGGACTACTAGGATGACTAGAAGAGCTATGAGGATTCCCCGCCAGTTGCGTTGATTCGGCGTGGAGACCACCAGCTCCTGAAGGGAAAGAGAATCGTTGCTTTAATATCGTTTCTACTAAGTTAAAATCAACCCAATATTTAAAAATGGACGTGAAAACCTGGTACAAAATTACCGACCAATTTCATTATTACCTGTACTTAGAAAAATTCTAGAAAAATTATAAAAACGTCGCCTTCTACAGTTCCGTAGTAAACCTAATGTACTATCAAAAGAAAAGAGCCGCGGTAGCTCAGTCGTTTGTCGAACTCCGTGGCGGAGTGGTTAGCACAGCGCGCTGCAATGCTACGGGCCCCGGGTTCGAATCCTGGTTTGGACTTGGATGTTTCTGTTTGTCTAGATGATAATACTGAGAATATAGAGAAGATTGACACATGTGAAAATTTGAGAAAAACCGTGAAAAACGAGGGCACCGCTTACGGGTATTCCTTTTTTTTTAAAGAAAAAAATGTCGTTATGGCGTCTGACTACCATGCGAGATCCCCGGCGGGGGAGACCCAGGATTTTTTCCACCTGTTCAAGCAGCTCCGGCGCCCACCCAGCGTCGTGTAAAGTGGGTACCTGGAGGAAACTCTGGGGGGTAAAGGCGGTCAGTTGCGTGGTGCTTCGGGCATGATCAAGAAAGTATGAGGCTCTAACTCCACACTCCCTATACGCCTTTATGGTGTGGTGCAATGTACAGTGGAGCACTTTACTGTTTTTTTTACTATCAAAATAACAAGATGGATTTATTGAAACCAAAAGCACAGCAAGTGCAACACATACGTTAATCAAATCAATATGAACGATAAAAAATTAGTTCTGAGAATATTTTACAACTTGACAAAGGCTTTTGATTTGGTAAACCGTAAAATATTAATTTTTATAATGGAAAGCAATAGAGTAACACGCTTGAAACAACAACAACAAACAGAATGCAATGTGTTGAAATTAGCCACGAAAGAGAAGGAAACGTAAGAAAATACAAATCCACGATAAAGACATTGAAATATAGATTTCCCCAAAATCAATATTAGGCCCGCGACTTTATCTTTTGTAAATAAATTATTTAAAATTAAATATTCAGAATACCGAGATTTTGTTGCATGCTGATGATAATAGCACGATAGTAAAGGGAAATGATGTGAACAAGTTTTTAGCCAACATTGAAAAGAAACAATGAAAAAAATGAAAACTTGGTTAAACATTTTCAGCTCCTAAAAAATTGTTTCGCTAACTTTACTGGAAGATGACTATTTTTTTGTATCTTTAGTTTTACTGTCTTGTTTGGTGTGGAAAAAAAGGTAATTTGTTTTCTGTTTTGAGCCAATTTGTTATGAATTGATTTGTAAAATATATATTGATTTTAAATTCATATAGAAAATAACGTGGAGACTGAAAAATTAATGCATTTCATGAATCAACAGTCCGACTTGGAAGAGAGTTATAGTGCTGTTGGAGTGGAGGAACATTTCACTTCTGGCGGAGAGCATGCCCTTTTGGATGACGATACTACATTCTTTCCTGAATGTATAAGGGCACAGACCCCAAGTTTTAGAGGCTCCCGTTCTCCTGTAATTGCGGCATCAAAATGGTGGTCATGAAAATATTATTCGTGAACTTTGTTACTTTATTACAGTTATTTGTCTCCCCGATGGCGCAGTGCCCTGTGGAGGCACATAGTGGTTCGGTTCCACTTTAAGATGTAGGTCCAGTCCCGATTAGCCTTATTGTGCATAAAGTGGACTTAAAACACAAACTCAATCAATTACAGTTATTTATGTTTCATGACATCTTATTTTCACTCAAGTTGCAGTTTTGAACTCTACTATTAAAGAAGAAATTTAAAAGATCTACTTTATCATGTAACATTAACAATGGTTGCTAACATGGTCACCAAAATCTAAGAAACAAGCTTTTCAGTTAAATTATCAAGTTTGGAATGAAAACCAATGTTTTGGATGTTCCAGAATTCCAGATATAGTGTTAGGCTATTTTATAAAATAATGGTAGTTGTCTTTTCGATAATCTACATGTATCTGTATACAAAGTGATTCAAAAGTCCGACATAATAAGACAATTCCGTTATAGCAAAAAAAAAAAAAAAAAAAAAAAAAGGAAAGATGGGAGAAAGTTGTTGGAAATATACGATTTTCAATCTAACGTGCTTGAATTTTCACCATAGAATGCACCCTTGACGCTGCACGAGCCTCAGTGAGAACGGAAATTGCCTTGTTGCCACAAGGACGAAGCACATAATGAAGTAACAAAGTTCACGAGTAATATTTTCGTCATGACCGCCATTCTGATGACATCATTACAGACGAACGGGGACTTAAAAACTTGGGGGGGGGGGAGTTTTACATTCAGGGCAGAATGTAGTATCATCACTAGGGAATGGATTATGAGGTGCAGCACCTTTCCAAATATATAGCTAGGTTCACACCGATCGTTTCAGATATGTGTTTTAAGACATGAAATCAAGTATAATGAACACACCACACTTTGTTGAACCTTTTTGTGAGATTAGCACATTTATTCCATTTTCACTCCTTCGTTGATGCTTCAGCACCTTTTCCCTTCCTTTTCTATCATGTTTTGGTAAAAAATTGGACAGAAAAATAAATGATTTTCACTTTTCTTGAGAAGCTACATAAAATCCATAGTTTAATTTTGTAGAGCAGAACCAGAGCTTTGAAATTGTATAATATAATCATTGCAGCCCCAATAGTTCCCAAGATAATATAGCAAAATACGCGAGAGAAAACACAAACTTCAACAAAACCTATTTGGAAGAAACACAGTTCTCTACGCGGTCCGCGCGCATTATATACAGAAGGGGCAAAAAAAGAGATCAATGAATAAAGGCATTTTATCAGCATCTTTTTTGCATCTTCTTGAAAAGATTTTCAGAACTTGATTTCCCTTTCCCGACCATAATTTTGCACCTTAAAATCCTTTCCCTATCATCACCCCAAAAAGTATACTCTCCGCCAGAACGAGATATTCTTTTTGGTTTTCCGACCCCACTATTGTGGCGATACTCTTCACCTAAGCTTGTGTGAGAATGTACTACAGGAACGAGAGGAAATAAGCAGGACGTTGTGGAAAGATAGGAGAAATACAGCAATTCATTTTGAAAGCTTAACTCAGCTGTAGTTACTGCTCCTATAAAAGTAACAGCAGGTTACTATTACCGCTACTTTCTGCTAAATATTTATTTACATTTTAGCATGGACTTAACTTCTTTTCTCTTTTTTGAATGATTAATTAAACGGGCTTTATTGTTGCAGTTGACACCGACGTCAGAAAAATACCGAGAAAAGTGCTGACGCATACTCGCAAAGTTCTGGACGAAGCGACGGTGGATATTGAAGTTTTTATTGCATGTCCAAAGAGAGAGTAGAAAGATAACTCTTGCGTTTATTACTTTTGTGAGTGTCGATAAAACACTGGTGTGGCAAAACTATGAAACGTGCTATTAGCTTTATTGTGTTTGAGATGAACAAGTCTTGCAGAAAGGAGATGAAAAGAAAGGAATTGGGAGGAACGTTTCAGCTGTAAAATAACAACCATTTCAAATAAAGCTGTTTGCTTAATATAGGCGGCTCCAAGCAGTTAGACAATTACATTTTCTGTTTTGGACGGATGTCAACCGATGCCGAATCAGGTGCCAACATGGAATTATGCTAAATTTTAAACTCCAAGTAAACAACCACATTTGTAATATGTAAGATCAGTCATACTATTCATATATTTTGAAAAAATCGCAAATATCTCAATAGAGATCTTAGTAGATATTTCTACTTTTCCTTTATTCGTTCAGTACTTGGGTGTGGTGCTAGTGTGGTGCTAGTGGTGGTAACTTAACTCATCTGAAACAATTCAAAACAATTGTTGAAGAACTATCCACATGCACCTAGAAGAAAATATTTCCCTTGCAATTGCACAAGACTTGAATATATCAACAGTCACTTCAAGAATACCCTAATTCTACTTGAATAAAGCATTCCATAGTATATATAAGAAATTGTTTCCGTTATGTACAATGCTTATGCTCCGTTGAGATGTTTATACCCGAAGCCCAGCTAGTTCTTTCATGGAGACCCAGTAATCCCTAAACCAAACAAAAGCATATTTGGCCAGAAATCGATTTCCTATCTTGCAGAGGTAACATTATTCACTCTCGACGAAGATCAAACTCAGAACCAGAAAAGCTTGGTTCATTGGATTCCTACGATGCCTACTCACGGGTGACATTGTTCCAACTCTCTCTCTCTCTCTCTCTTTGCATATACAGGGTGCACCATTTACGTTGATAAGTCAAAATATCTCACAAACGAAACGTGTGCGATAAAAATGTTTCAAATAAAAATTAACTAACTTTGGGAGAAAATGCCATTATGTATGTTGTAGTAGCCGGCCATTTTTAAGGTCACCTGAAGGTCACTCAATTGTTTTAAAGGAAACCTATTTGTTTGTTCAATATCTTTATGACTCTTACAAAAATAAACAATATTTTTGAAACCATTTTTCCACTACCTCTTTTTTATCTGTATACATTTATAGTTATCTTGTATAGTGCTACATTAGGTTTTATACTCTGATCGGCAATTAAAATATTATTACAAATTAATGCAACACAATATTAACAAAAAAAGAGAGACTTTTTCTTACAAAAAATATCTTTACCGAGAGTTCACTATTTCAGAGTTGATCTAAATTGACATTTTACAAGATTGCTAATTACATGAGCCATTCGTTTCATTAGCAATAAAGTTAACTCTTATTTTGCAGCCGATATTTCAATTAACGTTTGTTTCGATCTTTGAACATATAAACTTCCGAAAACACAGTCGATCTTCATGTGAAAAAAAGAATGATGCAATAAGAAGCTTTGGAACAGTGCAGATTTCCCTTCCTACAATGTCATAGACGAAAACATCCACCCACCCCCTTCTCCTCTCTCCCAGTAACTGATATTTTTTAAAGTATATCATTCCTTTAGCAACTCGATAGATCTCATTATATGAAGTTCTGTAGAAGTTTTGAAAAATTCAAAAAACAAAAAAATGATGCTCTCTTAAACCTTAGTTACAGAAGTTCATGAATTAAGAAGAAATGTAAAAATAAACGTACTGAACATTGGGGCTATGTAAAGAATGTGTTTCGAACCTCGGTTATATCAAAGTTCATAGGAAGTCAGTTGTGGTGTTGGTGAAGTGACAAGTGTCGTGTGTGCGTTCGAAGAAAACACATTCCATGCTATTTTTCCAGCTCTTCGCACGGATATAGCAAGCAAGTAAATTGAATTCATTTACCTTTAGTTAGAGTCTAGAGGGTTCTTGTTGGGAACCCTGATGGTAAGAGACCTGTAAGAAGGCCAAGACGAGGATGGAGGAATAACGTAGGAAATCGTTAAGGATAGAAAAGATTGGATTTATCTCGTCCAGGATAGAGACAGATGGAAGACTTGTGTTGCTGCAGCCATAAACGTTCGGGTTTGAGATGGCTAGAGAGTTAGATAGTTTATTCATTTATCATGTTTGTCAATACTGTTAGGTAATTTTTAATTTTAGTTATGGTACGCTTACACGGTGAAGCAGGAAAAAAAGTCAAGACGGTTTGGGCCCATGAATCGCATCACGCCGCTTATGCCCATAAGTGAAATTTGGATAATATTTCTTAGTATTCTGTTTATTGCTCGATATCACATCATATCTTGTCAGCCAATGGTAGTCCGCTACTCTAAATTGATTTCCCTTCATGCCATCACCCTGGATCCCAGTGAAGGAGTTACATTTTCCTCTCTCCCTTTCGCTGAAAATAGCACCCACGGAGATACCTCTGCCTTGCACCATACCCCGATAACGCCTCCCTCGGCAACCACAATTTTTCAAACTGTTATTAACCGAAAAGTGACGGAACAAGCTTGCATGCGGCAGGCGGGAATAATAACCGCCTCGCTCGCAATCCACCCTGTCAATGCCTGGGGCAGGAGGCACAAGATAATGATAGCTACGCGTCACGGTTTAATCCCGATATGTATCTTCGTGTGAAGGAATGCTTCCCTCGCAGCTCGCGTGCGGAAGCTTATTTTATGGAGATTGATTAGAAAAATCGCGCAAAGGATTCTTCTATTACGTGATCTGTTTCACTAAGAGAGCTTCCGCCAATCTGTTAGAAAAATTCTGCTATCTCATCCGTTATAACATACCCGTGCCAATATGTTAATTATCTTTCCTCTGCAACTGCGAATGTGAAAAAAAATGCTAATTCATTATTTCGTTCATTCCGTGCCCTTTTGTATTTTCCTTTGTGTAGTCGACAGTATTGCATGTTATGACTAGACCTCGGATTTTTATTTTCTAAAAAGTTTGCTTTTAGGTTTCTAAAATAGGATATATAAATCCTAAAATAGGTTCTAAAAAACCTAAAATTGGTCCTAAAAAATTCTAAAATAGGTCCTAAATATCTTAAGTTCGAAAAATCCTGAAGTAGGTTCAAGAAAACTTAAAATGGTTCAAAATTCCTGAAAAATGGTATAGTCACCGGCAATGAAAATTGGACAACTATATCCTGATATACGCACTATCTTGCATAACGTTATGTGTGTTGCATAACCCTACGGCGATGGCAGAACTTAGCACTGGAAATTTGCTACTAAGATCCACTCTTCGCCATATAGTTAGGAAACAATCTTTTTACATGTTATCCATAGTCAACTCTGCAATTTTGTCTGCCAGGAACATCTTATATGCTGAAAATAAACTTTCAACAAAAACATAGTCCGTGGTGCAATCTTCAGTGCTGAAATGTTAGTTTGGAAGGCTTGAATGTCACAAAGCACCGAAGTGACGCGAAGGTGAGCAAGACCACACAGATCAGAAGTTTGCTCTTTGGACTGTGCAGGTAACAGTGGCACCAGACATTTTGCTTTGTTTAGAGCTTTGAAAAATCACCATGTACTTGGAGGAAAGGAAATCGACAAAGAGTACCGCATTCGTCATTGCATTTTTCGTGATCTAACAAAGCAAGTACCTCTGTGTGACATAAAAATCCTGTAAAACCATTAAGAATATATAAAAACCTAAAAAAGGCTTGATTTAGGCGCATAAACCTAAAATAGGTTCTAACAAGCAAAATAGGTTTTTTTTAGGCCCTATAAAACTTCATCAGTTGTTGCGTTTCTTAACGAAACGCTGACATAACTTATTACTTATTACATACCTTTAAAGGGGGAAAAATAGTTTACAAACCTAAAGTCCGAAGTCTAATTATGACTTATCCTTGTAACTATTCTCTCATTTCAAGAATGTGTGTGCACATCGCGCTACAACGTCAGGGGTCCCAGGTTGGAATCCTAGCCTCGGCATGGATGCTTGTGAGTGTCCATTCATCAATTTCATCATAGTATCACTCATCCCAATGTTCTAAAATTAGCTAAAAGTGGCAAAAAAAGCAAAGTAAAATAAGGCAAATTAATTGTTCAAGAATGTGTGTCTCCATTAGGGCTGAGTCGTATGGTTTAAGTCCTGATTGAAACGCCAGTTCGGTATCTTTGACATAGCTCGAGAGAAAGCCGACCGGACACTTATCTGATTTCGAGCCAGCACCTGTTTTTCTGAGAAGCGCTGTTCTTACTTTTATCTGCAGTGTTTCAACATCCAACACTCATAAGGTCCCCACATTTTATTAAAAAGAAATACCACAACACAATGACACAAGCTAGCAAAGATAACCGCAACCTCACGTTATGAAATCTCTAAGGAAACTGAATTGGCAACATTTCTTTTACTCCACGTGGACTTGACAAGAGCTGTGAATTCCTAAAACGGGTGCTATTAGTGGGAAAGTTTTGAGGGGTGGGTTTAGTAGGCTCCACGTGTACTTGTGGTTGTCAGAGGGAAACTTATCTTTCGGAACTTTCTTCGAAGTAAAGTGACGTTGCAATGAGGACTGGGACTTTACCAATGCCAATGTATTAATATCGAAAAAAAACGGTTGGATTTTATTTACCGATACCATCCGGTACTTTTCTGGCATTTTAGTCACAGGGTCCTCAAAAATGCCACACGACACTTTCTGGGAATCCAATTACCCTTGAAGTTATGCATCATTCGAAGATTCCATTGAATTTGTAGTAATTTCACGTCAAAACTGTATTTTGTGATTACATAACAGATATTTTGGTATTTGCTGTAAATTTTATAATATTTTAAAGGGGAAACTCTCATAAATTGATGCTTCTAACTACAGTAGAATACTCACCCACTAATATGAATCAATATTTTGAAAAACTTTTAATTGTTACAATTCTCAAGCATCGATGTTGTTGTCGGTGTCGATGACTTTTTTTATGTTCACTGCATCTGAGTGTTTTTGAGTGCTTGGAGCTACACGCCAACCTTGTCACCATTCGTACTAGTTAATGGTTAGTTCTTTTTAGACTAGTAATTTGTAAATCTAAAATGCAGACTAATGTGCCTGTCTGTCCGTGTCAACTATCAGTATCTAACAAACTATTGACTCTATATAGACAAATTGAAGTTACCAATGAAACCTTCTACCACTGAGGAGTATCCACTTCATGTTAGTTACGGAAGGTGAAGGTACAAGTCAGGAAATCTTATTCGTATGTATATCCATCCCTTTAACATTCAATATCTGACAAAATGTACGAAAGGGATCAAATTTATTGATGATCATGTTAGCAAAGAACTAATTCATGTGGACACAAATGATTCTTCCTTCCTGTTCTATCATTGGACTGAAGAGTCAATTTCACTCAATCACGTAGAGCTGAACTTCTCTCTCTCTTCCCCCCCGCCCCCGTATGACTCCATTGCTCTCTGATACCGATTCCTTCCACAAAACAAAAATGAGCCTTCTCGATAATGTAGTGGTAAAGCTATCGTCTTGTAATCAATGGGTTCGGGATTTGACCTCAGGTGGAATACATCCCATAATGGTTCATATCCCCAGTTACAATTACCCTATCATTTATTCCTAAAAGGAAACCGTGTCAACGTTTGTCTCAAGACAGACTAATCAATGCTAGAAATGCAGTTTAAAGTGGAGGCTGAATCACTATAATTATACGAGGCGTGTTCAAAAAGAGACCGAACTTTTCCTGTTCTTGCTTTATTGCTCATGATACACACTTTCAACCACTATCCCCTTCAAAGTACCCCCCAGCATCAATACACCGTTGCCATATTTTCTTAAAATTTTGGAACGCCTGCTAGAACGCACTTTCTTCGATGGCGCGTAGTATTCTCGTCTCGATTCTGTTTCTGGTCATGTGTCAACAAACGCGGCTCGAATTTTGCACTGACGCAATGCGTGTCAAACTTTTCAGTCACGATTTTATGGCAGATTGATTGATTGATTTAGTTTATTTTACTTCGCGTTTTGTGCCTCTTGGCTAATTAGCGAAGATGGGGATGAGTGATGAAATGATGAAATTAATGAATGGACATTCGAAAACAACGGTATGGTAGGGTATTGTAGCTTACGCCTGTTCTTCCCTCTCCTGAAATGTGTCCGGTCAATCATGTAACAATAACAATCATCGTGATGATTTGTAGGTTCCCTCCACACTCGCGGAATCGCAAAAGGCATGCCTTTCCTGCTACCACGCAACCAATGTTCCAGCATCGACCTGCAGTTACCACACGAAACGTGTGGAGCCCATGGTTTGTCCAGATCACCAACAGCCATTCCAAAGTACGCTTTATAGGCTTCACAAAATTCTGTCCCTGGCACAATGACATGTTTAACTTGCTTTGGTCCAATACAGTATCCACATATATAACAGAACAGTCTGCATGTAATTTGCACTTCCGGCCCGCTGACATGCTGTTCCATAACAAAGCAAATAAACTTAAGCGGATTAACGTATACCACCCAGACTGAAGTAATAGACATGGTGGCGAAAAAAACAACCTTGAAACACACAACTACAAGGCCAAAGTAGGAATTCAGGTGGACGGTTGTACTCTTCAAATTTACGCACCGATAAAAACACACAAAAAGAACTAGATAAACCACACAGACGAGGTAGGCATGAAGGAGGAGTTTCGAACCTTTACATGAGCTAAATCAACAGCAACTGTGCTTCCATCTAGCGACTGTAAGAGTAAATACACCCATATTGCTGTAGCTAAGCCAGCAGTGTGAGAGAACAAAACATGTTAAGGTGAGGAGGAACAATTTCCCCTAGGTCTTTCTCGCTGGGGCAGCTGCTGATCACTGTTGCCAACTTTGCTCTTTTGGAGCCAGATCTGGCTCTTTCGTGCACTCGTTTGACTGTGAACTGTGGCACCCGCCCTCTGCCCCACTATGATGCCACCACTGGCTCCGGCCCATAAATACCAACTTTTGCCATGAGTGTACATTTTGCACGTGACGTGATATTCGTATAGCTATAGGCTGCGTCACCCACCTCTTCTTTCCTCCCCATGTATTTTTATATATAGCACTGTGGCTAAGATGAAGATGACAATTTTGTTATCCGGGAACCCTTTATTTTCGATTTCATATTAACATCACTGGATTATTGAGATGGGTGATGCCGCCAAATCCAGGCGGTGAAAACTAAGAATAAATTGCCATCACTTTAAAGCTAACGGTAATAGCAGAACCCCCACCCCTCTGACAACTAAAATTACCCTAGTAGGCACTTTATGCAGCCTTCGTTAATCCTCTTTAGCTATATTAATGGTGAAATTTAGCTCATCAGGTTTGGCAACACTGCCAGGATGGCCGTAGGAGGCAAGGAGAAATGCACTAGGCTTATGGGACCATTATTTTATTCGTTCTCTCGGGAATATCAAACATCCGATGACGTAGAAAAGTACATGGACGGAAAAGGACACGTTGGACTATGTCATAGCAGTAGGAAAAGTCGAAACTCCCATTTGATGAGCCGTAACTTGAAGTTGAAGTTGATGTCCCATAAGGAATACATGGGATTCGGTAAATACTAATTCATCATATTTTTCAAAAATCGTATAAGGCTTAATAATCAACTTAGGAAACAGCTTCCACTTGCCACATGGGGGGAAATTCATACTCTTCATTTCTGGCGGAGATCTTTTTAGTACCATTGCTCATTCCGACGATATTGGAATAAATGCATGCCTGGTGCGTAATTGTCCCTCTTCGCCTTAAGATCTTTCAAAATGTTGATATTTCGAAAAAAAAAATGTAGCCGGATTTGTGTTTAGTGGGTCGAAATCTATAAGAAATCATCACAAAACAATAATAAGCAAAATCTTGTTGACCAGTGATTGGAAGAAGGAAGTTAGTATGTTCTCTTATTTGAAGAGTTTAGATGGTAACGTTATGTGTGCACGGGATCTAATATTGTACAAATATTCAAATTAGTATTGTCTATTCTCCTAATCTGGCGTTTGTTGTGTCCGGGGGTTCCTTCATGGAGAACATTTATGTCGGTGAGTGAGTGAGTGAGTCAGTGGTGGGATTGGAGCTTTATATATTGGACTCGCGTACTATTGACGTTACCTTCGGCCACGTCTCGTACGCTCGCCGACGTGCTTCGCTTATTTGGAAAGTTTTGAACGTAAATTTACATGTGTACGGGTTCTAATATGGAATAAATATTCAAAATATTTTTCCCAATTCTTTTAATAATGAAGCGAGTAAGCAATAACAGTTTCAAGATAGTTAGATTTCTTGTATAAATGAATTCAATAGCGATACTAAATTGAAAAAGCAATATTTACTCTTCTTGTCATTTTGACATTTGTAAACGTAATTGAAAAATAATTGCTTTCCGTCATTTCCCATCAAATTTCTACCTCTCCTCTGTAATAAATTCTGATGCTCATGTTTTGAAATTCGAAAAGTCTAGCATAATTCCCTTACAGTAGTTTTCGGGGTGAAAATAAACTTTCTTTAAGTTCCCTAGCAACGTCCGTTTCCATGGACAACAACAAGCACGGCAAGCTTTAAAGAATTCCTTGTTATTTTACTCCCTAAAGATTTAGTTAAAACAAGCACGATGTAGATAATATTTTCGCGTTGAGTTTACCAATATATGCGTAAGTAATTGTGTCTGGGATGAAACTCCTTATGTAGATGTCACCCTTGTTTAAGGCACCTTTTTGAACCAGGTGTTGATTCATCTGTGTGTGATCTGTGACAAATATAATGTAGCTAGACAATTAAGAATTGAAGGAAACAATGTGTG
Source organism: Lepisma saccharinum (assembly GCF_977018435.1). NCBI lineage: Eukaryota > Metazoa > Arthropoda > Insecta > Zygentoma > Lepismatidae > Lepisma > Lepisma saccharinum. Next base: position 8,284,394 of record NC_139236.1, on the reverse strand, counting down.
CTGCAAAAAAATGCCCGTGGCAACGGTTGCTAAGGACGTGAAAAAACGGAATTTTCACCGTTAAGGAAGGGCCGATTGAGCGATTTCTTAATTTTCTCGACCTTTTGGGACGATTTCATGGGGGGTCGTAATCGGTCATTTTTCGCCTCCAGGGCTTCCTTCATTGAGAACATTTATGTCAGTGAGTCAGTCAGTGGTGGGATTGGGGCTATATATATATATATTGGATGATGAATGATGATTAGATAAAAATAATGATAAACAGATATTTTCGCATTGAGTATAACAATGTATACGATACGTAATTGCATCTGGACTGAATCTTCTTCTAATGTAGATGTCACTCTTGTTTGAGGCACCTTTTCAAAACCAGGAGTTGATTCATCTGTGTGTGATCTGTGAGAAATATAATGTATCTAGACAATTAAGAATTGAAGGAAACAATGTGTGCTGCAATATATGATCGTGGAAACGGTTGCTAAGGATGTGAAAAGGGCATTTTCACCCTTAGAAAAGGCCAAGTGAGGATTTTTTAATTATCTTGACCTTTTGGGACAATTTCATGGGGAGTTGTAATCGGGCGTTTTTTTGTGGTGGGATTGGGGTTTATAGATATTGGATGACACAGAAGACAATTAAAATTTCATGATACCCCACCAACGAGACTGAGTGACGTGTTAAAAAAATGCTAAGCTGTTGCACAGTCAGCGCCAGAGAAAGTGTGTGGGCACCGATCTATCGAAAGGTGGTTGGTACTGAAGGATTAATACGGGACACCTGACATCCCTGCATTAATATCCCAGCAGGAGCGACCCGCAATCTGCCGCTGGGAGTCCGTGGGAGTTCCCGGAGGATAACCGACGATCATTAATCTTCCTGCGGATGACACGGGATGCGAAACCCAAAGAGTTAAGGGCAAAGTCGCATTTTCTTCAGCGTAGCAACGCTCCTCCTCATTTCCGCCTTTCTCAAAGCCTTTCAGAGGATTCCGCTAATCAAAGTTCTGGGAGAAGCAGAATGTCCCGGCTGTCAGAAACAAAGAACTAAGTTGTCGCAAGATTCAGGACAGCTGTCGGTGCTCTTAACGTCCCACCATTGGCGGGTAATTCTATTCGCAACAATAAGAAGTGTAGCTATTGTGTGGAAAGTCATTTCACGACGTTCGGAAGAACAATTAGTCTAACTCTGGAGCTGATGGTGCCGTAAATTGTTACATCTCCACAAAATCACTTCTTATTCTATCTGGAGAGTATTCATTGTCGATACAAGGGATAATATTCTGTTACGAAGCAACGTCATATCTTAGGTCGCATTAGCATGCCTGTCTTGTAGAAAGATGATCAAACAATGGCAAAGCGTAATAAAATATTAGGTATTGGTGTTTTGTTTTTTAAATTTGCACAACCTTGACGATCATTCGACAAAAGTATTCGATTTAGTTTCGCTCGGGCTTGCTTATTTGAATGTCCATTCATCAATTCCATCATTTCATCACTCATTTCCATCTTCGCAATAGCCAAGAGGCACAAAACGCGAAGTAAAATAAACTAAATCAATCAATCGCTCCGCTTGTTCACATGTTCATTGGTTGATTGATTGAATTTTTGTTTTAAGTACAATTTATGCACAGTAAGGTTAATCGGGACTGAACCTACAGTTTAAAGTGGGATCCCAAACACTATGTGCCTCCACCGGGTATCAAACCCAGGACCCCTTGATTACAAGGCGACGACGCAACCTCTGCGCCATAGGTGTTCATTGAGGCATTTGAATAATTAGTTTTGTTTGTCTTCGACAAGTTGGTTTAAAGGCATTACTTGCAAATGGAAAATTGTAGAGGTCTACGTATCGAGGAGAATGCACAAAATTAAAGCAACATTTCATTTTTTGTCAATAATCACATAGGGTACCACCATCACAGTTAAATTGCTTGCATGAAACGAAAACACACACAGATAAAATGAGGGAACAAGATAGCAAATTTATTAGTACATGAAAGATTTATCAAATTTCCCTGCTGGCTCCAGTTTCACTTCCTCCCAAAATAAAATCCTAGGTACTCGACTGTGCATAGTGATATGTTTTCACTCCATATGTTCTTTCTATCTAAACAGCACGATATCAGCTTCTGTTGTTAATTTCTGTTCGACATAACACAAGTCGCCGCAACCTACTACAGTCAGCCAAAGTCCATTTTATGCAGAAATAGGTTAATTGGGACTGGACTTACAGCTTACTGTACAATCCCGACCACTGTGAGCCTCCTACCTCCACAGGTAATCCTTGATTATAAGGCGATAACGTTACCATCACGCCATCGTGACACACATATTGTGTGCAGTCTTGTCCCGTGCCGCCAGAAAATAAACATCGTAAATAAAATAAATCGAAAAATAAAGATCGCAATATTGTCTCTATTTTCAATTAAGACATATTAAGTAATTTCAACATAATAATAAGTAACGAACGCCTTGATATTCTTTTGTCTCGCCTCTATCAACACAGAGAACTTGTAATGTGTATTTACTAACATACACAGCTAGCTTACACATTTAACGAAGTAACTATGGAACAGTGGTGCCATTTGTGATTGAAAATCACCATAAAAGTACGGTGCGCAATCTTACCCAAAGCGCAGTCTTACCAAAATCTCTTCTAGACATTAACACCATCAAATTGCCAACTATTTGGCTCCATCTAGAAGGCTTCTCTCATTGAGCACCCACATCGTCTTGAGATCCTTCTAACATTAAATCCGTAGATGCTAGAAGGACATTTTTTAATTCGGTTTCAGTCTTACAGTAAGAAAAGTACACAGTTTGTACACTTTCTCGAAAATAATTTTAATCACTTTAGTACACATGAAAAATTATGTATACACGTTTAGAAGTACACTAAAAGTGTTCTCAATTCAAATGTGTTCCAAAGGTGTACACAAGTGTTCTCAAGAAACTGCTTTTGACCACTTTTAGGACATTTTTAGTTTGTAAAGCCCTTTTTGAACACTTGCAAAACAGTTTTAGGACACATTTAAAACACATTTTTCTCACAATGAGACATTGCATTCAATAACAAAAGAAAATCTGATTTGGCCTTCTTTAGAGTCATCCCACGTTTTCACAAATTGCTATTTCCGTGCAGATTAAATCAGAATAATTCAGGAAACGACAACTTTCAGTTGGAACAATATAAATTGTGGTGATGCAGGAGTTAGAAATAAAACTGTTACAAACTTTAAATTCCTAATATTCCTTAATGACGGGGTGTGAGGGGTGACCTTCCACGTAGTACACCCAATTGACAACCTCACTTCCACGTAGTACACCATGGACTGCATTTTGCAGACTAACGAGGCTCTGGCGACTAACCTTCGTGGCCAGTATAATTCTGTGTGTTGTCCTGTTTTTTGTCCTTATGAGTCCTGAGTGCCCTTTTACTGCCACAGCTTTGAACCTAAGTCTGAAAATTTTAAGATTTTAGTTACACTACATTACAGTTATGTTCTTCGTTAAGATAAGGGGCTGGATCCCGTATAACGTGACGGGTGCAAAATAGCCTAAATGCTGACACACCCAAAATTTGAAAATCAAATTCAAATTCTCAATGACGGTCCAAGTTTTTGCTTTGCAAATCATTTCAATATTCTTAATTAAAATTGTAACACGTTGAATAAATAATATTATAATAATATATCATATGCCTAGTAGGTAGCTGTTGTTAGTGTTATTACTTTACCACTAACAATTCCTAATATATCTATCTAGAAAATTCAAATTGCACTAACTTTTTCCCATGAAGTGATTGTTTTTGCAATTTCTGAAATAATAAGACAAACATTTCCATTACATAACAATTTGCAATTTCCAGACTTTTCAGGAAAATCCAAGTAAAACATTCCAGAATCTGAATTGTGAATTCTATCTCGCTACAGACATTTCACAAAAACTTAAAATATGATATGACAATGTGCCTGTCACTTGCTGTGCAAACTTAAAATAAATTGCACTTTTTTTTAAGGAGAGCTAGTGTACTTTTGAGCTATATTCTCGATATTTTAAGTGGAACGAAATTTTAAGAACGAAATGTCGTTACGACAATTTGAAGGCGGCTGTTGACGCAACAAGTTTGCTCCATCTGTTGGTAGTAAAATAAGATTATTTTTATTTAAACATTAAAATGCGAAGAAAGTGGACAAGTAAATGCTTTAATTTTAGTTTACCTTGTGTCCAGATATTATTCACCCCATAAATGTTGTCTATATTAAACTTTTTATGCAACTGGAGTGGAGGTCGTTAGTATTAACATAAAGAACATAAAAAAAATCTTCCATGTACTTGGCAACACTGTTACCATCAGCCACTGCGACAAAACAGTAAACCAGTGAAATTGGCGACGGTGCAGGAAAAGGCAATGTGTTTGTTGTGGTTGTGTGAAACAAAATCTCATGAAAATGTAACTTTTCAGTTTTGTTATAGGAAAAAATACAGAAAGGATCTGACTACGAAATAATCATTTGACGAGTCTCGCAAGAAAGTTACGGACTTGTTGGAATTGATTGATTGAATTGTTGTTTTAAGTCCACTTTATGCAAAGAAAGGATAATCGGGACTGGACGAACAGTTTAAATTTGGATCCGAATCGCTGTGCCATGTGCCTCCACAGGGTATCGAACACCTTGATTAAAAGGCGACGACGTTACCACTACGCCATCTCGGGAGTCCTTGGTGGAATTGAAGTCCTACATCGAAGAGGCTGTGGCACGTGGAGTGAATTCATCAAAAGAGTTGATATTGTGAAAGCCACTCAGGGTGTCCATGTAGAGTTCTGTTTGCAATAAGTATGTTCTTTAAATTTTCTTTTGAGTCAATTACTGTAATTCCATGTCGTTTCCGAGAAACATTTTACAGTAAAGGTATTTTGATCTGTTTTGGGGTGAATAATTTATGGACACCCTGTACTATTTCATATATATTTTTAGGAGGGGACTGAAATCCCAAACCCCATTTCGGTACGCCCGTGATCTCATGCTCGCTTGTCGTTCCAACATGTACGCAGCAAAACCAAGAAAATATTTAACCTCTCATTGCTTCTCATGTTTAGTTTTCCTATCGGATGGTAAGTGGAGCTAATGGAGGGGGCGAAAATTAAAATATCCGAGAGGGTCTGATGCCGAAACAATTCTACGTCCCTACTCTCGTGGTTGAAAGCGAAAGTAAATACAGGAACGGACGGAGAACATCAACAAGGTGGTATAAAAAAGAGAGAAACGCGGGCCAATTTCCCGAAAGCCCGACCTTTCCAGAAGGGAAGGGGGGAGGGGATCACGTGCAGCTAACCAACCGCCGACACTCATGCTACACCATGAAAACAAACACGGCTCGGAAAGAAAAATATTTGCTTTCATGTGCGACGCAAAACTGCAAAGCTAACTGGGATGTAGCCTCACTCATTTATAGAGCCAACATCGCGAAATTTAAAATGGATGGTTTGGATGGGATCGGTCCGCTGTTGGTTGATTTTAACCTTGGGAAGCCTCCTGGAACTCTGCATGCAAGCGAATCCAGAAATGTGCATATGTACTGCAACACTGCCTGTTTGATTGGCAGATGGGGGATGGACATATTATCAATTTATATCTTGTCGATGGGGCAGATTTCCTGGTAGGACAGAATAAACGAAACTGAAGTCGCACTTACAGAACACGTAGAGGGTCTTCCTGTGGTAAATTATAAAACAAGGATTTCGAAAATTTTCCATAACTTTTTTTATTAAAAAAATGTTACATATTACAAATCAAGTCGTTTACACATCAGTTAATTTTTATACTACTGTTTATTATTTACTAAAGGGTACGTTCTTGGTGGCCCGGGACTCATTTTTCTTGCATGCAGACCCCGTGGCGGAATGATTATCAGAGGTCGCGGGTTCGGATCCCTGTCCTGCCATGGGTGTTCTTTGGTTGATTGTTATTTGGTGTGTTTATTTTACTTCTTTTTCGTGTCACTTTTAACTAACCTCGAAGATGTGGATGAATGATGCTACTATGATTAAACTCATGAAGGGATACTCACAAAGAACAACCATGCCCAGGCGGGATTCGAATCCGGTAGACGTTCTTTGTGAGTGCCTCAATTTCACCATAGTATCATCACTCATCCTCATCTTAGAGTTCAAAAGTTAGAGGGTCCACCTACCGACTGCCGTCTCGCTGCAATCTTCCTAGGTGGGAGATCATCCAGCCAGTAGACATGTGGTTAGCATGACGAACCCCAACGTTATTGTAGATTCCCGCGACCGGGTTTCGCTACTTATTTGTAGCTCCTCAATTTCCTCACAATTGTGGGTGGTCACCGGTCCCATGAACTGGCCCAAATCTCAAGAGAAAAGTTGTTTCTCTTCCCCCAGGAGACTCGAACCTGCGCGCGTCCTGTAGCCGGAGCCCAAAGCATGAAGCCTTAGACACGGTAGAAGAAAAGAGAAGTAAAATGAAGCAAATCAATCCACCACAAATAGTGTACTTTCTTGTAGACAAAAACACCAAAAAGTAAGCAATTACATATGGTAATTCATGTTTTATTTTGAAAAATAACAGGTCGCTTTATACACCAAATATTCACTGTTGTCTAAAGACTCCTCGCGATATTGTATTCTCCCTCAGCACGCACATGGCTCAAAGGAATAATATGCTCATTACCACGGCGTGAGTTAACAACGTTCATTAACGTCAAATTCTCAGATTAGGGTCATGTTCTCTTGTTAACGCTACGTCAACTGAGCACGATTTAGTCCACCACTTAAGCGCCGGTGTCATGTGGGTTGCATAACACCATGCAACACTCCAGACACGTGTTTAACCAACGGAACCCGTACATCCTGGGAACGGTTGTCACTCGATTCACACTCTCTCACTTTTATATATTGGGCAAAGAGAGTCGTCACTTGAAACACACTGATAGTTAGTTCCCTTCAGTTAACAGGAACAATGTGTGAACATCATATGTACAGGTTGTTTTAAGAGTAGTGTCCCACTTTCCTTCCCTCACTCCCGAAGTAAGATATTGAGTGAGGAATTTGTATCCAGCAAGTTAGACATCCTGCGCATACATTTGGGGCATTCCAGGAAACGTGGTGCTACTCCATGTTAGTAACAAAGTTAATTAATATGGAAATTATTATTGTTCTTAATTGCATTAAGGTTTAGATGTTTGTGAATGCATATAATTTGAACATTTCACCATCTGCAGCCTATGTGCTTGATAAACAAATGAAGTCAAAATTTGCTACATTATTAAAGCTTCATACACGTAACGCACTTTGTTAATGCTTTTCATGCATTCAAACTTTCTTTTTCATTTCTTATGAGGCAGCACAAAGTGCTTTATAATTCTATGAAATCAGTTCATTAAATCCAATGTCATGTCTTGAACCTTAAATTTTCTGTGTAAAAATTTTCTGGAATGTCGCATATGCGTAATTTCATGGTTGTACGACAGGCAATGCCAATGAAGCAGTCAGATAAAATGGCGGAAGTGAGATACAGCGAACTAAAAATTTGGCCTGAGTGGCCAAAATATTAAACCACCTCTCCTAGTCCACCGGTTTGGAAATTTAGCAACCAGATGCTCACCAACTACCATAGCCTAGTGCGGTGAAGCCCCGAAAAATTGAAAAACTACACTTTGTGTACCAACATTTTATTCTCTTGGCTTCAGATGCTTCTGGGTCAAAAAGTAGAGACGGGGCAACTACCCCCTCAGAACCCTCACTTGTCATGCTGTGTCTGAAACAGCTGCTGCATTGTAACTGGTGATTGGGTTTCATGAAACCACAGCACACCATTTTGGACACTAACGAATGCAAAGTTACAAAAGCAGTTCACATATGGCAGCGCTGTGCATAACAATAACTTGAATCATTACAGAACGTTTTGACGCAAGCCTGATGATCCTAGTTCTTATAGAGAACACAGTATAAATTTTCTATCGAGGAAAAGTTTTATAACCAGGCTGTACTTTACCTTAAGAGTATATTGTAAAATGCATCATTAATCTACGCTATCTATTGTTTTGGAAGAAAAATAATATTTTACTTAGTTCAATTAATCCCTACAGGATGAAGTTATCCTCTGCATGGAAATAGAGTATCTCGAATATTGCATGCAACACTTAACAGTTATTTTAAATGTTGACGACAGTTATGATATTCATTAATTTCAACATGTATCCACGCAGATAGCTAAAACGTTATGGCAAGGTCCCGGGTTCGATCCCCGGCCGGTTCAAATCCGGGAACTTTTCTAACGTTGGAAGCGGCCCCGGCGCCCACCCAGTGTCGAATAACATGGGTACCTGGGGGAAACCCTGGGGGGTAAAGGCGGTCAGGGGCGTGATGCTGATCACATCACCCCCACTCACGACCGTATCAAGAAAGTGTGAGGCGTTACCCCCATACCCCCTATACGCCTCCATGGCGTGGTGCTATGCACAGGAGAGCACTATACCCCTTTTTTGAATGATTTTGTGAATAGTGCGATCAAAATGAAACAGGTCATAAGATGCAGACAGTATCCATTATATCAGGAAACCAAAAAATCAAGTCACGTCCAAATTAGATCCGTCAATTTAATGTGAGGGATGTAAGGGGTGACCTTCCACGTAGTGCACCCAATAGTCAACCTCACTTCCACGTAGTACACCCTGGACTGCAGACTAACGAGGCTCTGGCGACTGGTCCCATGGCCATTATAATTCTGTCTCGTCCTTTGTTTTGTCCTTATTTGCGCTGAGCGCCGTTTTTAGCCTCAGATTTTAACCGAGGTAAGGAAATTTTAATTTTCAAACTTGCTTGTTATGATAAGAGGCTGGACCCCGTATAGTGTGACGGGTGCAAAATAGCCTCAGTGCTGCCGCACCCAAAATATTTTAATTCAAATTCAAAATTTATATTCTTCCACGCATGTGGTTGTCCAGTTCCAACGACTGGAAAAAGTGATCCTATAGTGCGATATCTGGGACATGTGATGACGGCACCAAAGTTCCCTAAGAAATACGCCTACAGGTCTTATGAGTTACCTTAGCTACATGTGGTCGTGAGTTATCATAGAATATAAAAACTCCCTTGAGATTCATTAGTTAAGGTTCCTTATTTTACAGTTTTCAGTGGACATACTGTATGTTAATCGGTGTATAGTTAATAGCATTCATTGCTTTGCAGTTCATGATGCTATATAGACATAAATATGTATGTGTGTGTGTCTCAAAGATTCTTAAATTTTTGACATCTTAAAAACTTTGTCTAGAATCCATTGTTGGGGAAGGACACATACAAGATTTAATTTAGAGCATCAATTGATTACAATGTTGCACTCAAATAATTTTTAAAATGGTGGGAAGGTTAGGATAGGCAGTTGGAATGAGAAGTTCGTCGTGACGCTAATTTGCCTCCCCTGACCCAGCGTAACTGAGAGCTGGATCTACTGAAAGTTGCAGCATTGTAGGATAGAATGTACAGTTAACGCTGAAGATGATAGTGAACACATAGCCCATCGTAATTTACATCACATCTCTTATATATCACGTACAGGTAGTCAGAAATATGGCTACACGTTTGAGGTAAATGTAGTGTGTTACTGTACAGTGGTGGGAAAAAGTTCTTCCCCATAAGACTTTAATGGCAGTAAAAAATGCCGGAAAGGTAGGCAACACACATTGCACCTTTAGGTGATCGGATGATTCTGTCTGTCTCAAGGAGCAACTCGTCTTTTATGCAATAGCCAACAGACACAGAAAATGTAGGAAAGTCACGTGACTTGTCAAGTGGAGTGTTGTTCGTCATAAAATCGCCTTTTCTCAAGCCAGGTCGCAGAACCGACAAGCCTTTGTCCGAAAATGATTCAGCTAAAACCGTTGAACGAAACGCTAAAATAATTCTTGCCTTAATTACAAAGGCTACTATACTATACGTGCCGCAGTAGCTCGGTCGTTAGGGAGTTTGATTACCATGCGAGAGATCTGAGTTCGATCCCGGACTGGAGAGAATTAGAATTTTGTCCACCTGTTCAAGTGGCTCCGGCGCCCACCCAGCGTCGTATAAAGTGGGTACCTGTAGGAAACTTTGGGGGGGGAGGTAAAGGCGGCCAGGGGCGTGTTGCTGATCACATTATCCCCACCTTCGGCCGTAACAAGAAAGTGTGGGACCCTAACTCCGCACCCCCTACACGCCTTCATGGCTTGGTTCAAAGCACAAGATAGCACTTTGCTTTTTCGTTTACTATACGTCCCGATTTTGTCGGAACAGAACTTTCTAATTTTTACGTCGACTTTCTTCCAAGTTCCGTAGGGATGTGAATAGCCTCCAGTTTTACTTGACACAATTCATCCATGTTATATTTCGTTATAAAAACCACGGCCGATATCCTGTGTGTGGGGGGGGGGCGCTATAATTCAAACATGTGAGGTGATACTTTTCTCACTACTCCATTCTCCGATTGTTCGTATCAGAAATAAATCTTAATTCCACACACTGAAAATGTAGCACTTCCTACATCTTAGCATGCAAATATCTAGCAGCAAAGTAATGTGTAGGCACATGGTGGTTCGGATACCACTTTAAACTGTAAGTGCATTCGCGATTAGTCTTACTGTGCATAAAGTGGACTTAGACACCAAATCAACCAACCAACACAATCCCGTTATTGTCCAGATTATCGAAACCAGAAGCTTCGTCGCGAATAACATAAGCAGGAAGACAATGTGAAATTACCGAACAGAAACAGAACCTAAAACCTAGAACGGCTAGATTGGCACGCGTTGAGAAATGAAGAAGAATACGAAAGTTGAAGGACCTCGATACACACACACACACTTTTCTTCCCCTCAATGGTAAGCTATACTTCTTGCAGAGAAGCCATTACGTAGGCCTTCGTAGATCGAGTGAATAATATTTTCTCACGGGGCCTCCTCGATGGCGTAATGATAACGTCGTCACCTTATAATCAAGGGATCCCGGGTTCGATACACGGTGGATGCACGTAGTTGTTAGTTTTCCATTTTAAACTGAAGGTCCAGTCCAGATTAGCTTATCTGTGCAGAAAAACTAAAAAAGAAATTGTCACAGTGTAAGAAAGTGTCATGTTCAACCACATACAAAAGGGAATAATTTATTCCATGTTGGAGTTCACACTTATAGCATCTAACCAACACAACTATGGATCGCAACGTATTTTCTTAGATCCATTTTAATTATACGTGCATGATAAAATAACAGAAGTTGAGGAAAGAGAAAGCGAAGCGAAACACAGATGCCTTCTACAGAATTTCAAATCTCGTTACGTAAGGTTCTGGGTTGAAGTCCCGGGCAGGTATGACTTTCTTGTTCTTGCCGTTTTATCTTCTTTATTTCATCATAAATCGTCGTTATGGTTTACCTACAGGGGAAGAATAATGACAATTGCCAATACAAAGCCAATAACGAACAGAACAACAACTCGATTAGGCAGATGTCAAGAAAGAATCAAGACTTTACAGTATCTCCGTCTCTCGGTTTCTCGAATTGAAAATTGCTCTCCCGTTCTCGGTCTTGGCTAGTTAAATATATAAAAAAAAAAGTATCTGAAGATACATATATTTCATATATCCCGATTTTATAGGAGATTTCGTGAGAGATGAAATAAGTACTCTTCGATCATGTTTATTTTTATTAGTTTTGTTACGTAACATCACTTTTCTTCCTAGTCGCGGACGAGTGACCATTACATGAAATTAATGACGAAATACTCAAACACCTGTGACAAGGACGATACTCAAATCGGGGAACTTTGGTGACGAGATCGAAGGTTGATCACTTAATGAGCTTGCGCACCGAGTCTGCTTAATGTTGCTTGTGTCAGGTAATTCGAAATAACTGTCAATATCCCACATTCATTATCATTTGTTTCATAATTTATCTTATTGATGTTATTAACCTGAAGTCGAAGAAATAGTTGAAAGGCAATAATGCAAGATTGAATGTCTATGATGTTACTTCGTGCCGAATAATAAGACGTGATTTTATGATATGAATATATTAATAATATAATATGCCTAGTCATTCCATTGATTGATCCCAATTGGGCACACAAAATATGGTTTAATGTCCACCCCTAACCAACTTCCGTGGCGGAGTGGTTAGCACAGCGCGCTTCTACAGCATGGGTCCCTGGTTCGAATCTCGGCTTGGCCATGGGTGTTCTTGGTGAGTGTCCGTTAATCAATGTCATCATATCATCACTCATTACTCATCTTCATCGTCGCTATTTGCAAAAAGTGAAAGAATAACGACACTAAATAACAAAAATCAAATCAAATGGAACATCTTCACCGATTTAATTCTATGCCGTACCAAATTCCCAGTTTATTACTGCATCTTGCTTCATTTTACAGCATCTCAATTGTTTTCCGATTCGAAAAAAATTGGAATGTTGAGCAGTTGATTGTGCATTGTTTCGTTGTTTGGATTGTTTAATTAACGTCGCATTAATTAGTTTTAGACCAATCGTGACAGAGGGAATCGAGAGCACAAAGGAAGCGGAAAAGACACGTTAGAGACCACGGCTCTCTTTAAAGGTAGCATTCCTTGAACACGACTGAAGTGACTGCAGAATATTATGGATAAAATTTGTTTCGCTTTTTCCTTTTATTTCTGTTTCAGTTATTTTGCTTCGCTTATCTTCTACGACTCGTATTAATCGTGTTGCTGAGGAAGAATTATAAACTCGTGAAATGGACGATGGGACAAAAAAAATCTATGCCTCTCCCACGGTTCTAAACTGTGACCACAAAATATTATCTTATTTTTAAAATTTACGCCAAATATGGTTTCACTCGTGTCTTTCTCAAGGCGTTCCATTGCCTCTCCGATGGCGTAGTGTTAACGTCTTCGACATGTAATCGAAGGCTTCCGAATTCAATACCAGATAGAGGAACATTTGGTTCGGATTCCACTTTAATCTGTAGGTCCAGTACATAAACTGGACTTAAACAATTAGCGTGTGGCTGATCTTGTTAAGAAAACAGTTGCTGAAATGTTCTTCTTGAGGCCACGTAGCACCCAGCTGTTGTTTGTTGTTCAATGCTCAATCCTTCCCGAGAACTCAGATCCACCAGACAAACTTAAGCGAATAATTTGTCATTTGGGTTGCATAAACAACAGGCTTTAAGACGTTACGAAATTCTAGGTCCCGTGGCCCAGGTAATTCTTTCTCCGACTGTACATGTAGAGGGAAAAAGTGAATGGTATATTAAACTTGAAACGTCATTGTTTCATTTCAGATAAATATCACGGCGCTCAAGCTTACGTTATTAATCAAGATGGTACTCAACATGCAGCAGCAAGTACAGTTGCAGCGTGGGCAATTACATACCACAATAATAGTGAGAGCTGTGTGTACAGCAATGGGTTTAAACTAAACAACGATTTGATGTAAGCAGCAGTTTTCTCTAGCCTACTTGCTAACAGTCGACAGCAACATTATTACGTTAAAATCACATCTCGCTAGTCTCACGATTATTCTGGTCTAGAATTGTCCACGCTGCAACTGTAACTTGCTGCTGTACGTTTAGCGCCATCTTGGCTAATGACATAAGCTCGGGAGCTTGACTATTATCTGAAATGAAATACTGAAGTTTCAAGTTTAACATAACAGTCACCATTTCCCTCTACAATGTACAGTAAACACATTACGTTTACTTCAAACGTGTAGTCATATTTCTGACTCACGCTGTATATTTCTAAGCAAAGTAATTGTGCTGGTGCCATAATAGAAGATCTCGTCTGCTCTTTCTTCATTTTTTTTATTTGATCCAAGAATAATTGCACACTTCTCTTATGAAGTAAATGTTACATTATTTACTTTCCAAGAAGTACTATTCTGTGCAATAAGGCTCCTGTCACGTTGGAAATGGCCGACAGTTTGTTGTTGCTTTGCCAAGTGACTTAAACGGACATGTTTAATCTGCATAGCAACAAAGAAATTCCCAAGGTTACCTGTAAGGTTATGTGTTCCCAGAAGAGAGACTACGACAAACTTATGTAAATTTCATTTTGCTCGTGGAAGAGGGAAGCAGATTCAACTCTAGTTCGATTATCCGCCACAATCACCAACCACCTGATTTATCAATGTGGTGTCCGAGGACTATCTGTTACCTGTCAAACTGCTTAACTAAGAGTCCTGGTTTCAAATAGTGTGTTGTTACGGATCGATGCTCCCTTCTCCACGATCCATTATTTACCCTTACACGTCGATGTTTCCGTAGTGCATCAAAGCATGGGTTGTTAAAATTTTAAAAACTTGAATTTGTAAAATAAGTTTTTAATTCTTTTTAATATTTTTTTATTTTTTAATAAATTTTTTGATGTAAATAAAATTTAATATTTTATTTACGATTCATACCTAATTTTCTTTTGTACATATAAGGCTATAAAAGCGTAAATATTTTTGTAGTTAGAATGATTTGATTTTTGTTATTTAGCGTCGTTTTTTACCTTTATGCTTAATCGCGACGATGAGTAAGAGTGATGGTATACTGAAATCGACGAAGGAACAATCACAAAGAACACACATGCTGAGGTCGAGATTCGAACCCGGAACTTTTGTAATTTAAAGAGGAGATTCAATATATACAGGGTGTCATCAAATTGGCGCTCAGAGACCACAGAAACATACATGACATCAAAGCATTTGCCGCCTGTATGCTTGCAACCTAACATAACATTTGAGCTCATCTGTGACATTTCTTCCTTTGTGTAAATATTGCAAGGAACACATATTTTACGAAAATTTAAAAACTATCAACCACATCGTGTGTTGTAAAACGTAGCGGAGAAGAAGCCCAGTAACCCAACGGGAAGATTTTCAACGATACGAAAACCGATGGAAAAACAAAGATCGTATGTAAAAGGATGTGGTGAAAACTGAACCAGAAGGGAAAGAATCGAAACCTAGACTGAAGTGTGTCATTAACAAAAATACTCAAAATTTGTGTTTCGGGCTCATCTGCGGGAAACCAAAGGTAATAATTTTCTCTTAAGATCTATATTCCTATAACATTTAACTACAAGTTTTGTGAAAAATTGATGATAAAAACAAAAGAGTAGATAATTTTATGGCACGTATATTTAATTTGAAACACTTTTAATATCATTGGCATTTTAACCAACTCTGGTATTTCTAAACCCAAAGGTTTTTGCCATAGCAAAATATGTTTCCACCTCTCCCGGGCAAAATTAATCTATTATTGACTATCCTTACCAATTCCGTTAAGGCTCGTCTTAATATTGTCATTCTCTTTTCGCCTTGGCTTTTCCATAGATCTATTACCATCAGGTTTTCCAACAAGAACTCTATTAACTTTTCTACCTTCTCCTATGCGTCCTACTTTCCATGCCCACCGAAGTTTTCGTGATTTAATTATAATTAAATTATTAAAACAATGTCAGAGGATGAATGTAAATTATGCAGTACAGTTGGTAGGTTGCTTGCACCATCTGAGACATCAGGTCATGATTTGCATACATATTGTTTATAAATAAATGTCTTAACCGACTTTGCTATCCTCAGACTGAATTTTAATCTTTCCAGATGTTTGTCATCCCTGTTGAAACAGTGTTTTATCCAATGTTTTTAGATTTTTGCGAAGAGCTGGTCTCTTCCACCGTCTTTGAGGAAACTTTTAATACATTCTGACTTTTTTATGTGTTGTACTTCTTTTGGTGCAGGTGTTTCTACAACCATGCACTCTTAATTTTTCCCAAGGGGCTTTTTGGTCCCCGGTTCGATACCCTGTGGAGGCACATAGTGTTTCGGATCCTGCTTTAAACTGTAGGTCCAGTTCCGATTAGTCTTACTGTGCATAAAGTGGATTTAAAACAGCAACTCAATCAACCAAACCGAGGGACTTTTTACGCCCCTTGTTTTAACTTTTTCGGTCAGAATTTTAGATAAGGGGATATTTCCCCGCATACATAAAAGGGTCCAAAATGGCCTAATGTGCCGACGCACCCAAAACTTTTAATTCAATTAATCAATGTAATTATAGTAGATAATAAATAAAAGAATAAAAGATAATAATGTCCCTATTTCGAAATTTTCATAATAAGAAGTACATTTTTTGTATTTGTTTTAAAAATTGAGGATATATATTTGCTTTGGTTTATAAACAATATAAAAGTCACTGAAACAAATTCATTTTGGGTTATACGTAAATATAAATAAATGTCAGTGGCACAGAATTTTGTTTATAATTTGATGCTCCTCTTACGTTAATCTGACGTATGATGAAGAACTATTGGAGAAGAACAGAGCAGAATAAACGTGATCTTCGTATCACTGACACTTATATTTCTTTCTGGATCAATATGATATTCTGAATATATGCACCAAGAGTAGGTATATGAGAAAACCACGTACCGTTCTAAAGCTTTAAAAATTGCCGACGTCTGGCACTGGAGAAACTAATCGATATGTCATACGAAATCATTCACTTTATTTCTCTTTTATATATTTCCTCTCACATATTCTTAGCCAAGGTTCAGGGTTATAGTTAAGACGAATGAAGCTATAGGATACTTTTTATGCCCTGTAATGCGTGGAATCTGTCTACTAGAAAAAGCTGACGATTTGAACTATATGTAGAAAATATGAACCACGTGGACGGAATTTGAACTGCATGAAGTTGTAGTTACGTGAAGAGAATTTCAAATTCGTGAAATGAATTTGAACTACGTATGGAGAATTTGAACTATGTGTAAAAACCTTGAACTACGTGTAGAGAATTGAGAACTGAAAGGTCAGGGGAAAAGGTAAGTAAATTTTCTTTGTATGCGAGCTAGTGTTGTCATTTCCTGCCATGTTGATGCTGGATATTACAACACGCTTTCTTCCGCTTCATACATTGGACACTTCCATTTGTCAAAGCATATGTTCTTTTTTACCTGTTCATTGCAATTAAAATATCATTTCTCTGGAGAGTTTGACGAGCGTTGACTTACTTCCCTCCCTCCCTATCCCTTCATCTGAACTACATGAAGAGAATTTGAACTACGTGCAGAAAATATAAATTGCATGTATGTAATATGAACTACGTGGAGTGAATTTGAACTACAGGTAGATAATTTAAACCGAGTGTAGAGAATTTTAACTACATGTATAGGATTTGAACTAAGCTAAGAGAATTTGAAATAATGTAGAGGATTCAAACCACACACAAGGAATACGTGTAGAGAATAGGAACAACGTGTAGAGAAATTGAACTACGTGTAGAAAATTAAAACTACGTAAAGATAATTTGAACTACGTGTAGACAATCTGAACTAAGTGAAGAGAATTTAAAATACGTGTAGAGAATTTGAACTACGTGTAGATAATTTCAACCACAGTAGAGAGTTTTAACAACACGTAGAAAATTTGAACCACGCGTATAGATATTGAACTCATGTATAGGGATATAATAACATACACCACCAAAGATAATATTAATTAATATAATAATAGTAACTATGACGACGAGCCTTAAGCTAGAACAAACGAGTAACAATTACGATTGCGTCAACAACGTAAAATTATGTAATAAATTGGAAATTGGGAAATAGTAATTGAAAAATACCTCTTTAGGGAGAGTGACTCGACGCACTTCCGATTTCTTCTCGCTCTTTTCGCTGGAGCTCATAGCACGCGTTGACCTTTCCACTCACTGATCACGAAACACGCGAGCCAACAAGTGGGTGCCTGAACACGTGCACGTGTAAAGCCATGTTTACAAGCGGGGATTCCACAAACGTCAGACAGCAGGTCCACAAACACTCGAGCGATCACACGCCACCTACCACAACGATATATTGACAGATTAAAGAGTAACGATGAGAATTCAACACAAATCGGAAACAAGAATCTTGACTTTTTTAGCAGTTTAACGCGACGATCCTGTTTGAATGTTTATTCTACGGTTACTACGTTCGTCCCTCGGTGTTTATTGCGTGGGATAACAACCATGAAACCAAGAGTCATTTGTTTTTTACAATTTTGCCATGGCGCTTCAAAATCCCGTCACACGCACGAAGCTGAATATTACGCCAACTGCCAGCAGGAACGAATTTTGCTCGGGCAGAAAGCGAGGCCCCTCGACGGCCCGAATATTGCCGATCTTTCCCGAAGTGTCGTCCGGGGGAGCCGTCAGCCAATAAAATATAAGAAGTGCGACCGTGGCGTCTCAAGTGAACATGGTTTGTTGATGAATCGGCTCCCTTCCAGTCTTTTATGATAGAGCTTCAGAAATCGATGAATTGCCACCGGATTCCTCGAACAGACGTGGAGGCGATTTTGACTGTGAATGGTGTTGGAAGTGTGTGAGGTTCTTCGGATGAATGTCAAAATGTGAATGCTTTATTCGGCTGTTCTTGTAGCCCATTATTGACACGCACCACGTGACCTGTATCAATATATTTATATTGATGCATTGCTTACATTATCTTTTTAAATTGGATCTCTTAACTTTTTTCAGACAAGAAAAGAGAGTATATTTCTTTGCCATGTCTGCTGTGCGTTCAGGATATAACAAATCACGTTCATATTTTAAAAAGTAAAATCTTATTGGCTTTAAATTACTGGCGTGTCCAACGGCGGGTTCGTGGTGGTCATAACCTTCTCGCCAAGTATTAAGTGATGAAATGAAACGGATGAAGTATAGTCAGGAGTGTACTACGCGGAAGTAACGTTTGCATTAGGGTCTCTTTCTTCTAAAATTGTCATATAATGAACCTGTTTGAGTTTTTGTTTTAACTACAGTTTATGCACAGAAATGCTCGTCGGAACTTGACCTACACTTTAAAGTGCATCTTTTGATTTTGATTTGATTTGATTTAGTTTATTTTACTTCGCGTTTTGTGCCTCTTGGCTAATTTGCGAAGATGGGGATGAGTGATGAAATGATGAAATTGATGAATGGACATTCACAAACAACCAAGCCCGACCGGGATTCGAACCCGGGACCCCTTTATTACAAGGCGAGGATGAAACTACTATAGCATCTGGGAGGCACACACAATTGATTTATTTACAGTCTTTCTCTACAGCGTGGAAAGAAATATTTCCCCCATAAGACTACTGGTATTAACGGTGTATGGGGAAAGTACATGTTTCCATGACTGTACATAGAGTAAAAATAAAACTATTCAAAAATTACAATTACAACAATACAAAACAATAGAAGAAAGAAATATAAAATCATAACTACACTAATCATTGCACAAAAAATACCAGCACAAATTTATACAGAGCATAAATCTAATAAATGATATTTACAGAAGTATAACAAGATACATATCTATATGCATACGTACATTCATGACTATACACATGTATATACATACGGACATAATTACATGAACAAACATACCCATGCACACAGAAACACACATAATTCTCAGGAGTTTAATTTACAATGAACTAAAATATTGAAATACACTAATAACCAACCCTCTGTTTGTGAAAATAATAATAATTTACTTTCCTTACCAATTACATACACATCTCTGATGGCGTAGTGGCAACGTCGTCGCCTTTTAATCAAGTAATCCCCGGTTCGATATCCGGTGGAGGCACATTGCAGAGTGGTTAGGATCCCACTTTAACTGTAGGTCGAGTCCGAATTAGCCTATCTGTACATAAAATGAATTATAACCCAACTGAAACAAACAAACAAACATCCGAAACACAGATAATGTAGAAATTATGGTGGAGATTGCAACACACAGGTTGGTATATAACCACTATTACTACAAATACGTCATTTCTTAAAATTGCGTCATAGTATATAGTACATTAATAAGCTCGACATAATATGTGTATTTGTATTATTCTGCGTCTAATATCTGTCTCTATAGACTAATCGCGGCAATGAGAATGAGAAGTGGTTAGATGGAATTGTTTATGCAGTATAAACCAAGTGTCCTATGTATAAGACACTGCTGAACCGTAAGGTTATGTTATATCGGCCTCCCAGATGGCGTAATGGTAACGTCATCGCCTTTTTTTTTTTTTTTTTTTTTTTTTTTTTTTTTTTTTTTAGATCTAAGGAGTCTCGGATTCGATAGCGGTTGGAGACATATAGGGGTTCGGATTTCATTTTAAAATGTAGGTCCGGTCCCGATAAGCATTTTTGTGCACACAGTCGACTTAAAAGAAAAACTCAAGTAAACAAACAAACAGGTTCTTATTGTGTTTTTATTCACGTTCCGCCAGCCCCCGTGGCGGAGTGGTTAGCGCTACGACCCCGGGGTACAGTGTTCGAATCCCGGCCTGTACATGGATGTTTGTAAGTGTCCATTCTTTAATTTCATCGTATCATTACTCATCCCTATCTTCGTAAATTAGCCAAAAAGTGGCACAAAAAGCGATGTAAAACAAAGCAATTGAATCAATTATTCCAGTTCCATGCTATGGACTGTTAATGCTTTCAGAAGTTCCTGAACAAGTGAACTATCGAATATTTAAAAGGCATATTCGACGCTGTAACGTCATAAAGAGTAGAAAAAAGAGAAGATATGAAAATTTGCCGAACAAAGTAAACGAGAGCATAGTGTATATATTTTTTAAAATGTCGTACCAATATTTAGGCAACATCATCCTGTGTGTTTATATTTGTATCCTGTAGAGTTGTGTTTTAAAGGCATTGTTACCGAGCTCATAAATCTACTGTGTGTCAATTGCCGTTAGAAAACAAATATTGTTCCATATTTTTTTAACACTATGTTTCCTTTGCTGTTATTTAAGTTCTTGTGTAGTTCAAAAAATTACTTAATTGTTTTGGAAATGCTTCTTTTAAAAATAATACTCCATGTTTCAAGATCTTTTCTTTGACATTTTTGAGATAAGAGGGTTTTGTTGACTGTCACTCAGAATACGAGAATAAAAGCGTTCGCATTACAGTTCAATATTGACATATCACTACTAATTAGCAGAGAACGGATCATCTTCATATGATGTAAAAGTCAATGTTATTTTGTTTTATCTTTGCGAATCGTGGTATGTAAACTCGAAAAATACAATTTTTATTTTCCATATTTTTACATATATTATTGTTTTGCACATATTTTGCATACATACAATTTTCATATTTTCAAACATTTTCCGACATAGGCTATATTATATATTTATGGTATTACTATATTTTCTCTTCTTGTGTTAAATACCAAAGGATTTCCGTTCATCTGTATTCTGTTCTTATGTATTCTCTTTTTATTTTGAATCTTCACAATTGACAGTTCACCTGTTATTCTGACATTCTTGTCAACAAACAGAGAATAAGGGCTCGAATACCGACCTGGGCATGGGTATTGAGTGTCCAATTAACAATTTCATGTATCGTCACTCATTCTCATCATCGTGATTAGCCAAAAGTGGCACAAAAGCGACGTAAATAATCCCATCAATCGATCAGTCTATAACATAAACCTGACTGAAGATAGTAAGTATGATCGAAGATTGGATTGATCTAGCAGAAGATAGGGACACGTGGAATGCTTTGGTAATAAAAATTTTGTTTGTAATTTTTGGCAATTGTTGTCTCTTTTTTACCTCTGTAGGATATTGCGATTGGAAATATACAAGGGAAGGGACGAGACACGTCAATGCTCTACCCAGTAGTAGAACCAAGTAGCTTCCAGCGGTTCAAGTTTAGAAATACCAGATAGAGGTACATGATGTCAACATGAAAACTCCGTGATTTCAAATTACAATTATTTGGAAACTTTTTGACATGCATGTCAGGGGTGATGGAGTTGATACCAAGTTGTCATACCAAGCCTTAATTGTCTTTTCGTCTGGTGTCTCCCCTTCAAACGCATATCTGAAAGGCCTTCGGACTAAATTGGCGAATTCGTTTCCGCATACCGCACCACGCACTGCCCTCTCTCTTGTGCTATCGTCATCGTTGTAAATCATTAAGCATCTACAAAAAAAAGTTTGGAGTTTCTTTACACGATGCAGCAAACTGCAAAGCTCTATGTCGAATAGTTTCCTCAAAATTGTGATTTGAAATCAGGGAGGTTCATGTAGACACCCAGTATGTTTGTTTCATTAAATCTCCGATATATTTAGACAGACTAACTGTATCTTCAGCTGGAGTTTAATGTGTGATCCGAACCACTGTGCAGTGCATCTTCACACACAGAAAATAACGTCCATCAAATTTATTTTATGCACTTTAATTACATCAACTGATGCAACCGACCGTGTGATTCTTTGGTTCTTGGTTTCATCATTTATCGTCTGTAATTAGATGCATTGATGTATTATGATTAATCGAGAAACCTTCTTAAACTTCTTCTACTTTCATCCGGGTGTAAGATGGGACCTATTCAAAAGACACTCAAGCATCAAACTCTCTTCCATGTGGTACACTCTGGGCTGCATATAGCGTCTGGACTCACAACCAGTACAATCCTCTTGTGATTGTAATTGTCCCTTCATCCAATAACCCACAACCATTCAGTCTTTGCGAATAACCAAAAGTTGCAGAATATAGAGTCAAAATAAAGAAAATCAATCAATCATTGCATCATTAATTCAATTGATGATTTTCGTGCATTTTATGGTAGTAAATTAATATATATTTTTTTAGAAAGTGTTTATAAAGACATTGAAAATCACACAAGCAGGAAGTTGAAAATGAATAGCGTATTAAACTTCATTATTTTATTCCAAAAGAAAGATACTAACATTTTTCTGCACATCAGAATGAAATTAATATATCGTAAGGGTTGAAAATAACTTATTTTTCTTTTCAAGCAAGTTTATGAAATACGTGACACATTTGAGTGAGTAGGGTAATATGATATTCATTCCGTAAGTAATATTTATAAAATCAGATGCATCTTAGTATCAAGTCCCTATCTGACGCACCTAGACGTTTGATTGGAGCAGCTTTTATCCCCTTCTTCGTTGATTACCTTGTATGAATTTGATGTGTGCAGCGGGAATCGAACCCGGGACTACTTGACCTCACTACTCCTCAGGGTAAACCCCAAATAGAAAAAGAGACAGAGAGGATATAAATTTGAGGGTCGGTATCTTGTATGGCACTTGTCAATTAGTTGATATATATTTTTAATATAAGGATGTTAAAAGCATCAGTGGATTTGAAGATTGAAATTGAGAAATGGATGGAGCTACTTATGTTTCCAGAACGACAGAATGTTTCCTTTAATGATGCAATTCCCTGGTACACCATGATTCTCTCCGCAAACACTCGGATCCCTTTAATTTCGCCGATTGGGCTGTGGAGGGGCTGCTTTCTCAGGAAGCGACTTTTGGACGTATTTATAGCCCGTGTTTATTCCTCGCCCATGTTCAATTGCCTTCGGTGGTTGCAGATGCAAATGGCGTAGGGAAGCATTTCCAGTCGACACTTTCAGTAACGAACAGCCAGAGGGATCCTCATTTCAGGCAGATGATAAACCTGACAGAAACTCATCCCATGATGAAAATGGCTTCAGTCGCATTGAACATTCAAGCGAAGGCACCAAGTAGTAATCTTAACATGCATTACTTTTTCCTGTTGCCAAGAAAAGTATGTTAGCCTCTATAATTTAGCCGTTAACTGAAAACTAGTTTTTGTCAATCTAGTTTTTCTTTATCTAAATCACCTGTTAGGTGAAACAGCAGTAGATAGGAGAAGGCCACCTGCTGGAACACCTGGAAATGAATGTTCCAGATAAACAACTTTCTAATAATCTTGTGTCTGGAGGGCAGTGATTTTCTTGTATATACAAGGGTCGTTCAAGGTTGACCGGGATTTTCGTACGTAAAAAATCGATGAATAGCTGGATCATGATGAAACGTGCGGGTGACGTAATGTATTCCTTCCCGAGTAACTAGCGCCCGGCATGACGTATTTCGCGCATGCGCAGCAGTTGCAGCGAACATGGCGGCAAGCAGTGTGTTTGTGGCTGTGGAGCAGCGGTGTGTAATCAAATTTCTCGTGAAGGAGAAAGTGAAACCAGCTGAGATTTTCAGACGATTGCAAGCACAGTATGGTGAACAAACGATGTCGCGGACAAGAGTGTACGAATGGTGTGAGCAGTTTCGTGAAGGACGGGAGCTGGTGACAAATGAAGTGCACGGACATATTCGCCCGACTTCAGTCACACCAGTGAATATCGCACGTGTTGAGCAAATGATTCTTGAGAACGGGCGAGTAACAGTGCGGGATATTGCTGCCGAGGTGAATATCAGTATCGGGAGTGTTGAGACAATCATTCACGACCACTTACGCTTCCGCAAAATCTGTGCAAGGTGGGTTCCCCGTCAGCTGACATTCGATCAGAAGTGGACACGCAGGACGGTCTGTGAACAGCTTCTGAATCGGTTTCGGGCAGAAGGTGATGAATTGTTGCAATCCATCATCACGTGTGATGAAACATGGTTGCATAATTCAACCCCAGAGACCAAAAGACGCAGCATGGAGTGGCGGAATATAGGTTCCCCGCCCCCCAAGAAAAGAAAAGCGCAGTGGTCCGCTGGAAAGATCATGGCAAGTGTCTTCTGGGACATGAAGGGCGTTATCCATGTGGATTTTCTGGACAAAGGGAGCACGATTAATGCCCAGTATTACTCCACATTGTTGAGTGGTGCTGTACGAAAGTCTATTCGCAAGAAAAGACCTGGGATGTTGTCTGGAAATGTCATTCTTCTCCATGACAATGCCCGCCCTCACACGGCCAATGTGACAACAACAACTCTGGCCGACATGCGCTGGGAAGTTCTGCCCCATCCCCCCTACAGTCCGGATTTAGCCCCAAGTGATTATCATTTGTTTGCACCCCTTAAAGACCATCTGGGAGGGAAGAAATTCACGACAGACGAAGCACTGCGGAGCGATGTCCTCCAGTGGCTACGACAACAACCAAGTTCTTTCCCAAAGGAATTCGGGAGCTGCCAGAACGATGGCAACTGTGCCTCGGCGCGCACGGAGAATACTTTGAAAAACTGACATAGTTTGGTGTTTCATCTGCTACCTATTTCCTATGCAGAAATAAAAGTCCCGGTCAACCTTGAACGACCCTTGTATGTCGTCCTGTTTTGTACCTTATTTCATTTGGATTTGGTACGAGTCTGAAGAAGACCTTGCTAGAAGGTTGAAACGTAACGTTTAGTTTATGTTTTAAAATAAAATAAATTCTTCCTTGGACAGCATATTGAGTTTTTGGTTACCATGGAAACAAGGCTTAATGGTGTTCGAAAATAAAGACCGTTTGGTTATACAAAATGAAAAACACAATATTTATTGGAAAAAACAATTCTGTTACATTCTGAAGCTTCCTTCACTTCTCTACATAATCACCTCCTACATTTAAACATTTGTCGTATCCGGGCACAAACTTCAGAATTCCCACGTTATACTCGTCTGCCGCCAGTTCATTGAGCCAGGTGGTCACTGCATTCAAACAAAAGACCACTCGCGCATTTCCGCCAAAAGGCACTACGATCAATGCAAATCGTTATTGTGAGACTCTAAGAAAACTACAGCGAGCCATCCAAAACAGGAGGCGAGGAATGCTTTCTGGAGGAATTGTGCTTCTGCACGACAATGCCCACCTCACACTGCTGGTGCAACTCAAGAATTGCTGGATCAATTCGGATGGGAAATTTGTGATCATCCACCCTATAGTCCCGACCTTGCTCCTAGCGATTTCCACCTTTTCCCTAAGCTGAAAGAGTTTGTGGGCGGTAAACGTTTTGGAAGTGATGAAGAGTTAGAGTATGCAGTGACCACCTGGCTTAATGAACTGGCAGCAGAAGAGTATAACATGGCAATTCTGAAGCTCGTGCCCAGATACGACAAATGTTTAAATGTAGGAGGTGATTATGTAGAGAAGTGAAGGAAGCTTCAGGAATGTAACAGAATTGTTTTTTCTAATAAATATTGTATTTTTATTTTGTATAACCAAACGGTCTTTATTTTCTGGATGACCCTCGTGTGTATATATACTATATGTGGTATGTGGGGAGGGGTGTATTTGGTAAGTGTAGTGTAGCATATTTAAGGAATTGTTATCGAGATTTTACCCAAAAATATATAAAGATGTTGTGTGTCAAGTTTTCAATTGCTGTCAGAAAACAATTAACTGATAAATTTAAGAGCATTGTAGGATATTTTTGAACATGTTGTATCCTTTGTTATTATTACAGATTTCGTGCAGGTCGAAAATCATACATTTTCTTTCAGTATAAAAAATACAATATTGCTTATGCCAACCCTGCCCCTTCTATAAAATTTACATGAAGTTGGCGCCAATGACACATGTACAGGGAGTTGCTCTTTGATTTTGATTTCATCTCCGATTACAACAAAAACAAATCCATAATTCTTGTGCGTTTTCTAGAGATATATGTTTCTAATAATTATTTAAAAGTTCTTATAGGTTCTCCGTCATTTATACCGCGTTTGTCAGAACCTGTCCCGTTTCCCGCGCTAACGATCGCTCAACAGTTTCGGTGCCAATGAGAAACGAGAAAATAAATCGTCTGCTGGGCAGCGAGGTGCCAATGGAAGCCAGAAGACAGGCGCTTACGTAGACGCTGTTGCCACGTTGCGTATTTTATTTTGCTGCCTAACTTTGGGAGCTCATGCGGTCTGCAGCAGCAACACCGTGTTTTTATGCTAGAAAAGCCAGCGATCAGCTAGCGCGGGAAGCGGGACAGGGTGTAACAAAATCGGCATTTACTAAATAATATGAGTATGTCCTGAATTGCCACGAATATAAATATTTATGTCATTAATATTTGTCAATGTCTTTGAAGCAGTACACAATTATCGTTAGAGTATCATAATTCACAATCTTATATATATGTATCCCTTTCAACGTGTGAATTCATTTTTTTTTATAAATTCCAGATGCAGAACAATGTAGCCACTATGCACTGCTTTACAAATGAATTCCACAATGGTCTTGATTAAGAATAATTGACAAAATAAAAGAACAAACACCTCGTGAGGAGGATCGAACTTAAAACCGATAGCAGCTCAATCAAGAACTCTAACCACTTTTTTTAAAAATTTTCTTTATTGAAATAAGCTATTACTTACACAGATTTTACATTTGGACGTGAATTTCAAAGGATCACATCTAGTAAATTTGCATACAAGGCTTTACAGGTTATCTGATCATTGCGATAATATTGTTCACTGGCATAGAATTTGAATGACAGTTTTTGTACATGAGGTTGGTTGCCAAGCACATAATAGAAGTAATGTCCTATGAGAAATTGCACTGCACGTGTTCTTGTGAGAGGAAAATACTGAAACTATGGAGTTAATAAATGGTTCGCCGTGAAGTCATTCGGGGAGCGGCGGCATATGATTCCAAGTAACTTCTTAAGGTGTTTCCAATGTTAAACGACTGTCACACATGTCGTCAGTCGATGCACTAAGGTGTCGTCCTGTGCACATTTGGTACAATGGGAGTTGTTTGCCATAAGGTATCTCTGCAATCGTACTCTAGTGACGATAGCATCGTGTACAGTTAAGTACCATATGGAGCGCACTCGATTGGGGAGGTGGGTCGCCGCTATGTTTCTCCACAAGATGCTCCAGCCCACATTGGGGAATAATGGGACAATACGCGGAATATGTTTCATCCGGGTTTTCAGTATTTTTTATAGAGATTTGACTGTTATATCAGAAGGATCCACATTTGGAAGGAGCATCAACATGTAACAAATTTCCACTATGGTTGTTCGTAAATAGATAAATTTAGTGGGTATAACACCTGGGTAAATTGGGCCACATAGTTCCACTTCGTCCAGCATGGAGCGTAGCACACGAGCCGTGATGCTATCTTGATGCTGGACTATTATGGTGATATGGCGGTGCAAAAATAAGGCTTGAGCTTGTCGGTCGATACTCAGCAGGTTTAGTCCTCCAAGTCGAGTTGATAGGCATAGTGTGTTATAAGCTACATGGAACAGGTGACCGTGCCAGAGAAAGCGTGTGATCATTCTCCGGATTCTAGCAGCCGGTTGGGTAGGCACGAGTAGTATTTGCGCCACATACCATAGTTTCGAGAGTGCATAAATGTTGACATATTTGATTCTAGCGCTTAGTGACAGTTGGCGGAGTCGGTTGAAGTGTAATACTGCTTTTATTTTGGGCACTATGGTTTGAAATGTGTGGTTGGAAGTCTCGACCAGGTTTCTCGAGAAGTAGATCCCGAGTACTTTCAATACGTCCGTCGCGGTCATTGGGACAGATTCTGTCCAGTTCCATGCCATTGTCCTCAAGGGTAGTATTTTTTATTGAGACAGAAGCCTGTATTTACTCGTAATTGATCCAAGATTTCCATTAGATTAACATAATCCTGATGATCACGCACCACCACTGTGACATCGTCGGCGTATGCAAAAGCTCGGTAGGTCATGCCATATGCTTGTATTCCTCGTAGTGGCTGATTTATTTGGTGTAGGAAGTGGCTAAGAGCTGTACAGAAGGCGAGGAATGAAAAGGAGGAACCTAGCCTAACAGAGCGTTGAAGAACAAACGGCGAGGATAATGTTCCATTTACACACAAATCTACCCGAGCCTGGGTGTATAGGCTCTTCATCGCATCTACGAAGGATTCTCCGCATCCAACATGAGTTAAATGCCGAAATAGATAATGATGATACAATGAGTCAAATGCTTCTTTGAAGTCCAGGGCTACTAGAGCTGCTTCCGAGTCAGGGGCTTTATTCATTACAGTATCGATGTCTCGTATGGTAGTGAGAACGGTAGTTACATTGCAATTAGTTCCGTGCACAAATTGATGGGGGCGAAGTAGGGTAGCTGTATAGTGTTGTAGTCGGCGCGTTAATATTCGTGCCAATATTTTATAATCGGCACATAACAAAGTGATGGGGCGATAATGTTCAGGTGTTAAGGGATGTATCACTTTAGGGATTAAGACCATGATCCCTGTCGAGCTTGTACGACCTAACTTCTGCGCAAAACAGGCATTGAGCAACCGCATAAGCAAGTCTGCCATGGTAGACCAAAATGTTTGAAATAATTCAATCGGTAGTCCGTCTATGCTCGGAGTTTTACCTTTTTGAGCTTGTTGGATGGCCGCTTCCACTTCTTCCTTAGTGAATGGTTGATTTAAGATGGCTTCATCTTCCCGATAGAGTGGGGATATCGGGGTATGACACGTGTTCTTCTTCCGCCTCGGATGCCTTAAATTGTGTTGCAAAGTGTTCATATACAGAAGGTTGTTTCACGTTGATGGTAACGATTTCGATCATCAAGGAGCAGCACGTAAGCATAGCACAGAGCAGAAAGAGCCAGTAGGACGAAAGTACTGTGTGTTGACTTGCAAAGACGATGGTTGGTGTGTGAGTGAGTGTTTATATGGCACCAAAAATTCCAGTCTTTTGGGAGGGGTACATCTGTGCCCTTTCCGACGTTGGTTATAGTTATAGCCAGATAATTAAACAGTGCCACATGAAAGCATTCCATGTGTCAAAGAAGGGTATCAATGCAGTGTTCAATCGCCATAGAGCTTGCACTGTGCCTGTTGCTGGAACCAGTCAGAGTGGGCCTCGGACATATCGGAAGCCCAAGCGTTCCTCCGATGTTGTGCGGAAAATGAGATCCTTGGTGCGATGTGAAAACCCTGCAACGCAACGAGTGATTGCACAGGCAGTGCAATGTTTCCCCGCAACTGTAAATCGCATCATAGCCCAAGATTTACAACTTGTGCGGAAGCACAAGGCTCAAGTTCATAAGTTGCGTGCCTCACATGTCCAGGAGAGGAAGACTAACAGTCGGAAGCTCTACGAACGCCATCTGGCAGGGGACCGCTGGAAGTATGTGGTGTCCCTGGATGAAGCATGGGTGTATCTGTTCGGGATGTGGTAAAAAATGGCCATCTACTATCGTCCACGTGATGCAAGAGGTCGATCTGAGTGGGTACGTGAATGTGCTGAAAGTTTTCCACGCGGGTTCATGGTTGTTGGTCGCTACTGCCATAACGGCAAACTTCCACTGCACAGAGTGGATAAAAAGGCTAAAGTAAATGCAGCCTATTACCAGACGAACATTTTGGAGCCACTTTACAGGCATGATATTCCTTCTCTCTATGGCAGCGACACATCTCGTGTTGTCATCTGCCAAGAAAAGGCTTCAAATCATACGGCAAAGTCCACGCAGGCATACATGGATCGGATGGCACGTGAAACGGGCATTCATGTAATCCCCTTTACAGATATCCCAGTGAAATCCCCCGATGCCTCTTCCATTGATTTTTGTGGGTTTCCGTTGTTGAAACGAGCCTTGGGAAGCAGACGGCCCTGCACAATTGAGAGTCTTTGGAAAGCTTGTCAGGACGAATATGATCGTTTGGACCAATGTGTTCTTCAATGCAGTCTCCTCCAATGGAAACTCCGCTGCAGAGCCTTTGCTACAAGACAGGGGTATCATGTGGACCACCACCGCTCGTAGCGTCATGGTTTTTCTTAAGGTGAGGTGGGTTCTAACTTTGTTACCATGGACATGAAACGACCTTCTGTAGGCATGGACGAATGTCTGAGGGTTGTGTGAGACATTCGTCCCCTTGTTGCAATCTCGTTATGAGTTTCCTTTTCCCACTTCGCTGTTCTGCGCTTACATGGGAAATACTGGCTTGTTCTTGGGGGTCAATTGTTGAGAGACGACTTCTCACCACGAAACCTGCCATTCGCTCGTGGTTCATCCTCAGTAGGACCGATTGTATGCGTTTCAGTTAATTCAGGACTGGGTCGCCCCGTATGAGTTGTGTCGTCACTCGTGGAGTACGCGATAATAGAAGTTGTATTTCTTATGGAAATCCGTGTGCATCATACGTGTGTATGCTATACAAAAATGCTTGATATACGGCTTCAGGAACGTGTCCCACCATGTGATGATGTCAGTTTGGCGCCAGCTCAAACTTTCCCATTCCTTCTACTTATGTTTGAAGGCTGTTCGAAATTGTTCATCTTGAAGAATCCCACTATTAAGTTTTCAGTATCCCCGTCCCCGAACTGCAGTTTTGGCGTCGATTGTCATGTCTAGTTGCACACTGAGGTGGTCGGTGAAGCAAGTGGGAAAAATCTTTATAGATGACACTTTGGGTAATAAGTTCGCACTTACATAGAAACGGTCTAATCGACTGACCGAGTCTGGAAGTATGAAGGTGAATCCTTCCAGTTGTGGGTGCTTGGTTTCCAAGACATCTTTTAGGTGAAAGGCCTCGACCAGAGTAGAGAGACTAAGGGATGAGTTAAACCCTGGATATTGATCTTTTCGTCGTAACATACAGTTAAAATCCCCAGCAAGGACATATGTTGGTGGTTGCCCCCTAAAGCTGTCGGCACTTCTGTTGCATAGAAAGTGTTTTGTGCCTCGCGGACCACTGATCCTGAAGGCTAATAGATATTACAAAACCAGATTTTACCTATTTTGACGCACGTAATTTGCCCAGGGGGATGCAGGAAAGTGTTGTTAAGAGGTATACCTTGTCGTACCAAAATGGCAGTACTTGTGGAGTTGTATGTGAAATTAATATATATAGTGTAGTCGTGGCCACATGTAAATTCGTCTGTACCGACCTCTTGTAGGAAAAGAAGATC
The DNA here is from genome assembly GCF_977018435.1 of Lepisma saccharinum. Lineage (NCBI taxonomy): Eukaryota > Metazoa > Arthropoda > Insecta > Zygentoma > Lepismatidae > Lepisma > Lepisma saccharinum. Next base: position 8,252,740 of record NC_139236.1, on the reverse strand, counting down.
GAGAGCCCTTTCTTTATATAATCAGTCAAAGCATGGTGTTTGACTGTAGAGGATAGTTTGTTCAGATGTAGTGTGGAAAAATGATACACGGGAGCCGTCATATAACACACTAATGATATAAACAACCAAAACATGGCATGTACTTACAGGTTTTTCTGAAGAATCGGCATTTAGAGTGCTCGTCATCGTGGGTTTTGGGGGGTGTTTCCAAAGGGTTGGGCACACTTGGGTTCAGGGTATACTTCACTGGCGATGGTGAACGCTTTTCGTTCGTTTTCTTCACCGGGTGGGTGTGATTCTGGTCTGTGTTTGGCTTCTTCCTCTTCATCTTTCCCAGTATGGGTGAAGATAGGGTCAGCAATGATGGGGGTTCTAGAGTCAGGTCCATGTGTGTCATCTGCGAAGAATCTGCATCTACTGGTGGTGAGTTCTCGATGGTTTCCACAGGAGTTATCTTAGTAGTATGGATACTTAGCGGCATGATTGTTGTCTCGTCATTGCATGGGATCGACACTAGGCAGGGTGCTGTTTTCTTCGGTCGGCCTTAAAGGGACATCCTTTATTGTATCGTAACTGGCGTCTACAGTTGATTCAGTTTGCGTCTTGGTTATTGTAGCTGGAAGTACTGTCCGATCATTGTGCATCACTTCTTCAGCGCTGTTGAGGTTGAATGGGGCGGGTCGCACTCTCCCTGCGTACGAGCTATCACTTGTGCGTGCAGTTGGCCTCTGGCGACTAGGACATTGGTTAAAGAAATGATCGACCGCATCACAGTAGGAACACGTACGCTCTTGTCCATAGTACGTGACCCAATATCGGCCGCCACTGATCGTAACATATTAAGGTAACACACGGGACAAGTTCATCTTTACTAATTTCCTTCCGGTTCTCACTGGGTATATGTAAAAGGTAAAGTTATCCCCGGTGCTTAGCACCACGCCATGAAGGCGTATAGGGGGTGTGGGGCTGACGCCCCACACTTTCTTGACCCGGTCATGAGTGGGGGTGATGTGATCAGCATCACGCCCCTGACCGTCTTTACCCGCCAGGGTTTCTCCAGCGCGGGGCAGCTTCCAACGTTAGAAAGGTTCCCGGATTTGAACCGGGCGGAGATCGAACCCGAGACCTTGAGCATGGTAGTCAGACGCGTTACCGACTGAGCCACCGCAGGCCACTGGGTATATGTGGTCTCTCGAATAAGTTTCGTCATCAAGGAAGATCACCTGTCCGTAGTTAGTTAGTACAGAATATATTGCTTCATCTGACATTTCACTCGGCACGACGTGCAGCCGCACTATCACATGATTTTCATCTGCCCACGTCATTATCACTTCATGTTCGCCGTCATCGTCATTATACATACACACTCCTTTCGACTGGCGTAATAACTGTTCATCTGTTGCTTTAGACAATTCACAGAAACACATTTTCTACCATAGTCTACTTCTATACTTACAACCTGTTCGGGTTTCAGTTTCAATTTCGTACTTATCCAGCGATGTAGTTCATTTGATGTGTGCTTATTTCTCACTTCTCTAAAGTTTGGTTTCAACGTGTTCACTCGCTTGATGGCCATTATCAAGACTTCAGTTTTGTTCGACTGGACGATTACGTAATACACGCGCGCTGTCTCAACTACACGCTATGGGAAAGAGCACCGATCCAACTTCCTTCTTCTGCGGTTCGCGCGAGACTGTGTTTACACCACGCCTTTACCTTCCGTTAAAACAACAATTTTTAAGTATTCTGTCAATGCAATATTGTAAATGTCGTTGGGTATACATGTAGTTGAACTCTTACTTTAGTTTTCAATTGCTTTCTTGTAGTATAGCAGTTATCTTCGAGAAATAATTTTCGAAGTGATGAGAATATTGCTAGTTGTGAAAATGCGATTCATTTCTCTAACGAAAAATTGTCGAACCCTCAACCGTTATGGTGGCAATTCACCGGATATTACTTCCGGTTTTTGAAAAAGTAAAATAGATATTAAATATGTAATTGTAATATCTTATAGAAAAGGCGTCAATTTTCTCAAGTATCTGTACATCTTTTATCGACAGACACGATACGAAAACTCAGTGGATTCTGGCAGTAAAGTGAAAAGACTAGGAACCACGCCATGAAAGAGCAGGCCCTTGAGACAGCACTTCTTCGCCGGTTAATAAACCAAATGAAATATTTAAAAGTGTTTTAAAATTATAATTTTCAATCCTCAAACGACCTGCATAGCACGGTGAAAGTGCCTGTTTTTTTCGTTTTCGTGAAATTAAAAATCAACTGGCATATATATTAGGGCTGAGCCGATACCGATTTATCGGCATCGGTGAGTATCGATTGAGTTTCTTTTACCGATACCACCCGATATCAAAGATTTTCAGTGGCTTGAAGAGCGGGCAAAGGGAACAGCTAGTCTCAACATTTTTCCTTTTTAAAAGTTCGTTCACCCTTCCTTGTGACAGATTGGGTGACCAGCACAGGAAGTTCCATAGCTTTTATTAGAAACACTGGATAAACCCCACCTTCCTGGGAAGCAGATGGCAAGATCAAAGGCATGATGCTACCTCCATTTGGTGCAAGGAGCATATATCTTAATCTTATACCTCAGCTAGCTTATCTACAGGGTAGGGTTATTTGTAGACAACGAAGACGTTTAAACGAATATATTATATAAACAAGGATACATGAAAAAATAATATTTATATGATGAGCTACTTTTCTCTATAATTCTCATCTACAGTCAAGTTTTATCTCAATATGTTTTATATTTTTTCTTTTCTTCCATGTGTACATTCTTCTTTCTGGACTTCCTTCTCAATGAACGGTCTGGATCTGGACTTCCTTCTCAATGGACGGTCTGATCTAGACTTCCTTCTGGATTTACATCTAGTTCAGCTTTTTGACTATTTATGAATTCATATATCCTTTTTCCAACTTTTTCCCTTAAGCTTTCGGAAATATACTAATCTCCTCCCTTGCGGCTGCCATAGGAACGCGCCAACACTAACTGGGTACAACATAGTGTATACTTGGTGCAAACGACTGACACGCGCATCCAAGTAGGTGCTACGGTTGAAACGCGCAACCAAAAAGTGCTGTGGGGCGTCGATTGTTTAATTTTCGTATTAACTTACATATGATCACTGATTTGATTTATCGAATATATAGAATAATTTATTTATTTTATATTCATTCTTTCTCTTCTTATAGTAGATTCTATTGTTTTTCGTCTTACAAATTTGCTTTGTTCTTATTTATAAAGTTATTCACATATATTATGCTAATTCTTAATCATGCACGCCTGGTATTGCTATCTCTATTCCTCTTTGGCAAACTATTTACATTACTTGGTTCTATTGGGTACGTAACACAATATCCCCCCCCCCGTTGGCCATAAAACATTTTCATCGTAAAAATATGAAGATATAATTTTTTCTTCTTCCTAAATATCTTCCTTTCTTCATCTATTCTTCAATCTTCATCAATCTTCACATTGGATTCACAAAACTCTCTATGCATACACAGCTCTTCTTTTCACAAACTCTATTTAGCATTCGCATCATCTTCGTTTAGCTTTTATTTCTTCGCTTTCTTTTCAGGAACTGACACGTCTTTACTATTTTGTTTCTCCTGAGATGCTCTATTTTTATAGTTTCTGTAACACTCAACTCTTTTCCTGTCGGCAGATATCAGTCTTTTTCTGTACATGACAAACATATATTAAGGATGGTCTAGGCTCTTCATAAATGAAATACTACGTTTCAAATAGCAAATATTTCGTTTCTACTGTCTCTACTTTCGAGACATTCTTGCGTGCATCATCTTTATCTCATTTATCATCGACATATGAATTATAATTATCTTTAATTTTTACTATTCATTTCTGTAACTCATATGTTATTCTTCGTCTTATACACAAGAACTAATTTTTAATGCACATTTCCATTTTTCCTTTTCGCAATTTCGCATATCATTTACATTACTTGTCTTCTCGCCTTCCTTTCGTTAACGTAGATCATATCCAGCCTACTTTTCTCAAAATGTTGTTCCACCATTATCATTACGCATCCAGCTTTTTGTTAAGGTTGTGTCGTCAGTGAAACTTATCCCTGGGAGATTCATATTCCCCATCAACAGTTTCTATGATTTTACATTCCCTTTTCTACTGCGACGACTAATCTTATTCTCATCCTTGTCCGATGTATTCAAGTGAGCTTGTGAGTCTCTTATCTGAATAATCTTTTGGCCTCTATTTAACTTCTAAACATATATAGTTTCTTCTTTAAACGAAATCTCTGTTTTATCTATATTAGATTCTTTGATTAACTATAATTTCTTCTATTTACAAATAGTTACATATAGATTACTTCTATTTACAGTTTGACGATATTACTACATTTTGATCTGTTTGCCATTCTATCTTGTGGGTTTCAGCGATCATCTTCCTGCAATCTTTCCGGGAACCTTCTCTCTTCGTTAAAATAATTCCTCGTCAGCTCTATTGCTTCGTTTCTTTCTTCTTCCAAAGGTGCATTTCGTCTTTCATCTTCTTCATTCGAGGCATGTCCCTGGTATCGACTCTCGTCTCGCACATTTCTCCACCTTGGGCTTCCTCCTCTGCCATATCGTCCAAAGTTATTACGACCTCTGCAATTTCTCCATGAGCTTCGATATCTTCTATCTGTCTTTCTCTCTTCTGCAGACTCGTGATTCCTCTCATAGTTATTGTCATTTCCTTCTGAGTTTCTTCTTTCTCTATCTCGTTGTGGGTTGTTTATTTCCACATGCCTCACACCAAATTCCTGTCTTCGAAACTTAGGCCCCTGACGACGCTCCTCTTCTGTATGCTGTATCTTCCCATAAGGTCTCCCTTCTCTGTCATTCCATTCCTTGTCACACAAGTTCTGGGTTCTACTCAGCATGTCTTCAGTCCTCAGGTAATCTATCAGATCGTCTATTTGTCTTATCTTCGCTGACGCTATAGCTCTCTGTACTCTCAAAGGAAATGTTTGTATAGTTAGTTTAACCAGTTCTTCTTCGCTGCATTCTTCATTCAGATTTTTAAAATTCCTTAATGTCTCCCATGTATGTTCTTCTAGGCTATCTATTTTGGACAATTCTACATATTTGCTCTTTAAAGCTTCTAACTGCCTTTCTTTTATATCCTCACTGCAGCTGTAATTCAGGAATTTTCTACTAAATTCTCTAAAATTTCTGAACTTGTGCTGATTTAGTTTATATCATCCTGATGCAGACTGCTCGAAACATGTTTCTATGAGGCTTAGGATCATGTGTTCTGGAATCCTCATGAGTCGAACGTTTGTAGTGAGTTCCTTCAGAAATTTCTTCGGGTACTTCTTCGATATGTTCCCATTAAACTTTGGTAGGTACTGCAATTCTTGGAGTCTAGGTATTCTAGTTTTATACTTTTCACTCCCTTGGTATTCCTTATTTAATATATATCTAAGAATCTTTCCTTATTGCTTCCAACTTCACTGCTCTTTCCTTTTCTCTTCCTTTGTCGTTTGGTATTTTTATATTCCTCCTCTTCTTCTGTTGTGAATTCATCGCTAGAACTCTCATCCTTTATCACTTTCTTGAAATGAATCTCATCTTCACTGTTTTGAAAACTAAGACCTGCCACGTTTTCTTGGTTTTCAATAGTTTTCCTAGTTTCTCCTCGATTTCTTCCACTCTCTTTTCTATTTTATTTCTTCTGAAAGCTGTACCGTTCAATTGTTCTCTTCTTTCGTTCATCATGTTATCTATTTCCTTTTCCCTTTTGTTTAGTTTAGCTGCGATTTCATTTAGATGGAGATATTTTCGACAATTTTCTTCTCAAGATGGAGTGTTTTCTTATTGTTTGTTTCCCATTCATCCTGGACTTCGGAACTCTGTCGTGTGTTTTCCTCTCTAAATCTCAAAACTTCCTTTTCAATTCTATTATTTATATCGAGACTTTCCTTCTCTAATATCAACATCATCTCCCCCATTTTGTTTTCTACTTTATCCATTTTGAAAGTCACCACTTCTATCTGACATTTATTTTCCATGGTTTTCCTTTCCAAACCGATTGTTTTCTTATTGGCTACATCCAATTTTTCATGGACTTCTTGCAGACGTTGTATACTTTCCTTTCTAAGTTTTGCCGCTTTGTCTTCGATCATCAGGTTTGTTTCATTAATTCTGTTCTCCAAAAATTTTGTTTTCTTCACAAGCATTAGTTATTCTTATGTACATTTCTTTACTTTCTCTTCTTCCTTCTTCTATCATATCTTTTAGTTTCTTATTACTTTCTTCGAACTTTTTTTCTATCTTCTTATTACTTTCTTCTAATTTTCAATTATTCTCATCAAATTTCCCTTCTAACCTTCTGATATTTTCATTTGTCTGCATTGACAGCTTTTGGAACATTTCTGTCAGATTAATTTCTTCTGTTTTCTTCTGCTTTTCATTTAGCTTCTCCATCTTGCAGTCCTTACATATATAGTCTTCTTCCCTTTTACTTATTGCTATTTATTTCTCCTTTCTCATTCCTTCGCATATCCAGTGTTTCGTCTTGTTACATGTGCTACAAAGGATAATTTCTTCCTTGTTTCCTTCCTCTCCACAACAGCTGAAAGTTTCCCTTTTCTCCGTCTTCCTTCAGTGTAGCTTCTACATTTGCATTTCCATCTTTATCCTTTTCCTCCATTTTCAATTATTCTTTCTCTCTTCGCTGTCTGGTTCCTAATTATCTAGCCCTAAGGTTGGTCGCCATTTATTTAATACAACCTCCATTTGGTGCAAGGAGCACAAATCTTAATCTTAAACCTCAGCTAGCTTATCTACAGGGTAGGGTTCTTTGTAGATAACGAAACCAGACAGGATGCCTTCCAATTGAGACTTTTAAACGAACATATTATGTAAACAAGGATACATTGAAATAGAATATTTACATGATGAACTACTTTTCTCTATAATTCTCATCTACATTCAAGTTTTATCTCAATATGTTCTTTTTATTATTTCTTTTCCTTAATTTGTATATTATTCTTTCTGGACTTCCTTCTCAATGGACGGTCTGGATGTGGACTTCCTTCTCAATGGACGGTCTGGATGTGGACTTCCTTCTCAATGGACGGTCTGGAGCTGGACTTCCTCCTTAATGGACTTGCTTCACTTCCTTGTCAATGGACAGATCTGGATCTTCTTCTTAATGGATGGTCTGGATCTGGACTTCCTTCTGGATTTCCTTCTATTTCAGCTTTTTGACAATTTATGAATTCATATATCCTTTTTCCAACTTTTTCTCTTAAGCTTTGGGAAATATACTAATCTCCTCCCTTGCGACTGCGATTGGACCGCGCCAACACTAACTGGGTACAACATAGTGTATATTTGGTGCAAACGACTGACACGCGCATCCAAGTAGGCGCTAAGGTTGAAAAGCGCAACCAAAAACTGCTGTGGGGCGTCGATTGGAACGCGCCGTCACTGATGTAAATAGACAAAATTTCCGCTATGGGAATGATAAATCAGTCAGACAGATGCAATATGTGTTCAAAGACACAAACTTGTATCAGTGCTTTGACTTCCTTAATTTTCGTATTAACTTACATATGATCACTGATTTGATTTATCGAATATATATATTAATTTATTTCTTTTATATTTATTCTTTCTCTTCTTATAATGTTTTTCATCTTTCCAATTTGCTTTGTTTTTATTTATAAAGTTATTCACATATATTATGCTAATTCTTAATCTTGCATGCCTGGTGCTGCCATCTCTATTCCTCTCTGGCAAACTATTTACATTACTGGGTCCTATTGGGTACGTAACAATGGGTAAGTTAATGCTGGATCCAAACATATCTATGAAGGCGTGTAACTGCTTAGTTAACGTGTGGAAAATAAACCATTCATTGCCAATTCTTGCTTGAAGCTCGTGGTTGTAAGATAGGTGCATGTTTTTAACCCCCCGCTGCACTAATGCCGGGTCAGGTAGTTGCGGAGTTCTTGGAAAAGAGTGAAGGTCGCTGTGAAATTAGCTTTGTTTTATCTTTTGTATGACTGCCGGTATCGCAAACGGTGTAATTATTGCGTGGCTGTTGGTTGCAATATGAGGTCGGGAAGGGAACGAATAATTTGTAATTACGTATTTTGTGTTATCTTGCGCAACAGTAAACACTGTTCTGGACACAAGACTTCAGTCAGTAAACTAGCATTTCGTCTGTTGCAGTATCGCAGGAAGAGAACATCGTCCTGCAATGTCCAAACCTCTAGCTATTTTCCAATAATAATTTCTAATGAATCACAATAATAAGTTAGAAGAAATAACTCGCATTTTCACAATTACCAATATTGTCTTCACTTCGAAAATTATTTCTCGAAGATAACAGCTATACTACAAGAATGCAATTCAAAACTAAGGAACACTTAAAAATTGTTGTTTTACGGAAGGTAAAGGCGTGGTGTAGTGGTTAGAGTTTTCGATTTGGCATCTAGCGGTCCCTGGTTCGATACTCGGCAAGAGGTATTCTTTTTTCTTATCCTTTTATTAATCAAGAGCATTGTGGCATTTATTTACAATAGCAGTGCATAGTGGCTACATTGTTCTGCATCTCGATTTATATATTTTAAAAAAATGAATTGACACATGTTCAAAGGGATATTTTCATGTATAAGATAGTGAATTATGATAAAAAAATATTGATTAAAAAATATTAATGAAATAACTATTTATATTTGTGGCAATTCAGGACATACTAATTTTACCCATTTTCCCACACGAGTTCAATGCAAGGATACCTCCGCAAATATCGACTGAAAAGTTTTCATCGTGTGCAATTCTCCATTAAATGTTTCCGCCTATTCGTACTACCTTCGTTTTCTTTGTTACAAACGAAAATTCTTTGCACATTACATGTAGGAGAAGAGTTTCATCTACATCTTACGTTTGTCAGCTCCTTCTACCTGCTTTCAGGAGCGACAGCTTATAGGGTAATGGTTACCGTTAAGGATTGTCAACCTGATGGAGTAGTATAATATATACTATTACTGGGACATAAAAAGTATGACCCCCCTCAGACTGGTTTTGGCTACACTTAAAACTACGTCAAGATGCTTATATAAGCTTATTGCCTACAGTGTGCTACTCTGTCGAATCCAAGAATTTAGTAAAAACGCCCTCGGGGATTTCCCGTAAAAAGTATGACCCCCTCAGATTGATTTGGCTACACGTACAAAAGCTGCATCTGTCAGATTGTTGTCCATAGGATTGTAAAAAATATGGCCCTCTTGGTATTGTTTTGGCTACACTTAAAACTAGGCCAAGATGCTTATATGAGCTTATTGCCTTTAGTGTAATACTCTGTAAAGTGTAATCTTATTAGCTACATACACACACACACAAACACACACACACACACACACACACACACACACACACACACAAGTTTACTTCTGGTCTACTTCTGGTCTACTTCTATTGCATCATGTTGCGCAACAAATTATTATGCAATATTATGCAACAAATTATTAGGCAATATTATGATGACCTGTATCTAACGTCTTGTTTTCTGATTGGTTGGTTATGACGTAATGCGATGATGTGGTGTCTTCTGATCGGCTCACTATTTTTGGATGTTTTCAACGCAGTCCATGCTTAGGCTACTTAAAGAGTTTTTGCATTACAGATCAGTCAGTATTGTGAGAGTGGTTGAAGAGTAAGGACGTGTTGTTAACTATCTTGGCCCACATGCTTATGACCTCATTCTTGAACCCCCTCTGAGTTGATTTAGATCAGACTCGTATAGACTGGACTACAGGTCTGTTCGGTTTGATATACAAAAATTCTTATTATTCATATTAAATGTATTTCTGGTATACTGAACGAAAGGCTTATATTTTGTATAAAGTAGTCTGATATTTGACACATCCAGCTTGTCTGTTATAATCCACTCATATTTAGAGTCAGGAAGATACACTAATTTATATCTGTCCCAGTTTGTTATACAAGATCAATTCTACATGACACGCATTTGCGGTCATTGCTCCTCTATGTACACGACATGCCTGTGCAGACACGCATTTGCGGTAGTAGGTCATTGCTTCTGTAGATCAATGCTTATTCTACATGACATACCTTTGTGGTAGTAGGCTATTAGTTTTACGACCTGTCATAGTTTGTCAGACACCTGCGTTTTTTTTAAGTGTATAGTTTTATTAAGTATATAGTTTTTGATTTGAGCCACAAAAAATTATATATAAATACCAAAACCAAAAATAGTAACACACTAAGTATACACACTAAGTATACAAAGCACACTGCTGAACCCAACTGATATTTTGTATTAAGTATATAGTTTTTGATTTGAGCCCCCAAGAAATTATATATAAATACCAAAACCAAAAATGCCGAATCAGAAATATTGTAATCAATGCGATAAGAATATATCTAGTCCTAATTGGGCTAAGCACCAACGTAATTGTGATCCTAAAAAACGCAAAATGCCCACTAAAATATGTCCAAAATGCCATAGAAAATTTTGCAAGGCATACTTCAATAGGCATATAGACGCTTGTTCTGCAGAGGCATCAACATTGCCCCCACAGCCATCTACATCTGGTCTAAAAAGAAAACTTGTTATATCCGATAATACTAGACCGTCAAAGCGACCATGCAATGCACCTATTCATAGTAGTTTTAACGGTCAACTAAGGGATTACCGTTTCGTATCAAAGCCAAGATGTGATATTAAGAATTTTTTGAACAGTAAAAATCCTGATACGCTAGCTATTCTAAATGCACAAAATGGCTCTTATAAGCTATCTCTTAAATTGTATACTGAATATAAGAAACCAAACGGCACAAAATTTACACACCCCCACATAACAGAAACTGTACCTGTATACTCAAATACAAACTTAGACGAAATACTAAGCAGGTTGATAGACCAATTGCTTATCAAACATTCTGAGTTTGCTGCTAAAGAATCAGGATGGAGTCTTCGTGGATCTCCACACGCAATATTTTTGATTTGGCATTTTTGGTTTTGGTATTTATATATAATTTCTTGGGGGCTCAAATCAAAAACTATATACTTAATAAAAAATATCAGTTGGGTTCAGCAGTGTGTTATTTGTATACTTAGTGTGTATACTTAGTGTATTACTATTTTTGATTTTGGTATTTATATATAATTTTTTGTGGCTCAAATCAAAAACTATATACTTCATAAAACTATATACTTAAAAAAAACCTGGAAAAACCCACAGGTGTCTGTCAAGTAGACCGGAAGTAAATATGTGTGGGTGTAGGTGCAGGTTTGGGTGGGTGTGGGTGTAGATGTAGCTAATAAGATTACACTTTTCAGAGTATTACACTAAAAGCAATAAGCTCATATGAGCATCTTGGCCTAGTTTTAAGTGTAGCCAAAACAATGCCAAGAGGGCCATATTTTTTACAATCCTATGGACAACAATCTGACAGATGCAGCTTTTGTACGTGTAGCCAAATCAATCTGAGGGGGTCATACTTTTTACGGGAAATCCCCGAGGGCTTTTTTACTAAATTCTTGGATTCGACAGAGTAGCACACTGTAGGGAATAAGCTTATATAAGCATCTTGACATAGTTTTAAGTGTAGCCAAAACCAGTCTGAGGGGGGTCATACTTTTGTGTCCCAGTAATAGGACCAATTATACTACTTCCTCTTGCTTCATTTTCCTCATCTCTCCTCGAATCTGTTTCCTTTCTCCTCATTACTTCTCCTATCCACTTCTGTCGTCTATTTTCTTCCCTCATTTAGTTTTCCTCTTCCCCTTTCTCTGTTCTCCTCTCTTTTATCACCTATCGTTTCCTCTCACCTCTTTTCCTTTCTGTAGACTCATCAGCGATGAAATAACTAGAAAACCTATTCTTTTTTTCTTTCAGAATATATTTTGTCATACAATAATATTTGTTTTTATTTTTTTTAGCGTATTTCATAAATATACTTATATTGTGCATGTAGCAACCCTTAAACTGAGCCTAACTGTACACACAACCCTCCAATTCCTTGTGAAAATTGGGTTGCCTATTTTAAAATGTCGTTGTGCTAAAACTTTGTAGAAACACTGTACATAAAATACTTATCAGAAACTGTACTTTTCATCAAATGGACGTACAGTCACGGACAGTTCTGGGTTGTAATTAATGCATTGACTTTCAATGGAATCGTTACAACCCAGCAGAGTCCATGACTGTACCATCATTACTTTTGTTATTTAATAAATATTCAATTTTTAACTTTTTTACATTAATTTTCTTGTCATGACATTTGTTTTTACACTCATTTAGCGGTCTTAACTACACGTAAGATAGATGATGAATATTTGCTGTTATATCTCTGATTTTATAGCGTCGTTTTACTATTTATGTAATAACAATATTTCTAAACAAGAAACAAAGAACAAAATAGGTTTCTTAGTCTGTGGTTAAATGCAACCATACTCCATACACATCGGAGAAATTAAGTACTAATTAATTAATTTACGTATTATTACTAGTCGACCTATAATTATATTAACGTATTCAATAGAAACACTTTTATTGGTAACACTTTACTATACCAGAGACGGATTTCTTCAAATTTACAGGAGAAAGTACTTACGCAAATCATTTTCTGTAGCGATGTTGATGTTCGGGAATGTAGTTTTGATCCATTTTAATGCGAATGCATGTGGTTTTCTACGAAAATCTATTTCCGACGCGCTATTGCTGCTGCCACCATTTGCTTTCTGCACGTCACCGAGAAAAACTGATGTTGTCCGTAAATGCTAAATTGAACGAAAGGAGTGCTAATGGAACCTAACCTAACAGGCCTAACCTAACCTAGTAGGCATACCTCATCCCCGTGATGGTTCGTGGGGCTATCGTGAATTTTTGGGGCTACCCGTGGATGGTTTGTGGGGCTAACGTCAATGGTTTTTGGGGCTAACCGTGGATGGTTTGTGGGGCTAACGTCAATGGTTTTTGGTTAAACAATTTCGTGAAATGTTTTTAATTGGTAACACTTTACTATACCGGAGACGGATTTCTTCAAATTTGCAGGAGAAAGTACTTACACAAATCATTTTCTGTAGCGTTGTTGATGTTCGGGAATGTAGTTTTGATCCATTTTAATGCGAATGCATGTGATTTTCTACGAAAATCTATTTCCGACGCGCTATTGCTGCTGCCGCCATTTGCTTTCTGCACGAGAGCACAATACGCTCTCGTATTGTCAGGATATGCTAAATTGAACGAAAAGAGTGCTAATGGAACCTAACCTAACAGGCCTAACCTAACCTAGTAGGCATACCTCGTCCCTGTGATGGTTCGTGGGGCTATCGTGAATTTTTGGGATAACGTCGATGATTTTGGGGGCTGCCCGTGGATGGTTTGTGGGAAATAAGGAACAACAGTAAGTACTCGTTAATGTAAGAAATAGACATTATTTTCGTTAGAAATTCATTATTTCACCTAAAGAAATGTTACGCACTGCAGAACAGTACGTTAGCAATGTAAAAAATTGCGAAATAAATCATTGATAGATGTCTCCGGTATAGTAAAGTAGTACTCTTTTATTATTATATTTCTGAGACTTGGCTTGGACTGGCTCGGTTAGTAAATTTTGTTATTTTATACTGGAATTATACAAGTATCGGTATCGTTAGGAATCGGTCATGGTATCGGTATCTGCAAATGATGGTATCGGCTCAACTCTAGAGCTTTCGAAGAAGACAGTTTGCTCAGGGCTATTACAAATCGACAATCACACAAGATACAACACTGCAGGTACGGACTAACAGTGATCGACTACGAGAGAGTAAAGTGTAAATCACCAACCCTCAGACCTACTTCCTTGCTGTTCACATGATTATTTTTAGAAAATAACCAATGTTATAAAATATCATTATGTACCCAAATCACTAAGCTCATTGAAAGTTACAGTGCATATTACAAAATGTTCACACTTACCTTGCCTTGCCATGTCACCAAGTTATTTTACGAAGTGGACCATATGTATTTGTCGGAACAAAAATCGTTATTAGGATGCTTGTCAAAGTTTCCAACAGCAATAAATTTACAATCTTTCTTTGTCTTGTTTTGATCATCATCATCAATATATTATTTATTGGACTTACAGCATTGCATATGGCTGTTTATGCCCATTATATGTATTTTTTATTTACATAAGATACAATTTACATAAAATCTACAAACACATTTCAAATACACTCCTATCTATATCAATCCTTAGAAATATACATTACCATGTTATATCATTTTGTCTAAAAAATGCAAGTAAAATATATTCAATTCGCATGCAAGAAAGAAGCCAAATTTATGGGAAATGATTACTGGTGCAAACAGTTAACCATAAAGGTGAAGCAATAAGTACAAAAGAAAGATCATTGTGTTTAAAGTGAGACGTTATTTGCGGCAGCGTATCCCATACTACAAATTGGCCGTTGTTTTACCTTACGTAATGAATCCTGTAACAACGCTGGATTTTCGTGTGGATTATTTTACTTCTATGAGATTGCGATGCTTTCTGCATGTACGTGGTTTTGTTTACGGAAGGTCTCAGGCTTGGTGATTTGAACTTTAGTGATAGACGCAAAGCCACAGAACCACGAGATACAATATATAACAGGATTGCGCCATCTATCGAGCCAGTGAATAACTACTACCAGCCACGATGTGTTTCACGGGCAATCGGAAATGAGAAGCAGGCGAGAGGGCAGTGTATCTCGAAAAACCAACGAGGGCGGGAGAAAGGGGGGGGGCAGGAATCGATCTAAATTAATTACTCGCACGTTTACTCGACTAATATAAACCAGCACTTACACATAGAAAGGTAAACTAATTAATTAATGCATAAAACTTTCGTAAGAGTTATGACCTCAAGCAAGCGTATAAATCCATCAGTTAATGAATATGCTTTAAAATGCATTTGTTTCTTTTAAATTATATTATTAATAAAATTACTCGACCCCCTAAAATGCATAGAACATTTTATAAACTTAATTCCAAACAAAACTATGCAAGTTTGATTTCTTAAAAAATAATTAGTTTGTCCTTTTTTTAATGCAGCAAATAGCGTTATATTGCATGACGCATTTAATGTTTGAGTCATTTCAAACTTGCTGCGTGAGAGAGCATTTTTTATAATATTTAGCAAAAAATGACAGTAACAATATTATTAAGAATAACGACAGAATTAATACTTGTGAGTCAGCCGTTAGAACTAATAGTGCCGTATCAATCCCTAAGATTGTATATTTATTTTTATTAAAGTCTCTCTGAACGCTTCACGTTGACCAGGGCATTCACTTGTTTTTCTCAGTTGTCTCAATCTCTGAGGCATGTTTACAATGCATTGTGTTGTGCCATGCAAACCTCCTGAGCATTAAGGAAACAGGTAATACTTCTGGTTATAGAGTCAGCGGTTTGCATGGTAGCAATTAAATAACACGATTTGGCATAGAGGAAGAGCTCGATGGCCTAGTAATATAGAGGTGAGACAACCTGAGAGGGGACTGACTTTTGGGATTGAGTTGAGAGAGAGAAGGTGGTCAGCAAGGCAGTAGGTCAGAAGTGGAACGACGCTCTGGTCGACGAATTGGAGAAGCTTACAGACGACTTCGCTTATTTTGATTCAGCTAAAGACTTCAGATAGACAGGTAATTATCCTACACCCAGCCATGATTCAGGTTCAACGGTTCATAAAGCCCAACGAGTGACCATTGTCTTTTCTGTAGTTAAGTTCCTTAGTGTGATTTTGTACCTTTCGCATTGCCAAGCGTTAACTCGTCATGCCAATGACGAGTGGTCTCATCAAGAGGATGAATGATGAGTTATTAACATCACCCATTGATTAATTGGTTAACAGTTTAGGTATTCATAAGATCCCACGAACTTTAAGGTTCGTTACGGATTCAGCTAAAG
This sequence comes from Lepisma saccharinum, assembly GCF_977018435.1. Classification (NCBI taxonomy): domain Eukaryota; kingdom Metazoa; phylum Arthropoda; class Insecta; order Zygentoma; family Lepismatidae; genus Lepisma; species Lepisma saccharinum. The sequence goes on along the minus strand of NC_139236.1, from coordinate 8,236,784 downwards.
ACTTCAGATAGACAGGTAATTATCCTACACCCAGCCATGATTCAGGTTCAACGGTTCATAAAGCCCAACGAGTGACCATTGTCTTTTCTGTAGTTAAGTTCCTTAGTGTGATTTTGTACCTTTCGCATTGCCAAGCGTTAACTCGTCATGCCAATGACGAGTGGTCTCATCAAGAGGATGAACACAACACAATGCATTGTAAACATGCCTGAGAGGTTGAGACAACTGAGAAAAACAAGTGAATGCCCTGGTCAACGTGAAGCGTTCAGAGAGACTTTAATAAAAATAAATATACAATCTTAGGGATTGTTACGATGCAATGAAACGTTTAAATGCAATAAAATGCATTAAATGTTTATTGAAGTTTAAAGAAGCATTCCGGTATCTCTCTTGATTCATTTTGACACGCACTTTCTGCCTTTAGGGCTTTATGCTAGTCCGGTTAGAACCCTTTTATCGGACTTCACAAGGACATCTAAGGGTTAGTAGGACCAAGCCCCTGAGTGGTGTGTAGGATTTGTTATATTTTACCTATATTGGTTTGGAATGAAAGATAATTAGGATATCTTTACTTAGAGATTTATTTGAACTTTTGATGATATACAAAACTTTTTAAACAGACAATCCACCAGATATAACTTGTAGGCCGAAACCTATTAGTTATAACTAGGGCTCGGATAATCATGCATTTTGCATATTGCATATGGAAGTGCGTATTTAAGGATTTTTAAATGAAATGCATATTTCATATGCAGGTGCATATTTGTATAAAAATAAGTTGGTTTGTGCATATTTTTGTACCCACAACCAACACCGAGCATATAGCTACTGTATTTATTTTTCTTCTCCTCGCTGCTCTTCTCTTTCCTTTATCTTTCTCTGTCTGTCTCCCTTCCTGGATTATATGAACTGTGGCAAGTACGTCATTCTCTCCTCAACAATCGACTAAACTTGATGTGTCTGACTTTGTTGCCCTAAAATACAGTCCACTTGTATCTTGCAAAGTAAACGTGTATTTTCTGAATGTAAAACTATTCTAGGTAGCTGAAAACAGAAGGAGTTTCAACTTCGAAAATTTGAGACATCATGTTGTTATCAAATGCAATCATGATCTTGATCTGTAATGTATTGCGTTTCATTTAACGCAGAACCATATTAATTTTTAAAAATCTGTGTAGCGAATGAGCATTCAGAAAAATGCATACACATTGCCTGGTATGTTATCTTTCATAGTTTGTAATATACAGCATTTATAAATTAAACGTTTTCTTAAAGTGCATATTTAACTGCATATTTTACACTTTCTTAGTGCATATTTGCATGTATATTTTGCGTTTTTTTAGTGCATAATTATCCGAGCCCTAGTTATAACGCAGTTTAAAACCCTGGTCTTTTGATGATGCAGGAGAACGCCTTATTCAGAGTTGGGTAATGAAATATCCGCCTTCGAATACAAGTACCTCAAAGCCGCTCCGAAAAGCGAGGCAAGATATTTCTCCAACGTCCCCTGAATTATCAGCCTTTCAGCAACCAGAAGAATGTCCCACATGCTTACAAAGCAAGGTAACTTAATATACTATAAGGTAGCGCCATCCGAAAATTGCCGATCATGCACGAACGCGTGACGTCATGTGGGAGGATCGGTAATGCTCGGTGCCCCTTCGGTTATGTTCGTTCCGGGCTTGGTAGAAGCAAACGGCCGCTATCATTTCTATGCGAGTTTCAGAGAGGGAAAGTGTTTCATTACTTTGAGGGGTAAATATGAATTATCATACTTCGGGATGGTATTGAGGTATTCCTTTAATGATTAGTAACATAATTAAAACATGCTACTTTTAAAAGAGGGGAAAATTGCACATGCAAAACTATTGTAAAAATTCATTTTTCTGAAACATGATCGATATATTACAAAGAAGGTTGTCCGTGTTCTAACTAGAATTTCAGATTTCATCATTTCATAAATCGTATTATGATTTTAATAAGAAACGTTGCATGCTATAGAAGAATTGCATAGTGAAAGAGTTACAAAGAAAGAATTGATTGACATATTTGGTTTATTTTTGCTTTTCTGTCTTTTTTTTTAAATATGAAAGGAAAACCCATAAGAGGATCTCTTTCTTTGTTTCCACAAGCCGGCCTCAGTGGCGTAGTGGTTAGCACATCGCACTTCAACGCCAGAGATTTGGGTTCGAATCCTGGCTTGGGCATGGATGTTTGTGAGTGTTCATTCATCATTTCATCACTCATCCCTATCTTCGCAAATTAGCCAAAAGTGGCACAAGAAGCAAATCAATCAATCAGTATTTGTTTTCACATATACTATCACATTTACTAAATTCTCAATTTTCCCATTAAGGACAAATCAATATCTTGCCCGATTGGATTCGAATCCGGGACCCCTGGCGTCGAAGCGCGATGTGCTAAGCACTACGCCAAGGAGATCGACAGAGGCCTCCGAGGTACTACGGGCTCACAGAACGTCACAGTAGTACTATCGGATTATAAATTATGGATATTAGAGTTTGGATAATAAATAAATAAATTATATAAAATATAATCTATAAATAAAAAAACACCCGTTCTTTATTTATAGAACCTCAAAGAGAGCGATAGTTTGCCAAACTAAAAAAATAATCCTATCTTGTTCTCACGATAATAAAAATAGAAGGCATAATAAAAAATAAATTGGTAACTATAGATTGACACAGAATTGAATAAGCTGAATTTTGATGTAACTCGTTTTTATGTGGTTCTACTGATTAACTTTTAATTGGAGTCCAAACTTGAATATCCATAATTTCTAATCCGATAGTAGTCCGGTATAATATATTTACAACATTTAACACAACGCAGTACAAATGCCTAATATTTAGTTTTCTGACTAAATAGTTCCTTCTTATTCATTCAGAACGTTGCAATCATTTCCAGGAACATTTCAAATTTTACATAACATCAGAAAGTATTAAAATTATACTGATATACTCAAAATCCAATCTTTACCATTCACCATAATGTAACTTTATTTTTGAAGTTATCAAGTGAAAGAAGCAATATACAATCTAGATAAAATTTTACTCTGCATTTGATACTTACTCTAAATTCGAAAGAATTCCCAACCTTCTTCATATCAAAGTTCCACATGCAAAATTTTTTTGAAAAGTTTTATGTGGAGGAAGAATGATGAAATAGTTTGTAAGATAGTAGTTTCAGACTTTGAAAACGCAATTCCAGTTTGTAATTTGCAGATATTTTTAATTTCTCTGGTTCAAATTTGGCTGCAAGTTATCGTTGTCATAGTTCTAAAAAGTATTTTTTCGTATTAAGAACTTTACATACACACGCGTGCAGAAGATGAGTCAAAGTGTACAAGTACTAATTTAACTAAGTTAACCTACTCGAAATACTTGATGAGTACTAGGAATCAAACTTAAATGTCTTAACCTACTAATTCAAGCCTATAGAAATAGATTTTTGATCACACGGTAAATGAAACGCTTTGAGAATATTGATGAAAATACCTTAGTTCTTAGTTTAATTAAACAATAAATGAGAAAAGTTACATGAACTCACAATGATTGACCGTGCAAGTGTACGAATTATTATTCGTTAAAGGACTTTGTCCGCAGATTTTCCATTTCCTTTCCCATGTTTGTCTGAGTTGTATAACCGGAAAATATACTCCAAGGCTGATATGCGACACACATTTGTACATTAACGAAGTAACTTGCATTACACTTAGATCTTGCTCTTTTTGACAGAAATGTACTACAAAGAAATAATGTAACATCCATTGGTTTATATTGAGTTCAAGGGTACAAAATTGTTCACAATATATTTGTGAAATACCAAAATTGAACAAAGTTGCAAACATTTTAATGATAGGTGTAATATTCACTTATGCAATATTTACCATCGTGCATACAACGCTATGTAACTCGAATTGAAGATGTACTAAGTGAATTTCATTTCGAATAGCGTGAAAGTTAGTACACGATCTTCGAAATGCCCATTTCCGACAACGTTTTTCACAATAATGTGAACATACAAATCACAATCAACATCGGTCTGTGTTAAATGAAATTGTTAATAATTATAAATCCGACTTACATAAAATGTACTTAACAAATCAGTTAGGCTCACTACGTACTTCGTACTAGTTGAACACATTTTCAAGATATTGATGACTTCTCTTGTAGTACTGTCGGTTAGGTTACGTTCTAGATTTTGAACTTTTTTATTTGGTTAAAGCGGTTGAAAGAGGTTGTTTGTAATCTTTATTTGCTTCATTATGCAGATGTGTATTTCTCCTTTGTAATAGATCGAATATGTTTTCCAACAACGAAACATTGCTTGCAGTTTGTGTATATACCAACGTCTATATATTTTTCACTTTTTGGCAGCATAGTCTTTAGCCTGTTTAGGGCACGTTTCCTTATTGCGTGTCTTTCGTAGCGTACAGCTCTGCAAACCTTAACAGCACGTCCTACAAGCGAAGCATATTGTGAAGATAAGTGTTTAGGAGAACTACACCATTTCCTCGATTATTTGGTACTAAAGTAATTGGATGTAATTTTAGCGATGGCACTGCAGTTGGCTTCAGCACGTTCTTTGGTGGAAAATACAGAAATTCTGCTTTTAGATCTCGCACATAGTCTTCTTCACAATAATTGGCACTGCACACTTGCATTTTTTACATTTCGTCTACAAGCATGAATCCACTGTTTACTTACGCAATTATCGACTGGAAATCTATGATATTTTATGTCAGTTCCTTTAGTTTTCTGGTTATAGTTTTTATAGCTTGCTACAGCACAATTAGACATGATTGCAGTCTAGAAGTACAAAAATACAATAAAAATAAATCGAACGCTACAAAATCAACAACTGCTTGTTCCGATTTTTGCGACGTGTTAGTAGCTAAATGTACCCCGCACCAAACTTACTGCACATAGCAACGAGCACCGTCAAACCCGATCCTCCCAGATGACGTAATGCATACGTACTTCACATAGCAACGAGCACCCCCTGCTTACAAAGCTATTGCTGTTTTATACAGAGAATTTGTTTACATTTTTCCAAGGTGACACTAAAGTTGTTTACACATTCATAGTTACATTGCTTTTGTAACGTTTTACAAATGTCTTGTGTTTTAACAAAGCACCCAAACGAACTAAATTATTTTTTAGTTATAATTTAGTTTAAAAATCCTTTAAATGTAGTGATATTAACAATGATGTATTTTTAAAAAAGAAATCTAACATCCTTTTAAAGAAAACTGAGTTCAACCCAGATCAATAGAACACAGATGCAACAGTTAGCGCTTGAAAATGCTGCAGTCGACTGGGGCGACACAATTTTAATACTTTATATATCCTTGCTGCATTAAATATACTTCGAAACAGAAGTTGAAACCAATAATTACACGCACGGGTGTCAATTGATGCATGTAAAGTTAATGAATTAAATGCAGTGGCGGCGATTAGTGGGACGTAGGGGGCAGTTGCAACCCACTTTTTGCCCCGCCCCATTGCATCTTAATGCTAAGCATTGTCTACCATGAAAAAGCAAACTGTCCTTGCCCCCACGTTTTGGCACCCAGTTGCCGCTACTGATTAAACGTAGTGCATTTTAATTTCTGTGTGTACAGATACTCATAAGAGAGTATGTCCTTGATGGACATTGAGATAAAATTAACTGCTTTTAAGTAAACTCTAAGTGTTTAGTACCATTCATAAGTTTGTGTAAAATATTTTTCTAAGACCAACATATTTTAAACTAACTTCCCTTAAATATACTACAAGTGATCATTCTTCTCCAAAATAATAATTATTTTTAACTAACTTCCCTTAAATACAGTATACTGCAAGTGAATACTCTTCTCCAGAATAATTCACAAGTAAAATATTATAATAATGACTTTCTGTTCTCTTTCTCATTGTATAAGTACAAACATTCAGCAGTTTATCCTAGAGAGCTGAAATGGAAAATCAGTAAAGCTAAAAATAAGGTGCAGTTATTTTGACGACCTTGCTCTTTTGCTTTATAGCAAGAGTTTTATTCACAACTAAAATTGGCTATTAACATAATTTGTTTATGTTAGTATTAGTAACAATCAAATAAGTTTTGACATGAATGAATTTTCATAGTTACATTTAAAACAGCAATTTGTTTCGTATTTTCCACATATTGCTTTCGAACAATGGCCGCAATACATTTTTGTCTTCCTCTTTTCCTTTCATGGTTATCACAGGTTATTCGGAAGTTTGATAGATGGATGCTGTGTGAGTTGTCCAGAGCAGCAAAACCACATTTTTAAATAATGTTTTGCAAAACACAATTGATTTTTCCTTGGCAAAACAAAACACAGATATGGTCAATTTGGTTACGTTAAAGCTAATGCTCCGCCAGAACGACTACGCAGAGATAATAATATCAAATAATTTGTCAACTGGACAGCAATTCAACCCATACAGTGTCAATCCCTCCACAGAGCAAGGCCAATGGAAGGTACTGACGGTGCCAAGCGCATCATGTGGTACGAAAGACTGGGGGGATACCTTTTTGTATTTATGCTTCGCCAATTTGACGAAGCGTTAACTATTGTGGGAAGACAATTAGGTACACTTGCGTGAACAAGATTACGAGTATTGGAGCTAAAAGGATAGCTTTGTTTATATTATTTCTACATTTTGAGTTAATGACGACGATGAGGATGAAATAAATAATAGAACAAATAAAAGAAAACATCAATGCGTACAAAATTTCCCATAAAAAGGATAAGCATTTATTGTCCATTTGTCGTGCATTGTAAATTTAATTTGCCTATTTCTATACACTTGATATCCGTTTCTGTTACCAAATTGGAGCGTGTGCTTGTCTACCAAGAAAAGTAAACTGTCGTTTCGTTGCACCCCCCCCCTCTAGTTTTGGCAGCCATCGTCGCTATCGCTGTCGATTCATTAGGATATAATTTAGGAACAATATACGATTACACAAAAGTGGTTAAATGACCACACTGTTCCCGCACGCACACACTCCACAGTTGATTTTCAATTGTGTTGTTGCAGATATTTGACTCGAGAAATCAGATGTTACAAAATAACTTCATGTTAGTATCATAGCAGCCATTTACATATTAAAAAGCACCCATAACGTACATACCACCGCCAATATTATTCCTTACTAAGCGATATTTCACCGGAAGCATTATATTTATATGTTGTTGTCACGCTGTTATTATTATAAAATTCCGGACACAGCCGAGCTTGAATTACGGGTGATATGTTTTCGGATAACAGCAACGCCGCTTAGTTTAAAATGCCGTTATTCTGTACAAAGGGACTTACAAACGAGCCTATTTAGGATAATGGTTTAGAATGACGACAGAGACCATCACAGAAAATTCCGTTGCTAGGCAACAAATCCGAGCTGATAGCATTGTATGTGGACCATTTCCCCTCTGCTTGCGGTGGCGGGAAACTGTTCTGGAAGCCGATTTAGATAGTGGCCGAATTGTCAAACGTTGTGGATGCACCCCAATGGGTCTGTTCGGAGCATATCGCCAATAATTTGACTATCCTTTACCTTTCATAACTGCTCCTAGGGTTGGCAACAACAGGTGCTCAAGTAGTGCCCAATTGCTTCAATGTCATATAGATAGAATGACAGGATTTCAACCAAGCACATGTTCATAGCTATTGAGTATGAGCTGCTCCGCCTCATAGTTGCCAACCTAAGAATTCCAATTCAAACCACACTAGTATGTGTAACTCACTAGGAAGAGCAGTGGCCGAATTGGAAATAAATTACTGCCGGTATGCTCGTATGCACAAACCTGTCTTTTGATACAATCCTTTCTTTTCTTCTTGCAATTTTTTACATAATGCATCGATTCTCATTCTCTCTTTTTATCACCACAAATTGTGATCCTTTTTCATTTGAGCCCCACATGAAGTGTCAGACTTCTTTTTAGTACTTACGTCTCTAGCACTTTGAAGTTTAACGTCAGTTGTCTCAAGTTTGTTGCAAGGTGTCCGTTTTAGCCACAAATCTAATCTCATTTTTCATTTGTGACACTCACACGCAAAATTAATATTTCGCACAAGTCAACCCGTGACACCAACTGCACGAGAAACAAACATTTTATACAACACAAGAACATTAACAACGTTAAGCGATTGTTTTTACACTTCAATCCAAGAGCACAAGAATCGAGATCAAATAATTATAGAGATAAACCATTCTCCTATGCAAAAAGCGAAGTTTACAGTATCAACACTTATTTAAATTAAAATTTTAATTGCAGATGCAATTATTACGTTTCTAATGACGACAAGCAGCGCTCGGCCGTTGATGGCATGTGGGGAAAGAGTTGGGTTGGATTGAGTTGGTGTTTTAAGTTCACTTTATGCACAGTAAGGCTAATCGGGACTGGACCTACAGTTTAAAGTGGCATCCGAACCACTATGTGGCTTCACCGGGTATCGAACCCGGGACCCCTTGGTGGGGAATGAGTGCAGAGTGCTGTACGGTGCAACTCAAACGTGCAAGAGAGAGAGAGAAAGAGAGAGAGAGAGAGAGAGAGAGAGAGAGAAATGAGCGAGTACATTGTTGGCATTTGCGTAGCTACTTGTACTTCTGCGATCAGCTGCAATAAACATTATTGCCGGTTTGCTACTTGGCATCTTAATTTTCTCCAGGTATGCCGTACCGCCTCATACCGGCCCAATTCGATCACTGACGAACGGTTAAATTAGGTTAGGTTGTTAAACTTAGATTCAAATCCTCGCTGAATATGGATTTGCAATTTTCATTAACCAGTCATCTATATCACTTGTAATAATTCATGCTCGTTGTTTCGATTACTATAAACAAAATGCAAAGCAAGGACAAATAATAAACAATTTTTTAAACGTTGACCATATAAAACACGTTTTTACGATATCGACTATCACGTTTAGAAAACCATTCTTTAACTCATGTTAAATGTTATAAATCTAGTAATAGTTTAAACAACAATAATGAATTTGATAAGTAAATCATCCTCGCAATTAGCTAAAAGTGGCAGAAATGCGAAATAAGACAAGTCAGTTAATTCATTCATTCATTCATATATGTAAATCAGTATTCTAAAGACAGAAACATAATGAAAGACATAATATTAAAAAGAGTAGCGGTAGCGTCGTCGCCTTGTAATCAAGGAGTTCCGGGCTCGATACCCGGTGGAGGGACATAGTGTTTCGGATCTAACATTAAACCGTAGTTACAGCCCCGTTTAGCCTTACTGTGCATAACGTGGACTTAAAACACCAACTCAATTATTCAGCTCATTTATCCATGTGCAAAATATTAATCCATTACTATTCTTCAATACGTATACAGTAAAACCTCGTTAATCCGGACTAATGAGGGGATAAGTTGACCGGTTTAACGAAAGTCCGGATTAACTGAAATAAACTAAAAGAACAGTAGAAAGTGCGTTGAAACTCAGTTTATAGCAACAAAACACGTTTATTATGGTGCAACTAAAGGGCATAGGCCTAAATACAAGTGTGCAGGAAACAGAATTTCATCAGTGGTTGACTGCCTTTTCTTTGGGAATTTCTCCCATGGACGTTAGATGTCCGTATTCTTAGCAGTTACGAGCAATGTGACGAATGCGATTGTTGACTTCTAGCCACATTTAAAACCTTCCATTTTTTTCTGCCTATTCGGATGTAAGCGAAGTCCGACTTATCGGGTCCGGATTAACGACGTTTTACTGCATAGGAAGAAGGATTTATAGGAGTTCCTCTGGATTCAATATTTTCCGATTCTATTCCCAGTTTTACTTCTGTATGGAGAAGCCAGTTTCGATTGATCGTTGATCGAGTCGACAAAATCACGCGAGCCTTGTAATAGGTAGCATGCACCCTTTGCGATAACAGGCAACCCACAAACTATTTTCGTACTTTTGCTGAACATTTCAGCAAGTATGAATTCGCATTGTATATGGTCTCAATAAGCAAGGCCAATAGATATAAATTTTTGATTAGCTAATGTGGTAGTGAGATGAACAAATGTTCCAGGTTGTTAAAACTTTGATATTGTTCCAATATATGTTATCTATTGTCAATTACTGTATTTACTAGCAATTATGCATCATTATAAGCTTTTATATAATAAACTTTTACACTCTTACAGCTTCGATAGTTTCAGATATACCGATAATTAACAGAAAATAATCTAAAATATGGGGACTTCTTAAATTAGCTATTGCAGTTTTTGTAATTGCTACCCTAAACATGATACACATTCCAACATGTGTTCCTTATATAAATTAGTAAAATATGACGTTGATCTGTTACATACTAGATACCTCTTTAGGCAGAATTTTTATTTAATAAATTGCACAACATTTCTGTATCGGTTATATACAATTAATTACACTGGGGAACAGTGAAATTGCGGCACAGTGTTTGAGAGCTAATTTAGGGCAATTTCATGCTGCTGAATAATGATATAATAATATATTTCCTGAATTGGCTCTAATTTATGAAATAAATGCAACTAAACCAAAATGGCGGAAACATAAGACATACATATAAATGAACTTCCAACATCAATTTAATATTTCTTTTTGTGATTAGAATCATTATTATAAAAATAAATTTATATAGGCCTATGATCAAAATAATTAAGAAAATATGTACACAATGAAGTAACAAACTATGTGAAACGTTTTCTATACGATTTCCTGCTGTATTGCTTTTGAGGACAATCCCTTTGTAAGCTCCAACAGTAGTCGGCCGTCACGTGGCGATCCCACCGTCCCTGGTATCTTTCTTCCATTATCCTTATATCCTGATGGAACCTTTCTCCCCGTTCTTCACTAAAATCACCAAGGTTATCAGGGAATCTGTCAATGTGGCTATGTAGAAAATGTATCTTCACACTCAAATTAGCTACCAATTTCTCAAAAAAAAATTCAACATATTTCCAACTATATCGGGGTACTTTTCTGCTCTGTGATTCCCCAAAAAGTTTTTGACGACGGACACAAAGCTCAGCCAGGCCTCAGATTCGATGTAAGACATGTAAGTTGTAAAATTGGCATCATTTATGAGTGTACGAATTTGTGGTGGTCCGTCAAAGATTCCTGCCTTCAATTTTTCAATACTTAGTCCTGGAAAAGTGTAGCATATATATTTGAAACAATCACCACTTGTATCTAAGGCCTTGACAAACTGTTTTATCAACCCAAGTTTAATATGCAGTGGCGGAACGATGATTTTGTCCCTATCTATCAGCGGTTCATGAATGATATTAGCTTTTTCCACTAATATTTTCCCTTGGGGGCCAAACTTTTTTCGTTCAATGCTTTTCTCTAGCACGACTATCCCACAAACATAGGAAACAGGGATACTTTGTGTACCCACTTTGCTGTCCTAGTAAAAAAATCACCATCTTCAAATCCACACACACGAGCCACTTATGTTCAGCATATTCAATTTTTTTCTAAAACCATTTTTATGTTTTGGTATTCTTCCTTAAGGTTTCTTGAGTGTCCGATATATTGCCTAGCAATGCTTCATAAGTTGCCTAGCAACAATTTACAAATAAATAAATAAGTTTATTATGGGAATTTCAGCCCATTATCAAATTTTTATATTACCGAGAAAAGCGTAGAGTAATTTTACCTCCTATATTTTCCATGGTGTGTTTATTTTTATAACTGGAGTCAATTCAACTGAACCTATCATACAATTGTCAATAACAGCTGTTGTGTGTGCTGAAACTGTTATTAAACTTTATGCCGCAAAATAAAATCTTTTTTTTTGTTCCCCAGTGTTATTGATACTATTGAAACATCCGTTCCTTAATTGAGACGCTCAAATAAAAATAGGGAATTTGTCAGCACATGTCAGTCATTCTCTGTATTCTTTTTTACTTATTAAACGTTTTCAGATTTTTCAGATTTGTGGTAGAAGATAACACACTTCATTCTGAACATGAACATAAAATTACAATGTCCAGTAACAATACTGTCCATAGTTTCATATTTCCGTGACCGTGACCGTGCGGTCTAATTCGTTGGGCTCCGGCTACGGGATGCGCGCAGGTTCAAGTCTCCTGGGGAAAGCGTAACAACTTTTCTCCTAAGATTTCGGCCTGTGTATGAGACCGGCGACCCGTGAGGAAATTGGGGAGCTATAGCCCAGTGAATGAAGGGCCGAAAATGGTGTCGAGCTGCAATAATTTATAAAAATCTAATTTTTTTCAGAGTTTGCTCTTTGTTACTTCCCAAAATGAAATCCCAAAAGTCCCCTAAAATCCCATGTGCGCATCACCTCCAAAATGGCGGACAAAGATGGCGGAAAGGGGTCGCAGCACATGTTATCCCTTTACTCTTTAATAATAAGTAATAAAATATCCGGAAAATACGTATTTATCGACACTAACAACAATTAGTTTATTATTTCCATACAATTTCATTTCTCCACCTTTAAATATAAAAATCTATAAAATTGAAAGAATAATGAAAAATATTTGAAATGGAATCCGTAGAGATTTTATCTGACTACAAAACAATGCTTTTGAAAAATAAAAACTAGCTTACGATAAAGTGATAAGGGACTATTTTACGAGACACGAGTGAAGCTGATTGTTGTTCACCCAGCTATGCATATTGCACTTTTTAAGAGGCACACTCATTTCCTCTTTTTATCACGTAGTTCTTAAAGATTATTCTCTACAATAATATTGCTTGGTAGAGACTTAATATGTGTAGTTTGTTGGTATCATATCATTCACATCATTCATACTACTGCAAGATAACCCGCTATCATTAACATGCATTAGATCTTAAAGAGCAAGTAACGAAAATTTTTCGTTGTAATCACATTCGGAAAACAAACACTAGGATTCTTGGTGCATGAAAAATGAACTCATAAACTCTCTCGATCGAAAGGTGTCTCTAAAAATCGAAGCATATGGGAGCATCAACCCTGAGTACGATTTATACTTTTCTTCTCTTTGCTTGCGAACAAAGTAAGAAAACGGGACAGGATTCCTGTATTGTTGCCTTTGACCAGCCTCTTTATTGGAAGGCTGTATTAATTATCGCATCAGCTGACCCAGACAGTGATTTAGCTAAAGTAGTAGTCAAACTGGGAGGATTTCACCTATTAATGTCATATTTAGGTACCATTGGACACATTATGTCAGGTAGTGGCCTTGAAGAACTTTTGGCTTTGTTGTATGCGCAAAATACTGTTGTTCACATGTTAAATGGAACCGCATACGCAAGAGCACTGAGAGCACATTTTTTGACGTACGTAGCAGTCTACCAGCAGCTATGGAAGTATTGTAATTTAGTTGGTGAAGAGAAGGAAAGTAGAATATGTTCTAGTTGTAAAGATTTGATATCAAGCATTAAGACTTTAAATGACCTCAAGGATCATCCAGACATGAAAAAACTAATAACAGATTTAGCCGAGATAAAGGCACAAATCAAGGATAAAGGCTGAACAGCAAAATTGTGGCTGTTGTACCTAGAACAAGTAAGACTGATAATGCTTTATATTCGAGCAGAGCGTACTGGAGACTGGGACCTTTACGTTTATACTCTTAAGTGCATGCTTTTATACTTTCACGTAGCTGGACATCTGAACTATGCGAAATCTGTACAATTTTATCTGCAACAGATGGAGGAATTGGGAAATAAAATGAAACCAGAAGAACTTGGGAAACTATATCACCACGGATATTTTACTGTTCGAAGGAGATACTGTTTTTGGAGTGGAACTGCAGCAGATATTTTAATTGAGCAAATTTTGATGAGGGCGATAAAAGTTTCAGGAGACTTGAGTCATAGCCGAGGTATTGCTGATTCCACATTTGCTCGCTGGGTTTTGTCATTTCCTATAACCATGGAGGTGAGTGAAGCCTTAGAAAACGTATGTGGAAAACGGTTGTCATCATCGCAACAGCATGTAGAACTTAGACCTTCCCGCCAAGTTAGAGATGAAGAAGACATCAGAAAGCTTTCTGATTGGTTCAGTCTTCGCAACCCCTTTGAACACACCAACCAAAAGGAGCATCTCATCAATATTGCAACCGGGTTAGTAGCTGACGTTGAAGTGAATTGTGATAGGGCGGAAGAGATTGTGTCAAGATCATTGTCTCAAATGACGGGTAAAACATTTGGAAGTATAGTTTTGAGGAGAAAACACAATACAATTAACATCCGGAATGAAGCTATTAGCATCAACCAACTTCAGCTATTCAGTCGGATTGCTGCTGTGCTGCAGTCACATCAAGAACTGCCGGAATATTTTAAATATGAACTAGCGCATTACTCTCCATCTTTATTTGATGACATTTCAATGAGAAAAAGCAGAGAATCTGTAGCTATGGATATTGTATAGGGTATCGAACCCTGTGTACAACCACCATCAGAATTAACTTATATTGTAGATGGTGGCTTCCTGCTTCACACTGTCATTTGGTCTGATGTTTACACACACGCGGAAATTAGTAAAAAATACGTTACATATGTACAGAATCGTGTTCGTGAGCTTGTCGAACAGGATCGCCGAGTCACTGTGAAGCAAATTGCGGCAGAACTTGGCGTGAGCTATGGAATCATCACAAAGCACTTGGGCTTCCGCAAAATCATAGCTCGGTGGGTTCCCAAGCTGCTGAATGTTGCTCAAAAAGATGACAGAGTTCGCATTGCTCGCCAGATTCACACTCGTTTAGACGTGGAAGGGGAAGCGTTTTTACATCGCATCGTTACCTGTGACGAGACATGGGTGCATCATTACTCCCCAGCATCCAAGCGTGCCAGCACGGAGTGGAGGAGGAAAGGCGAAGGAAACTCCGTGAAGGCCAAAGTTCGGTTGTCTGCGGGGAAGGTATTGGCCACGGTGTTTTGGGACTGGAGGGGGATCCTACTGGTCGATTTCTTACACGAATGTCGGACCATCAACGCACCCTACTACTGCGGCCTCCTGGATCAAGTTAAGGTGCAGTATCGACGCAAACGACGAGGCTGTCCCATCCGCCAGGTTTTGTTCCTCCACGACAACGCCAGCCCCCATACAGCAGGTGTTACGCGGCAGAAACTGGTGGAAATGCACTGCGCTTCCGCATCCACCGTACAGCCCAGACCTTTCACCATGTGATTTTCACCTGTTCGGACCCTCAAAGAAGCACTTGGGCCGAGCGATTTGAGACCAACGATCAGGTGGAAACCTTTGTGCGCAACTGGTTGGCTACCCGCCCAGCTTCATTCTACGAGAACGGCATCAAGAACCTACAACAACGTTGGGAAAAATGTTTCACTAAGGGCGGAGACTATGTAGAAAAATAGAATGTGGCAATGTCTCTGTTTCCTTCAATAAATTTGGTATTCCCGCACAAGGCTCGTTCATATTTGATTCACCCTCGTTTCTTCATCATTCAATTTAGCAATGTTATCTCCAACAAGTGAAGCTGCTTCCCAACACAGTCTCCATGTTTATCTTCAAGGACAGCAATGGCTACGGAATAATTTGGAACCAACAGAATGGGAGTGGCACTCAGGAGAAGGTAAATTGTTTCCAGTTACAACAAACGTACCAGCTGTTCCTGACAATGTTCAACCTGATATCGTACCAGTGCAGGATCACAAAACAGAAAGCCTGTGATGATAGATGTGAATGCAGAAAGGTCGGACTGGTGTGTTCGAAATTTTGTTACTGCTACCAAGGAAATTGTTGTTCCAACATGCCAGTTGCAGATGATTATGAAGATGATGAAGCTTTTTTGTAACAAAGGAAAGCTGGATGTGGATCATTCTCAAGATTATTACATGTAAGTTTTAATATTTCAGTATGAATAACATTATGTTACTTTTATGTAGTGTGCATGTATGCTGCTTTATCGTAAGCTAAATGTTATTTTCAAGAGCATCGTTTTGCAGTCAGATATAATCTGTACGGATTCCATTTCAAATATTTTTCATTATTCTCTCAATGTTATAGATATTTATATTTAAAGGTGGAGAAATGAAATTGTATGGAAATAATAAAGTAACATTTTTGTTGTTAGTATCGATAAATATGTATTTTCCGGATATTTCAATACATAATCTGATTCTCCAACATTTATTGTGTAAAATAATGAAAACAGGAATGATTTAGCTTTAAATTATCGAAAGTTATTAAAGAGAAGAGGACAACATGTGTTGAGAGTCCGGTCGCCATATTTGTCCGCCATTTTGGAGGTGATGCGCACATGGGATTTAAGGGACTTTGGGATTTCATTTAGGAAGTAACAAAGAGCAAACCCTGATAAAATTAGGTTTTTATAGATTATTTCAGCTCGCAACTCTATATTTACTGGGCTACTACGAATGAGTAGTGCAACCTGGTCATGGAAACCTACGTACAACAGCGACCGAGGGTTCGCCGTGCTTACCATACGCCACTCCGTAGTTGGTAGGAAGGCCCTGGCCTTCACGGGCTGTTGCGCCACGGGTTATTATGTGCTTTTCTACCTCTTTAGTTTAATCACGGCGATGATTTAATAATAACTAAAGAGGTCATGGCAGGGGAAGACTCATGTTCAATCCGGGACTCGAACGCCAGACTTTCGATTCAGTGATATACTTCGTGAACTCAACCCGGAAGCAGAAAACAACAAGGCAATTCAAAATTAGCAATACATATGGTTTCTTCGTAAGAAGAAATTTCAAAACACTCACAAAATTCAACATAACACGAAGGACAATAATCTCAAGGTTAATAAATCAAGGAATATTAATAACTATCAGCGTCAACTTTGGCTGAAGTTACTATAACGCAAACACAAACCTAAAAACGTCAGACACCGTGACAGTTTCGTACAGGAGCAGGTGCGGGTAGTCTAGGGGTCTAAGGCGCCATGCACAGAGGGCGCCATTCAAAGCCTTTTTTTAAATGAAAAGATGACAAAGTCGCGAAATGCGATGATCAAATGTATAGATAGATTCCGTTAGCACACTGCTGGATTTTTTGTTTACCAAAGTAGAACTAATGGTACGATTTTACAGATTTTATTTAGATACTAAGACATAACTGAAATATTCTTGAATATGCTTTTTCAAAATCAAAAATGCAAACATGTAAATTATATTATTTTTATTATATACACTGGTCAAAACAATTAGGAAAGCAAGCAAGAAATCCCAAAACCAAAGTTGGAAAGTCAAAAGTAGCAATGTATGTTGATGAAGTGAGTGTGTCCTCAACCAGTACAATTCATCTGTGATGAATCATCAGCATGAAGAGCTCTCTAGTGACACCATAAGGCACGTGGCAGAATTTGTGATATGAGGAGCAATCACTAGGTCACTTGGGAACACCGGTTGTTTGGTGCTGGCAGACCGTAAGTGCAGGTGGGATTCAGTTGAGTAGTGTTGAATAGGAACGATTGCAGAACAACACGATTTGGGGGAATCTAGCGGATGGAGAGCCATTGGGAGGATGGAAGCAGGGCAAACACAACGTGAGGTGGCTGCAGCCCTTGGTGTGTCACGCAGTGTCATTTCTAGGTTGTGGACACGATTTCAACAGACAGGTACAGTACGAAGGAGGCCTGGGCAAGGTCACCCACGGTCAACAACAGTTAGGGAAGACCGGTACTTAGCATTGTCGGCTCGCAGGAATAGGCAGAAAACTGCAACTGACTTGCAACGCGGCCTTGTTTTGGCAACAGGACGAAGAGTCTCGGGCCAAACTGTACGAAATCGCCTGCGGGAAAGGGGTCTTTATGCAAGAAGACCAATGGTGTGTGTCCCTCTGAATGCCCAACACCGTAGAGCCCGCAGACAGTGGGCTGTGGAATATCGTGAGTGGGGACATGGAGAGTGGAGTTCAGTTCTCTTCTCGGATGAGTCGCGTTTCAGTCTCCAGTCAGATAATTCGACGCATTCTCATCTGGAGGGAACGTGGGACTCGCAATTATCCCGCACATGTGCGCGAAGTGTCTCAGTATGGTGGAGGTGGCTTAATGGTATGGGCAGGGTTCAGTGTTGGTCGACGTACCCCCCTGCACATTATCCGGAACGGTACTTTGACAGCCTTACGGTACCGGGATGAGATCCTCAGGCCTCATGTTGTCCCAATGGCTGCAGATATCGGTGATCGTTTCATTTTTGTGGACGATAATGCCCGACCTCACCGAGCAGGTCTGGTTGACGCCATGCTACGGGACGAGGGTATCGAACGAATGGTATGGCCAGCGTCCTCCCCAGATTTGAATCCCATTGAACATGTGTGGGACACACTCGGAAGACGCATTGCTGCTCGGCCAGCGCCGCGTACAACTCTGCAACAGTTGGAAATGGCCCTTCTGGAGGAATGGGTGACTATCCCGCAGGCTGTCGTTGATAACCTTTTGGTTCAATGCAAAACAGATGTGTAGCTGTCATAGCAGTTCATGGCGACCACACGCCTTATTAGAGGTATGGATCTGTTGCGTATCTGTCCATTTCTGTTGTCTTATCACCGTGCTGTTCTCCTGATTTTGTGCAGTACCTTGCAGAAATCACCCCTAGAACTCTGTTGTGCTAATGACTCAATAGACATGTATTGTACTGGTTGAGGACACTTACACCTAATCAAAATACATTGCTACTTTTGACTTACCAACTTTGGTTTTGGGATTTCTTGCTTGCTCCCCTAATTTTTTGCACCAGTGTATTTCATTTTCTTTGTTTCCTCATTTTAAAAATTTGCAGGATGTAAATATCACAAACCATGGCACAAGAAGAAAATATCGGACACACATAAAATGTCGATGCTTGGTAGAGGAGTGGGGCACCAAAATTTGCTACGGTGCTGTACAGGAGCAGTTTGGCCTGTGCTTAATTGACGACGCGGATAAAAAAAAGGACCTTCGCATTGATAACTGATAACACTGTGTAACAAATTTACAACTTTTTTCTCTTTCCGAAATGAATGCAACTGTTTCCGATAGAACTTGTCATGCTGATTACAGTGGTGTAACTGAAATTCCTGTATCAGCCTCAGATTTCGAGAAATAATAGTTGAAAATTTTATTATGTAATGTAAATGCTATGCTATTTGAAGCACTGCAGGACATGGTATGTATAACGAAGCATGAAACTAAAAGTAATTCGTTTTCGAAATTACACAGTACAAGAAGCAAATATTACAATGCTATCGATCTACATAAATACCAGTACCGGTACCGAAATAAATACCCTGCCCGACCCCTGTCCCACATCCCTAGCTGCTCCCTTATACCACCCTGAGTCAAAGGTACCTACGTAAACGCCTAAATGAAATTAACACCAATTCAAGAGCTACAAATATATATTATGAACAAAATATGTTATGTATTACACCAATAGGTATCAGAAGTATCAATTTTTATCAAATTAAGTAATGTACATACATCCAAGGATGATACATAAAGTAACATGTATAAAGATGTTCAAGGTAGTCTTATCGGCGCTTCCGTTGTACTGAGCACTCTCGCTTTCTCGTTTCAAGCTTCAACAATAGTCAGCTAACATAGTAATCCCACACTTTCCCTTGTACCTTTCTTGCAAGACACGAATGGTCTGATGAAATCGTTCACCATGTTCATCTGATATTGCTCCTACGTTTTCTGGGAAGAAATCTAAGTGACTGTGTAGATAATGAAGCTTTTGGGACATGTGACAACCCATTGCATGAAAGCTCAGTAGCAGTTCTTCTACAAGTTCGGCATATTGTTCAGATTTTCGGTTTCCAAGGAAATTTGTTCACATTCTTCAGTGCAACCCACGCTCTTTTCTCATTTTCATGCAGGATTTTGTCGAATGTTGAATGAGATAGTCTTAAAGATACGTGGATGAACGGAGTGCAGTCATACTAGTCCTCTAGTTTGGTGGGAGAACAGCGTATGCTGAACCTCGCCCGCTCAATAAAGATATATTATTATTATTATTATTATCTCTAATCTGTTGTCCGACGAAGATTCCTTCCTTTAACTTTGCATCTGTTATGTGGAAATATTGTCTTTAGGTACTGGAAACCACCACCCTCTTTATCTAGTGCCTTCACAAACACCTTCATTAATCCTAATTTTATGTGTAATGGTGGTAAGTACACATTTTTTGGATCAACAAGAGGCGTGTAACTAACCCTTTTCTGTCCAGGAACCATCGACTTTCTTGTGGGCCAGTGTTTCACACGATAGTGTTTCTCTTTTGCCCTGCTAACCCATTCACACAGAAAACAACAGTGTTTTGTATATCCTGACTGCATTCCCAAAAGCAGACCAAGAACCTTAAAATCAGCACAAATGTGTCAAGGATGATCCGCATACTTCATTCTGTCAAGCAAGAGCTTCATATTTTGGTATGATTCTTTCATACCTACAGCATAGGTGACTGGAATAGCAGGGTGACTATTGCCATTGTGTAATAACACAGCTTTAAGACTGACTTTCGAAGAATCAATAAATAAACGCCATTGATTCATGTCATACTCAATGTTTAATGCAGACATAAGTTCTCACACATCTGAACAGTACACCAAACCTTCCTGACAGCTGAAAAAATTCACTAGATCACTTCCACGACAGCGATACATTGTTACTTTCGTGTCCTTTCCAAAAGGTTGCAACCTTGTAGTCTGGAAGCTAATAGTTCAGCCTGTTATTTGGACAATTGCAGATCTAATTGCAGATCTCTCACAAGTTCATTTAGTTCTGCTTGGCATATTATATGTGGTTCCTTTGCGTTCCCCACATACACAGGATCTTCACTTTCGGATTCACGTTCAGTATCACAGTCACTCAACGTCCAAGCAATTGGTGGCACAGGAACAGGTAACTCATTATAGTGTGGAACAGGCCTAATAGCAGAAGGTACACATGGATAGTTGATTGACTTGTTTGTTTTTGCGGTTATTCCACGAATTTTTGTTAAACAAAAATAACAGTCTGTGGTGTGGTCTTGTGGCTCACGCCACACCATTGGCACGGCTAATGGTATTGCCTTGTGTGTTCCGTTCAACCATCCCCGAAGGTTCACAGCACAGGATTTACAACACACGTGCGGAGCCCATTTTTAATCCTGGTCCCCGACTTTGCAGGAAAAGCACAATTCATAAGCCTTTTTCACAGCAGGTGTCAGGTAAGTAACATTGGACTTAACAGTCACTATTCGACATATGTAACAGAACATGTTTGGGTTATTTACACAACTTCTTGGCATGATTTACAATAAAGATACATCAAACACATATAATGTCAGAACCGGAGATACTTGTCACATCCGAACAGGAATATCTAACAGTCACACGTAGCAACAAACTGAAATCTTTGTGCTGCAAGTCCAGCTTTCAGTACCTTCTGAGCAGTACATTAACACTGTGTGAACTCGTACAAGAGTTCTTGGAACAGACAAACATCCAGAACAACAATGAATAACAACACACAAACACACTCTCCATAATGTACCACCCGCTTCTGATACGGATTTTCATGCAGTGTTGCAACTTCACAAGAGGATGTGTTGCCACCTTGAAAGAGGGAAATTTCGTATTTTAAAAATCCTTTTTTTCCCATTTGCGGGAAAA
This sequence comes from Lepisma saccharinum, assembly GCF_977018435.1. Taxonomy (NCBI): domain Eukaryota; kingdom Metazoa; phylum Arthropoda; class Insecta; order Zygentoma; family Lepismatidae; genus Lepisma; species Lepisma saccharinum. Next base: position 8,215,185 of record NC_139236.1, on the reverse strand, counting down.
TGGAGGCTGATACAAACAAATGCACTAGTGCTCCTACATCAGGGTACCAAGGGGTATTATGGTCACTACATACCATCCAGGAAAGAAAACCTTTGTTACACAGTGTAATCCGCCGAGAAGAACTAAGCGTGATAAGTAAATCCACCAAAATGCATTCGCCCGATTGGTCGATATCCAGAGGATTTACGGCAGCAGATAAATGGAATCCCCGTCATGACGTCAAGGAGTCAGCGCTGAAGCCAGTTAAACACCTCTAAGCATAGCAGAACCAGACAAAGGTTAATGAAGTAAAAAATGCCACAGGTCTAGACAGCAAGGTTACGGCACGTTGAGTCTGCAATTACCGGAAACTACACGTAAAGCCGAGATATTTGCTAAGCTCAGGATTTACTTGCAGCTTAACAGGAACAAATGCAGTTCAGAGCGTCCACATATGATAGCAAATTCCAAGGTGGAAAAGGTACTTTGTTCAGGTCCGCGTTATTTTGAACATGTTAGAGCTACGTTTAACATTGTAATCTGGCAGATGTTCTACTTGAATCTTATTATTATACAGTTCTAACGACCCGTCCTCTTTCTCGACCACGCTATATTACATGTTTTATATTTGTGTTTTAGATGTCTTCATTAGTTTGTTAATATAAATCTTCATAAAACATAACCATATCTAGATATACATAATACACACAGCGCCATCTGTTGACGAATTTTGCTTATAAAACAAGTACTTTCATGTTTTTATATCCAGTGGTTTTGGTCTGTAAACATATCAACATAAAAAAAGTTTAATATCCTATTTTTACCATTAGGTGTTAAATTTCGGGAAAATCCCTTCTTTGTGAGTGCTGACGTCATAAGTTGATTGACTGAGTTGGTGATTGTTGCCTCCGGCCAGGAGTATGAGAGCAGAGCCCCCCAAATAATTTTGCTTAAGAGGATCTAATGTATTATTTTACTTCTCTTGTAAAGTTTACTCTGAATTGTGCCACATGAATTTAACTTTAAATACATATTGGGGGGCTGAGACCGCTAAACCATCAACTTTGGGGGGGGGGGGGGGCTATGAACGGAGACAGAAAAACACATGACTTATTACTATATACTTCTTTTTCTTCTTCACCCTTATGCCCACTTAGGCGTCGGGTTACTATATACTAAGTATATAATTATGAGTATTGTTAACATTTTTACTAAAAAGAGTTTAAAAAAAAGGTGATATGACAATTATACCAGTATGTTGTTTAGTGAATTCTGAACAATTTGAGGTTGAAAACACGACTTTCAGGCAATATTGATATGTACGATATTTAGTTATCTTCGAAATCTCTTCCTCTAGTCCAAAGAATAAGGGGAAAATAATTCTAAAGTCTTTGAGTTTATTCAACACTGGCTTGCAGTAAAGTACGCAAGGAAATCTTATGAAAAGTCTGTATTGCGAAAGCGGAAACGGCTATGATCAAAGGCATTATTGCTAAAGCACGGCGTGTGTTTATTTATTATTGCAAAATTAAATTAAAAAAGTAAAATATTATAGCAAGAACAAAAAAGTAAAACTATTTGCCTACGATTTGTGTTAGCATTTATGTAAATAATTAAATAAAACTGTTACATATTGTAAATATTCGCTATTTTTATGGGTACGTCAACACTAAGGTTCTTTGCACCCGTCATATGTCCTTTCTTTACAAGTCTGTTGCGGACATTAAAACACACCCATGTCCTCGCCGGGACTCGAACCCAAGACCTCCGGATCAAAGCGAGTTGAGCCGACCACCCAACACGCTCGGCTACCGAGGCCGGCATAAAACTGTTGTGTTGGCCTCTTAATGTAAATACATAGCCTACTTTTAAATAAAAATGTTAATTGTTATCTAAAAAACAAATGAGCAGACCAACGTTCTTCATGTTACATTTCATTTGCATGAGGAATATAATAGCTGCTTAAGAACTGCTATACCAAGACGTAATTTGTATTTTTAAAAAATTGGGGAGTGAGTCATTAATTCATTTATTTCAGTGATCAGAGTCCCCCCCCAATAATTTTGACAAGTCGGCACCCCTGCTTTCGACCAAGAATGTTACAATGCACATGCCTTGGAAAGTCTAATCCTTCATTTAAATTCCAGCTGCAATTTTCCGCAGATTAGAAAACAGTAAATAATCACACGATAACTCACCAATAAGTCTTTTAAAAACACAAACTTAGTCTTACTTTTACTGTCCTCTTTCTTTCCTGATAACCAAAAATGAATGTCCTATCCTTTCCCATCGTTACCAACCTGCTTATTTTTGCGGAGTTGCCAACCTCGAACACAAAATTATCATACCTAAACGTGTGATAACTAGAGCACGGATTTGTATGTAATTACATATTCTGTTCCTTTCTAGATACATACCTTGATCAGGAAAATGTCAAAGAATTATATAACTGACATGATTTTGCATAAGTTTTATGTTTCATATTTTACATATTTGCCACGATATTTCATATTTTACATATTTGTTAATTTACTTTATATAAAACAACATATTTCGGGATTTTTTTCCTAATTTGATACTTCTTCCTATATTTTCGATCCTTGAAACATGATGAAAATGTGTAGCTCATGTGATGTCATATTTTGTAATTAATGAGATCCTTAGTGCTTACGGTCACCTAAAATTAACTGCCAAGTCGAAAGACAGATGAGGACCAAGAAAAGGAAATACGGAAACTGTTATTTATTGAAAGATGCTTGGAGTTCCCTCCCCCCTTTTCTGGTTACATATTTTCGTTTCGCTTTTAGGTTTAGGCAAAGCCCCTAGAAATTTGGCATCGGTGGACAAGAAAGCTACTTTCTTGTACGTAGTGAGTTACACAATATGTTCCCTTTTACAAAAACTACAAAAGTAGCTATGTATTCTCATTCGTTGGTACCTTCTGTAGATGATTCTTTGCGAGGTGAAAAGTAATTAATAGTTGACAAAAATTTTTTCTGTGTTTTTTTGAGTTTATAAATTTGACGCAAATTTTAATTTTAACAACTTATGTCCTTAAAATTAAGTTGAATATGTTCAAATAAAATAAATATCTAGCAGAATTCTTGAAATTGCTTGGATACTCGATTGTTATTAATATTACATATTCTTTGATATCAGGCATTTAGCGACATATCCTTTTGATATTACATATTTAGGTACATATTTTATCAATTATTGTTACATATTTATGTACATATTTTGTACTTTGATATTACATAAAAATCTAGTGATAACACTAGAAATCTTCTTTGACCATACAGGGCCGTGTTATACAATAAACGAATAACATTGGGTCCAACGAACATGTACATACGTTACACAAAGAAACAATAAATCTTATGCTACGACATAATTTGGGGTCGTTGTATGTTTTAAGTCCGCTTTATGCACAGTAAGGCTAATAGGGACTGGACCTAAAGTATAAAGTGGGATCCAAACCACTATAAACCTCCACCCGGTATCGAACCCTTGATTACAAGGCGACGACGCTACCACTACGCCATCGGGGAGGCCTGACGTCATAAGTGGAAGACACCAACACCCTTTCGGGTCTGTAGGTCTAGGAGTTTCGACTGTACGTTGATGAGCCAGTGAGTAAGGACAAACACTTTGTGGCGATATATACAGCGTGTCCTCCGTGAGACTCCAACATTTTGAAAGTTTATTTCTTTTTTATTTGAGGTCATACTGTTGTGATTCCAAAAGGAGCAAAAGCAGAAACTCAAAACGTTTACGTGGTAATGTTGTAGTTCGCGCTAGAACCACAGTGGCGCTAAAACAATAATTTATTTCTAAAATGGAGATTCCAAAAGAGCGTGCACAGGTTGTGTGGTGGTATGAGTAGTATTATTGACTGTATTATAAACTCGATAAATGATGAGCCCCTCTCAGGCAGATTTGCCTATACTTAAAACTAGCTCAACATGAGCATATGAGCTTTTTTGCTCAAGTGTGGAACCCTGTCTAATCCAAGATTTTTGTAAAAATGCCCTCGGGAATTTCCTGTGAAATGATGAGCCCCCTCAGATTGATTTGCCCATACTTACAAAAGTTGCATCAGCCAGATTTTTATCCATAAGCTTGTTAAAAATAAGCTTTTTTTGATATTGTTTTGGACATACTTAAAATTAAGCCAAAAACCCATACCCACCCACACATATTTACTTCCGGTTTAAGTTTAATTGGATACCAGGTTCAATTTGTTTATCTAATATTAAAACAATGCAATTCTTCTAGAATTGCTCTGTGACCCTCTCATTTCTTACATCATAAACATATGATTTTTCACCTATGAGAATAACACTACATATGGTGTCATCAGGTAATGCCTCATGGAATTCACAGATAATTTTAATGTTTGTCCTGTCATTAACCACAACTTGTTTTCTTTTTGAAGTGTTGATTACAAACATGGGTCTCTGTGCTTTGAATTCAACTGGTGTGTAATACATGTCAGTATTGCCAATAGTGACTCTTTTGAATGCTGAAAATGCCTCATATAATTTGAGGAAATCATCCTTGGACATGTCTAAATTATAATTTTCTCTAGGAAATACCTAATTTCTGCCATTTTTAAGATATATGTTCTTGATGCTGCAGTTATCAAATTTACTTGAATTTTTTTCCTGATTATTGTGTCTTCCAGTCTGAAACAGTACCACCACAAAATCAGGCATGTCATATTGTATACTGGAGAATGAATTTGTAGCATCAAACTCATAATAGGTACCAGATGCGGGCTTCTGTACACATTGATATGTATAAAATTGTAGAGGAATCTGTGGATTTTTTATTATATCAGCTTTGTATTTAAGAGCATAACTGGCCTCATATTCAACAACTGGGATTCTTAGCTCCATAGTCTGAATAATACATTTGCCTGCATCTGGTAGGGTATTAGGCAGAGCTTCCCCTGTAGAGTTTAATGTGCTGTACCTCATCAAAGCATTATTATCATTTGCAGCTCTTCTAAATGTAATTCTTAAACCACCCTTCCACATAATATCTTTGTAATCTGAGAAGAATCCTGGCAACAGGCGCATGGGGAACAGCACTGTGTGGATTTTAGATAATATTTTCTCACCAGCCTCAAATCCACCTATTTTGTAGTAAGAAGCCTCGGTTTTGGATAATTTTAGTGTGGCCAAAGCTGTGGAGGTAATGCCGGGATAATCCACTCTGTTTATAACAACACCATGTTTTCTGATCTCAATTTCAGAGAACAGATGGGGCACAAAATTGTCCACCAATCTTATATTTGAATTTGCCGGATAATCTGTACCATCGAGTTTTACAACATCAAATTTGATGTATAGATCTGCTCTGTGGGGGTGTATAAAGACATCCCCTACATCAAGATCAACCTCAATCTCTGTGTTGGGTTGATTTAAATTTGCAAATGTCCTCCTGTTTGGAGGGAATGATTGTAGCTCATAACTCTCAATATTTTCCATTTTTTTGTATGTATTTTTATTTAAATGTTAATTTCTATGATTGCAGTTGTTGTGGCTCCAGCAAAATCAACTAATTCTTCTTTTTCATTAGTGACCATCAATTCAATATTATCTATTCTATTATGACACACAGGAAAATATAATGTTGGGGATGGATTGTAGATGATTGGCTCCATAAATTCAGAATTAGGTTTAAATGTTGCAATGATGCCAGTTTGTTTGTGAGTGCCTATGCCATTTGATTTGGTGATCATACCCTCTGCCACATTACAGTGAATATTCAGAGTCTCTATGGCTAAGAATTTAGGTATATTAATAGCAGTGTGTTTGATGCCTGGTTCAAGTTTTGTGTTGTTCTCAAATCCTAACAGCTCTCCTATAGTACCCAGATCCACTGTTTCTGTAGCAGATACAATTTCTACTCTGTGAGTGACAGAATTTTGACTTAACACTACACCTCTGGGTAATTGAGCATTTAAAATGGACAGATTATATTGCCCTGGAGTGATGACAATTTTTTCATCACCAACTGCAATTGTGTTGTTGTGGTGTGTAATATTAGGGATCAAGTACATGCCATAAAATGCTCTGAGAGCTATTGTTTTGGGATACACTATGTCATCATGTAATTTGAGTTTCAATATTGAATTTTGGCTGGTGAGATGGAATACCCCCATGATGTTTTAAATACCACAAGGCTTTTTGAAAATCTTCAATTGATGGTTTATTTATTTGAGACATATATCTAAGAACAGATAAACACAAATGTCCGCAATTAACATCTTTGAAATTTTGAACACGGGTATTATTGTAATAAAGATTAGCTGAATTTAGATATTTTACTAAATTTTCAGGTGGAACACCTCCAAATGAATCAAACACAAATGCCTCATTTTTTAAATATTTAAGATAACAGATCCAGTGAGTGCCCTGATTTTTGTACTTATCCAATTTAACAATGCCACACCCTTTGTTGAGTGGTTGTTCTGGTAAAGAATCAGACATGTACACACCTCTAAAATTTTTGATGCCCAGTGGCTTGATTAAAGCTTCAATATCTTGGTTTGTAAGCGGCTCTTGTTTTTTTTAAACTTATTCATGGCTCTCTTAACACCTTTGCCTTGTTTCTCAATAGCCAGGTTATGGCGCTTCAATTCATCTAATTCTGCCCTATTTTTCTTGGCATCTATTACTGTTTTTGCTATGGCGGCTGATCCCCCGGCCAAGCTCCCCACAGCCCCGAGAGCAGCTAAGATGGCCGGGATGGTAAATATAAATCCCCCCACATGTGATTTTTTTCTTGATTGCTGTAATTTTTTTAATTGGGGGGTACTAAGCAATAATTTCATACCATGTCCCTTTGCAATACAAGAATTTTTTTTCTTGCGCTGCTTTTTAGTTAAAAGACTGTCAATAGTTTTAAGAGATTTAAGACCTGCATAAGGTATTTGATACATAACACCCTTGGCCTTCATTGTAGGTTTATTATATACATATTCACAACCCCCCCCAATTTTTGTTTGGTGTTCATAGCTATGGTGGTTCCCAATGCTGCTATTTTTTCACTTAAAGAAGCATCTTTGCTTACAAATCTACCAAATGCAGCCTCTTCTAATTTCTTGTCTGCAATATGTCTCTTGTCAAGATCAGAATGTGTGTTGTATGCTATGTCATGGTCTCTACAAGCAGCATCTAGGGGATTAACACCAGGATCACCTCTATTTAATCTATGATCTAATTTTGTGCCTGGACCACAATACTGATAGCCTGGAATGTGTAGTTCAAATGGCAGCTTGTTTATAATGTCATTAACCAGCCCCCGACCCTCAGAAATATTCCAAAATTTGGGGGGTAGAGTATTAATAATTTTTATAAGATATCCAATCCCCTTAGTGTCATTCACTATAAAATTAGACTATTTGGTGCTTATCTTGTCCATAATTCCAACCTTTTCATTGTAAAAATTGTGGTTGCCAGCATTTTCCTCCCCAGCTATCACCAATAACCTATCTACAAGTTTCCTGACATCATCAACCCACACAAATTCTTTAGGCAGGGTGTTGTATTGTTTGATTCCACTGCCAGTCTTGATCTGAGACCATATGGGCTTGATTAAATTATTGTATTTTGCTCCACTGCTTGACTTGACTCTTTTTTGTGTGGGATCATTGTTCTGATATAGAGCATCTGATTTTATTAATATTTCTTTGTAATACTCATAATCTTGATCTGTATAGCTGCCAGGTCTCTTCCTAGTCATCAGTTCCCACAATCCAGGTGTTCCGGGGTACTTAACAAAAGCACCTTTTTCTCCAAGACGAGATTCTGAATATACAATCAGATCATCTCCCATAAATGTTACTCTGAAATTGCCAATTCTATGTATGATGCTACCATCACGCTCTGTGTCAGCATATAAGCCAAAAACCTCATCTTTGTTGTCTTTAGATGTGCTTAAATATTTTTGAGCAAGAAGACCCAATTCAATAGGATCCTGAGTAGCTTCAATTCATCTAGGAGCAATAGGACTAGGTGTATGAATACTGGAAAGTGGGGTGAATGGATAATCTAATATGTTCCTAGCAGCTACAGCTACAAGCTCTGTGATCAAATTTTGATTTTGCTCTGTAACAGTTTTGATATTTTTACCTAATTCACTAATAGCATCAATTACAGGCTGTTCTGTTTGTTTGTGTTTTTCATAAATTCCTCGGTTCTCTGATTTCCATCCCTTAAATCTTTTTACAAGATAATCTCTTAATTTAAGATCATCAATGATTGGCCTTTTCATGTTTATTTATATATGTTTCAATGTCTAGAAAATTGTTGATTTTATTTCTGTATTTGCCAGTATTAGATGTTCTTGTCATATCAATTGTGACAAACCCATAACTGTCCTGGTTCCAGCACCTGCTGCAAAACTTAGAAAAATCATAGTAGCTCAAGTCCCCACCTACATATTCATCATGTATGTGTTTGAGGTTGGTATGGTCTTGATGAAACACACATATAAAATTGCTGTTGTCTCGGATCAGCTGCTTGGGTATTTTTGAAAAAGTCTGTGCCAGGTAGAAGCAATCAATGTTTTTGTGTCGGCCCTGTGTAAAAAAATTTCTAACCTTGTTTTGATTATCCAGTATAATGTCATCAAACACAACAACAGAATTATCGAGACATTCATGGAGTGGCTTAACATCTGGTTCAAAAGTGGCTATATCCAATCCATCATATAACTTCATCAACTGCTGATATTTTAATTGTTCCAAGCTCTTAGAAAAGACATACAAGTGCCTGTTTTTCCAGTCTAACCAGTTGGGTGCCAATAAAAAATTATATACCATTAGTGTAGTTTTACCACAAGCAGATGGTCCAACAATAAGACATCTAATATTATCAGGCAGCAATTTTCCATTTCTCTTATTCTGCTGTTCAGGTTCTGGCAGCCTTTTTATAACATCCCAGGTGTTCATATTATCACTTTGTTTGCCTCGATCCAGCTGTGTTCTGGAAGTCCTAGCCATTTGACAAATAACTTGTTGCCTTTTCTGCGAATGATTTTTTCTATGAGATATGTGTCAGGCTGTTTAGTTTTGCTGAGCTCTTTTTCATAAAACCTGCCTTTGAGAATTTCTCCTCGGTGGTCTTTTATTATATATGTGTTAAGGGTCCCAGGTTTAACTTGAACCACTGTAAATAATTCAGTGCTCCAGTTTCTTGTAAAGCCTCTTTTGAATAAGTGCTTATATTTACTGATTCTTACTTGATCACCCACCCTGTATTTGGCTTTTCTTGTTGTTGGCTGGTATCTGGGATAATAAACAGTGCTGATCAATTTTTGCTCATCAGATGAAGTTACTTCAGAGGGTTTCATGTTGATTGTGGAATGGACCGAGTTGTTATATTTATGTAGAAGTTCTGGAAGAATACTGAACCATTTATAATTACCTTGAAGTGTAAATTGTTTATACATAAGATTTTTTAGGGTTTTGTTGAATCTCTCTACAATTGAAGCCTTGAGATCACTGTAACTCGAATAATGTTGTATTGCCTGGCTTTTAATAAATTGTTGGAACACAGAATTATAAAATTCTTTGCCATTATCTGTTTGCAAATAGCGCGGTGATCTTCCACTCTGATTGATGATTGTCCTGAAGGCTTCTGTAACACATTTTCCAGTCTTGGATTTGAGTGGCACAGCCCAGGCAAATTTTGAAAATGTATCTATGATAGTGAGTAGATATTTGTAGCGCTTGTTGATTTTGTCTAAGTTTTTCAGCTGTCCACTTGCCATTTCAATCAAGTCGCTCTGCCATAAATCATCTATGCCTTTTGTGACTACTGGCAGTCTCTTAAAATTATGTCTGGCTTGTCTGTGTAATTCATCAACAATAATTTGTCTAGACATAATATGTAAACAAGAATATTGCAACTATAGGGTGTTCAGCAGCTGATACTGCAGGATTTTCTAAATACAATTTGTCCCCTATTTGTATTTTAAATTCCAGAGAGCCATCATCTTCAACATATGCTGTTTCTAATGTATTGGGATCTGTAAAATCCTTTAATTCTACACTGGTGATTTTCACTTTGTTATCAGCATTTGTTATTGATAAAGTGGGGTAGTGGTGTGCCTGTGGTTGAAGCCAATATTTGATCTTGATTGGTCTCAATGTGCCCCCAACAAAAAATTGGTAATAAAATTGTGCAGGGGACAGCATATATATTTTGCCACCTGGTGTAAATGGAGAATCATATTCTTTGTTGGGGATGCTGTACAATTCAAGAATTACTGTATGTTTTGGATTCTCGATTATGCCTGTTATTTCCTTTTCTGCTGTAAGCAATCTACTTGTTACAGATTCAAGATGCTCATTGATAGTCCTAACAACATCATCATGGCCTGGCTTGATTTTTATGTCCACAACAAGTTTCTTGTATTGTTGCACAATTTCTTGTAGGTGGGTGGCAAAAACAGACAGAGCATTTGCTTGATTGGATTCCATGGTCCCTAGCTGTTGCTTGATATTAGCTACAATTTGCTGTAAATTTTCAACAACTGCCAATTTTGAATTTTGAGCTGTAAGATCATGGACCTGTCTTCTGATATCCTCAAACAAGGCATGCAATTCATTAATATGTTGATTGGTTGGTAGAGTGGCCACTGTCTGAGTGAGTTGTTTGATCTCTGCCTGGATATTCTTGATATCTTCTGATTTCAATATGCGATTCACTGCCCTTTTTATATTTTTAAGTTCCTGTGATGTAGGCAGATTTGACACAGTATTTTGTAAAAATTCAAGTGCCAATTTCACATTGTTTAATTCAGAAGCATCAGCCACATTTTGCATAGCATTTTGGAGCAGGGCTATATCTGCCTGAGAGGGTGTTGATTGTTGTAAAATTTCAAGCTTTGTTTGGATATCATCAATCAAGTGATGAAAATGAGATAGCTCAGATTCAGTGTTGAGGTTTTCAAGCTTTGTGATTTGTTGCTGGACACTGACAAGGGTATCTACAATCCCAGGCAGTGGAAATTCTAGAGATTCTTGTACATTTGTCAAATCACTTTGCACTGCTGCTATTGTACCTTCAAGATGGGTTATAGTACTTTGAATTTTTCCAAAATCTTCATATGTTTCAAGTTGAAGCTTAATGTTGGCAACACTCCGAGTTATTGCACTCAAAGCATCAGAAGATGGCAAGTTGTTCATAAAATTTTCAAGTGTCTCAATTTTTTCTTTAACCTCGGCTATGGCATTGTTCAGAGGATCCAGATTTGGTATCTCCAGTGACTGAATCTGTTCTTTTAGAGTGGAAATCACTAGATCAAAATCTTCTTGTGATTTTATGCTTTTGACAATTGTTTGGAGCTGTGTCTGGACATTATTTATCTGTTCTTCTAATTGTTGTTTCAATTGCTCAGAGTTGGTGGCCTGGGTCTTAAATTTGGCTTGAAGAGCTGCTACAGCCTCTTCTAAACTTTGAAAATTATCCAATGTGGCCAAATCAGTATATTTCTGAAGCAATAATTTGAGTTCAGAATCAATTTTAAGAAGAGGGTCCATGCATTGTGATTGTAAATTTGTAATTTCTAGTTGAAGACTGGCATTCAGTGTGGTTTGTAAAGCTTGTAAATCACTTCTTAATTTCTTGACTCTGACATCAAGCATCAGAATCTCATCACTGTGATCTTCATGTCTTGTATGGCCAAATATATCATTAGGCATTTTTGTTTTAGTGGTTATTTATTATTGAATATCTAATTCTTAATTCTATAAAAAATGGTATAAGCTTGTCATATGATCCCGGGACCTCAATATATAAGCAGTCACCAGCAGAAACAGTATAAACAGTGCCAGAAATCATGTTTGAGTGCTTAATTCTATAAATATTTCTCCCTACTGAAATCTTGACATCACCCTCAGGAGTTGTAATAAATTGCAATTGCCCACCTACAGGTAATTGGTAATGATTTAAATTATTGTTAAATATGTACAATGTTTTGCCTGTTTCATCATCAACATCTGTAAGTATGCTGTTCAGATGAATAATTAACAAAGCACTTAGTTTAGATATTATATCAGAAGAGACTTGTGGTGTTGGCAGGTCCATAATAGCCCGTTTTTTGAACCCAAATAAGTTCATAGGCATGTTTATCTATTTCAAATCATGCTCTGTGTTTGGGCATTGATTCCCACTTTTCAAATCACAATGACCCCATGGTAGAGTATGTATGCCACATGATAAAATACATCTCTTATCATCATGTGGGTCCAGAGCCACTTTTCTTACAATATTGCTAGTCAATAAGTGATCCACACTCTGAATTCTGGATTCTGATGTTCTGATTGTGCTACATGATTTGAGGCAATTTTTGTAATCCTCAAATTCAAGCTCTTTGTCAACAGTCACTCTGCCAATGCCCTTGGCTTTTTTGGCAACAACACCACTACATGTTTCAAAACTGTACATCTTGGCTCTTAACCCAGCAAATGCCACAATAACATCACCAAGTGTCTCATCTTTTAACTTGCCAGGCATTTTTTTGTTGTGGGGTTGAATTCTTGTATGTTCACTGGTATCAAAATATTCAAGCAATTCAGGCTGTGACATATCTTTATAAACATCTTCTGTTTTAGTATCAAGAACAAAACTATCAGTGTCCATGTACATCAATTTTACACAATCACCATAAAAAGGTTTCAACACATCATAATACAATTTTAACATGTGTAATTTGGCCAATTCCAATATCACAGCCCCTACATAAATAGGTTTATCAAACTTAATCTTTGTTTTTTTCATGTTGAAAAGTGCCATATTTTCATCATAAATTCTTCTATAATTGAAATTAGGCTTTGCAACCAATTTTTTGCTCAGGCTGGGGTCAGTAATTATTTTAACATCGGTATGTTTTCTGACATTTTCAATAGTTTTGCCATACACAGAATTGACCATCAATTTAAACAAGGCCTTATCAAATTGGCTCATTGCAGATGTTCGAAGCTCTGTGTTTGTATTAATATAAGGCTTCAACCATTTTAAGTGCCTGAACCTCAAAACTTTGCCAACTTTGCTCACTTGGACACCATGATGCATCAGAAACTGGAGGTTTTTGTAATGTATGACATAACCCTGTTTCGGCTCCAGAGTCATCATCAATTTCTTTTGTTTAGAGCCAGGTAAGCACTGAACCTCAGAAATTGGGGGCAGATCAGAAAATTTGTTGTGTAAATTATCTGGAATTGTCAGATCAACCTCTAAGAACAGGCCATACTTACTGTCATCAAAATTCTTAAGATTCTCAATATTAAAATCTTCGACCCATTCAAGCCCTGCATATGGCAGTTTATCCATCATGGCATAACCATACAGGCTGTTTGCATCCACATACAATATATAATTTGATGGCAGTGCTGGATCATAATTAGGCATATATTTGTTATTTGCTCTGGCATATCTCTGAGAGCATTGCACCATGCCTCCTCTTATACATTGCTCCATAAACAGATACATGTCCTGATCTTGGATCAGATCCAATTGCATTTTAGTGTTCAAAAACATTGCAGACCATGCTAGGCCCGGAGCACTGTAAAAATACATTGGATCCAGTTTATAATTTTGCATGGAAGATTTTCTGAATGCCTGCAGTATATCAGCTAAGAGGGTCACATCAAGTTTTAAATATGCCATGTGATAATCACCAAATGTCTGGCATTTTAAATTGTTCCACATCAACTGGGCATGGTGATAATCTTCATCAGTGATTCCAGATCCTCTGATTTTGCTGTAAAATGCTTGTTGTGGTGGCAGAGCAGACTCATCAATTTTAGAAAAATCTGTAACATAGTCATATGGATATACACCCTTCCGCCTAATTAAGTTCAGGTCCTGATTTGGAAACAAAGCACATGTGATTTTGAATTGATCATCAGATAATTGAGTGGCCAGTGTAGCCAGGCTAGCAGACAGAATTCTGTATGAATCAAGAAATCTTAAATGAATAGGAATACCATTAACTTTAATTATTTTGCTAATAGCAATATATTTTTCATCATTTTCAGCTAAAATATTTAAATTCTGCTTCTCAAACCCCTCGTACCTGATCAGATGATGGAAATCATAATTGGATGCTCCATGGCAAAATATTGGGACAAATTTTGGTCTCTGGATCTTAATATTACCGCTATTACACAGGGCCATTTTGAATTTACCATCTGTATGAGAATAGTGTTTCACCTTGATTTTTGTATCTGAAAATTCAGAATCACATACCGGGCATTTTTCTGCATTGTTGAAATCTTCAATCTGTTTCTCTGTTAAAGGCATCATAGGTTTTGATTTTAATAAGACATTAGATGCTATGTCATGGCACTCATTTTCTATTTTAAGTGCAAATTTTTTGATGGCATCTGGTCCCATGTATGAATCTTTTTTACTAACAACACCATCCTGTACAATTACATAATAAAAGCTAGAAGGTTCATGTAACTGGTATGGTGTAATTGAAGATTCCTCAGGGTCTGGGCTACAGAATGCAAGAGGTTTGAAATTTGATTCAAAATCACAGACTATATATGCTGGGTGTTCCAACAAGGCTTCAAACTTTTTGAATTTTGCATTTTCTCTTGGATTGGGCATCACCATATGAACAGGTTTATGATTTTTACAGTATTTTAAATGTTCAATTAACTTGTTTTTAGCAATTTCTGCATTCACTTCCCGAACCCCATTCACCATTTTTCTACCATCAAATACAGTTAAACATCTTCTGCACAACTTGAATATTGTATTGGATTTGTCTAGTTGTGTTCTCACTAAAGCTTCAAGATTATGTATCAGAGTGTAATGATATGTGCCATCCCCTTCAATTAAGAGCAGATCAATCGGAACAGCAGAATCATCATCAAATGTACTGATTCTGAGAGGTGCTATCAAGCAATTGCCACGGCCAGTAGAACAAGTAAATACATTAATAGATAATTGTTTATCATTGATATTCCTGGCCTTTTTTTCAAATTTATCAATATTCTGAACAGGCATTGGATATTCTAAACCCTCCATTGCCTCATCAAAATCGTGCTCATGTTGTTTGTAATAAGTTATTCTCTCAGGATGCCTTGAAACTGGATACAAAGCAGCTAAAATACACCACAAAAAGCATTTATCATCATTATTTTCAATATTAACCACGGCTCTTTTGTTTTTAATATTGGCAGGTAATGGCAGATATGTAGATCCTTGTAATGGGCTGAATTCAGAAATATTAACATATAACTTGTGTGGAGAACCGCATAGGCTCCATCCAGACTCTTTTGCCGCAAATTCAGAGTGTTTAATATTCAATTGATATATCAAACTGCTTATTATTTTGTCTGAATTTGCATTTGAATATACAGGTACAGTTTCTGTTATGTGGGGCTGTGTAAATTTTGTGCCATTTGGTTTCTTATATTGTGTAAACAATTTGAGGGACAGCTTATAAGAGCCATTTTGTGCATTTAGAATTGCCTGTACATCAGGATTTATACTGTTCAAAAAATTCTTAATGTCACATCTTGGCTCTGATACAAACCGGTAATCTCTTAATTGGCTATTAAAACTGCTATGGGTGGGTTCATAGCGTGGCTTTTTTGCCGGTCCAGCATTAACAGGTGCTTCATGCTTCCTTTTCAGACCAGATGTAGATGGTTGTGAGGGCAATGTTGATGACTGTACAGAGCAAGTACCTTTATGTTTATATGTGAAATATTCCATGCTATATTTTCTATTGCATTTAGGACATATTTTAATGGGAGTTCTGCATTTGTCTGGGTTACAATTCCTTTGGTGTCTGGCCCAATTGGGGCTGGATATATTCTTATTACACTGATTGCAATATTTTTGATTTGGCATTTTTGTTGTTGTTTATTATATACAATTTCTTGGGGTTCAAATCAAAACTTTATACTTAATAAAAATATCAGTTGGGTTCAGCTGTGTGCTTTGTATATTTCTTGTGTATATTTAATATGTTAATATTATTAATTTTTATCCTCGGTTTATTATATAAAATTTTTTGGGTTTTAAATCAAAACTCTATGCTTATTATGACAGGTTGTAAAGCCAATAGCCTACAAGTGGAAAAAGAGAATAAATATTGATCTAAACTGACCTTCCACAAATACCTGCACGGACATGCATGTCTAGAATGGCAATGACCTAGCACTGTGTTATGTATTGATTTTTTGTATAACAGGCTGGGGCAGATATAAGCCTGACTCTAAATAAGAGTGGATTACAACAAACAAGCTGGATGTAACAAATATCAGATTTTTTATTGTTCAATATATCTGAAATATATTTAATATGAATAATTATATATTAAACCAAACAGGCCTGTAAGTATGAGAAGCACTGTAACAACACATCTGTTCTCCTCAGCCACTCTCACAATACTGGCTGATGCAATTTTGTTTGCACGCAAAGCTTCAATACTCGGAAATTTCTGTAAGCACTGACGCAGAGGAGAATCACTTGAAACATGCAAAGCAAAAATTCAATGCTACTGTGTCGGGAATTGTGCACATTAATCACTTTGATCTAAACAAACACTAACACAGAGGAGAATCACTTGAAACATGCAAACATATGATGTAAGAAATGAGAGGGTCACAGAGCAATTCTAGAAGAATTGCATTGTTTTAATATTAGATAAACAAATTGAACCTGGTATCCAATTAAACTTAAACCGGAAGTAAATATGTGTGTGTGGGTATGGGTTTTTGGCTTAATTTTAAGTATGTCCAAAACAATATCAAAAAAAGCTTATTTTTAACAAGCTTATAGATAAAAATCTGGCTGATGCAACTTTTGTAAGTATGGGCAAATCAATCTGAGGGGGCTCATCATTTCACAGGAAATTCCCGAGGGCATTTTTACAAAAATCTTGGATTAGACAGGGTTCCACACTTGAGCAAAAAGCTCATATGCTCATGTTGAGCTAGTTTTAAGTATAGGCAAATCTGCCTGAGAGGGGCTCATCATTTATCGAGTTTATAATACAGTCAATCATACTACTGGTATGCAGGAAGAAAATTCATTAATCCAGTGCAACGAAACTTTCGTCGCGTTTACAATAAGGACCCTCCGACATTCAAGACTATGAAGAAGTGGTGTGATCAGTTTTTGGCGATCGGCAATGTTGTGAAAGAAGACAGTAGCGGGAAGTATCATTTTGTATAGTCCGCGAAAGACGAAAAGCCACCAGAGGCGCCCCAAGCACTGAATTGTGTGAGTTTTGTGAGATACACAGAAATGGCGTTTGTTAAAGGAGTCGTACCAGCATTTGCCCACGGTAACCAAGGAAAAACATGTCAGGATCTGTCGAGATAAGGGTCGAGCCGAATATGAGTTTGTCTCCTTAACCGCTCAGCTAAATAGATCTGTATACTTTGTTCATTGTTTAGCTTAAACGGTGTGATGCCGAAGGGATGTCTCTGTGGGGAAATCAGTAGAAATTTGCATATACTTTCCCAGTCCTTGTGGGCCTTCTCATAAATCAGTGAGGGCACGTACTCCTCCGAGATCCCGGCTGCGCCCCCTCCCACCTCATTCCCTCAGAGTGCAATAACTTTGCTAGCAAGGTGGAGTGAGTAATGAGCCTTCAATCTCAAGGCCAAATGTTTATCCTTGCTTTAAATAGAATCTTAGATCGACAGCTGATAGCTCGAGCTAATTTGGAAGCAAATAGATTTCAGATAGAACGGAGAGAGGATAAGATGGATCGGCTTTCTTGTTGAAAGCTTGCAAGGCGTAAACTAAGTTTCCATCCTTTTCAAGGAAATATTTACGTGTTTTCTCAGTCTACAGTGGTTGTTTTTGAAAAGTGATCTGCTTTGCCCTTCTAGAATAATTGCTTTTGTTTTAAGGCAGAGAAGAGCGTTATGCTGTATGAATACAGAAGTTCTGGTTTAGGTTTTACTTTCCACGTTGTATTTTCGGCAGATACTGATTGTAATCAGTAATTACTGGTATGTTAGTAGAGAGCTTTCAGACTGAAGTCACAAGAGATACGCATAAGGCGACACGCTACACTGTTGCTTCGAAATGAATCTTCAGAACTTTTTCAGCCAATAATCAACGGGAATTATGTAGTCTCCTTCTGAGGAATTTATTTACTTGTTTATTGAAATTTTAAACTGGAAAGAAACAACAGTAAAACAGTAGACCAGTGTTAAAAGAAACACACACACACAAAATAATATAAAATAAAATAAACTGAAATAAACAATAATAAACAAGCCAGAACAGTACCAAGGAAAACAGGCTATTTTCATAATGCATTACTTATGTACATTTTTTCTAAGTTGGTGATAAAACACAAATATGAACTGAATACGCGTATATCTACTTGGTTTGAGATGATGTTGAATTGGTTCTGTAGCCTATGGAATAATGAAGGTTGTATGAGTGAGAGTCTTAGAGTTGCAGTGTGGAAAGTTTCCTTGCTCCGTGTTTTATGTCTGGGCATTCTGAGTGAGAATTCATGGAGTGGGATGCTGCATCTTAAGTTTCCATTTATGATCTTGTATAGCAATTTCATATCTGCAACGTATCTACGAGTTTCTGGAGTATTAATGTGCAGATTTACAATCAGATTTCTCTTAGGCAGGTGTCGCAGGGCAGGCACTCTATATCGAACGATGGAGAGGAAAAAGCTGAGAACACTGTCGATCTTGGAGGTATGAGAATAGGCAGACATGTTCCAGATTGGTGAACAGTATTCTAGAATGGGGGCACGAATGTTTTGAAGTTAATGAAAAGTGCTTTCAGGTTATTGATTTCGGCGAATCTGTACAGTAGGCCTAGCATACCCATTGCTATTTTTGAGACGGTTGATATGATTTTCGAAAGTTAGTTTTGAATCTACGAGGAAACCTAGGTGTCGGTGTTGTGCTTCGTTTGTTAGAGGGAAGTCGGTGAGTGTATCCCTTTTAAAGGGAAGTGGGGACAATTCCGTTTTCTATTGATGTTCCTTAACAAAAATAATACTTTTGGTGCAAGGCAACGAGCTGCACATGTCGCTTGTTACATGTCACCTGGACTGGGACATTTTATCAATAACGTGAATCCCGTCGCCTCGATTTGTTGGCTGTGAATGAGAAGTGAATACGTGTTTACAGACTTGAATATGAACCTGTCACATGTCGTTTCGGTCTGAAAGCTACCTTAGATATAGGTGATGAGAATGTCTCTATACAATAGTAAGAATATATTATATATACTCTCTGTGCAGAGGGAAAGAGAGAGAGAGAGATAGAGAGAGAAAGAAAGATAGAGATAGAGAGAGAAGGAGAAAGAGAAGAGAACAAGATTCGATGTTGTAGAGGAGATAGTGTGGGGTAGGTAAGTAGTATATATCCAGGAATGTTCTTTTAATTTAAAGAACCACTGCTGTGTTCATCATGTTAAGTAAATAAATCAAAGGTGGAGAGAAGGAAAGTAGTTGCCTAAATTGGTAGCTAAAATAATTACATTTGTTTGTATGTGTTTGTTTACTTAAAATTCCTCAATAATATATCGGAAAACCTTCTGTTTGATTAGAACTTGAAAAGGTTTCGGGTCATTCCATGTCAAATAAACCAATAACATAATCCTTTTGAATCTTTAGGATTCAGATTTTTTATTTTCTTTGATTATTCATAGTACCTATCAAGAGGACGAAAACTGCCAAATTTAAGATTTTTTGGGCTCATAGTTTATGAGTTATTTTGAAATCTTTAAACCGCTGTAGATCAAAAACTATTTGACCTAGCAAGCTCAAATTGGTGTAATTCTCTTTTGCTTTAACTGAGCTTTAATTTGAAACGCAACGTGACTGTTTTACTTGAATTTTGTAATTTTTCATAAAGTCAAAAAAAAAAAATATTTTGGAAATCTCAAAAACACCACCTTTAATTTCTATTTTTAAATTATATGTGTTGAAGACATCAATTGACTATTTGTGTGCAAAATTTCATAATGGGACGGAAATGGGTTCGTATGGATTTTTTTTTTTTTGTGTTCCAATGTGTGTGAAATTTGCTAAATTTGTTGACTTCCATGTTAAAACCATTACTATAAGAGAACCGGTTGATGTTCGTCTTCATATTAGTCAATTTAATAATTTTTGGGCTGCAAATAATTTTAATATTTACAACATTTATCACTTTTAATAATAATGTAATGGTACATGTTGCATAAAAAAATATCACGGCGTATAACAACGTTAATACATAAATGTATGATATTATTAACATTTGAGGAGCTTTTAGACCGAAGTGACATGCAACAAGCGACACATGTTGTTTGTCCCTTGCATGTTGCTCGGAGTGGGTCATTTTCTCAATCAATAAAGTGCATCATGTCGTCTCGGTCTGTTGACCGACCATGCTTGGCGAATGCTTGCTTGTAGACTGAAGGGGCCTGTCTTGCTTGTTGTTTGTCATTTCGGTGTGAACCCTCGATGTCGCTTGTCACTTGCCACTTGTTGTTTCGGTCTGTGATCCCCCTTACAGTATAGGTATTTGAAGAATAAAAAGCATTTAAATCATGCGTATTAATACAATATAATGATAGACGACAGGCAAGATATGTGAGGTATTCCGGTCAGTTTTACAGTTTTACAGTTCTACTGTTATATGTATTTAGTATCAGCTGATAGCGAAATCGGATACCTCACATTTCACAGCGCGCGCACAGCACGTGATCACGTTTGATTCAGGGTTGCCAGCTTACTCATTAACAGCGGAGCACAAGTTCACAAATAAGCAAAATTTGTGAAAAGTAGAAAAAAGTAGCAAACCTTTTCTCCTGTACCGTTTTCACAATACTTTAAAGTATATTTTGCTTTATAAATCGTCGTGGGAAATAGCGGCGAAAGTTATGTTAACTCAAGATAACTTTTGTGTTTTCAAGTAAAAAATGAAAACGTTATATTTTATTTTAATTCTAATGTGTGTTCTATTTCCGTGCATTATTGAGAAGATGTGAGTCTACCTACATATTGCTACAACAAGTCTTAAAAATAAGTACAAAATAATGTCCGAAAATTCTATTTTCACGAACCGACATTTTGAGACCCGAAAACAAGAACAAATAATCAATGTAGAGAGATTTGTCTCTGTCAGTTTAATGTCCCATTTAGTTGTTTACAGTTGTTTAATGTCCACGTAGGAGATAAATCAGAAGTAAATGAAGTGCACATAGCAGAACCTTTAGTTCCAGAACCTAATTTCACTGAAGTTAAAGATGCTATTAAAAGGTTAAATAATAACAAAGCACCTGGCATTGATTTAATACCAGCTGAGTTATTTAAATATGGTGGGAATTAGATAATATGTCAAATTCATAAATTAATTTGTTTAATATGGAATAAAGAAGAAATCCCTCAACAGTGGAACGAATACATAATTGTTCCTGTGTTTAAAAAAAGTGATAAAATGAACTGCAATAATTACCGTGGAATTTCTCTACTCTCAACAACATATAAAATATTATCTAACATTCTTTTAACAAGACTTACCCCATATGCTAATGAAATTATAGGTGATTATCAATGTGGATTTAAACGTAACAGATCAACTACAGATTTTCACATCAGACAGACACTTGAAAAAAGTAGGAATATAATCAAAATGTCCATCAGCTATTCATTGATTTCAAAAAAGCATATGATTCGGTCAAAAGAGATAAATTATATTATATATTAGTCGAGTTCGGAATACCTAAGAAGCTTGTTTGTATGATAAAAGTATGCACCAGCGAAACAGAAAGTAAAATTCGTGTGGGTATTAATATATCTGATAAATTTACAATTCATGATTGGTTAAAACAAGGAGATGCATTATCTCCATTGCTCTTTAATTTTGCCTTAGAATATGCTGTTAGGAAGGTAAAAGAAACTAACGAAGGACTAAAAATAAACGGTGTGATTCAGTTGTTAGCATATGCAGATGAGGTAGACTTACTGGGGGATGATGTGAATACAATTAAGAAAAATACTGAAATACTTTTCAAAACTGCTAAAGAGATAGGCTTGAAAGTTAACAAAGAGAAAACTAAATATATGCTTACAGGCCGAAACCAAGTGTTAGGTAATAATCAACATCTAATTATTGATAACAACTCGTTTGAACCAGTTTCCAAATTCAAATACTTAGGAGTAATATTAACATGTGAAAATTATATTAAAGAGGAAATAAAAAGTAGGCTTAATTCAGGAAATGCATGTTACTCCTCTCTTCATAAACTTTTGTCTTCTCGTTTAATATCTAAGAAACTAAAAGTTTAAAATATACAAAACAGTAATTTTGCCTGTAGTATTATATTGGTGTGAAACTTGGTCTCTTACATTGAAAGAGGAAAATACATTGAGAGTATTTGAAAATAAGATCCTTAGGAAAATCTTTGGACCTAAAAGGGATGAGGAGACAGGTGAGTGGAGAAGGTTATATAATTTAGAACTACATAATTTATATTTATGTCCAGATATTATTAGAATGATTAAATCAAGAAGACTTAGGTGGGCAGGCCATGTGGCACGATTGGGAGAGGAAAGAAGAGTTTGCAGGATTCTTGTTGGGAAACCTGATGGTAAGATATCTGTAGGAAAGCCAAGACGAAGATGAAGGGACAACGTTGAGATGGACTTAAAGGAAATCGGTAGGGATGGAAAAGGGTATATAGATCTTGCTCAAGATAGGGACAGATGGAAGGCCTGTGTTACTGCAGCCATGAACCTTCGGGTTTAAGAAGGCTAGAGAGTTAGTTAGTTAGTTAGTTAGTTGTTTGCAGAAGTGTTCATTTTTTATCCCCTTACCGAAAAGTCAAAATTTGTATTTGTGCCGAATATTTTTGCATTCTGGATCATTGGCTGTATCCGAAAGCTGCAAGACCATACTTGAAGCGAGCATACTTCGAGAGCATACTCGCAGTGCGGTCTTGAAGCCTGGAAGCGGAAAGCTTTCGAACTGCACTTGGACTGCAGCGCCAACACAAGTGAGGAATGCAACAAAAGTTGCTTCGAAACTAAAATTATCAAACATCGACTGTATGTGCCACTCTTGTTTTCCGTGAAAAACACACACATGACTCGGCGTGCTGTTTATATAACACAGCACCTTATTAATTATAGAAATATGAAAGAAATTTGCTCTTTCAAATTAATTTTCACACATTCCGCAACATGGTTTACGATCGCGGGAAAAGAAATTGTTTTCTCACTTTTAAACACCTTCTCACTATAGAAGAAAGAAACCACGCATATATGAATAAAGCCAA
This sequence comes from Lepisma saccharinum, assembly GCF_977018435.1. Classification (NCBI taxonomy): domain Eukaryota; kingdom Metazoa; phylum Arthropoda; class Insecta; order Zygentoma; family Lepismatidae; genus Lepisma; species Lepisma saccharinum. The sequence continues at coordinate 8,191,909 of NC_139236.1, read as the reverse complement.
TAAATAAAATTACATAGTATTTTAAAAACTTGTTTACTTACATTTCCACACAATGGAAGAACTACAACTACCAGCTGATTGACTTCAGACGTCCATTTTTTTAACAAATGAAAAGCAAGCACAGATCGCAAGTGTGCACTGCTCGTGTGCTGCGTCCTCTGGTCTTGTACACTCGTGTACTTGGCGCTTTCGAACTGCACTAGGTGACGTCACTTCCGTCAAGACTGTACTTCAAATATGTACTTTGTACCTTTTGGACACAGCCATTGGTTGATTTGACATGGAATTACCCTCTCTTAGTATTTGAAACCTTATTTCAGTATCTTTATTCAAACTTTCATGGCTTCCCAGTTCGTGGATTGTTTTCAGCGCATAAACAGTGAAGAATGAAAGATGGGAAGGAACAAATTACCGAATGATTTTATATTGACGAACTTCCCTACATATTTCCTCCTATTGCACTCTCATATTCGTCGTTAAGTAATATCTTAATTTTTTGTTGGTTTAGTCCTGGTTTCATTCTCTGAAAATATGGTAGCCGTAAGTAAGAGCACCTATTCATGTGGTGTTAAGTCAGTAATCACAAACGAGAATTTGTATTTGTATTTTTGCTATTTTACGCCATTTTCTGTCACTTTTGGGTAATCGCGGCGATCAGGACGAGTGATGATCAGACGAAATTGATGAAAGGATATATACAGAAACACCTATGCCAAGGCAAGGATTCGAACCCGGGAAGTGTGATGAGATCAACAATCGAAACCGAGTTTGTTTGACTTTTTGTTTTAAGTTCACTTTGTGCAAAGATAGGCTGATCGGGACTGGACCTACAGTTTAACGTGAGATTAGAAAACACTGTGCCTCCACCGGGTATCGAACCCGGGACCCCTTAATTGCAAGGCAACAAAGTTACCACTACGTCATGGGCGAGGCTCCGACAGAAGACTATGCTCCCAAGAGTGGGGTTATGGTAAACATTTCAGGACGATTCGCGTTTTGGGCTGCTTGCTAACATTTAATAGGCCTATGCTTCGAATTATGCTTAAATTATTTTGTGATGAATAATTTTATCGCTTACAGAATTTGTTACTTTGAATTCTGGTTGAGAACATTTTGAAATGTGCCAATGTTCGCCATTACCCAGTGTCGTGAGATCATGGTGAACATATATTACATAAAAATCATGTTTTGTATGAAGTTTGCTTACTTCTTCAGAGATCAATTTAACTTAAACGCCAAGAGGCCCTACATACCATTCTTAAACGACTGTTTTGTAGCTTTGAAGATGATTTGTAACATAATAAAAGCCAAAATATAAAGCCTGCCGGACAATAAAACATAAAACTAACAGTACAAAGAAGTAAAATACAGGTTATATATCTTAATATACTTACATCATCGTTAACGTCAATCAATAAGCATGAGATATAATTATTATATATTTTTAATAGAGAAATTGTGTGAGAACTTTCATTTAACAGCGGAAGTTAATGGCGAACACGAGGATGACGACTGTTCCACATTAACCCAATCCCAAAACTTGCAATTTACTTTATTCAGCAATACTGAAGTTACGACCTCCAGCATTCAATGCAAAAACACTCCTGTGACTTCCTTCTCTTTAATTCACATGTGAATAATAGAATCAAGTTGAAGCAAATAACACTAACCTTCTTCTGAAATGTATATTCTATACTTATACAACCTTTAAGAGATGTTTGATGAATAAGTGAACTGAGACTGTGGTTTTTGTGTTTGTAGAAATAAGGAGAAAGAGATTGTGTTAATTGATACACTTGTCTATGAACAGTGTTAGTCATCTGTTTTATTCACAGGTACGCTTAAACGTGAATGAGTCCAGGGACGGATTCCTCCAGGTATCGCGGTATTCCCCTAGTGCTGGAAAGGTTATGTTGACCTTTTTCATTGATCATCCTGGACATATCCTCATTGTTTGTTTTCCTATGTTCCACAGTGAACATTGCTCGCAACTGCGAAACACTGGAACATTTGAGAAAGAAGATTAAGGACAATCGACTTGGAATGCTATCTCGAGGCATCGTTCTTTTGCAGCACAATGCAAGGCCACATACAGCAGCTCGCACCTTGACAACATCCGACAATTCGGCTGTGAAGTTGTACCCAACCCTCCGTACAGTCCCGACTTATCGCCCTGTGATTTTCAAGTGCTCGGCCCAATGAAGAGGGAAAACAAGAAGAAGCTCATTGAGTCGGACGTCGAAGTGCAAAATGTATTTTCTTCCCGGTTTCACAGCCAGCACGAAGAGTTCTAAAGAAAAAGGAATTGACACGCAATAGAGTTCACTTATTTATCAAACAACCCTTATGTTTGTAACAAATCGCAAACAATCAAAAGAACTGTTTCCCTACTGAACAACGGCTTCTACAGTAATGGCGATAGAAGAAGTATATCCAGTACTATACGGAAGATGGTAACACCAATGAAGTCTTCTTGAAACTTTACGGAACATACTTGTGTGTCCGCGATAACCCCGCGTTCACTATTACCTCACTCTCCCTGATGTAATTGATCTCCTATAATAACAATTATCAGAAGTCTATTATCATTCTTCCTCATAAAGATGTTACGTCAGAAAGAGGTTACTGAAACATCTTCCTTTTAGGAGAAAGGTCGTGAAAGGTCGGAGAGAATCGGCAGGGGTTAAAATGACTAATGGGTTTCGACACAGGGAGGCAGCGGAGCGAGTCGCATCACTTCTTAGCCAATCTTCAACAGAAAGCAGCCAACTTCTGAGGACTGGATATCCCCTTAAAGGGAAGCGGCAACAATAGATATCCGATTTCTTTCTCTACTGATTTTTTTTTCACAAAAAATCTTTCCGAGAAAAAATATTGACGCGTATCTTAGTTCTTATAAAGATTCGATGGTCTATTTCCAACTTCGAAACAAAATTGAATAGTAATAAACATTACACTTTAATTTATTTTGTCAGTATCTTTATTAATGCTTGTAATAGTTATTAGTTATTTGAAAAGTTGAGAACCACTTTGATGAATTCGTGTAGGCAGTTGCCTGTGACAACATCAGAATATAATCACTTTTGAGTCACTTAACAGAGCTGGTTTTGGGATATGTAAAGAACGTGTATGTTTGAGAAGAGTACGCCTTAATAAAAAGCAGTACATTTAAATTTTTTGAGAAGCTAAAAAAGGAATATACTTTATCTCCTTTGCTTTATAATTTTTCCTTAAAATATCGTGTTAAGAAGATACAAGAAAACAACGAAAATTAAAAACTGTAATTCAGTTTTAGTTGCCGTTTATGTTTTTGTCTTAATACACAGCTCTCCATATATCGTAACGATCTGTAGAATCTTTGGAAATGTAAAAGTACAAAGAACTCCGAATCCCAGACATTTAGCCATCGCTTTTCCAATCAGGAAATAGCTAGAAACATCTAAGGAATGTCTTGTCAGATATTGCCGACCTTACTTGATCGCCGTCGTTGCAATCAGGTGTAAACAATGGCAATCAAGGAAGAGACTACAGGTAACTGAGTCGGCAATATTGAGTACATTCGATTGGTATAAATGTCTGGGAGGACGGGGGGTCAGTGGTCAGTCAGTCGCGGCCAGTTTGAGAACGAACATTGAGAGGAGAATTACGAGCATGAGATGAAGAGAGGGAGAAGTACGAGATTGGAGGAATAAAGTGTTAATGCTAGTCGCGAGTAAAACTCTTTGTACAGTCACGACCATAACCATACTTTGCAGAACTTCAGCTGCAATACAGAGACAGGCATATCTTTTCATTAGCCATGATGATCCAGTCTTTGGGGGTTAAAACTCAAGTGTTGTGTTTTGCCATTCACACGTGTGTATTTAGTACCTCTCGCACCTTACCATCAAGCTTACCATGAATAGCAAGTTGCTCCATAATTAAGGATGAATGATCAGTGAGCTGCATCAACCCAGTTCGATCCCACATACCGTACGGTATGTTACGATATGATGGCCGATGTGTATGGGGGTGTACAGTGGAAAGTCACTTGACTGCAAAGCAAGTCAGCAACAGAGAAGGCGTGGCTATATCAGGAATTCTGGCATGGTTGTTGGCCTGTCTCTAGAATTGCTTCTCTCTGTGCGTGCTGCCATTGGCCATCATACACGGCAAGTTCTATAGGAGATGATGTAGCTAAGATACTTTTTAAACCTGCAACATATATGCTTAGGTAATTAACAACTTAATTCATGATTACAACTTATTTGACGCGGTTTCCACATTCAAGTACGCACCTAGGTGCAATATTAGCAATGGATCATAATGTTCACGAGGAAACTAAGAACAACATAATGATTGACTTGGTTTATTTCACTTTGCTTTTATGCTACTTTTGGGTAATCGCAAAGATGAGGATGAGCGACGATATGAAACTGATGAATCGACACTAATAAAGAACACCAACGTCAATGCCTGGATTCGAACACGGGACCACTGGTGAAGTAGCGCGTTGTGATAACTGCTCCTCAAAGAAGATAATTTAAATAATGCAGGTTATATCGAAGTGTCTCAAAAGGGTGTGTAGAGAACATAAGTTAACAGTCGCGAAAACATTTAAAAATTTGAAATATGATACATGCAAAAACAGGTCACCGAAAAACGCTTGACGATAGAGAACTGCACAATCTATTTTTGTATCTCCTAAGCCAGTATCACTGACAGGAAAGGAAACAAATATTTACATGATCATTGTTAGAAAACCTGGTGGTAAGGGACCTATGAGAACGAAGGTCGAATGTCAATATTGAAATGGACTTGACGGAAATCGAGTGCGGTTAAGATTGGACTAATAAAGGAATTCATCATTTCTAAGTATAACACTTTGAATAAAACCACTAAGCGAGTCCTTCCTATAAAAGAATTATCACCAATACTAGAATTGTCATTGGAATGATCTCTACGAGTACCTCTCCACATATGATAATTCGAGTAAGCACTTTGAACATCAAGGATACGTGCTTAGTGCTTACGTTGTCAGTTTTCTTTGGACAAAAGCCAGTTTACTTTTGGATTTATGAGGAAGAGATGGAAATGTTCATTTACTCTTTAAGTTTGAATTGTTTGGTACATTGGCGTACGCAGCATCTCCTATCGGAAGGGTCTGGAACTATAAGTAAAGGTGGAAATCACTTAGCTGTGCTCAAGGGAGCGGAATACACTATAAAATATTTGTTAATTATCATTTTTAACCTTCGTCTTAAAGGTTGTTCAAACACAAAAAATGGCAATAGAGGTCATTTTAAGGCGGAGTTTCAGTTACCGCTTTGGTTTTTCCGAGAGTTTTTTAATGCTTCGTTTGAAAGCTTTTATTTTTCTTAAAATTTCGGGAGGGGCTGTAGCCCCATCAGCCCCCCGTTCTGCGTATTCCAATGGTTGGTATTAACAAGTGCTTCTAAAAATTGAGGTTATATACTGTATAATGCAACTCAACATAAGACAAATGCTTCAACTGAATATATCATAAAAAATTGGAGCAATGTTTGAGCATAATCGCGACATGCTCCGTGGGTACTAATCCAAATATTGCGTATCTATAGTTAATTGCTTATAGGGTTTTCATATATTGCTTTCTGAGATACTGCAATGCTCCACTAGAAGGGTGTTATACAGCGTTACTTCCAATGTCAGATACTTTTGTCTTTTTAGATCTTTACATTTTTTGCTTTCTGGGATATGTAAATATACGTATATTATATCAACTTTATTTTTCTTTTTTGTACTTTGTCTATGTCTTCTCTTCCCTCTCTCTTTCTTTTCGATATTCCTTTCTCTCTTCCTTAACTTTGTTTCCTATTATTCTTCCATCTCCCATTGTTTTCCATCTTTCCCTCTTCCATTTCTTCTATCCTCTCCCTTCTATCTTTGTCTGGATCTATACTACGCATTTTTAATTGTTTCATTCTTCCACTTTTTTCTCTCTCTACCTCCCCTTCCACCCCCTCTCTCTTTTTATTTCTACATTCATTTCCATCATCCTTTAATTTGTTTATCTCTTACCTTATTTCTACAGTTGTTTTCCCATATTTTCTATCTTGTTTTAATTCTCTCTCACTCTTCTTCATTCCCCTGTATCTGTATCTTGTTTTTCCTTGATTCATACTTAGTCCTTTCTTATATCTCTCTCTCCTTCTTTCTTCAACTTCAATGTTCTCTATCTTTCTATCAATTTCCCTCATTTTTGTGTCTCGATATTTTTCTCTTTATTCGTTTCTGTATCGCGTGTCATTATGAAATGTTTTCATGAATGTTATTTGTGTCTGCAGGAAAGTTAGCTATGATTATATTAAGGTGAGGAAAGAATACATCTGGTAGGAAACACCCCTGTTACACCCATGAAAAATTTTCAAAACACAATAATAAAAAAAAACTGTTCATATTTTTACAGCACAACTGTTTCTACATGGAGGCTTTTCTTCAGGTTCACGAAAGCAACTTCTCTGTATTTATGGATAGTATATATGTAGTATTATTAGTTTCTATGCACATAAAGAGTATTTAGATTTGGCAGTGACTAAAGTGCCTTTCCGCAAAATCTAAGTAGAGTTCTGAGGGATGGGAGAGAGCCTATAAATCCAGCCCTGGACATGACGGAAAGATCCACAAAATCGATTTTAATGATGGAATATTGAAAGTCAGACTAACAACAGATATGCTGGAGATATCCACTGAACGTATTGACCGAACGTTTGGGCTTGATTAAGCTTTATTCTCGAGGGTGCTAGATCAGAAACGTGTTTCAATGGAAGTCTCGCCTAAGTGTTTGAAGCTTTTCCAGTTCATTCCTCTTTCAACTGAATAATTCACCCGCTCACGCCATATCTAAATTCATGAACTGAGGATTCAATTGTTGAGGTATCTGCCCTACATTCAGCCCCCTCAGACTTCTACCTATACCCAAATCTCAAGAAATATTTCCAAGGATAAGTTTTTTTTGGAGAGTGAAGTACCACATACTCTGAATGATTATTTTACAGATCTCAATACATTATACTATTATAAAAATCATATATTATGGTATTAGAACATAGTTAAGTAAAGTGTATACAGTTGAAGAGGTATTATGTTTAAAAGTAAGTAATAGTGAGTCAAATTAATTTGTATTTTCCTTTCTGATTACCTTACTTATTAAACCAGTTCACCAATATTGCTTGGAATATTAGCTCAGCATCTACAAGTTCACGGGTTGTTGTGGATAAAAATATTGACAATCTCCATCCTTGACTCCGCTAATCTATCAAACATGGTATAGATCGAGTTGAAATATTAGTTTGTCCGCTATCTTGAAATAAATCGACGAATTGTTCTAAAATAAAACATCGTTGGGTTATTTTAATTATAATTTATGCCACTTTTGGCTAAGCTCGAAGATGACGATGATAATCCACGGGATCCCCGGAGTCATAACCTGTTGTGATAAACACTTTTAATTAATGCTCTACAACATGTATGACTTTTACTGTTCGGGCCTCCCCGATGGCGTAGTGGTTATGTCGTCACCTTACAATGAAGTGGTTCCGGGTTCGTTACCAGGTGCAGGCACATAGTGGTACGGATCCCACCTTAAATTGTTGGTCCAGTCCCTATTAGCCTTACTGTGCATAAAGTATACTTAAAACACGATATCACTAACTCACTCACTTTTATTGTTAGTCTAGACAGACTTGAAAATTTCCAAAATGGGCCAGCCAACCTATTGAAACAGTAGAATCCGTACTATTCTTGCTTGGTAGTTAGGATCAGTTGACCATTACTTAACTCTTGGTAACACCCCTGGAGTTAAACTGCATGAACATAAACTCGTGACATGTGTGGCCTATGCGGCCTGTAATGAGCTCAATAAAACTGATTCCCTGTATACATCAAGGTTCTTTATTTCCCATGGCACCTCACTGCAAATAGTAAATAGATGTTCCCCATTCTCGTTTCTTCGAAAACAGGATAGCAAGAGCCGTGACGTAATCTACGTAGAGCATCTTTAGTGTTGTTCCCCACTGACGTACTCGTAATATTGTGTATGTTCCGATACATATAACCTATATAATACCCACAACGACTTCCGACACAATAACGGCGGATTCCACTTTAACTCTTAACTTATGAGATGCGGTCTCACAGACCGCTTGAGGTTCTGAAATTTTCAGATTACAGTTTTTCGTTCAAGCTTGTGTCACTACCTTTCGTCTACCTTACTCAATAGTGTCCTTGGCCCTCCTCAGTTTCTCGCCAGCTTATCGCGTGTAAGGAGTGAAGCTTTGTTTATTGCCAAGTGCGGTCTGCCTGACGTACCTCACAAGGAGCGTTATGGCGAGTGACGCGCAGTCTTCTATTAGAAAATGAAAAACTAAAAATATTTTTGAACACTTTTTGCTTTCTGTAGTTAAATTGCACTTACTAGTTGCTAAATATATCGTAAAAGGTTATTTTTTGTGCATATTTGTGTATTTTTTTTGACAGTACGACAAGTGAAATAAATATGCTCACATTTATAATACTTTTTGTAGATGAATAAACTAATGAATATAATAGCTATATAACCTATGTTCTGGCACTAATTGCTGTCAAATCAGTCACTAAAGACCATAATGTATTATTCTTCAATATCAGAAAGTTAAATTGGAAATTTATGTTGAGGCTGGGGTGAAAAAATTCAAAGTGGTCTGACAGACGTACCTCACAAAGTACGTCCCAGTATAAGCACCTCACAAGTTAAGTGTTAAACTGTAGGTCCAGTCCCGATTAGCCTTACTGTGCATAAAGTGGACTTAAAACACTAACTCAAACAAACAAACAAAGACATTATAATGGCGGAGAACAATCTTTTCCCAAACATTAATGATTTGCAATCTAGTTGCATATCCTGCCAGGATAAAGTTCCGGTGGCTGAAATGTCCGAGATAGTTTCCAACTTAGAACAAATATCTCTAAGTTTTCAACTTTTGGTGGGGATTCTAATAATGGTCGAGGACCATCTCTGTCATCCATAGAGTATGCCACCACGACATTACAATTCAATGAAAATGTGTTCGCGTCTCACATTTTCAGGTTTTGTTCAAATCAGACGGTAGCAGTAAGTCAAAGTGAGATTGAGAGGATCGTTGCACTACGTTATTATAGAAAGCATTCTGGGAAGAATCACTTGAAATTCCTTTTTAACAATTGTTTGCATGGACTCCCATCCCGTAAAGCACAAATGCATGATGGAACCATACAGAAATTTTCTTATTCTTAATTTAAATCTTGAAAAACAATTCAACCTTGTGACCATTCGCGATGACAACGTGGCACTTCTTTCCACGTACGGTATATTTGCGTGGGTTATTGCTATTCTTAATAGTTTGCAAATTGTTTCTTTGCAGGAAAAAATGGCACTTTGGAGCTTCGAGCAGATTCAAAGGTTGATGCAGAGAATAGCGAATAATTTACAAAAGGATGTAATAGAGGGTCGTTGGACCCAAAGTGCACTGGAGACTTTAGATTGGAGCAATGTGGCTTTCCCCCCGTTAAGTTCAGAAAAATGTGAGGCAAAAAGTTTAGAATTGAGTGAGAGGATTCAAAAAAGCAAAAGCGTTGATGATGTCCTCAATTAAATTTATATTTCAGCTGAGAGCAAGCATCCCATCCAATCAATTTCTTCTAATTTTCCTAACCCTTGTTCCTACTTCTTGCACGAAAGGGGCTGCGAGGACGATGAAGAAGAGATAGAAGAAGCAATGCACGACGGGAGAACGATAAGAAAATACGGTTTCAGTATGTAGAAGAGCATGTAGTTAGCTTACAGGAAAGAAAGGGGAAAATAGAAAGTATCCCTTCGAGTGACATGGATATCTTATTTGAAGGGAAAACTGGCAATGTTACACCAAAAAATGTGATTACATATTTCCAAAGATATGTAAACAAAAATTATGTCGACGATAAGGTAAGGATCATCTCCAAACTCCAAACAGAGGGTAACTGTGGCAACATTGTGGACCATCATGAGTTAGATATTATTAAACGCTGTTTAATTAGCTCAGATTTCATATCTTTAAGTCTTTCTCAGCTAAGAAAGATAGATACAGAATTCAAAAGTATAAAGACTAAAAACAGAATCAAAATATATTTTTTCGAGGAACTAATCCAAACCACTCCTGTAAGAGAGATTACTCCTCAGGTTTTCGAAAATAAGTTCACAGAATTTAAAAAAGCAAGGGCAAAAAAGCTGGACAAATTAAGAAAGAAAAAAATATGAGGATAATGATGATGATGATAGAAATAGTTCTAATCCTCCTGTGAGACAACAAACCAGGGATGAGGATGATGGTAATGGTAGTAATTGTCCTAATCCTCTTGTAGAGCAACAAACTCATGATGAGGAGGATGATGATAATCCTCTTGTAGAGGGACAAATACCAAACACATTTCCGTCTCACACAGAAAATATTCCAAATGAGAATATTAAAAAAAGAAAAAGGAAATGTAATGATGAGTAAAAATGTTTATTGTTGTAAATAACAATAATGTGTTTTGTGATAAAATTACTGGAAGATGGTTTCCTACAAGAACAACAATTCCAAGTTTTCACTTAAACTATTTTGTAAACAACCATTTGAAATATTTACTGTTTATGAAAACTGCTATTTCTGTATACAATTCCAAATATCATATTTGTGGAGCATTGAAAACATCGTCGTATTGTAGAACCTGTATATACTGTGTGTCAATGATTTGCACTTGAATGTTGTGTTGTGTATATATAGTGAAATTTAATTGTGTGTAGATCTCAGTCCCCACCAGCAAGTAGTGTTTGTGTCTCGTAGAGAGATTTTTGTATCTAATATCTTCACACTATTCATGTACGAAACTGATGTTTTGGCGTATTATAACATCATTCTTCTACACCACTTAGGTGACATACAATTGTATGAATTAATTCTATCCTTCTCTGATTTAGAACTAATATAAAGTTTAAGTATTTCGATTCTAGCAAAGTAAATTGTTGTAAATGGAGAGAAACGAAGATATGAATAACGGTTTTTCACTTCAAGGATTACATTGTTGGTCCTCTACGTCTCCTGGGCACTATTAATGGAGCTGTTCATTGTTGTTGAACAATCAGAGTCTCCAGAGAAGTCCCTCTGCAGGTGTTTGTTTGGCCCTCGAGGTAATTGCCCCGCTGAGAGTTCGCTTAGCAAGTGTTGACTTTTCTCCAACACCTGGGACACCAGTGGAACGAACGTCCAGTCGCAACTGAAGACATTATGCCAGACATTCGGAATCTTTTTCAATTGGAGATCAGTTTTTTGTATTCCGACCGGAAAGTACAGAAGCTTTCATCATTTCATTCGAGAAATTTACGAACTGATTTTATCAGTATATTGATACTGTTTAAAATTTAAATATATATTTCATTTCCCAACATTATTTACAAGTTTCAAATTAGCAAAATGATAATTTATGAATAAAATGAACTACAAGTATTCATTGAGGAAAATAAAGAAAACAATCCTTACATTCTGTTCTACTTGGAAATACCATTGCAGTCATTTCACTACTTGTCAGGAATGCAAACGTCTATCTCTAAACCTGATTTAACACTAGCTTACCTCTATTTTTCTGATTTTATGAAATGAGAAAAATATTAAAAATTGAAAATAATTACCTTGTTCCCTAGGGTTTTCACAATATTTTTGTATTACTTTTGTTCATAAAGGCATAATGTAATGTAAATAAGAGGCACAATGCACTTGGTAGGCCTATCAGGCGCCATCCTTGCGCCTGACATTCGAGACACTCATTCCACTGACAGTGTACAATTGGCTGTTAACTATGGTAATTTTTATAATTATTTAATTAATAAACAACTGCACCTCTATAAACAAAAAAAGAATTAATAAAAAATATTGTATTTTTTGTGAGTTTAAGTGAATGGTAAAATATGTAACACTCATGCAATAATTGGTTATTTTTTTATCTATGATGGTCATTTTTGTAAATATTATAATTTATTATAATGATAATCATATTGTATTATATATGTAAGGCTAATTAATAAATAACTGTACGTATGTAATCAACAAAGGAAGAATGTATTCAATAAAAAGTAGTCTAATTAATTTTAGTGAAAAAAGAAAGGTGTGGGTATGTGACCCCTTCCCCCTCAATAAGTACATTTCTCGTGGGACAGGTAAGCTAGGCTTAATACAATACTCGTCCAACAAAAAATACCACTTCATGAATCTGAAAACAGATTTCCAGACTTCGAAGGGTGTGAAGGACAATTTTCTTGTTCACTTCTCCCTTTTTCGTTTCATGCTGCGTGTTCAAGTCCCTACCTTGAAATGGAACTCATTGAATTACAGTATAAGTGGTATTGAAACAGAAACATCAAGGGGTGGGTGTTCCAAGATTTTTCTCATATCTCCCAGAGCAGTATCCTAGAATAAGACATTTTGCTTCTGGAATTTCACCGGTGTTTGGCAGCATTTACCATTGTGAAGAGTTGTTCTCCATTATCAACATTGTGCCCAAAAAACAGGTCACCGATCATGAATGACCGACAAATATTTGTTGTTTGCTTTACGTTTTTTATGTTCACAAAAAACGTGCTGAGGATATTTAGACAATCTCTTTTCTATTTCATGAAAATATGTAAGGATTATAATTTAAATATGTTTCTCATTACAATTACACACAAACACGTAATCATACAGTCATTTAGTTCTAAGCACGGTAATATGTGAAGGGAAATGAGGATAAATCCCCTCTCTCTGATGTTTGCATCCTCCTTCGGTTGTTAATTTTTGGAACTTTGGGCTTTGGGATTCTATATATAATTTATATAATATACCGATGCTGCAAGAGTAATCACTGGAATCACCCCCGTAGAGGCCAACCCCCAACTTATGGACTTCAAGGGGTTCGAGTTCGAGATGTGCGGCCCGGAGAGTTGTTTATCTTTTTGCGGCCCTTCTTACGAATTGAGTTTGACATGGTTGATCTAGAGGGCTGAGGAAATCTCCATTCTTTTCGATGACATTATTTGGAAACAATTTTGTCACAATAGCCAATGAAGTCCGTAGCACCAAAACCATCTTGTTGGAAAACAAAATGTCCTTCAGGCCAAAGGAATTTGTTAAATATACTGACACGGTGTTGTGAAGTCACTGTAACGCACGCTGCGCGGACACATAAGTACCATTCTTTTGCTAACATACTTTTACAACATATACTTTGTCCCGGGTATCATTAGAGCAAGCGAACGGAAACAAATCTCTGCCCAAGTAGTGACGCCAGACGGTTCACCAATGAATACGTGAGAGGAAATGGGATTGCATTGAGGGTGGAAAGCAACTGCTGTTACCAGCCTTCGCAGCAGCGTATTCTGCTTCTTCCTGCCCTCTCGATTACCCCTCTTCTCTGCCGCTATGCGCGGCCTTGCTCCACAGATACCCGGGACTTAGTATAGGCATACGCAAGCCCTCTGATTAGGAGGAACAAAAACCTTGATCAAAATACAAAACCTTATTCTATGTCATTGTTTTACTGTATTGATGGATACGAAACAAGGGCGTATATATTGTGTGCCCGGACGGACCCACCGAAAATCCCATTACTGAAAATTTAGGGGTAATACATATAATGCAGAAATATATATGCAGCATAACTTACAAATTAAGCATGCGAGAGTGTTAATAACAAGAAATTTGCTAGAGAACGAAGCGAGAGTGTTCGATTACATAGGCATTAATCATTTACACCCCTTCCCCGTAGTTATTTGGAACTTCATCGGCTTCAAAATACATCATTTTCTTTGAAAATATAACATCGTTTAATAACAGCGATAAGATTCCTCTACATTAACTTTCTAGGGGAAAGTATATAGGGTCATGAACGTCTGGAAGGAGGGGGACAACGATGGACACACCTCCATCTGGAGAAAATATGTCAACTTAAAAGTACATACTTCACACATATAATTTGATTTCAGTCACAGCAATTTTACATTAATTATTATATTGGCAAGTGGTGTTCCTTGAGAGGACAACACTATGATGGAAGCAATATGCCTCGTTTAAACCAACTCAAAATGAGTGATCAGATACCGCTTTATTCAAGCTGACTCGTGATGTCAGTTCAATAATATTTTGACATTAGACGTTTTATAGCAACCATAACATTTTGTAATACAAAAACAAAAGGCCTTAAGAATTTTATTCAATGAACAATAATATGAGCTACTTGTAACAATATTTTCTCCTATGTCATGATATTTTGTTTTGTCTAGGACTGAAATGAACACTATTACAAAAGTAAAAAAGGTAAAGTGCTCCCCTGTGCTTAGCACCACGCCATGAAGGCGTATAAGGGGTATGGGGTAACGCCCCACACTTTCTTGATCCGGTCGTGAGTGGGGGTGATGTGATCAGCATCACGCCCCTGACCGCCTTTACCCTCCAGGGTTTCCCCCAGGTACCCATGTCATTCGACGCTGGGTAGGCACCACTTGGTTTTATTACGATAGTATTTAAAAAATAAGCTGTGAATGGTTGTGATTAAAAATAACTTCCTTATCTGTATATGGAGATCAATATTCGTAAAAAAATGTTTTCATATCCACGGATTTTCAGCTTCACATATCTACCTCACACACACACAGAGACAGAGGCTTTAATTATTACCTCAGCATGACCAACAGAATGCGATTCACAAACCTCTCTTGATACAAAGCTGTGTTACGTAGACTATCCAAATTGCGTACAATTGCAAATATTAGATTTTTGTGATTCAATAAGCAATTTACATGAGGTTAAATATCTAACTCCAAGACAATAATTATGCCTCTCGTAGCTAGCTTTCTGTTATATTTTTCATAAACCTGACATATTTGTAATGAATGATTTCAAATGTACATAGGGCATACGATTTTAATAATTTTCACAGAAATTAGTTATAATTTCGAACCAAGAATATTTGCAATATCAACAATAAAATAATTTGCTTTCATCAAAGTCACAAATATCATAAATAGGAAAGTTAATTAAATTGCAAATTAAGTAATTAGGTCCACATAAAAATATCATAACTTTTAAAATGCGCGTTACAAATTTATGAAATAAATATTTGATAAAAATAACTAAACAGTTCAGAATAATTGATAGGATTCAGATCATATCAAGTGTAACAAATTTTTAACGTAGGATGTAAAGCATGGTATCTTAAAGCAGCCTCATTGTTCATACCCATTTGAAAATCAAACGAATTTCTATGTGACTCCAGTTATGTTACCTAGTACAAAAAAGGATATGCTTCTATACTAGATCGTAGTTCACATCCAGATACGAGAGTGAAATATATTTCGAATCTGCCATTATCAGCACTGATGCATGTAAACAATGGTATCTACAGTAGATACCACGTTTTACATGAAATAGAATATGCCTCACCATTCACAGTTTAACTCTCATCTGCATTGGGAACCTCTTCATTGTACTCATTATTTTTCGGTGTTACATATTCCAGGTCTTTAAGGAATCATGTAGACTTTCTAACTTGTTCTCATCTTCGCTGTGGTCTAAATACTCAGAAACTTTCTGAGACACGTTGCATCTCAGTAACGGTCGTTTCCCCGCCATCTTTGCTACTTACCATAATTTACACGAAGCAACTGGTGGATACCATTACTTAAAAAAGGTTTAGCTCTGTCATCTGTTGACGAAATGAAACACTACGAGTACGATTCGACTCCGTTTACGATGGACTATACGATGCACTTTGTAACTCAAAAATGACCAAAATGTCACTTACCATGTTTTACACCCGACCCCTTCAATTTATATCTTGACTCAATGCCTAATCTGACAAGTGGAAGATCAATAGGTGTGGATTTCATTTTATATATTTTCAATCCTCGTTATAAATGTTAAATTTCTACTCTAATAATACGCACAACCTGTGATTCAAAAGTTAGTGTTTGCTCCAAACTGACCGCTCGTTCTGTAGCATTTAATATTGGGTAGAACGTCTGTATGGGTGAATCCTGCAAGTTTATATTTATTTAGTTTAAGACTAAAGTTATTGATCCCACGCCAGTGAATCAGATTATACAGTTCGTTATAATGCCCTACAGTCATCAATTTTGAGCATATGTTAGAACATTTTAACACTATCAACAAAATTCAGATTTATTGAGAGTCTTGCACATCGCTCAATATAATATTTGCGAGAAATGTAAAGTATACAAACGTAAATTTGAAATTATTTACTTTCTCGTCATATCTTTTTAACAATTATAAAATAACGATAATAACAGTAGGTCTCTGCTAATCGATTTTAGGTCCAAATGTCTCTCTAAGGATTTTCTTTTCAACAAAAATTAATTTATGTTCCTTGTGTAGTGTAACACACCACCTTTCACACCCATAAAAAGCTATAGGTGCAATCATTGTCATGTATTTTAACATTTAGATTCTTTAATATTTAAACAGAGGACAACTGTTTATGCATATAAAAGTAACATGGAATAGCTGAATTAAATTTGATTTTAATTTGCCCTTTAGTATCGTTTTCATTAGTTAATATTAAATAATTGTTCTCTATAAATTAGTTTTGATTATTGCGTAGCACTTGGTTTCGTCCTCTAAGCATGTCTTTATTTTTCTCCTTCCGAACTTTCAAATCTTTGCTATTTTTTAAAGTATTTTATTATTATCATAAGTGTGTCTATGTCGTCTGCATAACAGCTCAGTTAAACCATTTACTGTATTACTGAATTAAATTATATTATTATTAAATATTCCACATTAAAAAAATCACATATATCCCACGAATTTAAGGAAAATCAATTTTCGACAAGAAATCTCATTTTTAAGAATTTCTCCCATGTATAACATAAATTCCGTATTTTTAATAAAAAAATTCATAATTCAAAGAAAAAATGATTTTTTAGGAAGAATTGAAGGAAAAATCCCACTTGTAATAGAATTTTTTTAAAAAAAAATACAATTCGAACATTAAGTGAAAATTTTTTTTTTTTTTAGAAAAGTTTCGGATTTCGAAATTAAAAATAAATATTGAGGGGGAATATCTTCGTGTTTTCAGTGCAGATTTTGTAAAAAAAAATTAGTATGTGGAGCGTACGAACATTGGTATAATTAAGCATTTTCTACATAAGAAAATGATCGCCTCGATGGCCAACGAGTTAACTGATTAACTCACGATCTTTCTGCCGAAGATTGCAAGTTAGAGTCCTGGACTGAGTATCTTTACCTTATAATCGGCAATTTCCAAAACTGACAGTTGAGCGACACAATATGAAAAATAGGGTTGAAAGTGGAAACCGTAATCTTCTCTAACTGTGATATTCTTTTTAGTAAATTCCCGTAACTACGATTGGAAGGGTCCCAATTTTAAGGTAAACTTCCCCATATTAAGGAGAAATTTAGTTACGCTCCAGAGAAAGTCCCAAAAGAGGCAATTGCGAAATGCTGACGGAATTTTATCAATTAGGGTGGAAATCTTGTTTACGAAAAGGAAATTTTATCTATATCGTTTTACATGCCACTATGTCATCGGCAGGCTGTTTCGTGGTGAAGTTTCTCTGTGCGAGGGAAATGTCCCGACGCCGTTTGAAATTTCCCGTGCGCCCGTCTCCGTGCAAGTATCGACCTGTTTGAGCAAGGGAGGACGTAGCAGTTGGGCGTCTGACGTCAGAGCGGACCGAAAGCGTGTTAATAGTGGAGGGGACGGGCAGCGAAATGGCGCTTGCTTTGAAACAACGTCCCTTGGATTTGAAGCCCAAAAGAATTCCCCAGGGATAGGGAAACGAGGCAGCGCTCCTAACTGGATCAACTGGTGAATAAATAAACCTCGTCTGGCTTTCTTCCTGTTGTCGACCTTCCTTACGTTTGGGGTGAGCGAGTAATATCAACTGTTAGGACCTACAAAATGTCCCAGTATTTTACTCCGAGGCAAAAATATAAGTCCTGTTAACAGCGGCGGCGATTGGGTTCCAAAACTGGGGGGGGGCAAGGTGCCAAAATTAGGGGGCAAGGAAAGTTTACTTTTCCTTGGTGCATAAGGTTTAGCATTGTGCGAAGGCAAAGTGCCAAAAAGTAGGGGGAAACTACCCCGGCGCCCCCGCCACTGGCTGTTAATGAAGAAAATCGCACATGCAATCAAACTTTTTACTTGAAAGCTGCAGGGTTAAGGATAATGCATTCTTACAACGAAAGCATGTTTACAATCTGTTTACATGCAACATCATCACTTCTAGGCCAGATCTCTGCCTGACCATTGACTTTCTTGAAAGTAATTTTTCTTGTAATCCTTATAACTGAATCAGTGGTTTACAAGATTTAGCTGACTAAAAATTTAATTTTATTAATTACAGTTTACCTATTATATACGTATGTGATGTAAATGTTTATATTGTTACAAAATTCATTTTATATTTCGGAATAATATGTAGAATTGACATAATGCATTCTTATGAACGATGTTACAATTAAAGAGGACACTTCTTTAAATCTTCCTAAAACTTTGGATTTAGAAAACAATAAATGTTCGTCTTGCCGACAAAAACTTTTAATCAGACAAGAAAAAGCTCGTAAATTTAGTAAACACTATAATGCACATATTTTGCAAGCTGCATAGCCTAGTGTTACCTCTGAAGTTCTGAATAAACCATGATCATTTTGACAAACATTCTCCTTGTATTTATATAAAAACACAAATTCATGTGTTTTTACATTGCCTGTACTTCAAAATGTCTCATATTACTGATACATTTTAGATGTAAATGTGCTGCATTCGAATGATGTAAAATTTCGAGATATTTTTCTGTGTTTATAAGTGCGACTAGGACTTTTTTAAGAGTGTGAGTGTGAGGTGTGCATCCTCTGAAATAGACATTTACAGTGCAACCATAATGAAGCTAATTATACATTCAGGAAAATAAAAGCTTAACGGGGTTTTGCAACTCTCCACAACACCTGCTCATTGGGAAGATAGATAAATATTTACAACATTGGCTCTAAATGTTAAAGATATTTACAATAACCTAACAATAAATATCAATTTATCTACACGTATTAGTTAATATCACTAACATATTAAGATGAATGGTGGAAGGTCATCCGATCTAAGATGGATAAGGCTTCATCTTTTCTTAATACATTGAAAATAATATTCGCGGTATTTCTTTCCCTGTATCTCACATAATATCTGTAAACGTATTTTCAAATATTAGCTGCACTGAAAAAAGAGATTAGTTGCAGGTGCAAAATATATTTTGCTGGAGAAAATTCCTTACGGTTAAACAAAGTTTCGTTACTCCTACAGTGCAACTGTTTACATAAACCATTTGGTTGAGTTCCCTTAAGAAAACTATTTGTTTCACCTTATTTTGTTTCACCGAAAGATGCATTGTGCCCCGTGACACTCTCTTGTTACACTGAAACATATTTGTTGCTTATCGGAAACAAACCTGATGTTTGTACTGGCATGTGTGACAAAAAGAAACATGGCGGATCCCGAAAGAAAGGGATCGAAGATCTTCGATTTTATTTTAAAGTCGTGGGGATTTGAAACCGTGATACCTACATTTGCTGTTAAGTGTAACAGTATTGATGTTAAATGTTGTTAAATATGTTAAGTAGGAAGTGTAAATTACAGAAATGCATAAATACAGGCGTATGCAAATTTTGAGGTGGTTTTGTCTTATGCAAATATGTAATATCTGATTATGCGGAATATAAAATACAAGACATCACAAGTGGTGCAAGCGTGTTTTACGTTAACATAACTAACTTGGTTAGTTTTCCAACATTTTGGCACTACTTTCACATCTCTACCTTACATATAGCGGATATGAATAAAGTTTGTAATCAGGGAAAGAGATTTCGGACACCCTGTATAACATCATCTGAATAAATAAATATTCTGTACATAAATGACCACATATGAATACATTTTCTATACACCCATGACCACCATCTTCTATAAGGTCGGCGAGACAAAGGTAGCATGTGTTCCCAAAGTGGGCCAAGTTACGAAAATCATATTAGAATTCAACACAACTAACAAATGGTATTACATTAATGTACCCAGTCCCCCTCCGATGCACAATGCAGAAAGCAAAGTATCTCGGACTGCCAGCAGTCATTTTATGTAAGTTATTGAGGAACTCCTGGCGACGTACGTACTGTGCAGACAAGTCCTCCACGGAGGTCAGCTATTCGTCGTTACTGTATATAACGCATGTCAATAATCAAAACTTTGACACGAAAAATTTTCTGTAATAAGATGAAGAAACGTGAACAGACATGAATAAATATGTTGTCTTGAGCACAAGCATCATTTTCTAAACCAATTATAAGCCGTGGGCCACCTTTGGAAGCCGTGGGCCACCTTTGGGAGCCATGGGCCACCTTGGGAGAATATGTAACGGTTTTCCAATTAATTTCTTAAGAAAAAGTACAAGCAATTTTGCAAAATATCCATTTGGCACACGTTGTTAATTACATATAGGAGTTGTTTCTTTTAATTTCAGAAATTTTTCTTTCATTATAGAATTGTAAATTGCACTAGAAGCTTAACTAGGGCCACCTACCTCAATATGATTACTATGAATATGAGAACGAAAACTAAGAAATGTCATCCAACTCCCTAGAGAAAATATTGTTATTTCGCCACTCATCCCCCCTCTCTCTCTCTCTCTTTCTTAGCTATTGGCGGGAAAGTTTAAAACACTAAATCTTCATAAATTACATAACAGTGATTTTGGAAAACGAGCTTCTTTGGTAAGAATAATTTGAGCACCAGTGAATTGTTAACGTTTCTTAATGAACGCCTTTATTAGTCCAAATTATTCGCAGGGACGCTGATTGGCCAATATCGCTGAGACCGTTAAGTAAATACCCATTTGGGTTGATAAACAACGGTTAATTGTCACTGAAATGAGATTCTTTGTAGCATGAAATCGCTTGCTAAATCATTCGGAAATTAATTTTCCCGAATCGTCTTCCACAGAATACAAATTGCCGCTGTCACTCAATTTGTTTTCGTAACAATGAGCTATTGTCACAAAAATTGGGTTGTTAAAATTAAACGCAATTCAGGTTTTCAATTTAGTTGCCGAGTCGAAAGATGGATAAATAACAGCTGAGTCAGACAATTTGCACGTTCCAAATATTTCACCCATTTTTTCTTGATCCGAAAAATGTAATTTCCAGTACTGAACACAAGGAGGGTGGAGAGGGGAGTTACAATCCTCTAAAATATCTGTGAAATAGCAGTACTAAAAGTAGAGCATGAAAAATTAGCTTCATTTTTCATTTCTTTTATATGTGGTATATTTGAATCGGAGAAATATATTTTCATTCCCAACGTATGGAGCTGCATTTTTATGTGAACAGTTTCCTGCACTATATTGCAACAGAAAATTTTCTTAAACTCTAAACACACTAAAGTTATTATGATATATCTATGAAACTGTACTAATTCTCATGCAACGT
This sequence comes from Lepisma saccharinum, assembly GCF_977018435.1. Taxonomy (NCBI): domain Eukaryota; kingdom Metazoa; phylum Arthropoda; class Insecta; order Zygentoma; family Lepismatidae; genus Lepisma; species Lepisma saccharinum. The sequence continues at coordinate 8,170,376 of NC_139236.1, read as the reverse complement.
GAATGAAAGTTAATTCGATTTTACGTACGTTGTAAGTGGCGGGGAAAATGTCATAACACATTTCAATTTTTTGCCCGCCTCTTTGGCGGAGTGGTTAGAGGTCAACGCCAGGGGCCCTGGTTCGAATCCCGGCCTGGGTATGGGTGTTCCTTGTGAGGTCCCTTCATCAATTTTATCATATCATCACTCATTTTCTTCTTCGCGAATAGCGAAAAGTGACAGAAAAGCGAAGTAAAATATACCAAATCAATCAACATTTTAAGTTTTTACATAATCTCAGGAAATGTTCTGGATCCTGAACAATCGGGAAATTTCGAATTGTTCTGTATTGAGAGTGCTTGCATGCCAAAAATTGCTTAGAATTTTTTTCTACAAATGCCTTTCTGCAGGGAGATAAAGTGTGTGGAAATCAAGATTTATATGTAGTTCTACATATAGACAGTTCTGATAGACATCAGTACCAACGACGCGCTTTGAGAATGCGAATGTAAAAGTATTGAGTGTTACGACAAAATATGTGGCAACTTTTAAACATAGAGCCGGCCTGAGAACACCAATGAACAACGGAATTTCATTAGAAGGGCGCGCTGAGTAAAATACCCAACTTCCAGGCGCGTATATTCTAGGCTACCTAGGCTATCGCCGAAGCCCAGATTAAATACAGAAAATAATCGACTATCAAATGTGACTGATGCTTCACTCTGAAACAACGACCGCGGGGGAAAAAATGATAGTATAAAACCCGCGACTCCTGTGCACCGTACTCCAGCGACGAGAGGAGGTGGAGAGTGGACCATGCTTCCTTATGGCCCGAGCTTATAGGAAGAAAAGGCTGCGCTGGGATTTTTCGTCCAAGGTTTGTTTTCCTTGTGCTCGCTCTATACAGTACGAGGGTCACTATTTATATTTTGAGCTTTGGCAACACTGATTGAAGTTAGGCGCGATTTGACGTTTGCACGGAATCGTCTGGCATTATTGACCAAAACGTACTTCAAATGTTTTGTCAATAGCTTCATTTGTGTTGTTTATGTTGCCTTGGAGATTGCGCGACAACAATAAAATGGAATCAACTCGTGAACATTTTCGTGTGATGATTTTTTACGATTTTCGACGTGGATTATCAAGACAAGAGTGCATCGATCAACTTACTTCCACGTTTGGCGATGAAGCCCCATCCTTTGCCACTGTGAAACGCTGGTATAACGAATTTAATCGTGGCCACCATTCGCTCACCGACGAGATTCGCGAAGGTCGTCCAAAATCAGTTGTTGTTCAAGAAAACATTGATGCTGTGCAAAACCTAATACTGCAACATCGTCATGTGACATACTGTGAGATTGAGGCAATCATAGGCATTAGTTCCACCAGCATATATAAAATATTACATGATCATTTAGCTGTGAGAAAGGTATGTTCTCCTTGGATCCCACACAATTTGACAACAACTCAAAAAGACGCTCGCGTCAATTGGTGCAAACAAATGCTCAATAAATACAATCGTGGTGCTTCAAAAGACGTATATAAGATTGTAACAGGTGACGAATCATGGATATATGCATATGAGCCGGAAGGTATACAGCAGTCGACTGTATGGGTGTTTCAAGATTAACCCAATCCAACAAAAGTTGTTCGCGCTCGAAGCACATCGAAACAAATGGTCACCTGTTTTTTCGGGAAAACTGGTCATTTGGCAACTGTGCCTTTAGAGGAACGTAGAACGGTCAACTCTGAATGGTACACAACAATTTGTTTGCCAGAGGTCTTCGGTCAAATACGGAAAACAAACAAACGCCGTCGGATCATTCTTCATCAAGACAATGCCAGCTGTCACACATCTCGTCTAACAACCGACTTTATGAACAGTCAAAAAATCGAATTGATGGGTCATCCGCTGTACAGTCCTGATTTGGCACCCAATGACTTCTTCTTGTTCCCAAATGTCAAGAATAAATTGCGTGGACAACGATTTTCGTTGGCGGAAGATGTCGTTGATGCGTTCAAAAACCATATTATGGAGGTGTCTCAAGAAGATTGGAAAAACTGCTTTGACAAATGGTTCGAACGAATGCAAAAGTGTATTGACCATAAAGGAGAATACTCCAAAAAACAATAAAGCAATTTTGAATGCCAAATTCCTGTTTTTTTATTGTTAGGCTCAAAATATAAATAGTGACCCTCGTACATGAGGATGGACTCCTCTCCTTTAAAACTACCACCAGGCTTCAGCGGTTAAATTCTTCCCCGACCAGCGCCTGGAGGTGGTCGGTGACGTATTTGTAGTGGCTTCTTAGACAGGGAACTCTTCGTTTTACAACGGCGGTAAAACCTTACAGCGATGCCAATGCGCTCACCAGTATGGGATTTTTCCCAGGTAAGGGAAATTTTGAAACTAAACTACTATTACAGGAACGGGAAAAGAGTGGCTGGCATGTGATAGGGAATTTGTCCTCTAGGCCAAAACAACACATGCAGAACTCGCAGGCCGCTGACCTTGAACCAACAAACTACGCTTTATGATGTTTTCAACCCCTCTGCTGCTTTGTTTATGACTGGCTGGGGTAGACTAATTGGCCGGAGATGACAAAGGGCATTTTGACATAATTAACGAACTATTGCCGAAACAATTTGCTCTGCTTTTGCATGAGGATAAACTTCACATCGTGAAGATATGCAGGCCTCTGGCATCGCAAAGAAGAAAAGAATGGATTTGATTTGTTATTTTGCGTTCCTCTTCTGCCACTTTAGCTAATCGCGACGATGAGAATGAGTGACGATACGATGAAATTCGTGAAGGGTCATTCACAAGTCCATGCCTGGATTTGAACCCGGGTCCCCTGGCGTCATAGTGCGCTGTGCTAATAACCATTTTACCACAGAGGTTGCCAAGAGAAGAATGGAGCTCCTGTCCAAATTAAATATTCAAGGTAAGAAGTTTATTATACGCGTATATTTTATTCTCGCACGTAGGCCTACATAAATATTTCACAATATGGGCCTCTATATTATATAAATAACCATGAAATATTTGAAATGTTTTCCTTACTGTTTTTATATTAATGAAACAGTGTTATGTTTATAATTATTAGTAAATTGTAATGTATGTATTTTAATCGCAATATCACATCACCTTAAAATCCAAGAAATTGAACGAAAAAGAGCCTCCCATTTGAACATTATGATAAAAAGAGATAGCCCAGGTTTTAAACCCAGCATACGCCACTACCAACTTCTCTACAAAGAAGTTAGTCGGATCCGTAAGACTTTGTAGGGCAATATACGCCTTATAGTAAATCAAGATCGGTTAAGAATATAGATATGGAAAATGCAAGACAATTGGAATATCAATTTTCAATATTCATAAACTTTTGGCCATTTCAGGCACTTATCAAGTTTGAAAAGGATGAGGTATTGGAGTAATAAAGTTATTTTTAGTCGGACCTGCTGTACGATAATAGATGAACTGTTTTTATGGTAACTTGTCTAGAGTATGTATCTATCTTTCCGGCGCCCTAACTGCTGAGCCCTGCTTACATACAAGTACTGAATAGATTAATCGCGAAACGTTGATTGTCTGTACGAAACTCGAACCCACAGCTTTGGTGAAAGGATCTGGAGGAGAACACCCACTGAGAAGGGTGTAAATTAAAATATTTTCTCAGAATTGTACTTTCCATAAATTGGTCCAATAGATCAGACAACCATCACAATCAGAAATGTATTTGTGTTCTTCCTTGTAGTAAAAAGAAATGTAATAAACTGGCAGTGGATAGATATCTTATGCAAAAGAGATTGTGAAAACTAAACATTATCTCCTGTTAGCATATCATTGCTTTATATATTGTACATATGTTAGTATTTGCTCGCCTCTTGTTTACTTACTAAACTAACAGAAATGATGTAAAGTAAAATAAATTAATTTTTATTAAAAGTGAGAATCATCTTGTGGGTGTTCTATCTCCAATTCCCATTGAAGACAGATATTGAACTTAATTCGCCAGTTACTTTTTAACTTCTAATAATGATTACACAGCAAATATTCGCATTTGTATGTTAATAATTGAGCCAATCTTTCTAGTGTAATTAACGTAGAGTAGCTAAAAGGTTCAAATCCTAGTGTTTCATTACCTTGTCATTCAATCTCATCTGCGAGAGAGGGAAAACAGACGTCAAATAACCAAAGTAGAAGTTAAAAGTTCATTTTCTTTGTGCATGCGTATATTTTGGATTTTATGAAATGGTCTAAATTTCGATTCTGAACAATAAAAAGCGCTACTAGAGCGTTTGTTTTGAAAATTTAATAACTTTCTCGTCTATGATTCAAGGATGTAGTGCTTTCCTTTCTTTTTATTGTTTTCATTGTAAAGAAAAATTCTTAGGCTTGAAAAAGTCACTTTTTTTAACAACCTACTATCACATAGACATTTCTGTGAAAGTAACACTATGAAAAGTGTCATTACGAAACGAAAAAGATCTTAACACATGCACAAATTTCCAAATAATGAGATCAATATGTCTTCCCGGATAAAGGAACATTTCTTGTGACTATGCATGAGTTGGCCTTGTTTGTATGTGTTTTAATGACATCAGATCAGAATTTCTATTTGTTACAATTTTCACATTTTCTATGAAAACTTAACAAAAAAATACTTGAACACAGATGTATTGTTTTAGTCACAACAAAAGTTGTGCCCATGACACCGTTTGCGCACGTGACCGCATGAACAGTCTTGGGAAAAAAATACTTCCCCTATAAGACTATTGGTATTAAGGCTGAATTAGGGAAGTATTTTTTCCCAAGACTGTACATCAGTGACAATCTAATATCAACATTATATTCAAACAACAGGGTCACAGTACATTTTATGTTTGCAATATAACAGGTTAATCAAGTTTTTTACATAGTTGTAACCACGACATCAGTGGTGAAAAGTGCTCTAAGATTCAACCGATAGTTCAACATTGAAGAGGTGATCGTGTATCCGTGTTTGAATTGGATCGCCTCATGGGTATCTTTTGTGGCGAATGAAGCTTTTAAAGTAATTGAAAGCTGCTTTTATATTGATTTCAAAATGATTAGTCTAAAGTTGTGACGACGCAGATTGCAGATTTCGATCTAGCAAATATTTATCCTAGCGAGAAAGGAGAGTTTGGTATAAAAAGGGTATAAACTTATTTAAGACTTTCCCTTCCAAAAGTAGGAAAAGTATATCATTGAAAAATGTTTGCAGATTACGGCACAGTATCATATTTTCTGATGAAACATCACGAGGGTTCGTGTGCAAGACATAAGGCATTATGCATGATCCATATAAGATCAAACTTTACAAAGATTTGAGAAATCTATCGTGAACAATTATCTAAATGGATACTCCTCATCAAGAACGAAACAAAATTTAACTCACTGAATCTCAGAAACATCGAAAATAAAGTGCAAAGGTAAAATTGATCTTGTTCAACATCAAGAGCAGAGGAAAATTTAGTTCAATGAATGTCAAGAGCAAAGCAAAACACAGCCAATTAAAATTCAGGATGAAATTAATTTAATGCATTGAAAGACAAGGACAGCCCAGTGAAATTCAGGTAAAAAGGAAAGAGGAGAGGAAAATTGTGCTCACTAGAAACCAGTAGTAAATCAAAACTCATCTCATTAGAAGTTAAGAAAAAAATAAAGAGAGAAAAGTCTGAATATGTGAATTGTCTTTCGAAATACACTAGTTCCTCTAAAATTCCAGGATTCCATATTTGAATAATTTTATTAAACTCCAAGATAATTCATTATGTATATATTTTTCTTAATTATAATAATGTCATGTAGCGAATTCGTTACAATGCATTTGAAAGTTATTCTCAGTTCGTGTAAAATTATCTCAGCTTACAGAAATGCAAGCACGTATTGTATTAGAACGAAACTTTATGGCTTGTTTATTTGGATGTTGGATGATTTCCTAAAGTTTTACAGGAGAATAAGGAAGGCCTTCACAAGACTAAGGCTGAGTACTTCACTTACTTTCAGGCTTTACGAACCTAATTCTAGCGTTTGTGACACTCTAAAAACAACGGATCACATTGAATAAAAGTTTTTTGGAATCTTTGTTGACAAGAGTATTCATTGTAGCACAACAAAACCCTGTTCGTGTTAAACAACATAATCAATACAAAATATTCTGATTTGCTAAAATAATCTTCTGGGCATGACGTTTCTTTAAAAAAAATATTTTTTGAAGTGCTACGTGTTTCATTAGATGTCGTGGACGTAAATTCCATCTGTTTGAACATATTTGACTTTAAAAACAAACCTAATATGGCTGAACCTGCTCTCTAAAAAATAACGGGGGTACATTGCAAATAGTTTTTGGAAACTGTAGGCAAGACAAGTTCTTCAAGTAAAACAAATTTTCCTTTCTTGTTGGACATCATATTGGACAATAAAAAATCTTTCTCATGCTAAAGAATATTCTTGGCAACAGAGTTTCCAAAGAAATACTTTGTAAAGCATTCCGCCTTTACGTGTACTCACGCAAACATAATAAAATATAAATTACTATCACATTCAAATATTAAAATGGATCAAAATATACCTTTATTATGCAAGATGCACACACAAAATCAACACAGTATGCCTCACGTGAGCACATAGTCATGCATGAAACTGCCATCATATACAATAGGCTCATATTTATTCTTAGTAATCAGAACTTGGAGCAAATAAGTTATTTCCTCTTTGTACTTTGTATTAGAGAATAGGTTCAGATATTCTGTCTCCTACTATCTCATAAGAAATTTACGTTGAAATTGTAATGACATTGTATAAAAGAACAATCTGTTATGCTGTGCCTCGCGCCTTGGTAAGCAGTTGAGGTCTTCCTATTAACGGTGAAGGAGGTGCGGGGATTCTGTTGTGATAAATAAGTTGTTTATCACTGCCTACGAACGAGCAGGACCCAACAAATTATAATTTTAACTTGTGCGAATAAGTATGTACGCGCGCGATTCGTCATTATTTTTTGACATTCTAATTATAAAGTATTTGAATTTTATTTGACGTGATGTGTTGCTCGGTGGTTACCTTCCTGGTGAATTTGGAATCGCCTTAATCCCGATCCCTGGGTGAGAACTCGTGGTTCCAACTGACCAGCCGGAGCAAGGAGCAGAGTGTTGCCAATTCGTGGCTCCATGTCCTGCAGTTACGATTGTGGTGGCTCGTTGCAAACTTGAGTCAACTGTTAGTTTCCAGGAATTGATAGGGACTGACAAGTACGTAACATGAGCTCAATCAATTAAAATTTCAACTGCTTATAACCTTACCACGAGAATGTGCATTGCGTGTTCTCTAAAGTATTTTTTATAAATTATCTCGTAGAAAAAACAGCATTTTTGAAAAAAATGTCATAAAATGCGAAAAAAAATAATACAATACTTTTGCTTTCTAGTGTATGCATTAGAGTGGTGCATCGAGGCCTTATTGCTCGATAGTCTAATAGTTCGCATGAATGACGCTAGATGGCTTACGGAATGGAGAGAGAATAACGCTCGAAAATTCGAACGACCGGTATACGCTCGAAGTCCAGTAGTTCACGTATAACCGTGGTTTGTCTGTAGTAGTTGGCCTTCAAATATGTATTGTGAAGGGATAGAAGCAGTGAAATTGAAACTAAAGTGAACATAGTCATCATATCCAGGTAATTGTTCATTGATTTCGTGTTTTCAGACCACTTTATGCACAGTAAGGTTAATCGGTATTGGAGCTACAGTTTAAAGTGGGATCCGAACCACTTGTGCCTGCACCGAGTATCGAACCCGGGACCTGTTGATTACAAGGCGACGACGCTATCACTGTGCCATCGGGGATGCCCTCATGATTAGTCTATCTTACCAATACATAGAAATATATGAAAATGAATAGATGATTATGGGCTGAAACTACCAGGACGGATTTTTACACACATATATGTAAGATTATTGTCCCATTGAAATGATATTTGATATTCTATCCTATTCGAACGAATTACGCTCGAGCGTGGGAAATTCGATCGAGTATTTTCGAGCGAAAGTGGTCCAATCCAGTACTCTAGTATGCATACAGATTCTAGAAATTTATAAAATCGAGAGCTTGAGTTAAATTGTACTTCTAGCGAAGATAAATTAATCTATTAAACAACATATTCTTTGACTGACATCTAATATTTTTTTTAAATTTTACCTCCAGAAATTAAGCAACAACAAGAAAATGTGAGGTAAAAGAGAAAACAGTTGGAGAAAAGAGAAGAAGAGTGGTGGGCACGCTGAAAGAAAGCAACGAATGCGTTAGGGAAAACAGGTGAGTCATAAAGTGCGATCATCGTGCCCTCGCACGGATTTCTGGCGTACCAGGTATTGGATTGTGTTTGATTCTATTGGATGATCACCATTTGTTGCTTAATTTATGGAGAGCAGTGTACATAGATCGTTGAGGTTCTAGTGTTTCGTTCTAATAAACTTACAGAGAATCAGGTCAATATATTTTATATCAAGTTATGTCAATATTAGGCAGATGCTTCCGTCCAAAAAAATGTTTTTAGTATTTTAGTATTTATCGAGAAATCAATAATACTTTCAATTGTTGACTGGAACAGACAAACAGACGAGCCAGTAGACAAGATAGATATCGAATCACTTGGAGAATGAACAGTTCTTTCAATCCACGAAATTTCATATTTGAGTTTTGTATGGATATCGAGGGCTTAAAATGTGACCATGCTTGGCTCTCACGGTCTGAGGGATGGGCTGAGTTGTTTCTTTTTGATCTGTAATTTGGTGGGTAAATTAGTCCACCAAAGTAGATATCTGTCTTGTAATATCTGAGATATTAAAAATTGACAAACGAACAGACAGCTGACGTGGCACGATGGGTATTTTTCTAATCTTTTGCCTCAGTAAAAATGCTAATCTCTTGCTCCCATTTGTCTTATTTTTCTTAACCTTTATTAGATTTACCGATGAGTATCCTAAAACTAGATGACATGAAAAATATACAGAAATCATCACTGATATATCTGAAATATTCTGAGTATGAAGGTACTTTTTTCAAAACACTGTAATATTCAATTTAAAAATCGACCATCACATTATAAGTATTACACACACAAACAGAGATATATATACAGGGTGGGAACAAAGTCGCTTTCCGCAATAAATTAAGAAATCAAATTTTGGGGAAAGCGACTTTGTGCCCACCCTGTATATATAACATGACATAGTTTTAAGTTAAAAAAGTACAATACCAGCCTGCATCTACAGATTTTCCATCAAGAAGTGATTTCAGAGAAAGTGAACAAACAGTATTCTTACCTAGAGAGAAGAAAAAGAAAAATATAATAAATAGAATGATACATGAAATACAATGTAAAATGTACTTAATAATATGATCATGTACAACATATACAATGCCATATTTTCACAACAAAGTAAAACGAAAGCCTTTACTATACCACTATTTGGAGCTTTCGAAATTATGGGAACTAAAAATTCTCATATCTCTATTATCAATTCCAATATTTACTCCGGCACTCTCAGAGCAATGTCCTTGACTGACATACTGACACGGTGTTATTTACACTTATTTTTTTATGATGTAGATGCATAGTTGTATGGTGTTTTAATGATAATAGTCTAATACGCTGGAATTTAATTTGATATGATTCAGCAGCACTTTCCTTTGTCCTAAAGCCATTGACCTTCAGTTACCGTCGAAGGTTACAATTTCGACAATACCACCACTGTTTCAAGGTAAGAACCACGGATGAATCTGTAAGTAGCTGTTTTGTTAACTTTATTCTTTAACATTATAATCTATACATTTAAGATCAGTAGCTTATGTATGAAAATATCAACAATTAGTCTGATTTACAAAAAGGAAAGCAACCTTGACAACATTAAATTCCGTTTTTCACTAAGAAAAAATTGCAGATATATAAATTTCATGTGGATGTAATAGATTTTGAACCTCGTAGCTTTCCGATAGAATTTCTGACAGATCTCTTGTACTATAATTGTTGAGATAGATATATAATTTTGCTTACGACCTGCTAATACCTCAAAATCTATTATACTACACTAAAAACGTTATACTCGTAGATAATATTATTTCATGAGGAAATAGTATATTTTGAATCTATTAGGTTTCAGATAAAATTCCTGACAGGTATCCTGTGTACAGTTGACAAGAGAAAGCAACCTGCTAGAATGTTCCAGAACAACTTTCTAATAGTCTGGAGGGGAGTAATTTTTGTGTATATATATCGTCCTGTTTTGTACCTTGTTACATTTGTACTTGGTGCAGAGTCTGAAGAAGACCTTGCTAGAAAGTTGAAACGTTACGTTTAGTTTACGTTTTATAATAAAATAAATTTCTGCTTTGGTCAGCATATTGAGTTTTTCATATCATGGAAACAAGGCTTAATGGTGTTATATAAGTTCATGCTCAACTTAGGAAGTGAGAGTAATACTCCAGTCTCATACACATATCCAACTTCTATAGTAAATTGAATATCAAAGGGAAATATCGTAATAACGACCGGTGTATGGAGGAAAGTAGGTTGTTTCCATGCCTCACCTTTGTGACGGGTTTGTGTTAGAGTGTAGTCTGCATTACAGTAAGTGCAGAAAAAATAGATGTTCAGGATGGAATGTTACATCCTCTCAAAATGTTAGAGCGTTTTCACACTTCGCTTCCGGGATAATTACATTCGGACATCTGTCATTAATTAACTGAAATGTATGTACATACATTGTGGGTTGCTTCGGGGATAATATATTCAGTCCTACCTTCCTGCAGTTGCAGCAATTCTGTATTAAATTGTTTTCGGGTGGTTGTGTGTGACTCAACTTAGGTTCTGTTAGTATGCAAGGATGGTAGGTCCAATCCCTATTAACACATATAAGTATAAAGTGGAATTATAATAAATTAGATTTTGATCTCATAATCTAATAATTCTACAAACATGTACGTAAATATAAAAACATTAACTCATGGCTACAAAATAATTTCTATCGGTCCGTCCATTTGTCTGTCCGTATCAGAAATAAGCAATTTGATATCGGAAACTGAAACAGATTCAGTTATAAAAGATTCTGTACAGAAAGAGATACCAGGTGACATTTCAATGGATTTGTCGTTCTTGATGATAATGGGAGTAGATAGATTCAAGGGGTCGTAGCAAGATAGCGCCAAGGAAAGTTTATTTCCAATGGCGAAAGGATTTTAAAATGAAATTGCATGGAAGTCGATTACAGGCATTATAAAAGCAGCCTTTTGATGGGTGAGATCACAAAGTAAGTGTGGTACGAGAAGGCATTCAAAATGCAGGCGCTTATTTGTGGACCTCTTTGAATCTTAAAAATCTGGGTTTGTCAAAGGAATGATAATGTGGCTTGGTACTATCTCACCAAGACCCTTTCAAATATTAACTGAAAAAAATATCATAGCAACTTGTCCCTAAAACTATGAAAGTAACAGTGTATTGTGAGCATAATGTAGATAAATAATATTAAAAGCATAGGTTATCGGGCTTAGGAAACTATATATAAATACTATAAAGATACAATTCTGTGTGATGAAATGATATTTAAAGGTTTTTGTTTAAACATCCATGTCGTCAATATTACCAAATTACCTACATTTGTCCTTTTGCTGTTACACTCAAGGAAAGTAAGTCTCTTTTTATTTCTCATTAACATGAATATTTTTCCTGGTATTAAAAATGGATCATAACAATTGAAATAGCGTTATTATATATCCACTTTCAATGTTTTTAATATGCACTAGAGGAAAGAAAATCTTGTTTTATTTTCAATAACAAAATTGTATTTTTTTTTAGAATTAATTTTCTGAAACCGTTTTACAATTTCCAATGTTCGTTTTTAGTTTCATTATAACTCCTGTTTGTTACTGATTGCAAATATCTTATATAAAATGAAAAGTAATGGAGTTCACCATATTAACTTCATGAGCTGTTAACAATGCATAAGAACATTCTTACTTTTATTAAATGTTATAAGCCTCCATGTGAGAATACATATAATTTTAACCTGCTTTGCATCCAATGCTACAACGTACCCACCGAACTTGCTGTGGTCACATAAACATCACGTACCTTACAACTATCCTACTGATAACATTTTGAAAGACTGATATGTTCGTGTTGTACACCTAGGAGTCTTTGCATATTGCTTGGTTCGAACTCATAACTCACTAAAATCACGCTTATATGAAGTAGAATGGTAGATACGGCCCTCGAGAGGCGCCACATTGAGTGGATCCATGACAAACTTAATAAATGTGTATTTCTGACAAACAAATAGTCTTTCAGCGAATTTCCTCACAAAATATAGACGAATTCTGGGATGGTGCTCGTTCGGTTTCCTTGTTCTATCCTTCCTCCTATCATTCTTTCCGCTCTGGTTAACATAATTATACATACAAACAAATTAATTGGCCCATCGACACTTCGTTGGTTTACGTGGATGTTGGTTTGTTCTTACTTTTAGCTAACTGTAACGGGGGAGATGAGAACACAATAAAAAAATCTCTTGAAGCGATCTTTGGAATTAAAATTTGGTGGATTGATGGATCTACCAAATAATAGGTCAATGTAGTGAGAGCAGTAGTACGTCAAACATCTCTAACCAATAAATTAGAGAATAGGCAATATTGTGCTTAGTACCAATGGAGCAAGTAGGAACTACATAATAAATGCAGTTCGAAATTGAATTTAATTGGAACTCTTTTCTACACCAGACATTGCGGAAATGTATAAAGTGAGTTATCTTAGTATGTACGACTGCCGTTATCCAGTTCTTTAGAGGAATGTCGAGCAGGAACTTAATTCTGAGGAAAAGGAGTAAACGTAATTACCGCGTCGCCAGTTGCTGAATGGAGAACATTTGTGCCTTAGCTAAAAACTTTGTTTGTTTACAGTCACATTAAGCTCAAAGAGACTTGTATTTATTTATTTACGCTTTTGATTACATTGCGAAGTTCAGGTTGTAATACCTTCTCTTCCCCTTAACCATTAATTGCAGGCTTTCATTCCTTCTGTTTACTCATATAATGAAAACATGGTAAGAAATGAAATATAAATATAATAAGGTGAAAGTAAGATCAAAGAAGTTAATATTTGCGGAGAAAAGGAAAGCAATTTCATAAGAATTTCAGCTAAAAAACTTTATCCAAACATCACACATTAAGTAAGATTTTCTGGACTTTCGGCATGCGTCAACCAAGTCTTCAAAAATTCCTGTCGTTTCGAGAAACCCCTATGATATTCCCAATTTTTAAAGATTACATCGGCTTAGAATTGCTTCTAGAGCATACATGTGAATCGTTGTGCGGTTTGCTTTCGCTGTTGTCTACATATTTGGAATACGTAAGCGTATTTTCCATCACAGATGTCTAGCCAAAAAAAGAAAGTTGTAAAAGGAATTCTAAGGCCAGCGGCACACTGATCCGATACAACACGACACGACGAATCATTCTTGTTGCAAACCGTCTCAGGGAAAGTGTTGATAGTCTCCTATGGGAGGACGCACACCGAACGAAATATTTGATTTGAGTCACCTTGCGACAGGTTGCAACAGTTTGCGACAAAACAACGAAGGCCGTTGGAATTTAATCTCGAGTATAGAAGGAATAGAGAGAGCGTACGTGACGTCAGCTGAAGCCAAAATAGCTTGCGGTGGCCGCCATGTTGCAATGTTCTACTGGCTGTTGGTTGGTTGATTTAGTATTTTAAGTCCACTTTATGCACAGTAAGGCTAATCGGGACTGGACCTACAGTTTAAAGTGGAATCCGAATCACTATGTGCCTCCACCGGGTATCGAACCCGGGACTCCTTGATTACAAGGCGACAACGCTACCACTGCGCCATCGGGGAGGCCGTACTGGCTGTTGCATCTATTTGTTAACATTCAGCAAGAGGGATTTTCGTCGGGAAAAATAAGGCTGCTTGTTATGTCTCTTATGTTTAAATCGTCGAAACAATAACACAAAGTTTTTAGTAACTAATTTTGACGAAAAGACAAACAAATCTAGACCTTTTTATGTGCTGGGACGCAGGCCCGTACCCAAGGCCATGGCCCCCTCGAGCCATGAAAAATGTTAATTTGAACGTATAAAGACCTACAAAAATTACGTTGATGGTTTTTCAAATTTTGCATGAATTTCGATTTTGTCCTTGCACAAATGAATAGGTTGTTTTTGGACAGAGGCAGGCTCTAGAAGTCTGCAGTCTGCAATATTGGGCTATTTTAGTTTTATAACCATTGATGCAAGGCTATCAGACCTTCCGATTTAGTCAGGACATTCTAATCCTTTTAATTCATGTCCCGACCTTTTCGCCTCGGCTCGGGCGCTACTTGCTATAAGGGAAGGAAGACTCTTGGCCACTACAGACATTGGTTATGTAGGACTTTCTGTAGAATACTGTGTACATTATTAAAATTAACTAAACATTTTATGAGTCAAAAACAGTTGTTTGACACTCGACAAATAAGAACCCCTTCGTTATTGAATGGTTTCTTCTATTACAGTGTCACAAATGTTCACATAATTAGAATAGAGGTGAATTTTCTATACTATTTACATTATGGAAGAAAGGTTCCTCAATGACTGAAATACAAAACCAACCATATAAGGGGTATTTAGCTCTCCAACCGCACCGCAAGGTCTGTGATCCCTTTTCGCCACCACTGAGCAGAAGGATAATAAACTTTGTTTTCTTTCTCCAACAACAGGGTTTTTCTGCAACTGATATCCATTCTGCCACTCAATGGCTTAGGGTTAATTAATATTATGTAAATAGCAAATTCCACTTCACAGCAGAATCGTTGCTAGATTTTCGGGGCGCAAAAATTGCCTGAAGTTTTTTAACATATATTTTTGTTTGTCCAAAACATTCACGAAATTAAGTACATTATTATTTACGAAATTCTGTCAATCGGAATTTGTTTTACTGCAACTTTTCTTCTTTTCTACTTGTAATTGTCTTGAACAAAAATACACAGTGGTGTGACCGTACAACAGACAACTTTCACAGTGGGCAGAAGACATCAAATTCGATGCTACGAGCCGTTGATAATGGCATTTTCTATCCTACATGTAATGTATGCAACCTCATTAATAGCTTCTTGGTTGCCACTGGCATTTATTTTTATTGTCGAATAAGATTCTAAAAGCGAAAATACACCATAGAAACAATATTACGCCAGCAGACACTGCCAGGGTGAAGTCACTTAGCCGTTCCCTACAGATAATTTATTTACAGGGTTCGCACTGACTCCAAAGTTCTGGACAACTGGAGGAGACAGGAAAACAAGGCTAGGATTGAGGTCATTGGAAAGAAATTATTTTTTAAAAAAGCTTTCAAAACCTGGAAAAGTCAGGGGAATGAAATAATTTTTGGATGGCAGAATTTGGAACCGGAAACACGTTTCGTTTTATCTTCCCAACAATCTTCCTTTTTGGGTAATATTGCTTATAAAAAGGTTCTATCATTTTATTTTTCATTTATTTTCAAAAATGTTCATTTTCATTCATTCATTTCATTAACTTACAAAGTAGTAGTGTAACTCTTATTTTTTAGAATGTTAAATTATTACAAAGTTATGTAAAATACTTGGAAAACTCAGGGACTTTGCAAAGTGGGTGTGAACCCTCATCAACCCCACACACATATGTTGCTCTTCGTAGGCTATTTGAATTGTTTGCATTATGCACACATGTAGTCTACTCGTATCATACACTTTTTTTCGCTCTCTGACAGAAACAAATGTCAGTGCCAACTGCCAATATTTGTCACATGGTTGCATACATATAGGTTAGAAAATGCTGTTCTTCAAAATTTCGCAACAAAATCAGCAAATTTCTCTACCCACCCTATCCTGTACAACCCCCCCCCCCACATAGAAATTCGCCATAGGGTCTGGCCCCCCTCAAAAAAATCCTGGGTACGGGCCTGCTGGGACGTGTTCATTTACTGTATGTAATGCTCTATTATATCTCGTTAGTACACCAGACAGAGTTTAATGAAATAACAATAGAATCAAAATAGGAGTTGCATTATAACTCCTACACTCGTAAATGCATCACAAAACATTATTATATAAAGATATGAGATATGTACAAAGGTTTAACACGATTTAATGACACAATTTACGCCACCTCGATAAGTAAACCTAATTTTAGATTATAGGTAGATTTCGGACCGAAACATCAGGCGATACGCGAGGCAATGAAACAATGATGACTTTGAATTACCTGATGATATTTGGTATTCATCATTTTAAATAAGAAATAATGTGATCAAAATTTTTTATCTGAAATAAAAATAAAACAGACTTTTTTTTTTTCATTTTCACAGTTAGGTTGCTATATTACAACAATGTAACATTGACAACATCCATTATATAACGGATTCGTTTTGTTTAAAAAATTGCTAACCATTGTTATAACTGTATTTTTAGTCAAAATATAAATAAATGTCTGATGAAGGGAGCGTGTGTTCTCCTGAAACGTCACAACGAAAAACTGTTTTCTTAAGCTTGTAATAACCGTAAACTACAAGAAAATAATGGAACTTGATGGACACATGAATTAAATGAAATAGTATCAAACGCAATAGAAACAATAGAGTGCTCCAGATAAGATTGAACTAGCGCCTGCGCAAATGAGAGTCAGCGTGGAAGTGATGACCGTCTAACAAGAGGCTTTCTACAAGTGGCCTGCAAGATCTCCGGACTTAATCTCCTTCTTTCTGATGAAGTTTTATAGTGCCTAAAAAAACTATTTTGCTTGTTGGAACCTATTTTAGGTTTATGCGCCTAAATCAAGCCTTTTTTTAGGTTTTTATATATTTTTAAAAGTTTTACAGAACTTTTATGTCACACAGAGGCATTTGCATTGTTTGGTCATGAGGAAATTCAATAACAAACGTGTTTGAAACATGCTCTCTGTCGATTTTCCTTCCTCCAAGTCCACGGTGATTTTTCAAAGCTCTAAACAAAGCAAAATGTCTGGTGCCACTGTTACCTGTACAACCCAAAGCGGTCTGATCTGTGTTGCCTTCCTCACTTTCGCGTCACTTGCATAAACGTCTTACAAACTAACATTTCAGCATTGAAGTTTGCACCACTGACAACGTTTTTATTGAAAGATTATTTTCAGCACATACGATGATTCCCAAACACAAAATTGCGGAGTTTGACAGTGGAGAACATGAAAAAAATTATTACCTGACTATACAGCGAGGAGTGGATTTTAAATTTTAATAGCAAATTTCCAATGGTAAGTTAAGCCATCGCAGTAGGGTTAGGCAACTCACACAACGTTATGCAAGATAGTTGTTATTTCAGGATATAGTTGTCCCATTTTCATTGACTATACCTAATCAGCATTTTTCAGGAATTTTGAACTATTTTAAGTTTTTTTTAACCTAATTCAGGATTTTTCGAGCCTAACTTATGATTTTCAGGACCTATTTTAGGATTTTTAGAACCTATTTTAGGAACGTAAAAGCACACGTTTTAGAACGTAAAAATCCGAGGTCTATTCATTTCCCTATCTTCGGAGGTCACGTAACACTGCTCGAATATAAACAATCGTTCCCCGAAGAAACGAATGTAAACATTTTCAATGCCAACAATTGAAAGCCAAGTGGAAAGATATTGACGGTTGAAATCAACATCCATGTTTCTCAGTTCATGCCCAGTGTGGTTACCGTAATGTAGTGCCGATTTCGTTTCCTTTGGTGCGTTTGAGGTATTCGTGTTGTGTGGCGAAATGCATAGTGTAAGTGGCGCTTATAAATGTTACTTTGAGGTCATTTCGGCTCGTGACATAAACGATAAGTGAAAAAAAGACAACAAACAAGAATGATAACAAACTGTTAATAACTATAAAAATAATAAGACCCATAACAAAGGATAACCTAGGGGCTCCAATTTTATTAATCCCCTCCCCTGCATATCAGTAGTGAGTCACTTACATTTATCAGTTGCAAAGTAGCGTTGTGATCACAATATCGAAGTGTAATGCACCCGCTCACTACCGCAAAGCCTCCTACCCCATGGAGAATTTCTCAAGGTCAAGGGGTTAGTCTGAAATATACTGAGCAGGGGGTCAGAAACGTTTCGAAACTGACTTGACACGAGATAGACCTCTTTAAAATAAACGCGAGGTGGAGACTTATGATCTCAGACTCTTGATCTTCGTTCAAGACTTCGATCAGCAATAATGATGATATTTGGAACCCAAAATGTTCACAGTGTTGGTGCGTACAGTCAGGATAAATTCTGGCCCTACTGTTGGATAAAAAATTATAGATACTAGAGTTTGGACTCCAATTAAATAATAACTAGCAGACCTACATAAAAACGAGTTATATCAAAATTTAGTTTATTCAATTCTGTGTTAATCTATGCTAACAAAAATTGTTTAGAGTATGCCTTCTATTTGTTATTTTGGAAATCTGAAAATTAACAATTGTATTTAAAACTTTTCAGCCTTCAGAAAGTGTTGAAGATTAAAACCAAGGACTATGAGCGACTATTACAAGTTTCGAAATTGATGTTTCTTTTCATTTCCGATTCGCCACTGGTTCGACGATCATCATATTTAATTACAAAACTTAGTGGGTTCAATATAAAATTATTATTTTACGTATAGAAGTGTCAATTTTTAATTATATTCAACAACATTCTGTTTTGTTTACGTTTTTTACTTCTTACGCTGTAGTAAATTTGCATTATTTCATGTAAAATAATATTTTCATCTCATGATTTAATTTTATTATTTAACGAATCGTGCATATTGATTATTTTCGTCTGAAATATTGATACACTAATTTCATGTAGAACCTGTTTAAAATATGATTTTCAGTAATTTGGATATTTTAAATATGTCAAAACAAGTACGAAAAAGTCAGATTATTTGCCTAGTTGGAAGTACCAGCGTCCTTTAAACTCGTATTAAATAGTACAAAATAATTGGTATTTTTATCTGATGTGGAGCCCTCTGAAGAACGTCACACGCACCCAACCGGCCTGTGTAAAGTTCTAGTAATTTTGTTTTACTTCTCAATCGGACTTCTCAGTTTCTGGCAACAAAGAGAAACACCGACCCACTTTACAATGCCATTATGCGTGTGAGAAAACTTTAATCGGTACAAGATGCTATCATTAATGTTCACTTAAAGCTAATCACAGCAACGCAGCTTCCAAATAATAAACTCAAAACATGGATGATATTTTAATCTTGCACCTTCAGGAAAATCAGCTGACTTGTACCCAAGAAAGACACAATATCTTCAACTCTAATATTTCAAATATTAAATACATAATTATCAATAAACTTACATTTCACAACATCGTCAATATCCACATCTAACAATTCCCTTATTCCCTTTCGATCTCTCTCCCAAGAGTCTTACACACAGGTTGGTAGTCAACCACCAGTTAAACATAAATAGACGGGCTCTACATATACCATCCCGGTTTTACCTTAAAAGTCA
This sequence comes from Lepisma saccharinum, assembly GCF_977018435.1. Classification (NCBI taxonomy): domain Eukaryota; kingdom Metazoa; phylum Arthropoda; class Insecta; order Zygentoma; family Lepismatidae; genus Lepisma; species Lepisma saccharinum. The sequence continues at coordinate 8,150,834 of NC_139236.1, read as the reverse complement.
CGGTTTTCACCTAGGGACCCTGCTATCCCGCGATATAGGCTATCTTCGGGACACTTAATTCGCTTAACACAGAAGCAAAATCTGTATCATTTTCTGAGTAATTTCATTTCATCATTGTCATCATCTGATAAATATACCAAGTCGTACGGTCACATTACAATGCAACACGTCTAGGCAATTCCATTTTACTCTCAAAACATAAACTAAAATTGTGTGTAACATTTTGTAAACTTTTGTTGTCTTCATTTCCCTTTTGTAATATTAAATACTTCAGGCCTACAGAATGTGTGCACTTTATGTGGTTTTGTAGTTGCTCCATTTAAACTGTTCAATAGTAGAGGTTGATGTCAAGTATAAACTGAAGTCTACAGGTTTTCCGTTAAGAATTTTGGTCAGGATATAAATATATATACGGTAGAACCTTGTTAATCCGGACTAATGGGGGAATAAGTTGACAGGTTTGACGAAAGTTCGGATTAACTGAAATAACCTAAAGGAACAGTAGAAAGTGCATTAAACACGTTTATTATGGTGTATTTAAATGGCATAGGCCTAAATACACTATACGATACAGTAAAATGTAAAGAAATACTGTACATACAATGCAGTATGTTTTTTTTACGCTTGCCTTTTGTTGTTCGGATTAATCCGGCGTCCGGATTAACGAGGTTTTACTGTATATTTTAACGATCTTAACACAGCCAACGAACACGTCTTATTTACAGACTTTGAAAACTCAAGCCGAAAAGCCGAAAACCTAATCGTATTATTAAGCATTTTTGTAATCAGGTTAAGGAATATTTGTTTTTCTCCAGATAATAATAATAATTATTATTGTTTTTATTGCAGTCGACATCCACAGACAATGATCATATACTAAGTGGAATCTGGGATTAAATTTATTTTATCCGTTTCTATTTGGACTGATTCAAACCTATAATTTCTTTTGTAGAAATTTTGAGTTTTTGTTTACAGTGAAGCACAGATAGGATAATCAGGACGGAATATACAGTTTAAAGTGGAATCCAAAACACTAAGTGTCGGTTACCTTTTTTGGGCCACCCTGTAGTTTCTATTCCCATTTCTGTATGCCTGTTTCTCCTTTGATCTCGTTTAGTGATTTACATTCACTTCTACTTGTACGTACAAGGTACTACAAAAGAATGTACAAATTGGATCGTAGATAGGATACATAAGAAGTAGGTACATCTAACGAGTACAGAAGTACATCTGTATTATCACCAGACAAGTTGGATAGCACAGCGTGCTGCGACGACAGAATTCCGGGTTCGAATCCTGGCGTGTGCATGGGTGTTACTTGTACGTGCCCCTTATTAATTTCTTCATATCATCATCACTCATCCTCATCTTCCCGATTAACCAAATGTGGCAGAAAATCGAAGTAAAATACTACCATGCATGTTGTAGTTTAAGATGCCCAAAGTGAGCCGGTTCAGTAAATTTAATTTGTAGTTTATCATTTTAAAGTAAGTGCTTCGGGACGAAATTACCGTCAAGTGTCCATTGACTGTGGTAACGTGAAATTGCTTGATACATGCGCGCTTGTTAAAAAATGCACAGAAAATTGCAAAGTTTCGAAAAAAGTGATTCAAAATACACTTTATACTCAGATAGGCTAATTGGGGCATTTTACACAGTCATTCAATAAGCAATGATAATAGATCCTGTGTAGAAATAGATTAATCTTTAATTTCACTTTGCCTGAGTTTGAAATTCAAGAATAAGGCTCTTAACAATTGGGGCAGTTGCCATCCTGAGCCACTTGGCCCTAGAGGCGGCAGTGGCTATTATTAATAAGTCTACACCTTTATTTAAGATCAGGCTAGAAAATTGTCTCCCTCCTATATTTCTATTTTTGGTACAAAACATTTTCAAGTGTTGATTGGTTTCTATTTTCGCTACACAAATTGTCAATGTGTTAAGTACATTTGGTCAGAATTATCTTGTTGTACCCAAAATTTCAGTCCGAGCTTGAAATGGACCTGAGCGGACCGGCACATCGTTCCGGTTCGTAAACCTTCCCGTTTCGTCTCGTCACAAACGGCAACGGACGGTTCCGGTGCATTTCATTTTTGTAGATGTTTCATTATATTTTTCTTTTCAGTGTGAAATACTAAATTGTTAATACTCTTTAACAGTACACAATATAGCCTGATTAAATAAAAACCCATTCTATCCTATTCATATGCCGGCTCCTGTGGCGGAGTGGTTACCACATCGTGCTACGACGCTAGGGGTCCCGGGTTCGAATCCTGGCCTGGGCATGGATATTTGTGAGTGTCCATTCATCAATTTCATCATATCATCACTCATCCCCATCTTCGCAAATTAGCCAAAAGTGGCACAAAAAGGAAGTACAATAAAGCAAATCAAATCAAATCATTTATCCTATTCATATAAGCTTCCCTAGTAAGTGCACAGCGTTGATGCCGCGAGAGAGCTTAGTAGAGCGACTGTCTATGTTATTAAGGTTCCAAGTTTTACTTTTTCATCTGTTAATTATTATTATTATTATCATTTGTCATGTTTTGTATATCCGATTATTCTGACGGTTATCTCCAGTCGATCGAGCTGACTACACTCTCACGATTTCCGTCTCTTCAAATTTTAAAAAGGGAATAAAATTGTGGAAGATCCGCATATTTTATATTATTTAATATTTATGTAGCCTACATATTATGATATTAACTTCTCGTATTATTAATTGTAATACAGTGCGTCATTTCACTAAACGTTAATCTTGTTTGAATTGAACTGATGTTTAAAGTCCACTTTACGCACAAATAGGTTAATCGGGACTAGACCTACCTGTGATTCGATGTTACGATCACGACGTGATTTGATGACAATGTAACCGCTACACCATCAGTGAGGCCCTAGAGTTAATCTCGTCGCTGTAGTAATCGGAGACAAAAACGGCAACACCATGTTCATTAAATAAATTTTCCATTTTGAGCCATGGTTTAAGTCCCTCAATATAAGAACAGAATTTTCAATTTAAAGCAGAAACCGAGTGACTGAAATGTGCTTCGTACGGGAATTGAATCCACGACTCCCGTTCCAATCAGGTTGTCGTAGTGGATAAAAACGAAATTCCACCCTAAGAACAAAGCGCACGGTATTTGCACAAAAGTGCAGTTTCGGACTGCTGGAGAAAGAATTGGAGACACGTGTTCCGTGGCAACATGCAATCGTTCACCTTCGTAGATCGTCGTGCACCAGCATCGATTATCTAGATGCACGTGGCACTTTTACGTTCCAAACAAACACGAAGTTCTCTAGTAGTTTGGTTAAGCCAAAAGTGTAACTATAAAACTACAGAAGAAACGAATCCTTCACTTTCCTCTGGAAATGTACTGTAAACAAGAAAATCTACAAGAAATCTATGCCACTCGCGGAAACTATCACCTTAAATACATAATGCCATTGTAAAATCTAAAAATTAACACGTGACGCCAAGAAACATACAGACGACAAGGACCACAGCGACACATTCAAGCCATCACGACATGGAAAAACAAATGCCGATCACTCTGCGTACAGCCATAACAGTCGTACGCATGCATCTACGAAACTAGTCACTGAACGAAAACATTGATGACGACAATCATTTCTCTCAGTGTTTACTATATTTAGCAGCCTCTTTCAGTTATTTTCGAGAAAGGATAGGTTGGGAGGTGGGGGGGGGGGGTTGCATAAGAAGGATACTTTCGTGTAAAGAGGACGACAAACAAAGACTGAAGAAGAAGGGAAAGAGCACAGACAATCACAACATTGATTAGCATCCGACCACGCACGAAGCAACTCTGCAGCCAAAACAAACAAATGACTGGCAAGTGCGTGGTGACGTATCACATCTAAGTTTTATCATTCTGCGTTGATTTTTTTCGCTTTTTTGTCTTTTTTTTTTTACCTGTACTGTCCGACCCATCCGGTTTCAGGACACGGGTGACGCTGACTGAGCTGGGACCCGCCCGGCGACGCTACATCGGACGTCGTGACGACGCTGCGCCGAAAGGGTGCGCAGTTGTCATCTATCGACTGTCACTGGGCAAGGAAATTAATCTGACACTGTTGCCAGACTTATATTGTGTTTGTCCTACTGTGCGCGACGCAATCAGTGGAAGGTATCGGAAACTTAAAGCTGGACACTGAACATGTGAACGTGAACTCTGTGATAAGCTTTTTCAGGCGTATCTTTAAAGCTGTTCAAACTGAAAGAACAGCAAGGGATCTTTATCGGAATTCACGCACCCCTCGTGAACTACGCGAGACCATTGTTGAATATCAACACAACGTAAAATGTCTCAAGTCAAAAAAATTCCAGTTCAGTTCAGTGAACCGGTGGCGTTCCTCATAAGGGGTGATTAACAAAGTATATGGTGAATGTAAAATAGCATTCGTAACCTGCTATTTTCAATTCCAAGGAAATTTTCACCAACAAATTTCAACCAGAATGTCAGAAAGCATTAGAATAAGATATAACGCAATCGCAATATTACAAATTAACTAGTGTGAAAAGTTTATGCCAATGTAAATGCATGTAAGTGAAAGTAATAAAATTATTTAAAAAACAACTGAAAACCTCCGTTGCAGAGTGGTTATCACAGCGCGGTACGACGACAGGAGTCGCGGGTTTGAATCCCGGCGAGGACATGGGTGATCTTTGTGAGAGCGTCTTCATCACTTTTATCATATCATCGCTCAATTTCATTTTTGCTATTAAACAAAAGGGACAGAAAAGCAAATTAATAAAAACAAATCTATTAAAAAAAGCACTAAAATTATTTGCAAAAACTATTCGCGTATATCACCATTTGCATGCAAAATCACCATGTTAAATATTATTTATCTCAACAAAATGTACAATTCTATTCCATTCTCATTTCTTAGTTGACCTTAACAACTCTCCACTTGCCTAAAGTTATTAAATTGGTCAGCAAATATGAGGTTCAGCTTATATTCGATGGACTCATTTGCATTTATTTTACTTCGCTTTTTGTGCCACTTTTGGCTAATTTGCGATGATGGGGATGAGTGATGACGTGATGAAATTTATGAACAAACATCTCCTGGCGTCGTAGCGAGATTTCTAACCACTGCGACATAGGGATCGGCAACTTAAATTCTAGATAACAGAAATATAAAATTTCGTACACTGAGAACGTAAATGTTCTATGTCATTTTTTTCATTTTTTCAGGAGAGCCCTTTAAAATTAAACTTGATATATTTATTAGAACTTTCTCACCAGTGGAGTGCAAGGGGGTGGGGGGTCATAACCCCCTCCTTTGGACAAATATTCCTAAAAAGAAGAAAAGAACGGCAAAGGCAGGAAATGATGGCAAAAGGAGGATTTATTATTAGAAAAAGTATACATAACCCTCCCTGTTTGTCACCATTTCGCTGAAAGTTTGTATCATTGAAAAGGTTGATGTGTTGATATGTTTACAATTTGGAGATAGAACATTTACATTCTCAATGATCGATTTGTCATTTAGGGAGGCATAAAGCAACTATCTGCGATTCATAGTTACACACACGATGGATTAAAAATGCAGTTTTCGAGTGTTTGTAGTGTCGAAACGAAACCTCGAGGAGCAGAACGCAAATAACACTGTGCGACAATGAAAATTGCAGCAGAACAAAAACATGTGATTCCTATGGAGTTTAGTGCCCTGATGACGATAGTGAAAACCGTTTTTCGCTATCACCTAAACTTTTCTCTGAAAACTCAATTTTATCAGCGCACGACTGCATGTTATTGTTGTCGCGGCACTTATCAGCACAGCCTGTTACTAGGGCTCGACAGTGCATAGGGGAGGGGGTGGAGAGAGAAGGGATAGATAGCCACTTGGTTGAGGTATAGTAAGGTATAATGGAGTTGCAGTTATTTGTATCCGTCAGTTGCTAGTGGGATCACGCAGTGTCTGTTCCTGCAGTGTCATGCAAAACCCCTAACGTGAAGAATACTGTTTGTGCGTGTTCGCGTGTTTCTTGTGTTCAGCGATGTCTAGGATGTGTGTTAATTTACCAAACGTTTTCTGTAATGTGTGTGGTGTTTACGACGAAGTCCGAAAGACATCCCCTTTCCCCGCTTGTCAAAAAGGCGTACGAGTTGTATTTTGAATCAAAGGTAGATGAGGGCACCACAGAACTGTTGCTCACGTTACTCTTGCTATTTAAGAGGCTGGTTGCATGGAATCCACCCATCTATGCCACCTAGAGACCACATAACAGATTGCTACTTTTCTTTAATGAAACTAATTGGAATCTCAATTAAATCAAAACACACAGTTTCATATCCAAATTTGGAATCTGCAGTGCGCCCAGTTAAACATTTCGATTCTCTCCCAGTTCCAAAACCACCAACGGAATGGACACTGGAAGATGAAACAGACGATGGTAGTGACCAACCAATAGATCATGAAGATCTTGATTACACGCCATCTACATCACAGCCCCAACCACAGCCATTGTCACAGGCAGAATTGGCATGAACCCGTTGTTGACAAAGACAGTGTGCTGTTACCACCGGTCCATCTGAAATTGGGCATCATGAAGAATTTTGTGAAAGCAATGGACAAAGATGGCAGGGTATTAAATTTTTACTGTCCAAATTTCCTGCGATTAGTACTGCAAAAATTAAAGGAGGTATTTTCATTGGTCCTCAGATTCGTGACTTGATGAATTACATAACCTTTGAAGAGTTGCTGACAGATACTGAGAAGGCAGCTTGGCTTGCCTTTAAAGATGTATGCAACAATTTCTTGGGTAACGTCAGGTCTGACAATTACAGGGAACTAACGGAATACATGCTGGACTGTTACAAGGCTATGGGGTTTAACAACAACATGTCTTTCAAAATACATTTCCTGCATTCTCGTTTGGATTTTTTCCCACCTAATCTCGGAGATGTGAGTGACGAACATGGGGAGCGATTTCACCAAGATATCGCTGCCAAGGAAACACGATATAAAGGAATATGGTCACCAAACCTTTTGACAGATTACTGCTTCACACTCCTACAAGAAGTTTCACCATCCACCAACAAACGGAAAGTTTCCAGGACATGTTTCTAACTTATAAATACATTTCAAGCTTTTTGCAGATTTCTCGTACCTTTTCTATGTTTTGTAATACAAACAATTAATTTTGTTCCATGATCTGTATTTTATCCAGCTACAGGTTCCTCCTGTACTGTAATGGAGTAGTTTCCAAGTGTCGCGAAAGTTGCTACTTTGTTTTTCGTGAATTACAATATATTGCGTACTATATGAAATATAGGCTAAGTGGTACATGTAGCATATCTTTTCCAGAAAAATTGGTACGTGATGGAACATTTCTGATTTCATTTTCGTAATCAGCGTATTTGATTTAGTAAAGAACATCTACTTTCATCTCGCGGCAAGACACAAAGTTCAAATTTGTTGCACTGTGTAATTTAGAGAAAGATGTTATGTCTGATCTACTCTTTACGCAGTTTGTCGGTGTCGTATGTCCCTGCATAATGATTAACAACCTTGGTCTATTTGCGCACAACCTAAATTGTTCAACTGGGACTGCCAAACGTTTTTCAGAATTGTGTCTACTAAAACGTTTACCTAAGCCATTGTGTTGCAAGTCTGTAGAGGTGTCATTGGATCAATTTGTTTCATCAGAGTCGTCAATACGAACATTGTTGACTTCATGGCATTGCTCGAATTGTATATTGTTAAGTGAAGCGATGTTTGATTGAGCCTTGAGAATAGCTCCTACTTTCAGCTGTGTTGACAATGGGGCAACCGGGAGATTTTTTGTATCGGTTTTCCTTGCTTAATCACAAGTACATTTTTTGTCATGACTTGTGGATTCGATTGTTCTTAAAGAAGTATCTCCAGTCGGTCGAGATGACTACAATTCACGATTTCTGTCCGTTTATATTTAGGAAAGGGAAGAAATATTATTATGCCATGTATTTTATATTATTTGATACTTATGAACGTATTTTGATATTAACTATTACTACCTGATTTCCTGGCGTTGCCCGGGTATCTATTTATCCAAATCTTCTATTAGAAAGGAAAATAATGAATTCTAACTAAAGTATAAAATGAACTTAGAGTTGAATGGCATTGGGAGTGTCACTATTAATCTCAGCGGTCCCGAAAACTATGGATTCCACACCAGTATCGGTCGTTTTACATGTCACCTCCTCCTCACCCCTACCACTAGGGGTGCCAGGGATGTCTTGGAGTTGAATGACATTGGGAGTGTCACTATTCATCTTAGCGACCCCGAAAACTATGGATTCCAATCTAATATCGGTCGTTTTCGGTTATTTTTACATTTCACCCCCGTTCCACCCTCCCCCTAAAAGTGTCAAGGGTGTCTTGGAGTTGAGCGGCATTTGGAGAATCACTATTAACCTTAGCGACCCCGAAAACTATGATTTTTCATTATTTTACATTTTACCCCCTTTCCACCCCCACCCCTAGAAGTGCCAGGGATGTCTTGGAGTTGAACGGCATTTGGAGTGTCACTATTTACCTTAGCGACCCCAAAAACTATGAATTCCACACTAATATCGGTCGTCTTACATGCCACCCCTTCCCACCCCCCTAGATGTACCATGGGTGTCTTGAAGTTGAACGGCATTGGGAGTGTCACTCTTAGCGACCCAGAAAACTATGATTTTTCACACTAATATTGGTTGTTTTACATGTCTATTCCCTACCAACCCCAACACCTAGGTGTGCCAGAGATTCCTTGAAGTTGAACGGCATTGGGAGCGTCACTATTCATCTTATCGACCCCAAAAACTATGGATTCAACTCTAATATCGGTCGTTTTACATTATTTTTACATTTTACCCACTTTCCACCCCCACCCCTAGGAGTGCCAGGGGTGTCTTGAAGTTAAAAGGCATTGGGAGTGTCACTATTTACCTTAGTGACCCCAAAAACTATGAATTACACACTAATATCGGTCGTCTTACATGCCACCCCTTCCCACCCCCCTAGATGTACCATGGGTGTCTTTAAGTTGAAAGGCATTGGGAGTGTCACTATTCATCTTAGCGACCCCGAAAACTATGATTTTTCACACTAATATTGGTTGTTTTACATGTCTATTCCCTACCAACCCCAACCCCTAGGTGTGCCAGAGATTCCTTGGAGTTGAATGGCATTGGGAGTGTCGCTATTCATCTTAGCCACCCCAAAATCTATGGATTCCACACTAATATCGGTTGTTTTCGATTATTTTTATATGTCACCTCTTCCCACCCCCACCCCCAGGGGTGTCAGGGGTGTCTTACCCCAACAGTATTTCTTTCCATGTTGCAAGTCGTATGTGTTCCAAGTTTGGTTGATATCGCTCCAGGCGTTTGAGAGTTATGCTGGAACAAACACACACACATACACACACAATTATCCATTTTTATATAATAGAAATATTAATTGTAATAAAGTTCGTAATTTTACTATAGTCCTATTATATACTATATATATACTATATATCTACTAGCGCAATATTATTAATGAATTATAAGTACCAATCTCCTGTCCCATCTTCTAATAAGGTAGGTGAGCCAAAGGTGGCTATAGGTAAGCTTCTGGACAATTTATAAATTTTCATTAAGGAACAAATTTATGATATTTTAGGAGATAACTCTCTCAACTAATTAACAACATGTACCAACCATATACATACTTTGTAAAATTGCTTGTAACTTAAAAAAAAATACAAAACCGTTACCAAAGATGGCCCACTGCTTCTAGTTTCTTAGAAAATGTTGCTTGTGATCAAGGAAAAATATTTATTCATGTTTATTATTTTTCATAATTTATTAGAGAAGTTCTTAATCTCAAATTTTTGATTGGAGACATGCATTATGTACAGTAACGGCGCATAACCGACATTGCAGAGTGGTTACTTATTGACCAACCCTCGTATGCAGAATAATTTCGTCAAGCTTCCATCTCTTGGCATGCTGAATTTGAGTTGTGCTAAAATTAGCGAACATTCCTGGAAAATATTTTCTGTAGTATTTAATTCCGGGTTGGAGCAAAATTTTAGCCAATTCCACCCTACTAATTGTCTTCCAAATAAATGAAAGGAAAACTTCCGCAAAAATATCATCACTGAAGTATAGGCTATATCCAACATACAGTATTAATAACATTTAGTGATTCATGAAAGTCTATGCAAATTTTACATTATTAGGTAATCTTTAACAATAAAACGTATTTTAAAGTGTAAAAAAGTGTAAATTTCAGAGGCGAGTGTAAACTGTTCCCGCCATGCCACCTTAGGAACTCACCTCTGTACTACGTTTTTCAGTAAAAATACGTAGGTACCGTTCCATTGACACAAAAAACATTTTTACAATGTAACTATGCGATCAAAAAGATAATTAAACAAGCTTTCAAAATAGTATAAAATATTAACATTCATTAATTTCATGGACGTACACACACACCATTCATACTTACCTTAAAATAACAACGACAACCAATCTGCTCGATCCCTGAGACAGTAAATTACATAAAATGGCTGCTGGCATCCCGAGACAGTTCGTTTTGTGCATAGTACACCAGAGGGGAAATGGGTACATTGATGTAGTGCCATTTGCTAGCTTTGTTAAATACTAATATGATTTTCGTGAAGTGGGCTCCTAATCCATCGTACATATCACCCTGTAGCGCGCATTCATTCCAAAGGGCTTTCTACCACTCCGTCGTGCATATAACTCTATAGCGCGTATTCCAAACGGCATATTATCCCAATCCATCGTGCATGTCACCCTGTAGAGCGCATTCATTCGAAAGGATATATTCTACCAATCCATCGTGCACTCACCTTGTAGCGCGCATTCATTTCAAAGGGTATATTCTCCCACTCCATCGTGCATATAACCCTGGAGCGCGTATTCCAAAGAGCATATTATTCCAATCCATCGTGCATGTCACCCTGTAGAGCGCATTCATTCCAAAGGATATATTCTACCAATCCATCGTGCATTCACCTTGTAGCGCGCATTCATTCCAAAGGGTATATTATCCCACTCCATCGTGCATATAACCCTGGAGCGCGTATTCCAAAGAGCATATTATCCCAATACATCGTGCATATCACCCTGTAGCGCGCATTCATTCCAAAGGAATATTCTACCAAGCCATCGTGCATTCACCTTGTACCGCGCATTCATTCCAAAGCGCATATCCCCCAATCCATCGTGCATATAACCCTGGAGCGCGCATTCCAAAGGGCATATTCTCCCAATCCATCGTGCATATCACCCTGTAGCGCGCATTTATTCCAAAGGGTATATTCTCCCAATCCATCGTGCATATAACCCTAAAGTGCGTATTCCAAAGAGCATAATATCCCAATACATCGTGCATATCACCCAGTAGCGCGCATTCATTCCAAAGGAATATTCTACCAATCCATCGTGCATTCACCTTGTAGCGCGCATTCATTCTAAAGGGCATATTCCTCCAATCCATCGTGCATATCACCCTGTAGCGCGCATTCATTACAAATGGTATATTCCTTGAATCCATAGTATATATCACCATGTAGCGAGCATTTATTCCAAAGGATATATTCTTTTTATTCCATCGTGCATTCACCCTGTAGCGCGCATTCATTCTAAAGGGCATATTCCTCCAATCCATCGTGCATATCACCCTGTAGCGGGCATTCATTACAAATGGTATATTCCTTGAATCCATCGTATATATCACCCTGTAGCGAGCATTTATTCCAAAGGATATATTCTTTTTATTCCATCGTGCATATCACCCTGTAGCGCGCATTCATTCCAAAGGGAATATTCCTTGAATCCATCGTGTATATCACCCTGTATTGATTGATTGATTTAGTTTATTTTACTTCGCGTTTTGTGCCTCTTGGCTAATTTGCGAAGATGGGAATGAGTGATGAAATGATGAAATTGATGAATGGACAATCACAAACAACCAAGCCCGACCGGGAGTCGAACCCGGGACCCTTGGCGTCTCAGCGCGATGTGCTAACCACTCGGCCACAGGGTCGGGCGTAATCATCCTGTAGGACGCATTCATTCCAAAGGACATATTTCTCCAATCCGTCGTTCATATTACCCTGTAGCGCGCATTCCAACAGGCATATTCTCCCTATCCATCGTAAATATCACCCTATAGCGCGCATTCATTCCAAAGGAATATTCTCCCAATCCATCGTGCATATAACCCTGTAGCGCGTATTCCAAAGGGCATACATATTATCCAAATCCATCGTGCATAGCATCTTGTAGGGCGCATTCATTCCAAAGGGCATATTCCTAAAATCCATCACGAATATCACCCTGTAGCGCGTATTCCAAAGGGCATATTCTCGAAATCCATCGTGCATATCACTTGTAGCGCGCATTCATTCCAAGGGACATATTCCTCCAATACATCGTTCATATCACTCTGTGCCGCGCATTCATTCCAAAGGGCATATTCTTTCAATCCATCGTGTATATCACCCTGTAGCGCGCATTCATTCCAAAGGGCATATTCTCCCAATCCATCGTGCATATCACTCTGTAGCGCGCATTCATTCCAAAGGACATATCCCCCAATCCATCGTGCATATCACCCTGGAGGGCGCATTCCAAAGCGCTTATTCTTCCAGAGCATAGTCCATATCACCCAGCCCGTCATATACGCTTCCTGCCATTGTATAAAATTCGTTTACAGTAGAATTGTCTGGCATAACAAGTAAAACGTTAAATTCACACACTGCTTAACATAAATATTATGATCGCAATCTGTAATTTATCTTTATTTTACGTCGCTCTTCTGCCTGTTTAGGCGAATATTAACGATGGAAATCGCAATCATAAATTACTTTATTAAGTCGACAACGTTCAGACTGGGGCTGTCCTGCAACCTTAACTTGTCAATGTAATATTAAATGAATTACACGCCGCACACAGAGCGTATACATTTTGAAAATATATATAAATTAATAAATTAGCTAATATTATATACCTTTAGGCATGCGCGTCCATTCCAGTGCAGCAAGGCCAGCAATGCTGGCGTACAGTGTTCCAGTTGGAAAATATTTTATTTCTACTTATTTGTTTTCTTTAACAATTTTCTACCATCTTAGAGAATGAACTTGTAGTCCTCCAAGCCAATTTGTTTTCGAGATGGCAACTCTTAGCACCATCTTGTGGCGATTTGTCAAGACATCTTTGTACGCGTATTTCGTCCAACGCTTCGGGCACAATAAATAAAAACTGGACTCTGTGACCTTGAACCATCCAATAACAGACCAGCTTCTATTCACGATACCTTTATTCCCAATCAGCTGGGGTTGGAATGAAATAGCTGTACCATCATAAAGGTCTGCTATTGAAGCTACCATAGTGTTGCAAACTGTACAGTTAAATACCTACGTACATGTATTTTCTTTTGTACCAACGTCGTTGCCAGCGTTGAGGCAGACAAGCGAAGTGTGATTTATGAATACAATTAAGAGCTTTGGAGCACAGCGGAGACGCAAAATCTATTGCATGAGAGTGATCGTTTCAAAAATATTTTGCAAACATTGAAAGCAAAGGACATTTTTATCAAAAAATGACACAAGTTTGCAAAGGCAGAGAAAAACTACTTTTTCACGTTCAAATAGCCACTTATTAAAGATCGTTTCGTAGGTATAAATATGAGTTTCTTAATTTTTCTGGGGCTGCTTCCCCAAGGATACATGTCACCGCACGCCACTGCCTGTAGGAAATACACGAAATAAAATTAACACGCAAACTGTTTAAATAAAAATGATATTAATAATAATAAAATTTAAAAAAGGAACAGGTTGATGCCTTCAGTCTCCCATTGTACCATTAAAAGTAAGCGTTTATTTTAATTCTTAAGCATCTATAGTTGTTTATGCATGCAGAGTTCACAGTCAAAGTTCCGAAAGGAAGAAATAAGATCAGTAGCTAGTGATTGAATGTTTGGTAAATCGAAATTCTTCCGCTTACTTGCAACACATTCATGGATATTCTTACGATAATGCAGTTTTTTCTAAAAGAGTTATTGTGGTTTGTCTTCTGCTAATAGACCAAGGATGAACAGGGGAAGAATAACGTACATCTGTTTGTCATAGTAAGAATTTGATTAAAATAGGAAGAGTATGATAGAATTTATTGGTTGGAAAATGTATTTAGTGCACGAATTTTGCACCATTTGTATTTTTTCCCTCCCTGAGCTTTTGCGAGAGTTGAAGTTCATAAATACTATAAAAGAATATGTAAATTAATATATTTGCTTTCGTTCCCCGGGAGGAAGTCATGGAAACAATTCACACCCTTGATTAGGTGAAATTGATGAATGGTTCCTGTCGATTCACGTTCCTGTCGATTCACGTCAGGACTCGAATCGTTGATCCAGCATCACCGAAGCGATTACAAAAAGGTATATATCATATTCAGATCGCATCTCCTATGTTAAATTACTAAATGAATTCTTATGTGATACACTTCAATGAAGACGCGAAACGGCTGACCATATATTACTATACAAACTTATCAATGGTATACTTGAGTGTGAAAATCTTTTACAGTTGATACACTTTAATGTCAATTATAAGGTATTAAGAGTAAGACAACCATTTTACTGCAATAAATCAAACACAAAATTCCATCAAAATTCTCCAACCATTAGATTATTAAGTAAACATAATAATATTGTCTCGAATGGAATTGATTTGGATTTTGCTTTTAATATTAAGAACTTTCTTATAGTTTAAATAACATATTAGATATAATATACAAATAAAACAGATCCAATTTTAGAGTGATATACAGTATTTATAGTCTCAAATACAGTTTATAGCTTTTATCTCATATATTTAGAATTACATTTTGTATACATATAAATGAATTCGAATTTGAACTTTGCTTTGTATTGATTATTGCTGTTTCTTATTTAAATAATAGATAATTTCTTTTTTATTCTCAAGCTTTTATAGCTTGTTACTTGTTTTTTTTTTGTTTCTTCTGTCCTTTAGTTTTCTCCTCTGTTCAAAATTTGTATATATATATACCTATACCTATGTAATTTTTGTATTAGTGTAACTTTTGTATTTGTAAACTTTTTCTATTCGTATTTATCTAAGGTTATGTGTAATAATTACTATGTGTTTGTATCACGTATTATGTATTTATGTAAATGATATTGTATATAGCAAATCAAATTGTAATGCCTATTGTAATTGGAGCATTCGCTCTGTTATAGGCGACTGGTTAATAAATAAATAAATAAATACAAATATATGTATAAGTGTGAACGTATGGCATACTTGAATTTCAATGCAAAGCTATTGCAGGCTGCTTTATTTTGGATAGAAATCAAATATGAGAATACGTATACCCTGTCCAAGATACCTGTGAAGCAGGCGAAAGTATTAAGATCCTAATTATTTTCATTGATATTTTTACACAATTGGAGACTAGGTAAACTCAACAAATACAAAAAAATAGATGAGTAAGTGTAGGCGCAAGTAGTGACGCGAGACGGCTCCACAAATGAACACATTAGAGGAATGGGATTGTGTGGAGGGGGAAAAGCGACTGCAGTTATCAACCTTCGCAGCAGCATGTACTGCTTCGCTCTGCCTACTCGATTTTCCCTCCTTCTCTGACGCTATGAGCGGCCTTGCTCCAGAGATACCTGGGACAGGGTATACATAAAAGCACTGAGCGAATTAAGCTTTTTGCTTTGGGAGGATGACGTATTTGTGACTGCACTTCGGGATGTATGTTTTCTGCGTTATGCAAATTGGTATATGTTACTCGTTAATAACTTGCGGTTAATTAATTGCCTTGCGGTACCAAGTACTTGGTTCTAATCGAGGTCATCATTAAATCTTACCATAACATTTACACGTAATTTGGAAACACTTATGCACAATCGAATCAGAACTGTTTGCCGTAGGGGGTTGATGTTTAATTCATTCTGGGCACAAAATCAACGAGTTTCACAGGAAGTAATATTTTACCATCACATATTCACATCAAATTGTGTTGAGTCGCTCAAGCAGTGACCGTGTATTTCCCTTCAGGAATGCCTTTCTCATTGTTTCAGATTTTTACCCGCACTTATAGACATTCCACGGTATGGTCCGAATATTAGTAGGGATATATTTCTATCGTAAAGTTTCTTACGGAATGTACACTGCAAACGAAGTGCAACACTTTAAAACTATAATAAATTCAATAGTTTCTATTAGGTCCAATTTATGCTCAGATAGACTGTCAGCTACAAGTTTAAAATGGGATCCAAAATCAACATGCAACGCGCCTCCACCAGGAAACGAATTCGGGACCTCTTGATTACAAGGCGACGGCCTCATCAACTAAGCTATAAAAAACTATATTGAATAGATAAATATTAAGTGAAGAGATAGGAAGTTTAAAACCTAACATATGAAGCAAAATGCAAAATATGTAAAATGGACAAAAGATAATAAAGTAGAGAAAAAGTACTGAAAATATAAGAATAGGAAAGTAGAGAGAAGAGTAGGATAAAGTACTATTTCCTATTTCGGAAGTTAAGAAATTCCGTAGTCGTTGATAAACCTGAGTTACAGCATGCGATTTGGGTCGAGATTTACCAACCTGTACAATGTGAAATGTTTCTAACCACGCTCTGTAGTTTGAACTATGGGAATGTACCTTATGAAACGAAATTTCAATTTATCCTGATTTCAAATGCGCAGAATACTTTTGAATACCCGATCGTTTAACGAATCGTACCGTGTGGCGCTTCTAGCTGACGACACAAAGGCCATTCTATTCAAGCAAGGAGCAACACTATCTCGCCCACACACGCGTGGTCCCCAGCTACTCGCCCAGTCGATAGAGGGAGCTTCAACGGATGCGCGCGCATATCTGATTGGGGTATTGATCAGTCGGGGAATCATTCGCGAAACGTTCATGTCAGCGCCATCTCTTGAGCTGCGGCGAAACCACATGGAGAAGACTGCCTCGTACCTTGTAATGAAATATGCATCTCTAATGCTTTACGTACACATTGCAATACTAGAGGTGGACGTTTCATCTTGAGGTATTTCAGTGCTTGCCTTAAGTTATTACGATTTCTTTATCTTCTTTGCTTCTTCTCTACATTATTCTCTCGCTTCCATCGATAATTTCTTTTATTTGCTTATTTGTTCTACCAAAAATATGTTAATTAGGGTGAAGAATGTATTGGCGTTAGAGTGTGAGGTTTCGGTTCGAGCTACAAAAGTTCGCACGGGCAACGCTACGGGATTGAGAGCTTCTTTGCTAGCGTGAATAACGCTCAAATAGGCAAACCGAGCCGTATACTATCGAAGCCCAATACTACACGGATAACGTCTGTCGTAGTGGACCCTCAAATTTGGATCGTGAAGTGAAGGACACAGTGAAATTGAAACTTAAGTGAACGTAGTCAGCATCTCCATGTTAAAATATAGTCTAGTCTATCTTACCAATACACAGTGACATGAAAATGAAATAGATGATTGTGGATTGCGGGTGGCGCGAACATGGCCCCCATGCAGTACTCTATTTGGCGTACTTAAATTAGGCTTTGAGTAACCTCTTGAATTAAAACTTTCTTTCTTTCAAGTACTTCAAAATATAACAGGTCCTGTGTTAAAATGTTTTTTTCTTTCTTTCTTTCATTCTTTCCTTCCTTCCTTCTTTCTTTTTTCTTTATTTCTTTCCTTCTTTCTTTTTCCTTCTTTCTTTCTTTTCTTCTTCCTTTCTCTCCTCCTTCTTTCTTTCCTTCTATCTTTCTTTCTTTCCTTCTTTTTTCCATTCCTTCGTATCTCTCTCTCTCTCTCTCTCTCTCTTTCTTCCCTTCTTTCTTTAAATGAACATTTAATGTTACAGGTAACTTCCATTACGTTTTAATGAGGGGAAATGTCAATATCCCAGTTTCTTGCCATCTCTTGAAACCAAATGCTCTGTTTAATACTTTTTCCTAACAGCTAGTTGATGGCAACGTTCAAAGTCTTATGAGTCGAGGATTTGGGAACAAAACAGCTTGGCGCTGCACTAACTGCTCCTTTTTAAGTTGAAAAACTAATGCAATACTGATACTAGTCGTCATACAAGCTACACTTCTTCGCAAGGAAGATTTTATGCGGGTGCGGGCAGTGGCAATAGTTGCTGTATTGGTCGCAGTTTCTGATAGGAAATATATTTAAGAAAATATTATTTTATTTTATAGTTTGACAATGCTCGATTGTGTGAAGAAATTTCGGTTATTTATTATTCCAGCAAAATAACCGAAGAAAGAATGAGTTAAGTTCGAAAAAATTGTACAAAATGAAGGAATCATGTCAGAACTTGGCTTTTACGTTCTACCCTTTAATAGATGGAAATCGCATTCTAATAATTTTCACAATTTAAAATAATGATATTTTTCATATGAGATGTCACACAACGTAAACGTCATCACTACAATGTATCTCTATCTTTCAAAAGCTTTTCATACTCGAAGCGTGTAACAGCTTTGAATAAAATAGAATATACATTTAAGTAGATTTCAACGTTATTTTATCTGAAAAATTCGGAAAAACAATTGTGCAGGATATTCACTTATCTGGTGGATTAGAGAAATCTGTTGTTGGATTTTTTTGTGATTTATCAAAAGCGTTTGACTGTGTGAATCATCACATACTATTAGAGAAATTAAAATACTATGGAATCCGTGGTCTATCAAACAAATTAATAGAATCCTATTTATCGAATAGCAAACAGAGCGTTGCAATAAATAGCTTATCCAATAATGGGACGCAAACAACATATTACCCCGAATTGCAAGAAGTGGTTATTGGAATCCCCCAAGGATCGATGCTAGGACCCCTATTGTCTTTATTGTTCATAAATGACCTTCCATCAAATGTTGAAACCGCCCAAGTTACTCTCTTCGCTGATGATACAGCGGCTCTAGTATATTCTCTTAACGATGTAACTTTAATTCAAAAAACTAAAAAAGCCCTTACTGAACTACAAAGCTGGTTTTCAGCAAACAAGCTTTCTATGAATAACAAAAAAACGAATATAATAAAATTTGGTGTATCTAGAGCCAAAAACTCTTCTATTAATCAATATAATTTCACAGTAAGGCATGCCGTTTTAACAGCTACTAACAATACAACATTTCTTGGAATATTTATAGACGAGTTCTAAACTGGAATGTTCACATAGATCATTTATGAAAGAGGCTAAACACCGTATGTTACCAATTAAGAACTTTAAAAAATACTTTCAATACAGTGTTAATGCTAAATATCCATTTATCAAACTTTGAAAGTATTTTGAGGTATGGTATCCAATTTTGGAGGAACTCCGCTCAATCGCAGAGGATTTTTAAAATTCAAAATAGAGCATTGCGTATTTTGGCAAATGCACACAAAACTGATAGCTACATGTAAACCTCTTTTTTAAAAAAATTCCGTATATTAACACTTCCAAGTTTCTACATACTTGAAACACTTACTTTCATACACGAAACAAAATCGAACTCTCCAAAGAACATAGACACTCACAATTACAATACCAGACAAAAATATAACTTCCACATTCCCAAAGTGCGGCTAACTGCATACCAAACAGGACCTTTTTACTCGGGCATCCAGTTATACAATATGTTACCAAAAAGTTACAAAAAATTTGAAAGAACCACGATCTTTAAAAGTAAACTGAAGAAATTGTTATTGGAATACACATTATATTAAGTTCAAGAATTTCAGGAATGAAATAACTTTATAAAATAAATTTATATTGTATACACTATATAATACGTACTTTTATAGCACTAGTTCACTTCAAGAAATAATTTGTCATTGTATGTTTTACTATTATATTATTATTAAAAAATTGTGCCAGTTTGATGTATAAATATATATTATGTGTGATGTCAATATGTTGTATTTTGTAATGTACATGCACCAATGCCCCTCAGAGGTACTTTCGGTGTGAAAATTGCTCAATAAAACTCAATAAAACCTCTGCCCCCTTCACCGGAGTATTGTTACAAGCGAGCGCACCTGTACAAAACCTGGTGGAACTCCAACAGAAGTAGCAAATTCCTAGGGGGAAGGGGGGGGGGAGACAATTCACGTTCCACTTTATTTGAAGAGACCAAACTGCCATTCCTCATCTGCTTAGGGATGTGTCAGTCACGTACTTCCTGTTCTTGCTGTTAGCAGAAACTTGATGCCAGGTTCATTTAACGAGTGCAAAAATACATTCTCAAATTTATTTCAGAATAAAAATAAGTTAGAAAAATATAGCCTCATTTTTTAGGGTGCGAATGGGGGGGAAAGACCATATTGCCCCCCTTCGAAGATGAGTGGGAGGCAAGTTGACCCCGTGCCCCCTCCCCCCGGTTCCGACGTTCCTGATTAAACTTACATCATCACGTAAATTACGCTCATTATGTTTAATTTATAATGAAGGTTTCCGAAACTTAATAATACGTTTTTCTACATAGGAAGGGTCGATTCGACATCCTTAGCAATATTAAATATAGAGAATGCTTTTATGATATGCAAAAGTGATATGTAACGAAGAATAATGAATTTAGCAATGTGTGTTCCTAAATGCAAGTCTTGCAGAAAGAGCGAAAAGCAGATAAAACAGCTTATTTGTAGAATGCAGCTGCTTAAATACCCTGCAAGACATACTTTCACGTTTAAAAAGTAAATGGTACGATTTTTTATACATATACTTGAAGCAAGAAGAATTCAACGACTAAGATAACAAGATAACTTACATCAACTAAACTCACTGCATTTGCAATGTGTGAGAAAGGAACATTGTGCACTGTACTGTAGGACTTGGAGTCTAAAGTTGCCTATATGCACAAGGAGAGAAATGCAAAGTTTGTTTTGCCTGCAGAGGTAGCAGCAGCACATGTTATCATTTCATCCAGAACTCCGTGTGTTTCTCAGCTCCTTCTGATAGCATGCGCTAAAATTTCAAGAACTTGGAGATAAAAGTAAAGAACAAAAGTAAATAAAAGCAAAACGAGATAACATTTTCATAGCGAAAACAATGATATGAAAACAATTTGAAAGATAACGCAACAAGAACAGGTTATACGAAAATCATTTCCGAAAAATAAGAAAATAACACAGTATACACGTAGAGGAATCCCAACTGATTTTTTAAAAATGTTTTCATTTTCTTTGAGTCTCTTTTCTAGTCATATTAGAATTTGAAAATCCATTCACGATCTTCCGTTGTCCCTTTTTATGAACATCCAAAGTTAATATGTACAGTGACCGGCAATAAAAGTGGGTTACTTACATCCTGAAATGCTCGCTTCGCTGCAAGTCGTTATGTCTTTAGCCTAACTATACGGCTGTGAAAACTTGCTATTAGAATCCACTGATCGCCGTGGAGTTAGGCAACACACATAACGCCTTGCGGCGAGGCGAGCATTTCAGGATGTAAGTGACATACTTTTATTGCCTGTGACTGTACAATCAACTCTCGATAAAGACACGCATACATACTAGTCAAATCTTGAGTTTTCCAATATCATGCACCGTGGCGGTAGTTGCAAGGAATCAGCAATGTATTACATGAAAATAACATTTAACAGTTTTAAACTTTCAATAAAACTATTATAATAGCCATTCATGAACCGAAATCAACGAAAGATTTGATAGTATTAAATAAATATACTTTCAGCACAAGTATTGCATTAGTTTGTCTTCTATGTAACTTGTTGTATCGCTACATTACGTCATTCAATTAGACGCAATTTGCCCGCGTTAAGTTTATTACATAGAAGTAGCTAAAATATGACTATTGAGCGTCTCAACCTTAAAAGTCAGTATGGGTTAAATGAAGCGCGGCATTGCAAGATCAACAAACGGAATCGCATCGAGTCCCAGTTAATCGCTAATGATTTGCGACAAATTTACTTCCTTAATATCGTATAGGAAATCATCAAAATCTATGTATTTGATGCATTTTGAAAAAAAAAACTATAGTACCTCAAGATTTGCATGTAAATGTTTATATTTCGACGTAACTATTTACCATTTTACATTTGCATTATATGTGTAATACACTACGCAACTATTGTTACTTCTTTCGTTGAATGTTGTATCCTTTACATAAACAGAATTAAATAAATGCAAAAACAAACATTAAGATACATTTTTACGGAATATAAAGCACACTGCACTTCCTACGAACCGGGGCACCTGCCTGCAACTGAATTGTAACCTTGGTGGCGCGCAATGAATTTGATACGCGGGACAGCCCGCATAAACAAACTACGATTGCGGAATAAATAACGGTGCTGTGGAGTAAAAATGCATTCTAAAAATAACTTCAAACAATGGTCAACACTTTTCTCTCTTGGTCTGCATGTGTATCGCGACAAACCGAAAAGTTTCTCGCTAACCAACTTTTTCGTGTTACGGTCTGATGATGTATACAAAATATCCAATGTGTGTATATATATATATATATATATATATATATATATATATATATATATATATATATATATATATATATAACTCTCCTCGTAAGAAAATTAATTCACTCAGGCGAAGAATATCATATTTACAAACATCATATATCCCGTAGAGAAAAAATGGCTTTTCAAGTATTTACTACAAAAAAATTAAGCGTTTTGCAAAATTGCATAATTATGAAAAATTTAAATTACATGAATTTATAACAGGTTATATAATGCCGTCAGTAAATAGAGCATTAAAAAATCTACAGGATAATGATTTCACTGTTTGAAATTTTTGACTTTTACATTTTGTAAATTTTGTAACATCTGGCAACGCAGGGGTGGTAGAGAAGGACAGAGCTATTGGCAAAACTCATGTATTAGAGAGAGAGGTGAGTACTCCATTTACTTCCATACTGACTTTTAAGGTTGAGAGACACTATAGATTCTGAACGTTAGTGTCAATTTATGGATTATAAAATTTTATTGTTTCATATTAATGTCAAACTTATGACAATTTTCATAACAAAATCTAAATAAAAGTAACGTGCATATAGGGAAAGTTCCTAAATGCCTGTTTTATTTTCATGCAGGTTTGTACAATGTACCACTTACAAGTTTCAAGCTATGATTAATTTGAAGATTTTAAAACTGTGTGCTTCAGGCTTTTATTTTATTTCGATGTCGCAACTGAGCGTTACATACATCATAGTTTCGGTAGCGCCATCTGTGTTTCTCCTCTGGTGGTACACAATTGTACTCTGCAATAAAGTTGCATATGCACATAATAGTTTCCTTCGCAGGAGCTGCTTAAGGACAAGGCGATCCGGCCGACTGTCCGGGAAGCCAAACTTGGCCGCACTCCTTGAGTAGTGCCAAAACCTTAATTTTTATTATATAAGCGTAACTATTTGATTTTAAAAGAATATATTTTCAACCACATATTTCATGTTGGAAACAATTACACGAGAAAGAATTTTAAGTAAAGAAACATAGATGGAAGAAGTAGTTAAATGGAAATAAATAAGTTGTTAGAGGATAAATGTCGATTTAGTGGAAGGAGAGGCATAATAAAAAACTTCAGAAAAGATTAAAGCAATATATAAAAAGTAAACAGTAGAGAAAAAAGAAAACAAAAATTGTTTTCAGTATTCAACAAGTTAAAGCACGTAATCAATTGTTAGGCGTGTATAAGGTAGTAATCAACGAATTTGAAATATTATGTACTCCAGAAGCACATCTTCGACCGGTCCTCGCCGATGGCGTAGTGGTAACGCCGCCTTGTAATCAAGGTGTCCAGGGTTCGATACCCGGTGGAAGCACATTGCACAGTGGTTCGGATCGCACTTTAAACTGTATGTCCAGTCCCGATTAGCCTCTCTGTGCATTAAATGCAAACAAACAAACGTAGTTTCTGTCTACATTGCTAACATCCATCAATGTATACTATCTATGAATTTACTGCTGCAATATAAGATAAGAGATAACAGTTATTTTGATATCACTATGTAGGTATGAAAGAAATGCATAATTAAAGTATTTCTAAATTAGACAATTATATTTATTATTTAAAACCGTAAAGGTTTTATTGGGAGTTGAAAGTGGGGAGGGGGGGCCAGGTTTATAAGTTAGGGATGCAAGGTGGGAATGGGTGGTGGGAGCCAAAATTCCATGACGTTCTGGTGAAAGTTTTATCTCAAACCGCCCCTGTCTCTTGGTAATAGATTTCAATGTTATCTGAAAGCAAAAGTGGTGTATAACATGTACAGGAAAGGATGCACCTTGCAACAGTGTCTTGTGAACAACTGGAGTGTTTTGAATATATAAAAATATCACAATTAATTATTTACGTACAAATGTTGCGAACTGACATTAGCTTTAACAAATATACTTTACACTATTACTCGTTATGCCCCTATACACGCACAAACAATCATATTATGATGGTATGATCACTGCTTTAGCACAAGAGAAAGAACGGAGAATTTGTCTGTCTGTAATCTTGTGTTGACACTAGACTAACAAACTAAGCAATACAATTTGAAAATCCCTTCCCACAACATTTTTGTGATTCATAAAGTGATAGATTATCTGATATTTATTATAGAATGCATACTCATTCGTCAATATTTTTCAGTGGATACCTAATTTGATGTTACTCCTGTAAGCTTAATATAAATTAGTTTGTCCTCACTCACAAATTCTTAAATGCGCAGACCAAACACATAGCACTAGAAGCTTAATGTTTATGAGTATCTTACTCTTTGACGTAAGCACTAACTAACTAACTAATAAGGGATTTCCCTAAATTCAACTCCTAACTGAAGAAAAAGGCGTGTCAAATTTTTATATTTTGATACGTTTAAAACACAACCCTTTGACCTAGAAATATTGGAATACTAAAATTACAAACTAAGGTCCTCATGGGATAGAGCTGTATCTGTTGTACGAGATCTCAATAGGCCTTTGGTTGTGTTTTGCGGAGATCTATGAAAATGTATTGATGAACACGTCAATTATTTTCATTGATTGATTGATTTTGTTTATTTTACTTCGCTATTCTGCCACGTATTGCTAGTTGCGAAGATGAGGATGAGTGATAATATGATGAAGTTGATGAAGGGACATTCACAAAGAATATCCATGTCTAGGCCGGGATTCGAACCCCGTATCCCTGGCGTTGTAGCATGCGAACAATGCCACAAGCCCGTTATTCTTATCGATCGTAATTTACAGTACCAACTGATATTTTACTAAACTAATATAATTGATAATAATAACCCGTGGCGCTGCAGCCCTTGAGGGCGAGGGCCTACCTACCGACAGCTGACCTCACTCTCACCTGCTGAGGTGGGAGATCATCCAACCAGTTACGGAGTGACGTGTGGTCAGCACGACGAACCCTCAGTTGTTGTTGTTGTAGATTTCCGAGGCCGGGTAATGCTACTCATTCGCACGATGGTGAGTGGCCACCGGTCCCATACACTGGCCGAAATCTCAGGAGAAAAGTTGTCACGCTTCCTCCCAGGATACTCGTAGCCGTAGCCTAAAGCCTTAGACATCACGCCAAAACTAAATGCTAACAACTCTAAACCTCATCCTCCTAACCAAACCACATACGCATTGTTAGACCTAAGCAGAATTGTTAGGTTAGGAGAGCCAGGTTTAGTGCTCTTGGCATTTAGTTTTAGCATTTGTTGCTCCACACCAGACCCATGTATTTTGATCCTTCAAAAAAATGAATAATTGACCGATTATCCATTTTAACGTGTCATGTGTCTTTGTGTCAATGACAAATTTTGGGTTCTCTCTGTGTGTAGGTTTCTTTCAATTTAGTAATTCTCTACTGAAGATCTGTAAAATATTTAATACGATCCTTACATCCATCGCGGGAACCACCATTAACATTATTTCAATTATGTTTATAAAAATTTTAAAATGTTACACAATAGTAATCCTAAACCAGAATATCGATTCACTGCACGACCAATTCATAATGAGTTCAAAGATCAAAAAGTAAAGTAACGTTATGGATTGTACTTCATCGCAGTAAATGCTTAATTACTTTGAATGAATTCCGTGTTTTGAGTTTTTTTTTTTTTTTTTTAGCAACAATCATAAATCGTTTATTGCTGTACTAGAAAAGTTGAAACACTACAAAAGCAGTTTAGTTCCTCAGAGATATCTACGAGGTTAGTTTATGTAAGTCAGGGGAGGCATCTGGTGACGTTCAAAGCAATCATGTATACAAATATTTTGTAAATCTTTTACGTTCGTGTAGCATGTGATAAAAATCATTAAATATTTTCGATTGGCATTATGATACTCCTTCGAAATTATAAAATATATCTTCCGCACATCAACAGTGTCAAGTTGAATTTCCAAAGGTTTGGTATGGATCGTCATACTGAAACGCTTTGACCGATTTCGTTCAAATCAATACCAGGGCAGTCCAATAAGCCCTCAAATATCTAACTGCTATGCTATTTGCAGATCAAACGAACCAATTTTAAGGTAAAAACATTTGTATGTTGTCAGTTTGTGATTGCCAATCACCACGCAATATACTTCTACTTTATTGCCAAGTTACGTATAGTCTAAACTATATTTTGAAATGCTTAGAATTTCTTCATTTCCGAATATGTAGTCTGTATACAGATATTTAAAAGTATGAGCCGAATTAAGAGCGGAAAGCAAAACAGAAATAATAATTTTACATCAGCCATATTGAAACGCATTGACCAATTTTGTTGAAATTCAATACCCGTTCATGCTCACAAGACGCACGAAAAGAGATGTAAAAAAACTGAAGGAAAATTTTATTGTAACTCGAGTACTTTTATTACTAGATTGCCTATAAATGATAAAAATTTGCATGCGAAGGTTTGACCAGGGTTTCATGTAAATATTTTCCTATGAAAATACATGGAATGACAACAGCGCGAAAAGAAATACTGTTTTCACAACAACGACTGGTATGAAGAGTAGTGTTCTAGCGGTTGCAGTATGATATATCGACTCACCGCTAATCGACATTCTTTACGTGTTCGATACGCACGCATGACATGAATTGTTTAATAAATCGATGACTCTAAGCGCTCAGCAAGACTCCCAACCTTCAAAGCGAACGAATTGACGCAAAAAATGTGGAATACTGCAGTTTATGACATTGATATAATTTCGTAGAAACGTTGTGAAATCAGTTATTTCCAGAAGCGGCTCAAGGGGGAGAGCCGCCGTGCCATGGCACTACCCTCAGAAGAAATGCATACATAGCCCAAGTATTGTTAAATTAATACATTGATAGTTTACAGACAAGGAGATTCGAATCTTGCAAACGGTCAAGCTGACGTGACGACCGCCCCAACCTCCTCACTGCATCGCCAGCTGTTTCGTTCGTTCCCTTGCGAGGCAACAGCCCGTGCCGCCGAAGAGCTGGCCTAACCAAGTTGACACACGTGCAGAGGGTTGAAGAAGTCTCAGCGAGAAACATTTCCACCATGAGCCGGGAAGAAGGTGGCAGGGGGTGGTGTTAGCCAATGGGGTTAGTCCATAAGACACCAGCCGTGCCCTTTCTCGCCTGGCACAGCGAGGGAACTTTCGCAGTGTTGACACGGTTGCCATCTTTAGAGATAAGTCGCTAAATACGACGGATTTGTAAGACCCGTTGGGGAAGTAATTCGTGAAAAAGTTACTATCTACTTTTCTGCCAGCTTTTGGAGAAACGAACCTAGTATTATTCCAAAGTTAAATGAACATTTTGATAATAGATAGATGCGCCTAGAGGACCATCCAGACTTTTTAAAAATATAAAAGTAAAAAATCCTATGGTCATGCGAGTTTCCTTTGGCATTTCGACAATTTCTTTTTACATCAAATGTCTAGAATATTTTCAACATCCAGTTGGAATACGTGTGCATGGGGAAGGAGCAGGTGAGAAGATTTGTTTTCCCTTCCTCTTGTAATTGTGTTTTTAGTGAAGTGTCCTGTAGTGTATAAAGATAGTTGAAGATGAATCGTATTAGTGTGTTATTACTTAAACACACACTGTTTTCCACGTTACCAAACGAGGATAAACATCTTGGCCAGTGGGGCAACCTCAAGGAGGGGGCGGGGACATTGCGGATGTTTTTTTTTTTGTTCTTTTTCGATTTCGATCACGTTGGCACTACCCATCATACTTGCCGTCGGCCGCCACTGGTTATTTCTATACCTTATCCGCCGGCACGCGCGCGCACACACACACACCCACACACACATACAACTACCATAGCCGTTGTGAGAAGTTTTGTTAACCTTTAAGTGGGTATGTGGGGTGGCCACAACACCCCAGGCCTAAAAATTGTTAAAAAAAATAGTCTTAAAAGTTGGCAACACTGTTCATCTTTCCGTTACCTCCATGTTGTTTACTCCTTGACAGGTAGGTCTTTTTATCGCCTGATTGTCGTCCGCTGGTCCACAATAACAAAGAGCTCCGCTTTCTGGGGTGTTATCAGAACCCCACCTGCCTACTTGCGTATTGTTTTAAACTTTATTTTGTTCGAGTGTTGCAATACTTGTGACTTTTCTTTTCCTCGAAATGGAATACAAGAAGAACAGGAACATGTCAAAAAGCTATTAGAGTTATTGGACGTGGTTAGTAGTGCAGAAGAAAAAAAATTAAAAAAATATAATAAAATAAGGAATTCTCGCTATAAAATAGAAGGAAAAAGGAAAATTATAAAAATGTCCTTAAAATGTTTCAAATTTAGTTATTTTCATTATTCGCAATCTTACAACCGTTCAAATAATGTAAAATTACATATATTACAATTATAATTGTTAGAAATATAACTGTTAGTGTATTTTTTCTGTGGGGTGTCGTGAGCACCCCACTACCCACTTGTGTACAATTTGGCCACCTACCTACTTAAAGGCGATTAAAAAAAATAGTAATACTTTGTATTTTTCTTAATTTACGTCGCTCTTCTGCCACCTTTTTGGCTAATCACTATGATGGGATGAATGATGATTAGATGAAATTGATGAAGGGACACTCACGAGAAACTCCCGTACCCGGAAACGTCAGCTACATAACACGCTCTCCCATCGAATGGGAAAAAGTTGAAAAGTTTTGATTGATTGAGTAATTTATTTTAATTCTTTTTTCTGCAACTTATATGACTAATCGCGAAGATGAGGATGATAGATGATACGATGGATATTATCAAAGGACACGCACGAGGAACACCCATGACAAGGCTGGGATTCGAACCCGGGATCCCTAGTGTGATAGCACGCTTTATAAGCACTCTGCCACGGAAGTTGGTCGTCAAAAGTTGAATAGTAAATAGAATAATAGTCAAATAAAAATAAAAATAAAAAAGCCAGAAAACAGCGGCAATGGGGTTCGACTCTCTGACCACGCCTTGCCCAATTAAAAATGAGCAGCTTTGGAGGTCCTGGGCTTTAGAGAGATTCTGTGCCATGGAGCTTTATTTTTTTTTAATTTTTTTAGGAAGTCATACACAATCTCATTCTTTTTAAATTTCTCAAAACTCTCTTGACACGTTCTTTTCTTAACAAAAGAACACAGACAAATGAATGAATGAATTAAAATGATTGAGTGCGTTGGCACTTCAGGCCAATTTGAACCCTTCAATATATTCGGGGAAATATCCCCTTACCTAAAATTCTGACTTAAGAGATTAAAACAAGAGATGTAAAAATCCCCTTTGGAAAAATGAATAGTGCAAGGTTGTAAAAAGACCTGCACAAGAAGATAGACAAAAAAACAAGAACATATTTACACATGGTGACTTAACAGAATTAAATAGATGCCACTCAGGGTATGGGTAAAACTTCTCCGCTAGTGGTTAAAATAACTTCAATTCATGTTCCTACTAAGTAAATAAGTATCGAGCTAAATACTCATATGTGTGATTCCGAGTCTCTGTGTGAAATTATAACGTCTCACAATACATATTAATAAGTATTTATAACAATAAATCATAATTCATCTCTTTTCAGTTTTCCTTCTTCTTCTTTTTCATCTTCTTTTCTTGGCTCACACCGTTTTTAAGCCAAATTTCTAGCCAAAGGTACCGAATACTGATTTTAGTACCTTTGTTCTTGTTCCGAACACAATAATCCACGTACTTATTCACTTTTCTCAGGAAATTATAATCTCCAATGTCACTTATTCAATTTTGTTTACATTTTCCTCAACTCCATCATAGAAACTAAAATACAAAGCAAGACAGACATCATACTCCATATAGGAATAATTGCTTGATTTGCTTTATTTTACTTCGCTTCTTGTGACACTTTCGGTTAATTTGCAAAGATGAGGATGAGTGATAATGGGATGAAATTGATGAATAGACACTCACAGACACCCATGCACAGGCCTGACGTCGTAGCGCAACCTATGGGAATGAGTTGTACAAGATGTACACATACAGGCAAGTCACTATTCTCTGGCATAATCAGAAATAGATCAAAATATTGAATAAACACAGAAATCACAGGCCAAGGTACAGGGATTACAATATAACAATATGTACTTGTCCATCGGAAAGGACGTGTCACACTTAATCTTTGGATTAAATAGTAGAATATGAAGTTTTCAGCTGGTTCGTGAATTTTGTAGCCCGCTTTTCTGAAAATGAAATAGAGTATTTTTATTGGGCCTCAGAGACTTGTAGAGCATTCCTTAATTTTTAACATATTTGTATAAATTAACATGACCATCGCATTATACACACACGAAAAAGCTCAAATGCATATAATAGTATATATTTCAAATCAATTGTAACATATGTGAGCCAACACGCTTTCGAACTCTATCGAAAATCCCAGGATTTCAGTGAAATGTTTTTGAGGTTATGTAGAATGGACCAGTTGTGACTCAATAACAGAATCATATTGACACAATGGATAATATGAATTGAGAAATTTGAACGATAGCAAATCTCCATTTATAAAATAAAACTCTTTTTCGTACATTCGATCAAATTACTTGCGTTGGTGACAGAAGACACGATAATTAAGACCATAGTGCGTCTGACTGCCACGTGTAATTGTTCGATTCCTGTGCATGGTGGTCTAAGGTGGGAATTTTTCTGTCAACGCCCCTTCATGAAGCATTTCTCGGGCTCTCCAAGCTTCTAAGCAATGGGTATATGGCTCGAAAAGAGATAGAAGCGAGATGATGATCACATCACGTCAAGTATGGGCGAGATTGCGAATCTACTTCAATTGCCCTGTGCGCCTTCAAGTGGTCATATAAAAGTTGTGGGGATAGCCAGGCAAATACAATTTACGTACACTTCGCCTCAAAAATCTTCTGCGTAGACGTCCATATGTTATTTGGGAACCATGAAATGAGGCGGGTGGTAGAAGTTTGCGCTGTTGCCATGTCGAAGCACAACCACGTGTGTTCGGAGGTTGAAGAGAATGAAAGATCTCGTTGTAAAGTTGGTTCTTGTAATCCAAGTGATGCAAACTGACAGTACTTACTCGAAAGGTCAGGGATGTTACAAAAGTGTCCCGAAGAGAGGTCAGTCTGACGCTCGAACTATACCCTGTCCCAAGTATCTCTGGAGCATGGCAGCGCATACCGTCAGAGAAGTGGAGGAAATCGAGTGGAGAGTGAAGCAGTACACGTTGCTGCGAAGCGTGGTAACTGCAGTCGCTTTTTCCCTCTCCACGCAATCCCGTTCCTTTCACGCGTTCATGGAGACATCTGACGTCACTATTTGCGCAGAAACTTGTTTTCGTTCTCTCGCTTCAGAGATATGTGGGACAGGTAAGAGGCAACGTAGCCCGCTTGACTTTACCCCACAGTGCGTGGGAACCAGCGACTCTTGTCCCTCTGTCGCTTTCCTGGCACCAGCGCAATTCTGCCCAGCCGCCTATTTTCATGACCGTGTGTTAGGACAGTTAAACAACCAATAGTTGCTTGTTTTGTTATCAAAGTGATCAGATATTTAATTCAGCCCATGAATTAGAAAGAGGAGGAGAGGCATATAATGTAAATTAAACGTGTCATAATGATGATTCATAAGTCATTACTAATCTGACAAATTGTGGTGTGCGGGTTATTTACCAACAGCACCAGATCTTAGCGATTGGCTCCTACATTGGCCTCCTAGGAGACCGGTTTTCTGTACGGTTTTACTCCATCCTCACCACAAAGCTGTTTCTCTCGTACAATGAGAACAGGTTGCCTCTTACGACATCTGAAACGTGTTGAAGAACTCCTTCTCCGCATCACCGTTGAGAACTTCGCCATGACCTACCACACCTTACAACATCCCACCACCCGGAAACGGCTTATACTGGTCGCATTTTCAGCTGGCGGCTGGGAAACAGCGAATCAGCGATCAATTGAATTTTCTTGGACTGACATCGGAGATTTTCGAGTCACAAGGCACCGAACTCTGTTAGCGGAAGGAAACAAATGAAAGTCTGATACACCACATGTTGCTAAAGGTAAACGAGAGAGTTCTCCGACAACGATATCGTCAGCACCAAAAATCAAAGGCTCTTACTGGTAAAACTGACCACGTGGTCCTGCACGATGAAGTTTCCGGAACGACCATTCACAGGTCGGTATGCAACTGGCGAAACAGAAGTTCGCTTGGCAACGTTGCTTCGGGAGAGCAATGTTACCACTACATCTTTAACTTCGCAAAAGAGTTTCTTTCAAGCCACGCATCTCCTAAGACAATTGGGGGACACAGAGAGTCAGAAATAGCGATGAAGATCAGCCGCCAGCTGAAAGCTGCGACCAGAATAAGTTTTAAGTGCTACTCTATACATATGTGTTATTTATATAAATATGTTAAAAATTAATGAATGCTCTACAAGTCTCAGAGGCACAATAAAAATAGTCTATTTCATTTTCAGAAATTCACATTTTATTTATCTTTCTCTGTCTTAAATTTATAGAATTTTCATTTCCTAATTCTTGGCAGAGCATTAGCCATTTTGGTTTGTATCAAGGTTGCACAGTAAGTTGGATATCCAACTTTAAACTGCAGGTCTAGTCCCGATTAGCCCAACTGAGCATATAATGGACATAAAATAAGCTTATCAAAGTTTACAAGAAGCACAGATGATTGGAAAGAATTATAACGCCTTAAAATAATTTACATAAGAAACTTAACAAATTGTTATGGTAATAGTTACAACAAAATTATTTCATTTCTCTGACCACGCATGCAGGTTTTGTGTGTATTGATTTCATATGTCACCATATGCGTATCTTGACTCCCAGCTTTGTGAGTGTGATATCGACCACAGGCATTTGAAACGAACGCGAGTGAAAATGACGAACTTTGTACACAAGTGTGGGAGGTGTATTGTGTTTCCTCCGATGTTTTGATGTCAAATAATCGATTGTCCTTGACCACTCGGAGACTTTTCCTTTGTGCTTCACACTGAGTGAGAAGTCAAAACAAAAGCAATACAAGTCTCTCAGAGCCAACAGTGAAAACATGCTTCATTTTCAGAATTACAGTTTAAATTTAAAAGCTTTTGCAGGTTATGTTCTCAATTTCGTAGTCCACAAAAGGGAAAAATAGTGTATGTATATATGGATATTCATTTATGTATGTAGGGTGAGGCAGTCAAACGGGAAAATTTTAAAAAAAAGATAGAGAGAGCAAATATTTTATGAACATGAATGTACTGTACATGAGTTGATATTACTAGTGTACCTAAAAAATGTTCATATCTTTTTAATATGGTGTCAGTAAGATGGCGTCCTAGGTGTTGCACACATTTTAGGAGTCTCAGAGTAAATCCGCTCATGACATTCCGTAGCGTCTCCAACGGAATGTTGTGGATCTCTTGCCGAATTCAATCCTTCAAATCATCCCTGGTTCTTGGAGGTAACCCCAAAGAAAAGAAAATCAGGAGCTGCCAAGTTGGGTGAATGGGCAGGTCAGGGAATATCGCCGAATATGCTGATGAGACGATCAGGAAATGTCTAAGTACATCCATAGACACAGTGGCGGCGATTGGGTTCCAAAACCGGGGGGGCAAGGTGCCAAAACTAACTGGGGGGGCAGAGACAGTATATTTCCCTTTGCAGATAAGGTTTAGCATAGTGCTGAGGCAAAAGTGGCAAAAAGTGGATGGGCAACTGCCCCCCTCGCCCCCCCATAATCGCCGCCACTGCATAGACATTCTGGCAGTATGCCTAGTTGCGCTATCTTGCTGGAAGAGTGTTTCGTCATCTGAGTCATAGTCATCGAGGGCAGGCAGGAAAAATGTGTGCAAGACCAAGCACGCCATCTTACTGACACCATATTCAAAAAATGAACATTTTTCAGGTACACTAGTAATTTCAACTCATGTACAGTACATTCATGTTAAGAAATAGCTAATATTTGATCTCTTTATTTTTTGTGATTTTTTAAAATCTTCCCGTTTGACTGCCTCGCCCTGTATAACACAAACGTATGACCGAATTATTTATGAAATTGAGTTATGCAGATTGTGAATCTTTGGTTGTATATGCAAAGAAAATACATCAAATTACGGAATGTTATAAAAGTGGGAGTGGAGAACACATTGCATTCTTCCTATATCCTATGAAAGTTTATTATAGTTTCGAAAGATCCCAGGAATGTTAATTTCCTTATTGAAAAATATGTTAATTTTGTTCTGAACATTTCAGAATTACTTCAACGAAGAGTCTACATAATGAGCATATTGTGGATCTAATTTAGTTTGAACTGATTATATACCCACGGATATTACATCAACTGTCTGTAATGAATATTCCACTACTTATGACTTCAAAGTGTTCTTTTTTTTTCATTTACACAAAGGTTAATCTTATGAGTCTAAAGTTTAAACGTGTAATAATAAACATGGAGGAGGTTTAGCATACTCCCGATTGCGTATAGAACTCATCAAGAGCATTGACGACAAGACCATAAGAGAATATATTGTAACATACAAGGTGCCTGAGAAGTCCCCTTGCGCCTATTTGCATGTATCCTGTTTCGACTGTTAAAAATTGGCCGGTATTGGGTTGCTTGGAAATGATTTCGTTTTCGCGGATGGCATCCCTGCTCTGAAGGTCACATGGAAAGCTCGCTCGAATGCGTTTGTCAGTTGTTGCGCCATGGCTGATGTGGACAGACATATACCGCGTTTGTTACGACTTGTAACGTTTCCCGCGCTAGCGATCTCTCGACAGTATCTGCCAATGAGAAACTAGGAAAAAATCGTCTGCTGAGCATCGAGGAGCGAATGGAAGCCAGGAAAAAGGTGCTTACGTAATCACTGTTCCCACGTTGTGGTCTAACTCCCATGTGTTTTGTCTGTGTCTGCAAGAAGTTTGCTTTGTAAACTTGGTGCTGGTTGGTGTGATTCTGAATTTGTGCATTCCCCGGTATCTTAATCGCAACCTGGCTTTGGTTTCCTCCAACGCGATGTTCACTCCGTCTACAGCAACAACGATATAAAAGTAAAAATACTTCCAGTTGGACATTTTAGACGACCAAGTGCATTCTGTGTGACAACTGTTGTTCCCCAACAAGAGTGTAAACTTTTAAAAATGATTATGCGCCTATTTACTCTGCCAGAACTGTTCAGTCTTGGTATACGGGACATTAAGATGAAGTTCAACAACTTTCCTGGCCAGCGCAATCACCGGACCTCAACATTATTGAACCAATGTGGTCGGTTTAAGAGGATCGAATGC
Organism: Lepisma saccharinum; assembly: GCF_977018435.1. NCBI lineage: Eukaryota > Metazoa > Arthropoda > Insecta > Zygentoma > Lepismatidae > Lepisma > Lepisma saccharinum. The sequence continues at coordinate 8,115,112 of NC_139236.1, read as the reverse complement.
ACGCAGATTTCCTCCATCCTCATCACTGCAGCAACTGCGTGATGTGTTTCTGGAATAATGGAACAACATTTCACTGGAGATTATTCACGGCTTCTACGACTCGATTCCACGACGAATCTAAGCTATCCTAATGGCTATAATAGGTCCCACGCCACATTAAGTGGGTACGGTGTAACGTTTTCAAGTGTTCCCATTCAAATATTCC